>NC_092715.1:65955547-66555547 GCF_047496885.1 Scyliorhinus torazame
AATTTCCCCCGCAACAGCCAGTCAGCAGCTCCACTCTACTGCCCTCTCCTCTGGAGTTCAGCTCTTTCGCCCATGTTGGACCAAGATTGTAATGAGGTCAGGAGCCAAATGGCCTTGGTAAGCCAAACTGAGCATCAGTAAGCAGATTTGCTGTGCAAAAGTCACTTGATAGCACTGCTAATGACACCTTCCGTTGCTTTGCTAATACTCGGGAGTAGACGGTGGGGCAATAACTGGCCTGTTTGTATTTATACCGTTTCTTGTGGACAAGAAATAGTTGTGATGTGGAGATGCCGGCGTTGGACTGGGGTGGGCACAGTAAGAAGTCTTACAACACCAGGTTAAAGTCCAACAGGTTTGTTTCGAATCACTAGCTTTCAGAGCACTGCTCCTTCCTCAAGCAAATGAAGAGGTGGGTTCCAGAAACATATATATATATATATATAGACAAAGATGCAATACGATACTTTGAATGAGAGCCTTTGCAGGTAATTAAGTCTACAGGTCCAGGCGGAGCAACTAGAGAGAGGGATAATCACAGGTTAAAGAGGTGTGAATTGTCTCAAGCCACGACAGTTGGTAGAATTTCGCAAGCCCAGGCCAGAAGGTGGGGGGGGGGGGGTGAATATAATGTGACAAGGATTCATGTTGTGCTACCAACTGAGCCATGGCTGACACTGAAGAAAGTCTTGCTTGTTGGGCAGTTTTTACATTTAAACTGGTGGGTCTCTACGTTCAAAAGGGATGGGATTCTAATTGCATGGAACCATTCAATCTGAAACAGGGTGAGCAGTAATGCGGACCGCCTAAGGGACATGCAGAGCAGTGAGATCCGTGTGAGGGAAGGCAGAGGGGGATGGACGAAGAGGTCAGACCGAGGGTAGAGGGCCACCGGAGGGCTGGGAAGGGCAGAGGGGGCTGCCAGAGGGCCAGGGAGCGCAGAGGGGGCCGCCGGTGGGCTGGGGAGGGCAGAGGGGGCCGGGGAGGTCAGAGAGGGCTGCCAGTGGGCCGGGGAGGGCAGAGGGGGCCGCCGGAGAACTGGGAAGTGCAGAGGGGGCCGGGGAGCACAGAGGGGGCCGCCGGTGGGCTGCGGAGGGCAGAGTGGGCCTGGGAGAGCAGAGAGGGCTGCCAGAGGGGCGGGGAGCATAGAGGGGGCCGTCGGAGGGCCGGGGAGGGCAGAGAGGGCAGCCGGAGGGCTGGGGAGGGCAGAGGGGGCCGCCGGAGGGCTGGGGAGGGCAGAGGGGGCCGCCGGAGGGCTGGGACGGGCAGAGGGGGCTGGGGAGGGCAGAGAGGGCTACCAGAGGGCCAGGGAGGGGGAACAGTTACCTGGATGCTTTATGCCAGGAGGCGTAAAGAAGGAGGCTCTTTCGAATTGGTCAGTAGTCAGAGACAGGAAGGTGTGACTACGAGTGACGGAGGTATGGGGACTTGCAAGCTATAAGTAGAGGAGCCCCAGTCTTTGCAATTGTCCAACAAGGTCTAGATTTTTTAAACCTGTATGAATGAAAGTTGTAACTGCAGGGTGATGAGCAAACTGACCATAGTACAGGAAGCCATTCAAGCAGTCAGAGTAAATACAACTATAAGTGATAGTAGGGGACAGTATGGTAAGAGGGATAGGCATAGGGGTAGACAAAAATACTTTTAAAAAAAGGAGCGCTGGAGAAATTCATGGGACTGAAAGCCGATAAATGCCCAGGGCCTGATAATCTACACTCTAGGGTACTAAACGTGGCCATGGAAATAGTGGATGTGTTGGTTGTCTTCTTCCAAAATTCTGCACATGCTGCAACAGTCCCAGCAGATTGGAGAGCGGCAAATGTAAGCCCACTATTTAAAAAAGGACGGCAAAACAGGGAATTACAGGCCGGTTAGCCTAACATCAGTAGTAGGGAAAATGCTGGAGTCTATTATAAAGGATGCGATAACAAGACACTTGGAAAATATCAAAGGGATTAAACAAAGTCAACATGGATTTATGATAAGGATTTATGAAAAGGAAATCATGCTTGACTGGAGATTTTTGTGGACAGAGCAACCAGTGGATATGGTGTTGTTTGGATGTTCACAAAGCTCCTGATACCATACAAGTGGTTAATGTGCAGAATTAAAGCACATGGGATTGGGGGTAATAGATTGGCATTGATTGAGAATTGGTTGGTAGACAGGAAATAGAGGAATAAATGAGTCTTTTTCAAAGTGGCAGGAAGTGACTAGTTGAGCCCCACAGGGATGTGTGCTGGGCCTCCGCCATCTACAATATACATCAATGATTTGGACGAGGGAACCAAACGTAATATATCCAGGTTTGCTGACGACACAAAATTGGTAGGCATGCGAGTGGTGAGGAGGATGTTAAGAGGCTTGTCCACATACTCCAATAGACAAATGGAGTAAGTGGACAAGTACATGGCAGATGCAGTATAACATGGATACGTCATGGGTGATTTTGCCCACATATAGATTGGATGAATCAGATTGGCAAAGGTAGCCTGAATGAATCAGATTGGCAAAGGATGAGGGAGCCCATTGTGTGTTCGGGACACTTCCTTCGAGCAGCATTTTAAAGCAGGTTATACTAGATCTGGTAATGTGCAATGAGGCAGGAATAATTAATGACCTCAAAGGGAGGGTGACCCGAGGTAGCAGTAATCAATATATGATGGAATTTCACATTCAGTTCGAAGGAGAAAAGAGTGAATTTAAGACAGTGCAAGGGTAATCATGAGGGCATGAATACAGAACTGGCTAAAGTGAACAGGGAAATTAGGTTAACGGATAGGTCAGGAGATGTGCAGCAGCAAACATTGAAGGAGATATAATTATATAAGTAAATTATAATAATATAATTACATTTAAGGGTGATATCTGGGTGCCCTGGTATATGAATCACAAAATGTTAGTTTGCAGGTAAAGCAAGTGACTAGGAAAGCAAACAGAATGTTGATGTTTATTGTACAGGGAATGGATTATTAAAGTAGGATGTTTTGCTACTGTTGTATAGGGCGTTGGTGAGACCACATGTGTACAGTATTGGTCTCCGCGTTTATGTATTAGAAGCAGCTCAGGAGGGTTCATTCAACTGATACCTGGGATTGGGGATGGGGTGTTATCTTATGAGAATAGGTTGGACAATCTCGGCCTACATCTATTGGGTTTTATTTATTCATTTACCGGATGTGGGTGTCGCTGGTTTGCCAGCATTTATTCCCCATCCCGAGTTGCACTTCCGAAGATGGTGGCGAGTTGCCTCTTGAACTGCTGCAGTCCTTCAGGTGTAAGTACACCCACTACGCTGTTAGGGAGGGAGTTCCAGGATTTTGCCCGAGTGACAGTGAAGGAATAGCAATATATTTCCAAGTTGGGATGGTGAGTGACTTGGAGGGGAACCTCCAGGTGGGGGGTTCCCAGGTACCTGCTGCTCTTGTCCTTCTAGATGGTAGTGGTCGTGGGTTTGGAAGGTGCTGTCGAAGGAACCTTGGTGAGTTACTGCAGTGCATCTTGTAGATGGTACACAAGGCTGCCACTGTTCGTCAGTGGTGTTGGGTTTGAATGTTTGTGGAAGGAGGAGCAATCAAGTGGGCTGCTTTGTCCTGGATGGTGTCAAGCTTTTTGAGTGTTGTTGGAGCTGCACTCTTCCAAGCAAGTGGATAGTATTCCATTACAGCCCTGACTTATGCCTTGTAGATGGTGGATATGCTTTGGGGGTGAGGGGGGGGGGGGGGGGGGGGGGGGTGAGGAGGCGAGTTCCTCACCATATGACTCCTCGCCTTTGACCTGCCCTGGCAGCCACAGTATTAATGCGGCTGGACCAGTTCAGTTTCTGATCAATGGTAACCCCCCCCAGGATGTTGATTGTGGGGGATTCAGCGATGGTATTGTCATTGAGTGTCAAGGGGCGGTGATTAGATTAGATCCTCTCTTGTAGGAGATGGTCCTTGCCTGGCACTTGTATGGTGCAAATATAACTTGCCACTTGTCAGCCCAAGCCTGGATATTGCCCAGGTCTTACTGCATTTGGGCTTGGACTGCTTCATTATCTGAGGAGTCACGAATGGTGCTGAACATATCTGCAAACATCCCCACTCCTGACCTTATGATGGAAGGCAGGTCATTGATAAAGCAGCTGAAGATGGTTGGGCCTAGGACATTACCCTGAGGAACTCCATTGGAGTTTAGAATAATGAGAGGAGATTTGACACGGTGAATGCTGAAACAACGTTTTCCTTTGTGGGAGAGACTAGATCCAGGGGACGCAGTTTAAAAATTTTCCATTTTAAGATGGAGATCAGGAGAAATATTTTCTCCGAAAGGGTTGAGTGTCTTTGGAACTCTCCCCTGCAGGCAACGGTGCAGCCAGAATCAACTCAATATCCTCTGCAGGCAACGGTGCAGCCAGAATCAACTCAATATTCCTCTGCAGGCAACGGTGCAGCCAGAATCGACTCAATATTCCTCTGCAGGCAACGGTACAGCCAGAATAGACTCAATATTCCTCTGCAGGCAACGGTGCAGCCAGAATCAACTCAATATTCCTCTGCAGGCAACGGCGCAGCCAGAATCAACTCAATATTCCTCTGCAGGCAACGGTGCAGCCAGAATCATCTCAATATTCCTCTGCAGGCAACGGTGCAGCCAGAATCAACTCAATATTCCTCTGCAGGCAACGGCGCAGCCAGAATCAATGCAATATTCCTCTGCAGGCAACGGCGCAGCCAGAATCAACTCAATATTCCTCTGCAGGCAACGGTGCAGGCAGAATCAACTCAATATTCCTCTGCAGGCAACGGTGCAGCCAGAATCATCTCAATATTCCTCTGCAGGCAACGGTGCAGCCAGAATCAACTCAATATTCCTCTGCAGGCAACGGTGCAGCCAGAATCAACTCAATATTCCTCTGCAGGCAACGGTGCAGCCAGAATCATCTCAATATTACTCTGCAGGCAACGGTGCAGCCAGAATCAACTCAATATTCCTCTGCAGGCAACGGCGCAGCCAGAATCAACTCAATATTCCTCTGCAGGCAACGGTGCAGCCAGAATCATCTCAATATTCCTCTGCAGGCAACGGTGCAGCCAGAATCGACTCAATATTCCTCTGCAGGCAACGGTGCAGCCAGAATCGACTCAATATTCCTCTGCAGGCAACGGTGCAGCCAGAATCGACTCAATATTCCTCTGCAGGCAACGGTGCAGCCAGAATCGACTCAATATTCCTCTGCAGGCAACGGTGCAGCCAGAATCAACTCAATATTCCTCTGCAGGCAACGCGCAGCCAGAATCGACTCAATATTCCTCTGCAGGCAACGGTGCAGCCAGAATCAACTCAATATTCCTCTGCAGGCAATGGCGCAGCCAGAATCAACTCAATATTCCTCTGCAGGCAACGGTGCAGCCAGAATCGACTCAATATTCCTCTGCAGGCAACGGTGCAGCCAGAATCAACTCAATATTCCTCTGCAGGCAACGGTGCAGGCAGAATCAACTCAATATTCCTCTGCAGGCAACGGTGCAGCCAGAATCATTTCAATATTACTCTGCAGGCAACGGTGCAGCCAGAATCAACTCAATATTCCTCTGCAGGCAACGGTGCAGCCAGAATCAACTCAATATTCTTCTGCAGGCAACGGTGCAGCCAGAATCATCTCAATATTCCTCTGCAGGCAACGGCGCAGCCAGAATCAACTCAATATTCCTCTGCAGGCAACGGTGCAGCCAGAATCATCTCAATATTACTCTGCAGGCAACGGTGCAGCCAGAATCAACTCAATATTCTTCTGCAGGCAACGGTGCAGCCAGAATCAACTCAATATTCCTCTGCAGGCAACGGCGCAGCCAGAATCAACTCAATATTTTTTAAGGCAGTTGTAAATAGATACTTGACAAACAGGGAGTCAAAGGTTATCGGGGGTAGGCAGGAATGTGCAGTTGAGACCACAATTACATCAGGCATGATCGTATTGAACACGTGTGTTTGGTGCCTTCCCAAATAAACCATTTTGGTCAGCCACAACCAGGCTCCACATGCGTTGGCGGCACAGTAGCACAATGGTTAGCACTGTTGCTTCACAGTGTCAGGGTCCCAGGTTCAATTCTCGGCTGACTCAGTGTGTGCAGTTTGCACGTTCTCCCAGTGTCATGTGGGCTTCCTCCAGGTGCTCCGCTTTCATCCCACAAGTACCAAAAGATATGTTTTGTTGGTGAATTGGACGTTCTGAATTCTCCCTCAGTGTACCCCAACAGCTGCCAGCGTGTGGCGACTAGGGGATTTTCACAGTAACTTCATTGCAGTGTTAATGTAAGCCTACTTGTGACACTACAAGTTTTTAATTTTGGCAGAGATGGTGTAATCACTGTTATGCAAGGTAGCCCTTAGATACGGATAGTTGGGAGCACGCATCAAATGTCCTGAGCCATTAAGTCTTCCCCTATCTTGATAATCCTTACCATTTATTAACGGTTATTTCATTGTCCAGAAAAGATCATCTTGACAAATCAAAGACTTGCCCCAAAAAGCAAATATGTAGAAGGACAGAGAAAAAAATGCAAGACACTCAATGCAGGAGATAAATAATGCAAAAGACTAGACTTTAATATTCAAAGAACAAACTAGCTTTAAAAATGGTCAGATCTATTTCAGAAGTTATTTTTTTTTGTGAATGAGTTCAGAATGGGGCACAGCAAGGAGGAATAAATCAGGTAGAATTCTGCTCTATGTGCACAAAGGAAAAGTTTCAAGTGTCTGTTCAATTTGATCACTAAATTAGACCTCAGCACAGGTCACACATATTTATCTGATAAAAAGTAGTCAGCACTTGTTAAAATAAGCTGGGAAACCAATAGTCTGGAGGGAACCCATTTCACGGTTTGATGAACAGTTTTAGCGCAACGAAACCCTGTCTTTTTTCATATCTCCAACTGCACTGTATAGTAGAGAATATAGAAAAACCAGTTAACGCAGACATTTTACACCTTTATTTTCATCATTCTAGTATTTTTGCAAATTTAACTTTCATAAGAATCACTAAGCAGATAAAATTGGTTGCTTCACTGCAAGACCAGAAAATTGTAGTATAATTCACTTTTGATAGTTATTGCTGTGTCAATTTTAAATCTGGAAATTTTAAAATTTGAATGACCCCATAGCTTGAATGAAGCAACATAAATAACTCAATGATGTTGCAATTTCAAGCTAAATAAAATGGAATCAAATAATTAAAACTGAAGTTAACAAAATGAGGAGTAGAAAGCAGGCATAGTTGAATGAAAAAAATCTTTAAAAAAGGAGAATATAGCAACTTTAACTATACAAGCAATCAATTTGATATTCAGTTATTGAAATAACGAGCAATTTCACCATCGATTCTTGAAAGGTTGAAGTAATACAGCTTGTGCAATTCATTAAATTTGCCTCGTATCACAAAAGGGAACTTGGGAGGTACAACAAAAAATGGTTTGGTAAAGCTAGCAGGCTTGATTTGCAAAGCCCATTATGTCCACCAACTGTAATCCTTTCAAATAAACTCAAAGGATACACAAGATAACATAGACTCGAGTGTGCTGCAGGTCAACAAGACAAAAGTGTAATGACATAAACTGGAGAACCAACGTCAAACTGCTAATCAGTGT
Organism: Scyliorhinus torazame; assembly: GCF_047496885.1. Lineage (NCBI taxonomy): Eukaryota > Metazoa > Chordata > Chondrichthyes > Carcharhiniformes > Scyliorhinidae > Scyliorhinus > Scyliorhinus torazame. Next base: position 65,963,176 of record NC_092715.1, read on the forward strand.
CAACACAACAGCATTCGTATTGTCCCTGAAACACAATGTACTGTATTCTACATATCCTGTGTTTTACAAGTGGGACTTGGTAAAGCTTTGCCCAATAGCTTGTTCTTCCACAACATTCAATTAAAGTTTTACATGGGCAGATCTTTACAAGGAAATGCATTTGATTTGTACAATATAGAAACCACAAGGGCTGGATGGTGGCGCAGTTAGCACTGCTGCCTCACGGCGCCGAGGTCCCAGGTTCGATCCCGGCCCTGGGTCACTGTTCATTTGGAGTTTGCACATTCTCCCCATGTCTGCATGTGTCTCACCCCCACAACCCAGAAGATGTGCAGGGTAGGTGGATTGGCCAAGCTAAATTGCCCCTTAAATGGAAATTCATTATTGGATACTCTAAATTTATTAAAAACAGAAACCACATACATACCAATTTATGATGTATGTGGAAATAACTGACAACTACCCTTTCTGCTGCATTCCCACTCCTTCCCTCATCTGCTCCCTACCTCGTGCAGGTGGCAACTCAAGTTGAGATACAAGAAAATGCTGTAAAAGACTATTTTGTACCAAAGAACATGAAGCTCTTAGATGTGAACAGCCTGCACAATAATCTGTTTCAGACTGCAGTTAGCCAAAGAGTGGTTATGGCAATCCCAAGTGCCCGACTTATGGAAGTCATTTGCAGCTTTTGGTATGAATACACTGTTCATTCGCTCCCTCAGTAATTTCTCCCCGCAAACAGATTTTAAAATGGAGGTGGTGAGGGATTACCTTTGATTATTTGCCACGATAAAATGCAGCACGGCAAGGGTGGCTGTCCTCATACATGTCAACAATGGATTCAAGACAGGGAATTATCCGTGTGATATGAAACCACATGTGAGGCAGCCAAGAGCACAGGGAGTCTTAATTGTACCACCTCTCAACTTCAATTCAATATCAGGGCGGCACGGTGGCTGGTTGGCACTGTTGTCTCACCGCGCCAAGGTCCCAGGTTCGATCCCGGCTCCAGGTCACTGTCCATGTGGAGCTTATACATTCTCCCCGTGTTTGCGTGGGTCTCACTCCCACAATCCAAAGGTGTGCAGGGCAGGTGGATTGGCCACGCTAAACTGCCCCTTAAATCGGAAAAAAAAGAATTGGGTACTCTAAAAAAAGATTTTTTTTTTTTTTTAAACTCCAGTTCAATATCGACAAACCTTACTTGTATTTAAGTAACTGTAGGAATGTTGCTGGGCATATCCATGTTTCTACTCATTCCCAAAACATGCTTTCCCAACTCAAAGAAAAAGCAGAACTGGTAAAGATCTTTTATAATGTTGAAACAACAGATTTATTTTGTTTTTGGCCACAAAACCAAATTGCCATTGGCGCTTTGTTGGCAGGCCTTCTCAACTGAATCACATGATTGGGACTACAGTGGTGTCGCAACTAAATGATATGATCAGTATTGCTTCTTCTCCTGTCCTGAAAGCTTTATATGGCAATGGTTTATATCGGGGCGTATTTATCTATTCAGCGATCAGGGAGGATTTAAAGCTTTAACTCTACCATGGGGCAATAATAGTTCCTTTATAAATGGCAAAAGGTGAAATCATTGCCAGTCTGACATTGGCCACTGTCAAATTACTGACTCAGAATGACAGGCTGTTCCAATGGAGCTTGCGAATACAGCCCTAAAACTTAAAGATTGTTCACATTGCTGAAAAGGATAATATAATTGCTGATGCATCATCAAGAATGTAATTTTTGTAGAATTATCTGGAAAGGAATAAAGCCAGAGAAAACTGTACAGACTGCAGACTCTGTTTAAGGAACAAATGGCTGAGTGCATGTTTTGAGTTTTATTTATATATTGTATACTTCTTTGCTGTACACTTTGCAATGAAATATATTTCAAAATGGCACTTCATTTCTAAAGGGTGGAGGTGCTGGGAAAATCTTATTTTTCTTTTAAAGTTTAGAAGTTGCATTCACTTGGGTTTTCTTTACAAGAAGGTTAGAAATTAGTCTTTGGCCTGGGAGCAACAATGCTTTTTCCAAGAAATCACCAAACCAGCATGGTACTGGAGGGAAAGTGTGACTTGCTTGTTTACACTGCAATTGTTTTAATTGATTTGGATTTGGAGTGGGGGGGGCGGGGTGAAGAAACTGACTTAAAGGCAAAGGCTAGTGATTTACCGGGAATCCCACAACAGGGATGAGCTTTAGGTTTTTTGACTTGCGTTTTTCAATTCAGATGGGGTTGAGCTAAAAAAGTAAAAAGCTGTGTGAATTCTTAGGGACAGGATTTATACCCTTTTGGAAACAAATGGACTCATAAGCGATAAACAGCATCGTTTTGTGAAGGGGAGGTCGTGCCTCATTAACTTGATCGAGTTTTTTGAGGAGGTGACAAAGATGATTGATGAGGGGAGGGTGGTGGATGTCGTTTACATGGACTTCAGTAAAGCCTTTGACAAGGTGCCTCATGGCAGACTGGTACAAAAGGTGAAGTCACATGGGATCAGAGGTGAGATGGTAAGATGGATACAGAACTGGATCGGTCACAGAAGGCAAAGGGTAAGAGTAGAAGGGTATTTTTCTGAATGGAAGGTTGTGACGAGTGGTGTTCCAAAGGGATCGGTGCTTGGGCCTCTGTTGTTTGTGGTGTACATAAACGATTTGGAGGAAAATGTAGCTGGTCTGATTAGTAAGTTCGCGGATGACACCAAGGGTGGTGGAGTGGCAGATAGTGTTGAGGATTGTCAGAAGATACAGCAAGATATAGATAGGTTTTGGACTTGGGCAAAGAAATGGCAAATGGAGTTTAATCCAGACAAATGTGCGGTAATGCATTTTGGTTTGTCTAACATAGAGGGGAAATATACTGTAAATGGTAAAACTCTTAGGAACACAGAAAGTCAGAGAGATCTGGGCTTGCATGTCCACAGATCTTTGAACGTGGCAAGTGGACGAAGTAGTCACAAAAGCAGACGGAATGCTTGCCTTCATTGGACGGGGCATTGAGTATAAAAACTGGCAAGTCATGCTACAGTTGTATAGAACCTTGGTAAGGCCACACTTGGAATATTGCGCACAATTCTGGTCGCCACATTACCAGAAGGATGTGGAGGTTTTGGAGAGGGCGCAGAGGAGGTTTACCAGGATGTTGCCTGGTTTGGAGGGTGTTAGCTATGTGGAGAGGCTGAATAGACTTGGACTACTTTCATTAGAAAGATGGAGGTTGAGGGGTGACCTGATAAGAGGTCTACAAGATTATGAGGGGCATGGATAGATGGGCAGGCACTCTTTCCCAGGGTGGAGGGGTCAGTCACCAGGGGGCATAGGTGAGGACACTCCGCTATGGCTAGATAAACTGCGCAATGCTCCCATCCTGGTCGCAACAGGTTCTGACACAAATAAAAAGTTCCTCTTGCATGAGCTTAAAATTATTGTAGCGATGATTTCAAGATGCAAAAATTAACACGAGGGAGCTCTCAAATGTTTGTAAACTAGTTACATAAATTAGCTTAGACTAATGCACTGAATAGTCAATTTCAATGAGCTGTTAACAATAATAAAATAAAGCACACCTGAACACAGTAAAGTGAGATATTCATGAGTCTGATCACAATAGAGGGCAAGAAATAAATTGAAAATATTTACTCGATGTATTTGATAAATGATTGCTGAGAACCAAGGCTCTGCAACAAAGGTTATATTGATTCTCAGAATATCCAAAACTTAACTTTCTCCTGGAATGACAACGGATGCAACAGAAGTCATGAAAGATAGATTAAACAAGCTACATGTGCTCCAAGGTACTTTACATAAAAAGGCAGGGCGAGGGAAGTATAAAACCAATGAAGAAAAGCCAACCAAGCTCGAGAGTCAAGTGAAAAGATGCACTTCAAGATTTCTCCTTTAAAAAAAAAAGCTGGAGAAGTGGCAAAGAAGGCTTTAGAAACAGAGTTTAAAAAAGCTGTTTGAGAGACAGTTAAAGCCTTTGCCACTAATAGTGAAGTGAAACAGTGCCGACAAACACAGACTCAGAGATCAAGGGGGATATTGAGCCCAAGGAAGAGATGTATGTGAAGAGAATTTGCAGGAGTTAAGGGAGAACATTTTCAAAGGGAAGGTGACTAGGATAAGCAAACCTTCAGTTTTGGTGAGTAAAGAGGAGTAAAGATGAGTAAAAATGCAAAGACCAGATTAAAGGAGATGCAGGAATGTTAAGGTGCAGAGTAAATCGTGAAGAGAAAACGCAGCAGATGCAAAGCAATAGCAGGTTGAGTCCTTAGCTTATATTTGCATAATATTATTGAAAGAAAAATATTACAAGATGGGCAATGTGACAGATCTCACGATGTGCCATCTGGCTCTTTGATGACATCCCCCTCCAGGCACATACAGGCTAATGGGATAGGTGCATTGAGAAATGATCAAACAGAACACTTCCAGAGAAAACAGTATTTAGTTTGTGTTTCAAGACACAACTCGAATGCCGAGTCCATGGTCACCATGAATCACTTGACACCAGTTTATCGTAGTACAGTTCAGGGTATAGATTCAAAAGTGCATAATTTGATATCATTTCAAATTTTAGACCCAAAATCAAATAAAATTGTATTAGGCCAAGCTTCAGCATTTTTCTATGCAAATTACTGAAGACAAATGTTGACTTTGGCATATTCAGAAACAGAGCCAGTTTTACAGATCAAGAAGCAGTCCATACAGTTCAAATACAGACTTCATTCGATACACATCGGAGTTATGCGGATTTTGCAATATTTCTGAAAGAAACTAATTTGGCAAATAAATTGTTCTTCATAGTGGCATCACACATGCAACAAAATATATTGTTGAATTGAACTAGCACTAAACATTCTTTCAGGCTGCGAATTAATGGAGAATTTCTGGCTGCGAATCAATGGAGAATTTCCATGTTCTAATATGTCTCCCTTCTGTATAATTGCTGCGGTGCCAAGCAGCTAGCTCAACTGTCAAGAGGAATGGGTTTTCTCTTTCCCCACAGTACAAAATGATTTTTTTCATTTTGTGTTAAAAAGATGCACTTCCCCTATATTGCACACAGAGTAGCACACGGTCAAATATAAATACCTGTAGAATTAGTAAAATAGAGCACTTCAAAAACGTTCAGCAATCTGATATATTGGAAATATATCGCCGCTCCTTCACAGTTGCTGGGGCAACATAGTGTCATAGATGCTTACAGCATGGAAACAGGCCCTTTGGTCCAGCTTGTCCATGCCGCCCAGTTTCTATCACTAAGCTAGTCCCACTTGCCCGCATTTGGCCCATATCCCTCTATACCCACACTGCCAATGTAACTGTCTAACTGTTTTTTAAAGGAAAAAATTGTACCCACCTCTACCACTGCCTCTGGCAGCCTGTTCCAGATGCTCACCACCCTGTGGGTGAATAAATTTCCCCTCTGGTCTCTTTTATATCTCTCTCCTCTCACCTTAAACCTATGCCCTCTAGTTCTAGACTCCTCTACCTTTGGGAAAAGAGGTGTTTTTTTTTTTTTAATTTTAATTTTCTTTTCTTCTTTTAACTTTAGAGTATCCAATTCATTTTTTCCAAATTAAGGGGCAATTCAGCATGGCCAATCCACCTATCCTGCACATCTTTTGGGTTGTGGAGGCAAAACCCACGCAAACACGGGGAGAATATGCAAACTCCACACAGACAGTGACCCAGAGCCAGGATCGAACCTGGGACCTCGGTGCTGTGAGGCAACTGTGCTAACCACTTGCGCCACCGTGCTGCCCTGGGAAAAGATGTTGACTATCTACCTTATCGATGCTCCTAATTATTTTATAGACCTCCATAAGATCACCCCTAAGCTTTTAAAGCTCCAGGGAAAAAAGTCCCAGCCTATCCAGCCTCTCCTTATAAATCAGACCATCTAGTCCTGGTAGCGTTCTCGTAAATCTCTTCTGCACTCTTTCTAGTTTAACAATATCCTTCCTATAATAGGGTGACCAGAACTGAACACAGTATCCCATGTGTGGTCTTACCAAAGTCTTGTACAACTTCAACAAGACGTCCTAACTCCTGCATTCAATATTCTGACCAATAAAACCTAGCATGCTGAATGCCTACTTCACCACCCTGTCCTCCTGCGACCTCGCTCCCTCCCTAACAGTGCAGTGGGTGTACCTACACCTCAAGGACTGCAGCAGCTCAAGGCGGCCACTTACCACCACCTTTTGACAGGCAACTAGGGATGGTCAATAAATGCTGGCCTAACCAGCGATGCTCACATCCCGTAAATGGATAGGAAAAAAAAAGACTGTGCAAGTGTCATTGTACACCTCATATAGGGTTGCCAAAAGGACAAAAAACATATTGGATTTTCCTGGAGATAAATTTTTTTTTAAAAAACAAAAACAAATGCAAACTTATTCTCAAGAATAATACTTCCAATGGCACCATGCTCCTCCAATATTAAACATGCACACATTTTCTCAAAGTGATTGCAAAGAATGAATAAGCATAAGAACATAGAAAGGCATATTACATTTTGCTTTCGGCAGTTTCTATTTGGGGGGAGGGGGGTGGAAATAGAGTGTAAAAATTGTCCAAACAGAGGGTTGCGAGTAAGCAGCTGATCAAAAAATGGTCAATCTGCTTTTTATAGAGGCCAACGAACCTGCCTCATTATTTTCCATTTTACTTCAAATTTCCAACATCTTTTCCCTCCATTCGTACTTTCCGATTTGGAATGACAGTTGAAAATCCCTGGACTGCCCCCTGAATCTGTGCGTTACACATCACTAACACTAAAAACACTAACAGCAACTAAATGAGGCTTTAGCTGATGGGGACAGTCTGTACTTTTTACTGCTGCATTATCTCGAGGTAACAAAGACTGGCCAATGGGATGGAGTATTCGCTACCATCAGAGTTTGGGATCAGCAGAACAGATATTGAATCATTCACACTGACTCAGCCATAGTTAAACTTCCACTGGTCTGTTCAATACAGTTCCAAGCAATTGGGATGCAGCAGCCTGGCAGGTATAACTTTGGAATAAAAACAGAAAGTGATTAACATAAATGTCTCTCTCTCTCTCACACACACACACACACACGGGCACACGCACACACTGCGGGTGTGATTTTTCCCACCATGTCGCGCTTGACGTGAAATTCCACAGGAGTCACGCGACTCGTGGCGCCTGGTGCAATGTGGATCACGACCAGCAAATGATATTTAAACAAGCCATTAGGCAGTGAGGGGGCTGAACAAAGGTTTTTGGGGTTGAAGGGGGGGGGGGGCGTCCTAAAAACAGGAGGTGCTGAATAGGGCGGGGGGGGGGGGGGTGTAGAGATCAGGGCAGCTTTTCATAATGCCACCCTAATCTGTGAGGAGCTGGTCCTCTTGGCGAGCTCAGCTCCCCAGTGCAGGACAACGCCCTACGTGTGACCTCGACAGGGAGAAACTCCAGGGCCCAAAAAAAACAGCCAAGTGCCACTGAACCGCGTCATCAATCTCGGCACTGTAGCCATCGAAAAACACCCCGCCAAACGCCCCGAAACGGGACTTGGAAATGTTTCCGTTGAGTAACGGCATATATCTGACATTGCAAAATGTCCCAGAAAGCAACTTAAAATGCAAATGCACTATTAAAATAGTGCAAATTAACAACATTGGGAGACAACACAGCATTGTCCCACTCTTTCCAAGTCTCACAATACCTTCCTTCATTATTATTGGGTCACAATTCGGAGTTCTCGATCCAACATCAGAAACACTGCAGTGGTTCGTGCAAAAAGCCCACAACCACCTTCTCAGAATTATTGACAATAAGTGCAACCTTTCCAGTGTCCCAAGAACAATTTTTTTAAAAACTCACAGGAAGGAAAAATTAATTTTCCACATCAGTTTGCTCCTACCATCATGCTTACAGGTCACTGATGTGAGTGCCATGGCTAATGAGCTAGACCCACTGAGCCAGCTGTAAACAACTACAGAGAAGTAGATTTACTTCGTGGAGGAGAGGAATGCCAAATAGATTTGCAAATTAGTGGATGCTTTAAGAAAAATACAACACCGGGCATGATTAATGGCAACTGCAGTTGCATCAAAAGCCAGAGAAAAAGTATGGATGAAAATGTGTGTGAAAACATTTTTAATGCTATATCGCTATAATTTTCATGCTATATCTGTAGTTGAATAAAGCTGCGCCACACTTTTATGTTTTAATATTCATAGGAAAAGAAAGCTAAAACCAAATCAGGGCCTGCTGTGCAACCTTCTTTGATATACAAAAACGTTGTTAATTATGAGGGATTATATCCAGTGTTGCAGAATAAGTGGCATTAGTTTCTTTTCTTCCCCGAATTATTATTTCTCTTTAGTTTGTCGTCAATTTTTTCATCCATTTACTCCCTCCAGGTACATCCGCATTTACCACATTAAGAGATGCTCTGGTGCATCCTGATGAAAGATTCCTCCCTCCGATAGGTTTAATAGTACAACTCCAGCTGTAGTATGCTGAGCTCCCCAAAAGAAAACTGCGTCAAGGTCTCCTGCTGCAGATCTTTATCGAACAACTCCTGTTGGAAGTGGACACGTGATTCTTAGGCAAGGGCAGGTTTCAGCATGGTTGCAATATGCCTCGCTGTGGCTGAATAGTCTGTCAATACAAGCTCATGCATAAACACGTTACTTTTTTTTGGTGTCAGGCGGCCAATCTGCGGAATCACAGTCTGTCACAATTCTCAGCATTCAGAATAGCAGAATGAGCAGGCTTCAAAACACTAACCCATACTTACTGCAGTACAGTCTGCCTGATGCGCTATTGATAGCAATTCAGGTCAAGGTCTGAGTAAGCATTTGTAGTAGCAGAAATTATTTAAAGAATGTGAAATTTTCAAAAATAGCAAGTAGCAGGCAGAAGAAACAATGCAACCCACACATCAAGAAATGCCAGAAGCCAAGTCCATGGTAATTTCCATGGTGCCTCTAATACAATTGTACTAAAAGCAAAAAACAGATCAAAAATAGTAATTTGATTTGCAACACATGCACAAACATAAAAAGCCCTCTGTAATCTGGCTGTCAAACAACGCTGCTGAATAAAAGTGGCTTAATTCTCGTACGCCTCCAGTGTCATGCCACACATGGTTGCCAGTTATTTTTCAGACTCCTTTCATACTTAAAGAGTTTTTCTGTGCAGTGCAGTTTTTTCATCCTTACAACTGAATTTGTGTCATGCCATTTGGTAATCAAAAATAAATCTTAAGCTGACAAACATATTTGTGGAATTATCATTTTAAATACCAAGTTTCATGATGACATAAATAAGTGTCCTCCAGAAGGTGTACTGAAAAAAAGTAGAACTCAGAAATTAACACTTGGTGCAATTTAGTGAAGTCTTCTTAAAGAGTATTTGTATTTGGTGTCATGTCTATTGAAAATCTCTTCCAAATCGTGGTACGCAGCTCAAGAAGCTCAGTTGATGATCTATTGAGAATGATCTGATCTCCCCCTTCACCAACTGTTACATGTATATCACTTTTAAATAATAAAACATCCCAAGGCATTTCAAAGAAGCAGGAGGCAAAATTTGACATCAAGCCACCTAAGAGTACAAGAGGGCAGATGCCAATAGTTTGGACAAGGAGTATTTTAAAGGGGGAAAGAGAACGGCAATGGTTCAGCAGGGATGATCAGATACTCAAGGGGCCAGAACTAGAAGAGTGCAGAGATATGAGGGTTATGGGGCTGGAGGAAATTAGAGATATTGAGGAGCGAGGCCCTGGAGGGATTTGAAAGCAAGACTGAGGATTTTAAAATGCTGCTTAACCAGGAGCCAATGCAAGTCAGTGATCACAGGGGCGATGGATAAATGTGATTTTGTGCAAGGTAAGACAAAGACAGCAGAGCTTTGGATGACCTCCAAAGGTTAGAATGTGGGAGGCCACTTCAGGTGAGAGTCAGAATACTCAAGTCGAGAGCCTGACCAGAATGTCTACCCTCTCTCCACGATGCCAGTGGGAAAACATGCCAGTGCAAACAGTGTACAGATACCAGGTTCACCGGATTATTGCCTAGGGCTACCTTCGGAGTTTGGTACGGGAACCACCAGCAATGCTGGACCCCGGAAGATCACAGCAGTGGGTGGGGAAGCATCGACAGGTGGATCTTCAGTATCATCAAGGAGATCCATCTTCCAGTCTCAAAGTGTTGCAAGAGATCCATCTTCATTTTCAAGAGTTCCATTGTCTGTCTGCAACAGTGGGTCAGTGACGTTGGGCATCTTTTCATTTTGACACCTGGAATCGATGGTGGACTACACACCATCAGGCCTGCCCCACCATGGGGTGTGGCACAAAGCATGCAATTGCATAATTAACGAGGTCAGGATGGAAAGTTACAGCATGTTTTTGCACCAGCCTTCAAAAGCAGGAAACACTTCATGTTCTCACCCCTGCTACAGGTCCTAGTCCCCTAATGGGAGAATTCTACCCTCCGTTTAGAAGCAAAAGGAATTGCTTTGAGAATGGGTGAGAAAATTAACTTGGGTTCTTGATAGTTTGCGTATTACATAGAACATTACAGCGCGGTACAGGCCCTTCGGCCCTCGATGTTGCACCGACCTGTGAAACCGCGCCCATCCACACTACACTTTCAGGTCTGTATTATTGGCATTTAGAAGATTCGACATTTCTTTTATAATAAATATTTTTATTCTAAAATTTTTCAGATTATCACATACAAAACAATCCAAAATAATACAATCTGGCTTTTTTAACAAAATAATAATAACCCTAAACCCCCCCTACCACCCCCCCCCCCCCCCCCTCTCCACACACAAACAGTCCCCTCTTCCCCAGCTGCTGGCCATGAACAAGTCTTTAAAGAAGGTGATGAATAGCTTCCTCCTGGAATAGAACCCTTTCCACGACCCTCTAATGGCAAACATAATCTTTTCTAATCTCAGAAACTGAGGGAATGAAAACAGCATCTTACAAAGTTTCGCAGCTGCATATACCTAAACGAACTCCCCCTCGGGAGTTTAAATTTCTCCACTATCTCTGCCAGTGCCGCAAACCTACCCTCCACAAATCCCTCAACTTCTTGACCCCCTCCCTCTTCCAAATCTTATACATTGCATCCATCCTGGATGGCACAAACCTATGGTTCTCATAAATTGGTGACAGTAATAACTTTGCCGTCAATTTAAAATACTGCAAAAATTGGTTCCAAATTGAGAGACGCCACCACCATCGGGCTCATAGAGAACCTGGCCGAAGAGGGCCCACAACTAATGCCCTTAGACACGACCCTAAATAGGAAGTCTCCTCTATCCACCCCCCACCTCAGCCCGGCTCCTCCATCCATCCTCGCATTTTCTCGCTTCCCAGTAATAGAGCATCAGATTCAGTAGCACCAGCCCTCCCGATTGTTGCCCCCTCCACAAGAAGGCTCTTCGAATCCTGAGAGTCTTACCCACCCAGGCAAAGGCCATGATTAACTTATCAACCCGAACAAAAAAGATTTAGGGAGGAAGATTGAGAGACACAGGAAATCAAATAAGAACATCGCAGAATCTTCATTTTGACGGTAAACACTTTCTCTGCCAAGGACAATGGGAGGGCATCCCATCTCTTCAAATCCCCCTTCACTGCCTCCACCAGACTGGCCAGGTTCAATTTATGCAGCAAGGCCCAGTCATGAGCCACCTGAATCCCCAAATACCTAAACCAAGTCATGGCCAGCCTGAACGGCAGCCTCCTCAAATCCATCTCCTTCCCCAGAGGATTCACCAGGAAGATTTTGCTCTTGCTCACATTCAATTTGCACGCCGAGAAGGATCCAAACTCCCTCAACAGCTCCATTATCCTTCCCACACTATACTACCGCAAGCACCGAGCTCACCGCGCTGATCCAGACACTCGCCGAGGGGGGCGCTATACAGCAGTCTCACCCAGGAGATAAATGTTGGCCCAAGCCCAAGTCGCCCCAAAGTCTTGAAGAGATACCTCCATTCCACTTCCATCAGTTGCCTTCTCCGCATCCATGGAGAAGATTACCTCTGATGCCTTCCCCATGGAGGGCAACAGGACCCCGTTTAAATATCTCCTGATGTTGGCCACCAACCTTCGGCCCTTGACAAACCCTACCTAGTCCTCAGATCACCTCCGGAAGCACCCCTCCAGATGCATCGCCAGCACCTTAGCTAATAGCTTTGCGTTAGCATTCGATAAGGAGATAGGCCTGGAAGACCCACACTCCATAGCATCCTTGCCCTTCTTTGGGGTTAGAGAGGTCGACCCCTGTCCAATGTGGCCAGCAACACCACCTGAGACAGAGTTATTAAACATCGCCAATAAGTGTAATACCAACAAGGCCGCAAACTGTTTGCAGAATTTCATCAGGAAGCCATCTGGCCCCAGTGCCTTCCCCGACTGCATAGAACCAATACAGTCCATAATCTCCTCCAACATTTCCAGTCTTGCTTTTCCGTAAGGAATTCCACTAATTTCTCCATTGTTCATTTGGGGGGGGGGGGGGGGGGGGGGGCATCGACAACACAAAGGGCTCCACCATTTTTCTCTTCCACTCGGGGGCATTCAGAGTCTGATGAGGGGGCCTTTGTTCAACTTCTGTCTCATGTAGTACCCTGTAGACATCTCATACCAGAGGAGAAACCAATTAAATTCAATTACTCCATCCCACTAACCTGGCAAAAAGGGTCAAAAACACTCACCTCATAACCACCACTGGAATTTGAGATACTACATTTAACTGCAGCTGGGAGAATCCGGTTTTAAATTGTCAATTCGACATTATCTGTAATCACCATCATCATCCTGGGGGGTTACCATGGACCAGAAACTGAACAGGTTCAGCCAAATACACACTGTGACTACAAGAGCAGATCAGAGGCTGAATATTCTGCAGAAAATGACTAATTCATCCCCTGACTCCCAAAGCCTAGCCACCAGCTCCAAGGCGCAAGTCAGGAGTGTGAGGGAACTCCTTTCCGAATAGTACTTACACCACAACGGCTGCAGCAGTTTAAGGCAGAAGCTGGCCACCAGTTTTCAAGGACAATTAGGGATGGGTGATAAAATACTGAAATGTGCATATCCCAAGAACAATTTAAAACATCACTTTATGGCTTAATTAACATCCTTCTGGTTTTTTAAACTTACAAATTAATTTTGATAAAAGACTTTCACAACAGCTATATTCAATAAGACTTGTGTCTGAAAAGGAACCTGTTCACCCGTTATTCAATCCTACATTCATAAGCATCTTTTGTTCAGGCAAACATCTCTTGATGACAAGTTGCACTGAGTAGTCACGACTCATATCCCAGAACCGCGCAATGAGGGTCAAATGCAGGATCTTCTTCCTGCTCAGAGATCAAGTGTACAGAAATTAAGAAATCTCATTTTACGCACCTAACTTGGGACAGGCAAGTCCTTTATAATAATTTTTAATACACTTAAACAAAAGAAAACTGCCGAGCTAGTGTACCTGCACGAAAGGAGAAATATCAGAATGTGGATCTCAGGTCAACATTGCTGTAATGCAGATTCAGGTAGTATTTTAGGTTGGAAGAACAGGGTTAAGATATTTAAATTATCTGCTAGGAGCGGATGTGTTTTATAGTCCACACAGGAGAATCAAGATGAGGCAAGTAGACCTGCATCTCCCCCTCCCACCATGCCCCCCCCCCCCCCCCAAATGAAATCCCTTTGACTTCCATGCCCAACACCAAACGTAGACTCCAGAACAGAAGAATCTGCATTAGGAATCTGTAGGGCTCACAATTGAAGTTGCTGTCATAACATTTTAATCCAACATTATGGACGATTGTGCAAACAAAAGGAGCCTCTAGTTTCTTGCACAATTCTCCAATTATTAGAATTTTAGAATCTGAACTATAGGGAAACCGCTAATGCTGGTGGGTTTTTTTTTAATATCTCACTGCGGAAGCAGCTCAGACTCAAATTCTCCATTCAACACTCCCTCTCATATCCACCCCCACCCCGGGCAAAATAAGTCATCAAAGCGTTGACACAAATGGAAAGGGGTGATTGATATATTAGCACTGCTTCCTGGATAAACAATGTTCAAATTATTTCCTAGGTAATTAGTAATTCACAAAAAAACAACAACCGAGGCTTCAGATTATTACTCCTGTTCAATTGATATACTCTAGGGAACAAGATGTTATGAATAGACTGTCAGTTATTTCATAATGCAGAATCTCTGGGGAGAAGAGGCAAAGGCAAAAAAAGGTTCACAACAAAGTAGTGGATCATGGATGCATCTCTCGGTTTATAATACCTTAAGTACATTGGTTTGATGTCAGAATTAGCACTGTGCTCAATGATTGTTTCAACGTGACAGTCAAAATAGAAAGAGCATTTGGGCAGAGCTGCAATGAAGTACTGCTGCAGCACCTGGTTTATTTTTATTTAGCATAATTATCCATCTCTCTAATAGGGCAGAGATTTTCAAATTGTGTGTGTAGGGCAAATACTGCTGTACTCACGGGACTTGCCTGGCTTGCTTTCTAAAAAAGCAACATCAGTGTTACCATTGCAATAAAAGGAATCAGTTATACAGGGGAAGAAATAATAGTGGCCTAGTTCGAAAAAGGAGTTGGAGTGACTGCTCACATTTAATGACGTAGGGAGGGAGGAAAGGACGATGGAAAGGAGTTAGTTGGTTCTATAATTTTTTTTTAATATGCTAACTTCATTTTTACATTTTTTTTTGTATTTGACAACATTATGTCCATTTCCTGAGAGTGTACAAACTGACATTTACAGTTGAAAGGGAGGATAACTTGCCCAAAGTCCTGAAAAGGTTAATAGCCAATGGAGGACAGGAAATTCATACAATTAACATAAGTACTAACTAGGAAATTAACGGAACTAGGTGATAAATCTCCAGGACCTGACTGTTTCCATCGAGGGTGTTAAAGGAAGTAGGGGAGCACATTGTAGATGCTGTAGCTATAATTTTTTCAGAGTTCCCTAGATTTAGAAGCAGTCCCTCTGGATTGGAAAATTGCACACGCCACTCCACTTTTTAAGGGGGAAATCAGAGAATTACAGATCGCTTAGCCTAACATCTGTGGTGGGGAAATTGCTGGAGTCTGTAATCAGCAAAAAAAAATTTGTCCATCAGGGAGAGCCAGTATGGATTTGTGAAGGGAAGGTCATGCCTGACATATCTTATTGAATTTTTTGCACAGGTGACTAAGGTAGCGGACAAGGGAATGCCTATGGATGTTATTTATACGGACTTCCAGAAGGCATTTGATAAAGTGCCACATAAGTGACTGTTAACTACGATGGAGGCCCATGGAGTTGGAACGTAAATAATTGACATGGTTAGGAAATTAGTTAAGTGGCAGGCGACAGAGGGTGGATAATGGGTAGTACTCTAATTGGCAGGAAATGATGAGATGATTAGTGGTGTGCCACATGGATTGGTGTTGGGGCCTCAATTATTCACATTATTCGTTAATGACTTGGATAATTTTTTAAAGTCAAAAATCC
The DNA here is from genome assembly GCF_047496885.1 of Scyliorhinus torazame. Lineage (NCBI taxonomy): Eukaryota > Metazoa > Chordata > Chondrichthyes > Carcharhiniformes > Scyliorhinidae > Scyliorhinus > Scyliorhinus torazame. The sequence goes on from NC_092715.1 coordinate 65,978,721, forward strand.
AAATTTGCTGATGATACAAAGTTAGGCGGCATTTTAGGGCATGTAATGATAGCATAAAATTGCAAGTAGATATTGACAGACTAGGTGAATGGGAAAAATTGTGGCAGATGGAATTCAATGCAAGCAAATGCAAGGTTATCCATTTTGGACCAAAAAGGGATAGAGCAAGGTACTTTCTATATGAAAAGAGGTTAAGAACAATGGATGTCCAAAAAGTCAGGGTCAGGGGCATAGCTCTTTAAAATGCCACGATAAAGTGCAGAAAATAATCAAAAAGACTAATGGAATGCTTGCCTTTATATCTAGAGGATTGGAGTATAAAGACACTGAAGTTATCCTACAGTTGTACAAAACCCTGGCTAGACCTTACTCGAGTACTGTGAGCAATTTTGGACACCGCACCTTAAGAAAGATACATTAGCCTTGGAGAGAGTGCAACGTAGGTTTACAAAAATGATACCTGGACAACAGGGTTTAAGTTACATAAGATTACACAAACGAGGTCTTTTTTCACTAGAATTTAAAAGGTTCAAGGGTGATCTGATCGAAGTATTCAAGATATTAACAGGGAAATACAGATAAAGATAAACTATTTCCACTGGTTGGTGATTCTAAAAGGGGGCATAGTCTAAAATTTAGGACCAGAGTGTTCAGGAGAGATGTTAGGAAGCACTTCTTCATACAAAGGGTGATAGAGGTTTGGAACTCTCTCCCACATAGCAGTTGAAGCTAGAACAGTTGTTAATTTTAAATCGGAGATAGATATTTATTAAGCAAAGATATTAAGGGATATGGGCCAACAGCAGTAATATGGAGTTGGGCCACAGATCAGTCATGGTGGGACAAGTTCGAGGGGCTGAATGGCCTAATCCTGTTCCTCTGTTCCTTTTCTAACTGGGCGCTGAAAATCGAAAGATACTACTATAAACTTAATACCCTCCCATGTATTGTTAGAACCACCTAATTAAGTTGTATACTATACCTTGTTGTTGCATACATCGGATACACTCCTTTCCATTACCCCATTTCCATTCACAAATTAAATCCTGTGGGTTAACAATGCTGGATCCTTGGCAGAGCCTTCAGTGATCCAGTTACATTCAAACTGGCGTATCATATGAAAACATTCCAATTTGGACATTGACTCATTAACTGTGATATTAAAAAAATCCAAACAGACTACAACTTTCTGTTTCTTAGCACCATTCCAGAAAACATTGCCCACAGAACTCACACTGACAATTTCCAGTAATAAAGAATGTTATTTAAAATAAAACGTCAGTAATCTGGGATTAACCCATTTATGATTAATTTATTGGGATTTATTATGATTATCACTGTGTGGTATGCTGCATTCGCCATTCAATGTCCCAGCATACACCACAATGACCCCTATGCTGCAATATTATTGTTGGAACCACAGGATTTCTTTCCCAACAGTACGCAAAACTATCTCCAACCCAGGAGAAGCCATTAGAACAGAATGCTAGCTACATCAGGCCAGAAAACGTTGCTCAATTATTTTAATTCTATTTTTACCCAAACGCTCAACTGCAGTTTAAACCACATCCTCCCCCACCTGATAAATTGTTGGCAAGATTTTGACACTGCAATTAGACATTACCATTACTTAGTCATTCACAATGCTAACACAGCTACTGTAGTTACAGAAAACAGTTGGCTCTCTCTGAACACAGTCAACACCAACATATGTATCAGATTTTGTGACAGCTGGATATCTTAAGGTATCTTCCATCAGTCAGGTCTAGCCCCATACCATAGTTTCGTCCATTTAATTGCTGAAAGCACAGTGGGCAGGGAGGGTGAACAGGGCATCTCCTTAGCCAAAGAAATTGAAGGATTCAGAAATATACAGTGGATACAGTGGAAGGACTGAGAACTGTGTACTTAAAGAGTGCATAAAATAAGATACAGAAAGAATAATAAAGAAATGGAAAGGCTGGATTAAGACAGAATGGGACCAAAATGAAAAGTAAAAATGTTTACTTCTTTAGTAAGGTAAATTGACTAAAACTTCCAACATCTAATACAGGAAGGAATGAGACTCCACACTGGTAATTGTTAATATTGCTTGGCAGTAATTACAATTCCAAGGGTTCTTAAGCAGGTGCTGTCAAGGCTTCACTTTCCATGCATAGTTCCTAGTTACCTTGCAATTAAAACTTCCCAACCATTCATTTTAATGTTGAGGCAAATAGCAAGATGTTTTTTCTGATGCAAAAATTGAACAATTTTGGATAGTCAGTTAACCTGCCTAATTTATATGTGAATAACAATGAGTGACATCAGTATCACTTATTTTGGCAGCAGAATTTGGGCAATGGATTTATTTTGGAGAAAGATATTTTTCATGCTAATTAGACAGCTGGTGGCCTAATGTTACCAAGAAAATGGTCACGAGTATCTTTTGCTTTTGAAATTTTTAATAATAATTAATAATCTTTATTGGTGTCACAAGTAGGCTTACGTTAACAGTGCAATGAAGTTACTGTGAAAATCCGCTAGTCGCCACACTCCGTCACCTGTTCGGGTACACTGAGGGAGAATTCAGAATGTCCAATTCACCTAACAAGTGTGCCTTTCGGGACTTGTAGGAGGAAACCAGAGCACCCGGAGGAAACCCACACAGACACGGGGAGAACGTGCAAACTCCACACAGATAGTGAACCAAGCCGGGAGTCAAATCTGGGACCCTGGCACTGTGAAGCAAAAGTGCTAACCACTGTGCTACCGTATTATAGTATTGACACCATTACAGTGATTGTTAAAGAAGTGCCATACAGTCCCTTTGCTACCGAACAACTGAAAAATGACAATTCACTCATGCCATGTTAAAATGACTATACATCGGTTGCAATTTTTTTTTCCCTTTTCTTTGAAAGCTAGCAACTGTCAGTGCATCATTGCTGAAGTACTTACCTTGTATGAACCTTAATAGTCAACAGCAGCGGGAATTGAACTGTACATACTTCAAGCAAGAGAGAAAGAAAAATTCCAAGGGGAGGACACGCATCTGTGGTTAACTAATAAAGTTAACAATAGTATCAAACTTAAAGAAAAAGCAAATAAATGCTCAAAGATGGGTGGCAGGTCAGAAGATTGGACAGAATATAAAAAACAGCAAAGAATGACAAAAAGCTTAATAAGGAGGGAAAATATTAAGAGTACGACAGACAACTAGCTAGAAATATAAAGACAGATAATAAGAGTTTCTGTAGCTATTTCATAAAACAAAGAGTTAATAAAGTGAGCGTTGCTCTGATAGAAAGTGGGCCTGGGAATTAATAGTGGAAAATAAGGCGATGACAAATGAATAGAACAAGTATTTTGCATCGGTCTTCACTATAGAAGAACAAGTAACATCCCATAAATTGCTGCAAATGAAGGAATGGGAGGAAGGAAGGCACTCAAAAAAATTAAAATGAAGTAAGGGGCCGCTATCAAGTCCCAGAATCTAAAGGACAGATGGTTCTAGAAACCGAGGGATGAAAAGAAGAGTCCCAAGAAGACTAAAGTCAAAGGGAGAAAAACTGGAAACTGAATAATGTACTGTTCACTGAAGTTAAAGAAAGGGGCTTCCAGTTAAAAACAGAACTACAAGGTGCAGACGTGGTGAAGGTGGTTAACAAGAAGCCAGATATCTGAAGTAATCCTAGGTTGGTGATGCCTCAATACAGCCTGTGAAGCAGTAATGTTCTGTTAACAGATAGTCAGATACGGGTAGCTGAGAGATAGTGTGGAATACATGTGACAATCCAAGGCAGAGGAATACCGAAAAGGTCATATTGAAATCCTGGAAGTGTATCCTTGGTGAAGGCATCCGAGAGAAAGCGTTGTTTGCGTAAAAGATTCTTAGGTGTCTTTTTTCTGAGAGTGGAGTTTGGAAATGCTTGTGCGGAAGTCCAGTGCGACCAGTTGGTTCAGTGTGACATGCATCTGGGAGGATTTGACGCAAAACCTACATCTGCCACTTGCTCTCAGAGTGGGGCGGGTCTGACCTGTTGGTTCACATGGACTATATACTTAATGAGAACATTAGAGTATACAATATATTTTGCAACTTGTGTAACCCTTATAAATCTGGGCGGCACGGTTGTACAGTGGTTAGCACTGTTGCTTCCCGGCTCCAGGGACCCGGGTTCGTTTCCCAACTTGGGTCGCTGTCTGTGTGAAGTCTGCCTGGTCTCAGTGTCTGCGAGGGTTTCCTCTCAGTGCTCCGGTTTCCTCCTACAAGTCCCAAAAGATGTGCTTGTTAGGTGAATTGGACGTTCTGAATTCTCCCTTAGTATACCCGTAAAAGCGCCAGAAATGGCGACTAGGGAATTTTCACAGTAACTTCATTGCAGTGTTAATGTAAGCCTACTTGTGACATAATAAAGATTATTATATATCTGTAAAGGTGTAATGGGATTGAGGGAGTAATGTATTATGGTTAATCTTGTTTAACAAATGCTTTATTCTCTTATTAAAAAGTTAATTGGCAGCCCTGTAATTCTGTTTATCAACGTCTCAAAACAAAACATAAAGGTTACAGTGAATTGAACCAGGGTTCCATTCTGGAACCGGACTTCCTGTAATATCAGCTGGGGTCATAACATAGGAACAGATAAAGAGGGTGATAATGGATTGGTTTGAATTTGTGCTGCTCGTTGTTGGCTGGCTAGACCATTTGCTGTTGTCGCTGACTAGACCAGCATTTTAAAGGGCATTTTCCGAGGGGACTAGGGGATTTTCGCAGTGACTTCATTACAGGTAATGTAAGCCTACTTGTGACAATAATAAAGATTATTATTATTGTTATATATTTATTCTCCATCCCCAATTGTCCTCGAGAAGGTGGTGGTGAGCTGCCTTCTTGAACTGCTGCAGTCCATGTGGTGTAGATTAACCCACAGTGCTGTTTGGGAGGGAGTTCCAGGATTTCGACCAAGCCACAGTGAAGGATCAACTTTTTTTTTTTAATTTAAGGGGCCCAATCATCCCCCCCCCCCCCCCCCCCCCCAATTAAGAGTCAATTTAGTGTGGCCAATCCACCTAACGTGCACATGTTTGGGATGTGGGGGTGAGACCCACGCAGACACGGGGAGAATGTGCAAACTCCACACAGACAGTGACCCAGGGCCGGGATCGAACCCGGGTCCTCGGCGCCATGAGGCAGCAGTGCTAACCAAAGCGTCGCCATGCGACCAACATACCATAAAGATAATGTCCCAGATACCACCATCACCAACCCGGTGTACATCCTGTCCCATTGGCAGGACAGACCCAGCAGTGCCGGCAGCACAGTCGTACACATTTGGGAGGGAGGGAGTTGCCCTGGCAGTCTTCAACAGTGACACAGGACCAGACGAAGTCTCATGGTATCAGGTCAAACATGGCGAAGGAAACCTCCATGTACCATCCCCCCATAGCTCATGAATCAGTACTCTTCCACATTGAAAACCAATTGGAAGAAACACTGGGATTGACAGGGCTCAGAATGTACCCTGGGTAAGGGACTCCAATGTCCATCACTAAGAGTTGCTTGGTAGCACCATTACAGACAGAGCTGGCCAGGCCCTAACAGGTGTAGCTGCTTGATGGGGTCTTCAGCAAATGGTAAGGAAACAACATACTTGACCTTATTCTCACCAGTATGGGGGCACGGTAGCACAGTTGCTTCACAGCTCCAGGGTCCCAGGTTCTTTTCTCCACTCGGGTCACTGTCTGTGTGGAGCTTGAACTTTCTCCCAGTGTCTGCATGGGTTTCCTCCGAGTGCTCCGGTTTCCTCCCACAGCCCAAAGATGTGCAGGTTAGGTAGATTGGCCATGCTAAATTGCCCCTCAAGTATCCAAAAAGGTTGAGTGGGGCTACTGGGTTACGGGATAAGGTGGAGGTGTAGGCTTTTGTGGGGTGCTTTTTCCAAGGGCCTGTCAGTCTCGATGGGCCGAATGGCCTCCATCTGCAGTGTAAATGCTATGATTCTATGAGCTTGCCTGACACTGATGCATTTGTCCATCACAAAATTGGTTGGACTGACCACTGCAGAATTCAGCTGAGGCGAAGTCCCGTCTTCACATTGAGGATTCCTCTATCGTGTGGTGTGGCACTAGAACCGTGCTAAATGCGCTAGATTTTGAACAATCTAGCAACTCAAAACAGGGCATCCACGAGGCACTGTGGGCCATCGGTAATTTCAGAATTGTACTCAATCGCGATCTGTAACCTCGCGATGGGCTATATTCTGCACACATCCATGACCAAACCAAGGGGTCAATACTGGTTCAATGCAGAGTACAGAAGAGTATACCAGGAACAGTACCAGGCATACCCAAAAATGATCAACCTGGTGAAGCCACATCACAGGGCTACTTATATGCCAAACAACAAAAGCAGCAAATAATACAGAGCCAAGCGATTCCAAAACCAACAGATCAGATCGAAACTCTTCAGTCCTGCCACATACAGCCATGAATGGTGGTGAACTATTGAACTCACTGGAGGAGGAGGGTCCACAAATATCCCCATCCTCAATGATGGAGGAGCTCAGCGCATCAATGCAAAAGATAAAGTTGAAGCATTCGTAAAAAATCTTCAGCCAGTGTTGAGTGGATGATCCAGCTCAGCCTCATTTGGGAGGTCCCCAGCAACATAGATGCCAGTCTTCAGCCAATTCAATTCACTCTTTATAATGTCAAGACAGAGCTGAAGACACAATAACAGAAAATACTGGACAACCTCAGCAGGTCTGACAGTATCTATGGAGAGAGAAGGGAGATAGCATTTTGAGTATGGATGACTTTGCCAAAGCTGAAGGCATTGGACACTGTGAAGGGCCCTGACAATATCTGGGCAATAGTCCTGAAGACTTGTGCTCCAGAACTAATCATGCCCCTAGCCAAGCTGTTCCAGTGCAGCGGCAATTGGAATCTACCCAGCACTGTGGAAAATTGCCCAGATATGTCCTGTACACAATAAGCAGAACAAATCCAACCTGGCCAATTACCGGCCTATCAGCCTACCTCTTGACCATCAGTAAGTTATGAAAGGAGTCATTGACAGTGATATCAAGTGGCATTTGCTTAGCAAGATCCTGCTCACTGTCGCCTCAGTTGGGGTTCCACCAGGGTCACTCAGATCCTGCCTTCATTTGCAGCCTTGTTTCAAACATGAAACGTGGTACAGCACATTGAACAGTGGTTAGCACTGCTGCCTCACAGCATCAGCCACCTGGGTTCAATTCCGGCCTCAGGTGGCTGTCTGTGTGGAGTTTGCACTTTTTCTCCCCAGTGTCCTCCAGGTGCTCAGGCTTCTTCCCACAGTCCAAAAATGTGCAGGTTATGCTAAATTGGCCCTATGTGGGGTTATGGGGATAGTATGGGGTTTGGGCTCAGGTAGGGTGATCTTTCAGAGGGCCAGTGCAGACTCGAGGCCGAATGGCCTCCTTCTGCACTGTAGGGATTCTATGATTCAATGACAAAGAGCTGAATTCCAGATACAAGGTGGGATCGACTGCCCTAGAGATCAAGGCTGCATTTGACAGAGCATGGCATCATGGAGTCCTAGCCAGTCTGAAGTCAATAGGTGACACGGGAATACTGTCCCCTGGTTGGGATCATACCTGGCACAAAGGATGATTGTAGTTGTTGGTGATCAGTCATCTCAATTCCAGGACATCACTGCAGGTGTTCCTCAGGGTAGTGTCCTAGGCCTTACCATCTTTAGCTGCTTCATCAATTTATTTCCATCCATCATAAAGTCAGATATGCAGATGTTCACTGATGATTGCAAAATGTGCAGCACCATTCGTGACTCCTCAGATACCGAAGCAGTCCATGTCCAAATGCAGCAAGACCTTGATAATATCCAGGCTTGTCCCGACAAGTGGCAAGTTAACCCATTCACACCTCACAAGTGCCAGGCAATGGCCATCTCCAACAAGAGAGAATCTATCCATCACCCCTCGATATTCAATAGTATTACCATTGCTGAATACCCCACTATCACCTTGGGGGTCAGCAGTGACCAGAAACTGAACTGGACTAGCTATCTAAATACACAGTGGCTACAAGAGCAGGTCAGAGGCTGGGAATCTTGCAGCGCATAACTCACCTCTTCATCCGTCCACCATCTACAAGTCAACATCTACATACAGTCCACTTGCCTGGATGTGTGCATCTCCAACAACACTCAAGAAGCTTGACATCACCCAGGACAAAACAGCTTGCTTGATTGGCACCGCATCCACAAGTATCCAGTCCCTCCACCAACAATGTACAGTGACAGCAGTATCTAACAAGATTCACTGCAGTAACTCACCAAGGCTCATTAGACAGCACTTTCCAAACCTACAACCACTACCATCTAGAAGGTCAACGCAGCAGGTACATGGGAACACCACCACCTGGAAGTTACCCTCCAAGTCACTCGCCATCCTGACTTGGAAATATATCACTGTTATCTTCACTGTTGTTGGGTCAAAATCCTGGAACTCCCTCCCTAAAAGCACAGATATAACTACACCTCAGGGACTGTAATGGTTCCAGGTAGCAGCTGACCACCACATTCTCAACAGCAATTAGGAATGGGCAATAAATGATTGTTTATCCAGCGGTGCCCATTTTTGTCACTGAATTTAAAAAAAAGATTGATAGTGCAGGGCCTAGCTAAACTGTCCACATAAGTTCATGTTTTAAAAATTCATTCAATTAAAATTGATGCATGGCACATTCTAAAATGGTCTGGTTTTTGAGCAGCCAGATTGAGACATTGTGTCTTTAGATTGTATTATACCCAATCCCAGCCCTGCCCACCCATACATTCAATCATAGGACAGCAATCAGGAGCTAAACGTTCTCCATTGCTTCCCTACCTCACTCAGCAGCATCGAAGCCATGTGCAGTCAGTCACAAGATCTCAGGAGACTTTTGGATGCTAAAAAGAATTGAGAGATATGCGGATAGTGGGGGAAGGTAGAGTTGAAGTAGATCAGCCATGATCTTGTTCAAGGGTGAAGCTGGCTTGAAACACCAAACAGCCTGATCCAATGGCTATTTTCATGTTCTCAAGGCCTAGCAATTCCCACATAAAATCAAAGACGGATCAAAAATTATACCTCTATCCTTCCCATCTCTGCTGGGCTATCATTTCTGATTGCAGATATGATTTTGTAGCAGTGTGCAATGCTAAATTTAACACTGAAATAAAACTAAAAGCAATTGCCAAGAAAAAAATGTCCCCACAGTACAAGCAGTTAAGTATTCAACTCCCTGATATCTCATTAATTTTCAAAATTCCAAAGCTGGCTTCCAAATTGTTACAATGCCTCAATTTGCTGAGTTTTGCCAACTCCCAGTGCGCTTCCCAAAATGAATGCCAGCTTGAAGCAAAGGACTCTACCACAGAGCATAATACTGGCTTGAATACTGCATCCAACAAGCTGAAATGAGCAACAACATTGACCACCGGCACTGAATCATCTAGGATGATGATTCTGCCAACTGAAGGGCACTGTGCCCAAAGCAGCTTGCACATACAGCTTTCACCATTTATGACAAAATAAAATCAACTCTTGCAAACAGTCAGCCTCCACTCATCCATAAGCAACAACATCTAAGAGCATCCTCCCTAAATATTAATTAAGTTATCACCACACATTTTGGAAACACTTCTCAACTGCAGTTACAAACAGCATCTTGACGCAATTGCTAATTTAGCTCATCCTGAGTATCGCAAAAAGTAGATATTCAGTAAGTGATCAGTATTCTGCAGTGACACTGCTTCTTTTTGGTGAGCAACTGCTGTTAAAAATTACACCCACAGAGGATCAATACTGTAATACATTTATAATCCTAAAATTATGGATCTAAAATGTACAAACGTGTCTGTAATATCAGCAAAACTAGTCCAGTTTGTTCCCCGGACAGTACCGCAACAAGCTTACATTCCTACAGCATTTTTAGCACAGTGAAGTGTCCTAAAGCCTTTCATATGAACATTGTCAAATAAAACTTGGCATCATGTCCAGAAAGTGGGAACGTATGTGGCACAATAGATTGTGCAGATAATCCAGCTTAATTAATATAAAGACAGCCCAAAAGATAATCTTGCAAATAAGCAATTTAGGGACACCTAAAGTCTACAAAGAAAACGCTTCTCCCTTGCGCATATACTGGAGCACGCACAAACAAACATCTACATAGAACAGTCAGCAACACGAGATGGGAGCAGATGAGTTTCTCTGTTAAGCAGGTGGTCAAATTTAAGCCGAGATAGCGGGCACATATTTTGTCATGAATGACACCTATAGCATTGTTTATTTTGCCCATGACTGCAGCATCCCTGCAAGAGTAGAATATTTCTGCAATTCACCACCTTCAAAGACCACGTATTAACTATAACTCTTAAAAGATCACAGAAACTGTATTGTGAACAATTAATTCGAAGAAAAAATGCAACTACTATGGCCAGAATTGACCAGTCCCACCAGTGGCAAGAATCGGCACATGTGGAATTTGGAGATCAGCCAAACGTCCATTGACTTTGGCAGGAATTTCCAACGGGGCTAGAAAATCCCACCCTATAGAACTGCTTCCAGAGAATTTATTTCACGTAACACCTATTGTCAAACTACAAACTCAAGTGATCAATTGCAGAGATCCATTTTGAAAAATTCCTGCAGAATTTTAAAGAAAGGATTTGCAGATGGCAACACACCTTTCACAATCTCACCACTTTTCCAACGTGATTTACAGCCAAACACCAATGTTATAATGACCGGATAAAAATTAATCCGGACACCACGCATAACCTGCTCTTCTTCAAAGTAATGTCATAGGCTCTTTTACATATATTTGAGGCAGCAGACAGGTCCTTGGTTTAACACCTCAACCAAGACCACGCCCCGCATTGGGTGGGCTTGGAGATGGGGGAGGAGAGGGATCAGCGCCCGCTTTGGCGCTTGGAGGTGGGGCTGTTGGCGGATGAGGAGGTGAGCGAGCGGGTCCGAGGAAGTATAGAGGTACCTGGAGACCAACGACAATGGGGAGGTCCGAGTGGGGATGGTATGGGAGGCACTGAAGGTGGTGGTGAGGGGAGAGCTGATCTCCATTAGGGCCCACAAGGAGCGGAGGGAGCGGGAGGGAGAGGGAGAGGCTGGTGGGGGAGATGGTGAGGGTAGACAGGAGGTATGCGGAGGAGCCCGAGGAAGGATTGTTAAGGAAGAGGCGTAGCCTCCAGGCCGAATTTGACCTGGTGACCACCAGGAAGGCGGAGGTGCAGTGGAGGAAGGCCCAGGGGGCGATTTACGAGTATGGGGAAAAGGCAAGCCGGATGCTGGCGCATCAGCTTTGGCGCTTGGAGGTGGGGCTGTTGGCGGATGAGGAGGTGAGCGAGCGGGTCCGAGGAAGTATAGAGGTACCTGGAGACCAACGACAATGGGGAGGTCCGAGTGGGGATGGTATAGGAGGCACTGAAGGTGGTGGTGAGGGGAGAGCTGATCTCCATTAGGGCCCGCAAGGAGCGGAGGGAGCGGGAGGGAGAGGGAGAGGCTGGTGGGGGAGATGGTGAGGATAGACAGGAGGTATGCGGAGGAGCCCGAGGAAGGATTGTTGAGGAAGAGGCGTAGCCTCCAGGCCGAATTTGACCTGGTGACCACCAGGAAGGCGGAGGTGCAGTGGAGGAAGGCCCAGGGGGCGATTTACGAGTATGGGGAAAAGGCAAGCCGGATGCTGGCGCATCAGCTTCGGAAGCGGGATGCAGTTAGGGACATTGGGGGAGTTAAGGACGGGGGGGGGGGGGGGAGAAGAGAGTGTGGTGCGGAGTGGAGCTGGCATTAATGGGGTCTTCAGGGACTTCTACGAGGAATTGTACCAATCCGAGCCCCCACGGGAGGAGGGAGGGATGGGCCGCTTCCTGGACCAATTGAGATTTCCAAAGGTGGAAGAGGGACTGGTGGCGGGATTGGGGGCCCCGATTGGGCTGGAGGAGCTGATCAAAGGGATAGGAAGCATGCAGGCGGGGAAGGCACCGGGGCCGGACGGTTTCCCGGTCAAATTCTAGAAAAAATATATGGACCTGTTGGGCCCGCTGTTAGTTAGGACCTTCAATGGGGCAAGGGAGGGGGGGGACTTTGCCCCCGACGATGTCCCGGGCACGGATCTCCTTGATCCTGAAGCGGGACAAGGATCCCCTGCAGTGTGGGTCTTACAGGCCGATTTTGTTGCTAAATGTAGATGCCAAGGTGCTGGCGAAGGTCTTAGCCACGAGGATTGAGGATTGTGTGCCGCAGATCATCCACGAAGACCAGACGGGGTTTGTGAAAGGGAGGCAGTTGAACATTATCATGATGCCGGCGAGGGAGGAGGAGGCAGAGATAGTGGTGGCGATGGACACTGAGAAGGCCTTCGATAGGGTAGAGTGGGGGTACCTGTGGGAGGTGAAGAGGTTCGGGTTTGAGCAGGGGTTTGTCAGGTGGGTTATGCTGTTGTATGAGGTCCCAATGGCGAGTGTGGCCACAAACAGGAGGAGGTCAGAGTACTTTCGGTTGCACCGAGGGACGAGACAGGGGTGTCCCTTACCCCCCCCTGCTCTTCGCACTGGCGATTGAACCCCTGGCTATGGCACTGAGGGAGTCAAGGAACTGGAGGGGGTTGGTGCATGGTGGGGAGGAGCACAGGGTGTCACTTTATGCGGACGACCTGCTGCTGTATGTGGCGGACCCGGTGGGAGGAATGCCGGAGGTAATGAGGATTCTTAGGGAATTCGGGGACTTTTCAGGGTACAAGCTCAACATGGGGAAGAGCGAGCTGTTCGTAGTTCATCCGGGGGACCAGGAGAGGGGAATTGGTGAGCTGGAGGGCCCTGCATAGGCTTAATTTTACAAGGCTGGTGGAGCAAATGGAGGAGTTCAAGAGGTGGGACGAGTTGCCGCTGTCCTTGGCGGGTAGGGTGCAGTCAATCAAAATGACGGTGCTCCCAAGGTTTTTGTTCCTGTTCCAGTGCCTCCCCGTGTTTATCCCGAAGGCTTTTTTTAGGCGGGTTAACAGGAGTATAATGGGGTTTGTGTGGGCGCGAGGGACTCCGAGGGTGAGAAGGGTGTTCCTGGAGCGGAGTAGAGATAGGGGGGGGCTGGCGCTGCCCAACCTCTGTGGATACTACTGGGCCGCCAATGCGCCGATGGTGCGCAGGTGGATGATGGGAGGGGGAGGGGGCTGCATGGAAGAGGCTGGAGACGGCATCTTGTGTGGATAAGAGTCTGGGGGCGCTGGCAACGACGCCGCTGCCGTTCCCTCCAATGAGGTATACCACGATCCCGGTGGAGGTGGCTGCCCTCAAAATTTGGGGGCAGTGGAGGCGGCACAGGGGGGGAAGTGGGGGCCTCGGCGGGGACGCCATTGCGGGGGAAGTTCGCCCCAGGAAGAAAAGGTGGAGGGTTTGCGGGGTGGCACAGGGCAGGATACGAAAGTTGGGGGACCGGTTTGTGGACGGAAAGTTCACGAGCCTGGGTGAGCTGGAGGAGAAGTACGGGCTCCCCCCGGGGAACACCTTCAGGTACTTACAGGTAAGGGCGTTTGCCAGACGGCAGGTGGTGGAATTCCCACGGCTGCTGCCACACACAGTACAGGACAGGGTGCTCTCGGGGGGATGGGTGGGAGTGGGGAAGATCTCGGAAACTTCCCAGGTGATGCAGGAGGAGGCCTCGGTGGTGGAGGTGAAAGGTAAGTGGGAGGAGGAGTTGGGAGAGAAAGGGATGTAGGCAGATGCCCCAGGGAGGGTGAACTCTTCCTCATCGTGCGCGAGGCTCAGCCTCATACAGTTTAAGGTGTTGCCCAGGGCACACATGACCGGGACAAGGATGAGCCAGTTTTTTTTGGGTGAGGACGATGTGTTAGGTGCTCAGGGAGCCCAGCAAATCACACCCTTATGTTCTGGGCGCGCCGAGCACTGGAGGAACTTTGGAAGGACGTAGCGAGGATGGCATAGAGGGTGGTAGGATCCAGGGTCAAACCGGGCTGGGGGCTCGCAATATTTGGGGTGGCAGAGGAGCCGGGAGTACAGGAGGCGAAAGAGGCCGGTATTCTGGCCTTGCGTCCCTGGTAGCCCGGCGAAGGATTCTTCTTCAGTGGAAGGATGCGAGGCCCCCAAGCGTGGAATCCTGGATCAACGATATGGCGGGGTTTATTAAGTTGGAGAGGGTGAAGTTCGCCTTGAGAGGGTCGTTACAAGGGTTCTTCAGGCAGTGGCAACCGTTCTTAGACTTCCTGGCAGAACGGTAGACATTGGTCAATGGCAGCAGCAACGCGGGGGGGGGGTTACTTTAGTTTTGCTTTTGTTATTTACACTGGAGGGTCTGAGGGGGTGTATATACTTGTTGTACTAAGTCGGGGTGTAAATGTTAATTTATTATTTATGTACAGGGTTTTCCTTTTTTCTGTTAATATTTTATGAAAACCTTTAATAAAAAAATTTTTTTTTTTTTTTTTTTAAACCCACCTCAACCAAAAAGATCATAAGACGTGGGAGCAGAAGTAGGCCATTCGGCACATTAGGTCTTCTCTGCCATTCAATAAGATCATAACTGATCTGATATAATCCTCAACTTCACTTTCCTGCCTTATCTCCATAACCATCAATGATTACCTTACTGATTAAACATCTGTCTATCTCAGCCTTGAACAGAACGTGGTGGCACGGTAGCAGTGGTTAACACTGTTGCCTCACAGCGGCAGGGTCCCAGGTTCGACTCCTGCTTGAGCCACTGTCTTTGCTGAGTCTGCACGTTCTCCCCGCATTTGCGTAGGTTTCCTCCGTGCGCTCTACTTTCCTCCCACAAGTCCCGAAAGACGTGCTTATTAGGTGAATTGGACAATCTGAATTCTCCCTCCGTATACCCGAATATGCGCCGGAGTGTGGCGACTAGGGGATTTTCACATTAACTTCATTGCAGTGTCACTAAGCCTACTTGTGACAACAATAAAGATGATTTTTAAAAAAAGGCAATTTCTACAGCTCTCTGCAGAAAATAATTCCACAGATTCACTACCCTCTGAGGAAAAACATTCCTCCTCCTCATCGGTCTTAAATGGATGACCCCTTACTCTGAGGTTATGCCCTCTGGTCCTAGGCTCTCCCACAAGAGGAAATATCTTCTCAGCATCTACCCTGTCGAGCCCCTTGAGAATCCTACAAGTCTCAATAAGGTCGCCTCACATACTTCTAAACTCCAATGAGTGCAAGGCAATCTAGTTAACCTCTCCTCATAAGGAAATCCCTCCATACCTCGGATCAAACTTGTGAAGATTCCCTGGAGTGCCTCCAATGCCAGTACATCTTTCCTTAGATAAAGAGGCCAACATTGCATTTGCCTCCCCTATTATCTGAACTTGCATGCTAGCTTTTTGTGATTAATGCATGAGGACCCTCAAATCCCTCTGTGCTGCAGTTTTCTGCAGTCTTTCTCCATTTAAATATTTAGATTCTTTGTTATTCCTACCAAAGTGCATAACTTCACATTTTCCGACATTATATTCCATCTGCCATGTTTTTGTCCACTCACCTAAGTTGTCTATGTCCCTCTGTAGACTCTATGCGTGATCCTCAGCACTTGCCTTCCTACCTATTTTTGTGTCATCCTCAAACTCGGCAATAGTGCATTCACTTCCCTCGTCCAAGTCACTAACCTATATTGCAAATAATTTTGGCCCCAGCACAGATCCCTGTGGCTTTCCACTAGTTACAGGTTGCCATCCTGAAAATACTCCTCTTACCCCAACTCTCTATCTTTTATCAGTTAGCCACTCCTCTATCCATGCTAATAGGATAGAACCTCCACATCTTACGACAGAACCTCCACATCTTCTTCAGTACAGCAATGGAATGTCAGCCTAGATTTTCTTGTGTTCAAGTCCTGGAGTAGGATTTCAATCCATAACTTCTGACTGAGAAGGGTGCATGCTACAAACTGAGCCATGCTGGCGCTACTGCTGGAATAGAGTAACAAAGAGCAGCTCTGGCCAATTTCTCCCTCCCCACTACTAAATGTCAAGAGTAAAACTGTAGAGACTTTACTGCTAATTTAGCAATGGCTTAGGATTGAATCTGGAAGTCTGCATAAGATCTTAAGAGTTTTGAAGTTGTGTGGGTGCATGTGCAAGTGAACCTTCTATGACAAATGATCAACGATAAGAGTAATCCAGCAAATCCAAAAGCATCATCTATCCTGTAGCCCTGCAAGGGAATTTCCCTCAAGTACTTATCTAATTTTCTTTTGAAATCAATCATCCTCTCTGCTTTCACCACCCCGATCGGCAGTGTTTCCCAGGTCATTACCACTCATTGCCGAACAGAAGTTCTTCCTCACATTCACCCTGTACCTCTTGCCCAAAACCTTGACTCTATACAAATAAGTCCCTGTACCATCAGCCAATTGGAACAGCTTTTCTTTGTAAATCTATCTTAATCTTGAACACTTCATTAAATCTCTTCTCTCCTATTCCAAGGAGAACAGTCCAGCTTCTCTAGTCTAACCTTGTAGTTAAAGGCCTTCATCAAATAACCTCTGCATCATCAAAGGACACTCACATCCTTCCTAAAGTGTGGTGACCAGAATTGGATGCAATGCTTCTGTAACCCAACCAGAATTTTGTAAAGATTCAGCACAACTTCCCTGCTTTTGTACTCAGCACCTCAATATATGAAGCCCAAGATTCCATATGCTTTGCAAACTACTCTTTCAATGTAACCTGTTATCTTCAACGGTCTATGCACATGAACCCAGGCCCCTTTTTATAGAGGGAAATTAAAAGACCCTCTCTTCCCACATCCATCTCAAACCTTTTAATAATCTGCTATGCTAGGAATTTGATCTTGGTGGTGGTTGGGGTGGGGGGGAAATCAGAGGAGAGAGAGAGAGAGAAAATGAAAACAAGTTCCGCCCTGGCTGCTGACACAGTTTAGACCCACCCCACATTAAAAGAATGACCACTGGGTGAGGAACTTAGTGCAACTGCCTCCTCTGAAACGTAACAAAACTGGAAAACACTTGCATGCTTAATAATGCCCTTGCAAATAACTGCAACCATTTTTACCCTCTCCCTCTGCCCTATCATTATACCCTCTACCTGCTTCCCCACACTCTCCAGCCCTAGCAGCCAAGGTAACAAACTGAGGGAGAAATAGATAGTTTTGAATGCAACTGAGCTCTGAAAAAACAACGGTCTCATCAGATAAGAGGTGAACACCTCCCCATTATCTACAAAAAAAACATAACCTCAGCACAGCAGCTTTTCAAACCTCCGAAGGAAATCGAAAAATTGCTTCTAATAAGCACAGAATCAACAAATGCTGCATTATTTAACCTACAAGAGAAGGATACTTGTGCCTCTGTAAAGGTAATATAACAAAAGTATAATGAGAAACGTAATTTCCAAATTGGCAAAACCAAGCGCAGTACCCGGAATCCAGTTTGTTTGTAGTCACCGTCAAGAAATAATAGCAACGACTCAGTCAGCCACAGAAATAGATTCCTAAATTCACAAACCAGAATCTCGAAATGCAGACAGCAGCTCCAACTGGGCTACTGACACATAGCAACAAGATTTTACACGTCTGTGGCTTATGTTCAATCATTTCTATGTTGTGTCTTTCACTTGATAAAAATACTGTTTATTATGGTTTATTGAAGACAGTAACCTTTAATTAGCAACTTCTTCATCAAACATTTAATGAATGAGCAGGTCATTCAACAGACTTGAAAGTTTCAGGTAACAAGATGACAATCAGTTGCAACATATTCAAATTCCACTCTTTAGCTCTTTTCCTTAGATCTTGTGACCGTGCATTTTTAGTTCAAGCCATGAGATTCAGCCAATGCCATCCTGTAACCCAAAATACAAACCAGCCACATGCAGCTCAGTATAAAGCAACCCAAGGATTCTTCATGCCTCCCTTTGTGGGAACAATAGAACCCTACAGTGCAGAAGGAGGCCATTCAGCCCATCAAGTCTGCACCTACCCTCTGAAGGAACACCCCATCTAGGCTCACTCCCCTGCCCTATCCTTGTAACCCCAACTAATTTACACAACTTTGGACTGTGGGAGGAAACCGGAGCACCCGGAGGAAACCCACGCAGACATGGGGAGAATATGCAAACTCCACACAGTCACCCAAAGCCAGAATTGAACCTGGGTCCCTGACGTTGGCTAATCACCGGGCCGCCCTGTACTCATTCTGAATGTATTGTGTCTGCCACTACAGCCCTGCACTGGGATATCCACAGCACACAGAACACAGACAACCAATGTAAATGCAATTATTCAAATAATTTTATTCAGGCATTTTGGCTACTATACCTCCCTCATTATGTGGCAAAGGTACATACAGTTCAAGACTTCTTTGATGACCTGTTTAGGCTGACCGAGTCACCAACTCAGAAAATTAAATTGCATCAAAAATATTCTTCTTTTATTCAAACATACATTTGATTGGCAACTTTCATTTTTTAAAAAAGAATGAGTTAATTTTATTTGGTTCTGCCCATGTTTTGGTAACTATTTCTTAGCTTAAACTGAGAAATCAGTCTGAAACCTTTGGTGCATGATTGATCAGATAGCTTTTATGAATGGTGCCTAATCATAAAAGAATCACGTGGTTTAACAGAGCAGTCATGAACATGCTTTTTTCCAATACTTCAAGGAGGTATGACATCCAATAACCTCCGTTGTAAAATCTATGTTGCACTAATGTTATTGCTCACTTATCATTTCACGGTTCCATAAGTCATGGTCAAGTTTAGTTTGTATTTATTTATTTATTTTGAAGCATTTTATTAATGACATGATTACCTTATTAAGCGAGTGCAGTATTTATTTTGTAATTTTCCAAAGTTTAGAAAGATTATCCGACGATAATAATTTGCAAACAAAGAATTAGCTGGTCATTCAGTGGCCACTATACATTTTACCTAGCTCTATGGTCTAGTGAAAATACTCACTGACACAGAGAAAGTAAAATATCACACACAAGAATGCCAGAAACCTACAGTTAAACCGGTCTTAGAATCATAGAACCCCTCGAGTGCAGAAGGAGGCCATTCGGCCCTTCAAGTCTGCACTCACCCTTCGAAAGAGCACTCTACCCATGTCCACACACCCATCCACCCAACTCTATTCCCATAACCTAATCTGCACATCCCTGGACACTAAGGAACAATTTAGCATGGCCAATCCACCTAACCTGTACATTTTTGGACTGTGGGACAAAACCGGACCACACGGAGGAAACCCACGCAGACAGGGAGAGAATGTACGAACTCCATACAGCGACCCAAGGCTGGAATTGAACCTGGGTCCCTGGAACTTTGAGGCAACAGTACTAACCACTGTGCTGCCCCAAACCCTCCAAGGTATGTGCATTCCTCCAATTCTGCTTTCTTAAGTATCCCTGATTCTAATTGCTCCACATTGGTGACCATGTCATCAGTTGCCAATGCCCTCAGCTCTGGAATTCTCTGTCTAAACCTCTCCATCTCTCTTTTCTCCTTTAAGACACTACATAAAACCTACCACTTTGACCAAGCTTTTGGTCAACTGACCCAATAAGCTGCTTGTCCTCTGAAAAACCTTGCCATGTTTTATAGTAGAATCATAAATCATAGAATTTGCAGTGCAGAAGGAGGCCATTCTGCCCCGCAAGTCTGCACCTGAAAGAGCACCTTACTCAAGTCCACGTTTCCACCCTATCCCTGCAACTTAGTAACCCGACCCAACCTTTTGGACACTAAGAGCAATTTAGCATGGCCAATCCACCTAACTGCACATCTGTGGGCTGTGGGAGGAAACCGGAGCACCGGGAGGAAACCCACGCACACACGGGGAGAAAGTGCAAACTCCACATGGCCACCCGAGGCCTGAATTGAACCTGGGACCCTGGAGCTGTGAGGCAGCAATGCTAACCACTGTGCCACCCACAGCCCATTGTATTTTAGATGCGCTTTAAATACAAATTGTTTAAAACTAACCAAAATACTCATGCCCAACATCTGAGTCCAATTTTTACATTACATGTACCTGCCCAAACTACATGTTATACATAGATTCAAGTAGAAGAGTTCTTAACGAGCTTCAAAGAGAACATGCAAAAGCAGGATTTTAAACTATTCGCTATGATAATGCCATTTTCATCATCCCCAACTCATCAACCAGTTGTTATGAGAAAGAAACTGCACATTTCATCTTTTCAAGGAAGTAACATACGTGACCGTAGAGGTATGCAAGACAGTGAACTGAATAGAAAGGCAAGCGTTGATAAATGGTTCAAGCTAAACGATAAAAGGGGGGCATTAGCAAATGGCATTTTAGGACTGTTTGCACAGCAATCAAAATTTAGATGCGAGCTCCAGGCAAGGATGTGGAGGCAAAACCTTGGATGCAATTAAAAGAGTCAAATCTTTAACGGACTTTCCAGTTGGGTGAGCCAAGGTGAATTGTTAGTCTCTCTTCATCTTCTAAAATGAAAACACAAAATTGGCAAGCATGCATTCTGCAATTGGTATTTTTAAGAAATTACACTAATAGGGTGCATCTTTGAAAATTTAATTATGCATTTATATTGAAATGAGTCGGGCATTAAACCAGAGCCATATTTTACTATAAAATACGAAAAGTGAGGCTAATGGTGTTTTCTGTTATATGCAAAATGGCAGCAACTTACGGCAAAAGCAGGTGCTCAGTTGTTGCTCTAGGAAAGCAACATCTCATTGTCTTTTTCTCAAAACTTAATACATTTCTTTTCCAATTAAGGGGCAATTTAGCATGGCCAATCCACCTACCCTGCACATCCTGGCACTGTGGGGGTGAGAGACCCCCACACAGATACTGGGTGAATTGCAAACTCCACATGGACAGTGACCCGGATCCTCAGCACCATGAGGCAGCAGTGCTAACGACCGCGCCATCTCCTCGGTGCCTTTTATTAACAATACCCTAACTGATGGTTTAATGATGCACCCAGTTGCTTGCCCATTTCAAACAAGTCGTAGATGCAGTGTTGTTTGGATTCCTGGTCACTAGCAACTTGTTGTGCAGCAATCCAGAGAAGATCAATGGGCAAGTTCCTTGCCTCTTCACTTCACTGCATTTTAGCAGCTGCTGGAGCTGCAATGGGTAGGGGGACTGATGGCAGGGTAAGCAACATTAAAGAAGCCAAAGTCAGATGCCAAAGACATTTATGTTATGATTCTTATGGAAACTTCCAAGTTTAAAAAGAGAGGGATTCCGACAACATCAGAGTTTCCTTTTTAAAAGGTTTTTACAGTAAGAAACCAACTAAAGTCAACATGACTCAAACATTAACACATGAAGGGTATTCCAAATAAAAAGATACATCTCACTTTAAATAAATACAACAAAGATATGCCTCATGGAGTTACAAGCAATCACATTGTTGCCCATACAAATTCCGAATGGCATGCAAACAGTCTTTCCAAATTGGCCTCTGATGCGTAGGATCTCTCGCTTCCCATCCAAATGTTTTGGCCCTCGAGTCACATTCACTAGCAGATGTATCCCATCCGGGTCACCAGACAGTCACCACCGATAAGGCACACATCTATGAATCCTCTCTTTGTGGGGAGTGGAGGCGTAGTGATATTGTCACTGGATTAGTAATCCAGAGACCCAGGATAATGCCCTGGCGATCCAGGTTCAAATCCCACCACACAATTTGAATTAAATAAAGAAAATTCTGGAATTAGAAGTCTAATGATGACCATGAAACCATTGTCAATTGTCGTAAAAACCCATTTAGTTGACCAAATGCTATTTAGGGGACCAAATGCTATTTAGGGGAGGGAATCTGCTGCCCTTACCTGGTCTGGGCTACATATGACTCCAGACACACAGCAACATGGTCGACTCTCAAATGCCCTTGCTGATAAATGCCCTAGCAAGCCACTCAGTTTATGGGCAATAAATGCTGTCCCAGCCAGCAATGCCCACATTCCATGAAGAAAACAAACTTGAGTCACGACAGTCCTGATGGCACAGAATCCCGAGAGACTCCCCTTCTCTGAATCTTTTAAATGGTGGGGTGAGCTCTAGCAACACAAACAGCAGCAATAGGTCTTGTTCAAGTGACAATTCCCTTCTCCTGCATGTCTTCAACTTTCTGTCCTTTCTAACTGTATAGCACACACAGTAACAGATCCATTTTTAGAGACCTGTTTCAATACCAAGAACTGTTCAAAGTTTATTAAACAGAAAACTGTTCCTTTTGGGGAGACCTTTGCTTGCTTCCTCGTTATATGAATTATCTGTGCGTTCTGAACTACAAAACAGAAAACACAGACTGACCAAATTTCACTGCAATTAGCTTTCTATTTACAATTTGATTTTTATCTGTTAATCCCCTGGTCACATGGGCTTGTCTTGGAATACAATAATGTAATAATCAGGAAAACAATTAACCCATTTTCATAATAAACCCATTTTCAGAATACTCCCCAGTCCACTTTGGTCATAAAAGGCCATTGTACAAAAAGAAAATGCATGTTTTCCAAAGCACTCGGGTCTTCATACCAATTTGAACATTGTTAGCAAGAGAAGCCTGCCGTTTACCACTCGCCCATAGGCGCCTTGAGTAGACAGTGGGCTTTAGTCTTGAACTGTTGCATGGCGAAGGTGTTCCTACAATGGTGTTGGATAAGGTCTTCTAAGATTTTAACCTTGTGACAACGAAGGAACATATTTTAGGAGCTGCACTCAACCAGCCAAGTGGAGAGCATTTTATTAAACATCTGGCTTGTGCCTTGTAGGTGGTGGAAAGGCTTTAGGAGTCAGTCAGTGAGACACATGTTAAACAATTCTCAGCCTTTGACATGTTCCAATAGCCGTGGCATATACGTGGCTGGATCAGTTGAGGGTTTGTTTTTTTAAATTAAACATTTTTCTTAAACTTTAATCATTTGATGCCCAAAGAATACAAAAAATTACAAAGAACAACAGTAAACCAAATAATAAAAATAACCAGTAAACCCATCCCCCCTTACTCCCTCTCTCTTCTTTCCACCCCCCCGCCCCTCCCCCCAGCAGCTAAGTGACCAATTCCTTAAAGTATAATGTGGATGGTTGCCATCTACGGCCAAACCCTTCAATTAACCCCTTCATGGTATATTTAACCTTCGAGATGCAAAAACTCAATGACGTCACCGAGCCATGTCAAGGCACTAGGTGGTGGCACCAGTCTCCAACTCAGGAGGATTCATCTCCAAGCAACTAACCGGACGAATGCCAGGGCATCCGGCCCCACCCCGCCCGCAACGCCGAAACTAAAGGACAGGACTGCAGCTCAATATTTAGGATTACCGACATGGTGCTGAAAAAAAGAGACCCAGAAACCCACGAGCCTGGGACAGGGCCAAAGCAAGTGGGTGTGGGTCTCAGGCCCTCTCAAACAGCGCTCACACCTATCCTCAATCCCCTCAAGGAAACTACTCATTCTGGCCTTGGTGAGGTGCACCCTGAACACTACCTTGAGCTGGATCAGACTCAGCCTCGCACAGGATGACATGGCGTTCACCCTGCGGAGGGACGTACTCCACACCTCCTTGCCCAGCATGGGCGTGCCAGCCCCTCCTCCCATTTCGCCTTCACCCCCTCCAACAAGACCAACTCTTCCCCCAAAATCCATCCATAGATGCTGGACGCATCCCTCTGCCGACCCCAAACAGGAAAAAATCCAATCCAATAAAAATGAATGCGGTGCCACCGTAACGTTGGGAATGTCCGTCAAACAAAATTTCAAACCTGGAGGTACCTAAACGTGTCCGAGCTCAAGAGCCCTATTTCTCTTTCAGCTACTCCAGGCTGGCAAACCGCCCCTCCAAAAATAATCGCTCACTCTATCCAGTCCCTTCCCGTTCCACCACTCAAATGTGGCATCCAACTTCGCTGATTCGAACAAGTGGTTAACAAAGAACAAAGAAATGTACAGCACAGGAACAGGCCCTTCGGCCCTCCAAGCTCGTGCTGACCATGCTGCCGGACTAAACTACAATCTTCTGCACTTCCTGGGTCCGTATCCCTCTATTCCCATCCTATTCATAGAAATGGTTCATACAAATAAGGTCCCTCCTTGAACTGACCCCAGCTTGAAATGCTGCCGGAGTTACCTCCATATTTTAAAATTGGAGACCACCACCGGGTTTGAAGACTACTTTGCAAGAGCAAAAGGCAAAAACGCCGTCGTCAGCACCCCAAACTGGACCCTCTGCACAACCTAGACTCCCATCTGCACCCAGGTAGACCCAGGGTCTCCACACCACCCCAAAACCTTCTCCGCATTGGCAGCCCAGTAATAAAACAACAAATTTGTTTTTTGGTAGCTCCAGCTCTTCCCTTTCCACCCCCCCCCCCCCCCCAGACTGTTTATCCCTCTGTAAGACCCGCCCATATGAAACCAGATAGAAGCCGCTCAATCCCTAAAAATAAGTCTTGGGCAAGAACATCGAGAGACATAGAAATAAAAACAAAAATCTCATCCAGATGTTCATCTTGATGAACTGAACCCAGCACCAATCCCAGTGGTGCCTCCAGCACCGTCCCCCTCCCCCCACCCCCGTGCAATTCCTCCCCCATTTTGGGAAACACCTGACCTTTAAAAACTGCCAATAACCACTCATTCCCTGGTTGCAATGATCTACAAAGCCTCTCAATTGGATCAAAATGCCTATTCACCTTGTCCGGGGCAGAGACCAGCCTACCCTCTGAATTCTTAAACTGAACGACCTCCCTCGCAGCCTCCTTATCTGGTGAGCCAAGAGACAGCTGGCCTGCTCCCCATAATTCATGCACTGCCCTGACTATGGACAGGTTAAACTGCATTTGCAGCTTCTTCCTGCGTGCCGGTTTCTGGAGTTGGGTCGCTAGCATACCCAGGATCGCATCCACTAATCTCTGTCGCTCCTTCTTGGCATCCACATCCGCCTTGTACGATATGATCTCCCCTCTAATTAACATCTTCAACACCTCCCACAAAGTAGAGGGCGAGGACGTCCAGTTCCATTAAACTCTACATATTCCCTTAAGACTCTAGAGACCTACCCTCAAAACTCCCTATCCGATAAAAGCCCTACGTCGAACCTCCATCCCGTGTGCTGCGTCCGACCCCCTCTAACAGCACATCTGCCAGGTGCAGAGCATGATCAGAAATAACCACTGCCAAATATTCTGGCTTTTTTAACCGAGGGAGAAAAGTCCTACCCATCACAAAGAAGCTATCCTGGAGTACACCTTGTGGGAGGGAAAAAAACAAGAACTCCTTACTCCCAGGGTCCATAAACCGCCACAGGTTCGCCCTTCCTGACTTTTCCATAAATGCAGCTAACACCCTCACCATCATCCCCGAAGGGGACAGCGACTTTGGCCTGGCGCGATCCGGCTTCGGGTCCAGAGCAGTTGACATCTTCCCCTAAAATCAGATGGTTCGCATCTGAATAAGTGCTGGAGTGTGGCGACTAGGAGATTTTCACAGTAACTGCATTGCAGTGTTAATGTAAGCCTACTTGTGACAATGATAAAGATTATTATTATTGCGGCCAACAACTGCCTTATAAACTTTACATCGTCCCAATTTGGTGCGTATACATTCAGTAACACCACCACCTTCCCCTCCTATGTGCTAGCAACCATTGCGTATCGACCCCCCTGATAAGCCAAGACCTACCCCGCCTGGAAACAGACTCTGTTGTTGATCAGAATCACCACCCCCGGGCCCGGCTATCAAAGCCAAATGAAAAACCTGCCTCCCCCAGGTCTTCCACAACTTGGTCTGGTCTGGTCTGGTCTGGTCCCCCCCCCCCCCCCCCCTCCCCCCACCCCAAGGACAGCAGACTGCCTGCCGCCTCAGCTAACCCCCCCCCCCCCCCAAAATAAACTAGGCCCACTGTGCCTCACCAAAACTGGCCCAATGGGTCGCAGCCCATCTCCACCAACTCCCAACTCCACTCCCATTCACTAGCTACTCCTGCTTGCTAGTGAAGTGGCCCCCACCCAGGAACCCCTCCAAAAGCCAACCAAAAACAACAGCCTAACCCCTCCTAGCCCACCCTACCCACCCAAGTGGGTTTAGTCAATGGTCACCTCACAGGTGTTGAGGAATCCAGATATGGTGATGTCATTGAATGTCAAAGGGAAGTGGTTAAGCTCTCTTATATTGGACCACCTATCAGCCTAGGCAGGATGTTGTCCACCAGTTGCTGCATCAGGGCATGGAATTATTAACTGAGGCAATGCGCATGGAACTGAACAATATGCGAGCAACAGCAAACAGCCCATATTGCACTTTGAGGAAGCATCATTGGTGGAATAGCTGAATTAATTGGGCCTAGGATACTACCTTGAGAAACTCTTGATGCAATTTTGTGGGGTTGTGATGATTAACTTCCTATAATAACTATCTTCTTCTGTGACTTACGAGATTGCAGCCAATGAAGAGTTTTTCCCCCGATTTCGATTGACTTTAGATTAGTAGGGCTTGTTAATATCAGTCAAATGCTACCTTGATGTCAAGAACAGTCACTCCCATCTCACCGTCGGAATTTTGCTCATGCCTTGTTTAGGCAGAGGCTCAAATAGGTTCTGGGTTAGTTAACCTGGCAGAACCCAAACTGAGCATTGGGTGAGCAAGTTATTGGGAAATAGGTACTGCTTGCCAACCCAGCTATGAGCTCTCCATCATTTGCCTATGATTGGGAGCAGAAAAAGAGGGTGATAATGGATTGGGTTGGATTTGTGCTGCTTGTTGTTGACAGGACTTTAAAAAGATTCATTCATGGGATGTGGATGTCGCTGGCTAGACCAGCATTTATTGCCCATCCCAAATTGTCCTCGAGATGGTGATGGTGAGCTGCCTCCTTGAACCGCTGCAGTCCATGTGGTGCAGGTAAACCCACAGTGCTGTTAGGGATGGAGTTGGCCACAGAGAAGGACTGATTTTTCTTTAATTTAAAATGCCCAATACTTTTTTTTCCCAATTAAGGGGCAATTTAATGTGGCCCTGAGAGACAATGTTGGAGGAGTTACTGGACGCAGACAGTCTGGGAAAGGGGAACTGCGGGGACATAATCAGGCGGCTTTTAGGAACAACGCATTCCCCACTGGATGAAACAAGGGGAAAATGGGAGGAAGAGCTAGGAACGAAAATAGGGTGGGGACTCTCGAGCGAAGCACTGAACAGGGACAACTCCATCTCCTCCTGCACAAGACGAAGCCTCATGCAGTAAAAGTGGTGCACAGGGCACACCTGACAAGAACTCAATTGATCAGGTTCTTCCCGGAGTTGGAGGATAAATGTGAACGGTGCCATGGAGGCCCAGCCAACCATGCCCACATGTTTTGGACAGCCTTCTTCGATCGACTATACAGCAAAGATTCAGTAACTAGAATACACAATAGACTGACCTTAATTCACCAATTAATGTCAATCAATTAGCATTACTTGCAAAATCACATCAATAACATAAATCCACTATCAAATTAGAACAGTACATAGCAATGACTTGGTTTACATTTGAACCATAACATTGAACTAAGAATCGTATATCAATATTAAAGGTATGTCAGTTAAAGAAACAACCATCACTATTTAAACAATTCTTCCAACTTCAGTAAGCTTTACGTTATTACTTCAGAGTTACTCAGCACATTGGCACATTGAAACAATGAAGGAGCCAAGTTCAAGCACCATATTACGCATTTTTCAAACATAGCCATACTGTCAACCAGGAAAACAACACTTCAGAGGAATAGTCCTTCTCAAGTCCATATTACTAGCTCTTGCTGCAATTCTCAGAGCAACACTCAGGCCCAATTGCATTTATCTCCCCACAGTAGGGTAATAAAGGGAAGATATGTCCTGCCTATTACCAAAAGAAATCAAATCTGGTAATGAGAAAAAAAAAACTATAAAGCATCTTTTGTTTTTGCCAGATGTGCCATTCAGTCTGCCAAGGATGAGGGGCGGCTGTGATTCAAATTGGCAGCCACTACCCTTTCCAACAGCTGATCCCAAACTCTGAGTCGGGAGAATGTGCACTTCAGTATCAGTGATGACTAACCATCTAATCACATCTGACACTGACCTCAGAAGTCATGTGGATTCTCAGAGGAAGTGGGGCATGTGGAAATGATTTGGAGGTGTGCAGCACACGGTTTCTGCTTTTGCTTTGGTGACTCCTCAGGGACAAATCTAAAATCGTAACATTTAGGAGACGGTAAAGTTTGAACAAGAGGGCAAAGTAAACTATTCACTTTTTATTGTACAAGTACCATTGAAGAAAATTTGTGGCACAAAACATACAAAGAGGAAATATTCAGACAAGTCAAAATATTACATTCATTGGCAGTGAATATAGCCAAAACGTTCACTGGGGCCCCAAGGTCAAAGGTCTGAAAGAGCCAGAAGTTGGCTTATATTTAGCAGATCAGGGATGGAGCAGGGTTTCTGATGTTTTTAGGTTTAGTGCTTTCCCCATCGGCACAGTAGCACAGTGGTTCGCACTATTGCTTCACAGCGCCAGGGTCCCAGGTTCGATTCCCGGCTTGGGTCACTGTCTGTGCAGAGTCTGCACGTTCTCCCCGTGTAAGAGTGGGTTTCCTCCGGGTGCTCCGGTTTCCTCACACAAGTCCCCAAAAGACGTGCTTATTAGGCGAATTGCACATTCTGAATTCTCCCTCAGTGTACCGGGGGAATGTGCCAACTACGGGCTTTTCACAGTAACTTCATTGCAGTGTTAATGTAAGCCTACTTGTGACAATAAAGATTATTATTATATCGAATTAGTGAGATTCTTTCCCCCTCTGCCTTTCTAACCTTCACTGTAGTACAGCTATCAATTGGAAAATGTGGATTTTGGGCTTCAAGTTTGCTTCCAATAAGCTGTGATGATGTTTGAAATGTTTTGGCAATTCTATTATTCTTTACTTCACTGTACCGAAAGAAGAAAATTATTTGCAATTCTGGAAAACAAAACTACAGAATATTCCTGAATGACCTTTAATAGCTACATATAGTCTCTCAGCAACTTGAATGATGTATCTTTAATCCAACAACATAAATTGCCAAGTGTAACATTAATTTTAATTACATCACTGCAGGACCAGGTTAGTGAGCAACAAGAGAGCATTATAATTTGGAACACAGCTCCAGTAGCGTAACCCTTATAATACCAGATGAAAGCAGAGCTGTTCCCAGTAAATTTAGTTTCTTTAATGATACAACTCATGATTCAGCTGTCATAACACATCATTATCAGTTCAGTCAGACAGAAGCTTCAGAGTGGTTCACTGGATAAACACATTGCCTGCTGTGGCACCAAGCTCCACAGATGAGGAAGGTCCCAGGTTCAATCCCTGGTATGTGCTGAGTCAGAAGAGCATTACAATTTGTCTCAGCGTTCCTTAGCTCGATGAGAGAAAATAATCTACCCTGCGAGGGTTACAGTTTCCAGAATGTGACCCAGTGACCTCGGCTGGCAGTACATGCATGAAGAAGCTGGATGAAGTCAGTACCAGTTCAGTTCTGATATCCATCAACAATCAAAGCTTGAAGGCACATTGGAGGGC
This sequence comes from Scyliorhinus torazame, assembly GCF_047496885.1. Classification (NCBI taxonomy): domain Eukaryota; kingdom Metazoa; phylum Chordata; class Chondrichthyes; order Carcharhiniformes; family Scyliorhinidae; genus Scyliorhinus; species Scyliorhinus torazame. Next base: position 66,008,341 of record NC_092715.1, read on the forward strand.
TCCCGTTCGGGAATGGCATTTTCGGGGTTTAACGCCCGGTCCCAGGGGCAACAGAGGCGGCAAAAACAGAGAGAAGGCACAGTGAAGGGAAATGTCGAAAATAAGTAAAGAAACGGCTGTGAAAAATACGGCTGAAAGTCCGTCGGGGAGTGGGAAGGTCACCGCGGGGACGGCAAGAAAAGTGGAGGCTGGGGCACCAGGGGAGGCCGCATTGCCCACGGCTGAAGAAATGACGAAGGTGATGGCCGCGGAACTCGAAAGGCAGTTCACAAAACACATGGAGGCGATGAGGAAGGAGATGGGGGTGGTATTGAAAGTGCTGGTGGAGGAGGCGATTGCTCCGGTGTGGGCGGCGGTATTGAGCGCAGTGGCGGAGGTGCAGGAGCAAGGTGAGGCGCTGAAGTAAGTTGAAGAGACATTGTTACAGCATAGTGATCAACTTACCTCGATGGGGAAGGAGATGCGGAAGGTGATAGAGATCAATAAGGGTCTGCAAGCCAAAATGGACGACTTGGAAAACAGATCCAGGCGACAGAATCTGAGGATTGTGGGTCTGCCCAAAGAAGTGGAAAGCCCGAGGCCGACTGAGTATTTTGCCACGATGTTGGTGAAGCTATTGGGGAAGGAGGATGATCCCTCCAGATACGAACTGGATCGGGCTCATCGGTCGTGGAGGCCTGTACCAAAGGAGAGTGAGCCACCAAGAGTAGTGACTGTATTTTCGTAGGTACAGTGTGAAGGAGAAGGTCCTGTGCTGGGCAAAGCAGAAGCAGGTGGTGCAGTGGGCTGGAGCTGGTATACGCATATATCAGGACTTTACGGTGGAGCTGGCGAGGAGGCGGGCTGCCTTCAGCTGGGTGAAGGCACTGTACATCAATAAAGTGCAGTGCGGCATAGTATACCCAGCTAAGTGGAGGGTGACCTACAAATCCAAGGACTTTTATTTCGGGACGGTGGAAGCAGCGGCGGAGTTTGTGAAGGCAGAAGGACTGTGGCTGAATTGAGAAGTGGTCATGTACTGATGTAGCCTTATTTAACTGTAATTTTTCACTGCGTGCTGGTGTATATGCTGAATGAGCCAATGTTGTATATGTATTTGGACAAGGGAAGAGATGGGACTTTCACTTGCAATGATGGTTCTTTGGGGCTTGGGTGTGTATGCGGGGTCTGTGTGCTAAAGGGATTTCTTAGTTTTCCTGGGACCGGGCAAGGGGGAAAGAGACCCGGGCGGGGGCCTCCACGCTGGCCGGTTTAAGCCGGCCAGTGAACGGGAGTGAGGTGGGGGAGGGGTTGCGGCCATCGGTGCCCGGCAGAACAGGTTCCGATGAGTCTAGCCGGGGTGGAAAGTTGGGGGGGGGGGGGGGGGGGGAAAGAGACAGAGGTTGGGGGGGGACGAGTTTTATAAGAGGAAGTGGAGGGAGGAGTCGGGGAGGAGGGGGGGTGGTTACAATTCACGGGTGTCATTTACGGTACTCTTTCGGGGATTGGATGACATTGAATGTTAGGGGGCGGGGGGGTGGACTCTATAGGTCAATGGTGACCATAGGCAATTCCTGATTTCCTTTTTCTTTTTTATTTCTTTGTTTTTCCCACCGTGGGAGGGTTTGTTTTATTTGATGCTTATATTGTCAGGTGGGCCGTTGTTTGGGGTGGTGGGAGTATGGGATCATTGTTGTCGATAAGGGGGTTGACTTTGTATTTGTTACCGTTTACTGCTTGTTGGTGGGGTGTAAATTCTGAAGAAAATGTGAAAATGGAGAATAAAAATATTTTACAAAAAAAAAACAATTTTGTTGGCCAGGCTTCCAAATTAGGATGTTCTACTCTAGCCTGATATCATTGAATTTCAGCGTTCACTTCTCTGTAGCCCAGCTGCATCAGGAGGGGAAAAAAGAATTACTATCCTAAAGGAAGGGGTTGGGAATGTGATTTCAGTACAGGAACCATCAACTATTCACTACTGCCAATATTCAAACTTTGCAATGTTATTCCAGCTTTTAACACTACCATCTCTCAGAACATGTCATAAGGACATTAGAACAGAAGAGATAGGAGGAGGAACAGGACATGCAGTCTCTCAATCTTGCTCTACCCATTAAAAAGATAATTCTGGACCTCCTACCTCAGCTGTACCTTCTCACACTAGCCCCATATTCCTTTAAGGCGCAACATCCATCAATCTCAACACGCTGCTCTTCGACAACATCATCCAACAATAAGCATCAGTTTCCACTTGTGACACCCTCCCCACCTCCAACCCTCGACTCCTCCATTGTCTCTACAATCAGTATTGGATGAGCGGAAATGTTATCCAAATAAATATTTGAATAACTGAAATCACTTTTAGCTTTGGTCCTTGCCATGAACTCCATTTGTAGCTGCTGATTTTATCCCTCAGCCCAGCAACTGTCTGAGTCGGCACTACAATGTTTACAAACTTGCCATCACATTTTCACCATGAAATGAGCTTCCAGCCACACATGTGATAACGCAAGGCCCAAAAGCAACCACAGCGGGAGCAAGAGGCAGGGACCCGAAACCAGAGAGAACCAGCAGTGAGAGCCAGAGAGGTGGAGTAACAAGTGGGAACACAAGGTCAGGAGTAGCAAGAGGTGGGGACATAGAGGACTGACAAAGACAAATCACAAAAAAAAAATTCAGGAGGAACGTCACAGGAAGCAAAGCAGCCAGAGCCCTGAAGGAGTGTCAGGAGAGTGACAGCAATCAGTGCAGAGGAGTGACAGAACTTGAGGGAACTGCGATCAGTATGCACGATTAGTAGGGAGGAAAAATCCAAGTTTTAAGATAAGGATCAAGAATAAGGAGCTAAATAGGATTTTAAATCTTAAATTTCAAGTTCTTAAGTTGTATTGCTCAGAAATGTAGTTTGTAGTCCAACAAATAAAGGTATGGCAGGGTAACTCTGTCCCAGTTGATGCATATTCTGCTCTATGTGGGAACCGCCCCCACCCCCTAATGTTGTTTAAAAGGTAACCAAAAGATGAACCAAAAAGGAAGTAACGCCATTTATGCTCACCTTTTATACTCTTCCCACCACCAATTCACGGTTCATGTCTCCACTTTGAACTTGTAACTCAGGAAGGCTTCTAAAACACTGAAAATTTCAAAAGCTCTGAAAAGGTACCATCATCTTCCAAATTTGAGCGTGTGGAGTGTCCGACCCATCCCACCCCCTTCCCCACTCCGCTGAAAATAACCGGTGACTGTAATATAGACGGGACCTCTGCCTTTGCCGCTTAAGTGGGCATTTTTATTCCAATTCCCAAATGCATGCAATCCCAAAATGGTGCTGCAAAATCCAGTCCCAATTGTCAGAGACTCCCTACAGCTGAATTGCATTAATTTAGATCAGCTCAGATCGCCTTTACAATTCACCCAGCATTGCTTGAAATACACAAATTTGCAACATGTCAGCAACGAATTGCATGGGCATAGTAGGGGTAAAAATTCACACAACGCGTTACAGGTTGTGGTGTTACTCAATTGCTTGAACATTCATCCACCAGAATTTATCAAAGAGCCCTGAGGTGAGATTGCAGAACACAATCAAAAAGTGTCAGCATATGCAGGCAGCTATTCGTTCATAAGTAGATGTAATCTCGGTGTCAAGATTAACAATTTACTGGTTAGATACATTTCAGTTATGGAATAGAATCATAGAATGATGTAGCACAGAAAGTGGCCATTCTACCTATCATATCGGTGCTGGCTCTTTCAAAGAGTTATCGAATTAGCAGCAATCCCCTTCTCCATCCTCGCAGCCATACAGATTACTCCCTCTCTTTATCCAATTTTGGTAGTTATTGTTAAGTCTGTTTTCACCATCTTTCAGACAGCACATTTTGAGTTCATCTAGCCTCCAGGGCCTTTTGTGAATGATCTTAAATCAGAGTCCAATGGTTAAAAATAAAATAGAAATTAGGGGAGAGAAACATTTCTATCACAGATTCTCAGATGCAACTCTTTGTTCCTGGAGTTTTAATTTTCTACATTCACAGGACATAAATTGCACTCACTGATGTGAAGGGAGATGTTTTGGCAAAGCTACTGGTTCTACAGGTAAGTGAGCTACATCAACATTTTTTGAAAGCATTGAAGTGTCTCAATGAATTAATCATCTATGGGAAGTCCAGGGGAGCCTAACACTTAGAAACATGAAGAATTTTAACCATTAAAAGGCCAATAAATATTTATGCAACCAAAATGATTTTACTTCTGATTTGGCGCTTTCAGCATTCCCAATTCATCTCTTTTCTTTTTAAGTAGCAAGTCTGTATTTATGACAATGACAATTTTGACCTTGTGGGCTTGGAAAACCCTGAACAGGTCATTACTTGTGTTACTTAGGTTCCAAATCTTTGCTTGCATCGAACAAGGTTTTGTTTTAAATCTGGATTCCTTTGAAACTGAAGCTCACACTAACTAGTTTGCTCCAGCACGGCAAATACTAGTTTCGGAATACATGCCGATGCACAGATCGGTCGGTGCATCGAACTTCTCACTTGACAATTTACTTCTCGTTTGGCAGTGACAAATCAAAATACAATCTGTAGCCTGTGCTACAATTTGGAATTTTGAGCTGGATCTCCTCATCCCAATTAGAAAGGAAACATGGGGCAGCACGGTGGCGCAGTGGGTTAGCCCTGCAGCCTCACGGCGCCGAGGTCCCAGGTTCGATCCCGGCTCTGGGTCACTGTCCGTATGGAGTTTGCACATTCTCCCCGTGTTTGCATGGGAATAAGCATCCGTCTGGAGGCTGTCGAACCTGGCGCTCAAAACCTCAGATGTTTGGCAGTAACAAACAAAACGAGAGCGCATATTGGGGATTCGCTATGCCAGTGAGGGAAAGAAAACCCCGCAGAATTTAAAACCACCTTTCTCATTGCAAGTAGACCCTCGTCACATTACCAATTAGAAAATGGAAAATAAATTCAAATATGGCCTTACTTTTCTTACGAACTCAACTCTCCAGGTCTACACTAAGCGTAGCAATAATATTAATTGCACCATTAGTTAATCATAGAATTTACAGTGCAGAAGGAGGCCATTCGGCCCATCGAGTCTGCACCGGCTCTTGGAAAGAGCACCCCACCCAAGGTCAACACCTCCACCCTATCCCCATAACCCAGTAACCCTACCCAACACGAAGGGCAATTTTGGACACTAAGGGCAATTTATCATGGCCAATCCACCTAACCTGCACATCTTTGGACGGTGGGAGGAAATCGGAGCACCCGGAGGAAACCCACGCACACAGGGGGAGGATGTGCAGACTCTGCACAGACAGTGACCCAAGCTGGAATCGAACCTGGAACCCTGGAGCTGTGAAGCAATTGTGCTATCCACAATGCTACCGTGCTGCCCACTACTGTGCATTCTAACAATTTTTCCACCCTTCGCACCCAAGACTGAATTTAGTAAAGTACATAGAATAAACATCATCTTGGCCTGTAACACCTGTTCAGTGCGCAAAGTTAATTAATCAGGTAGTTTCAATGTTCTCAATGAATAATTTCCACAATTGGAGAACGGTTTTACTTTGCCGATTAAACATTTAAACTGGTCAGGGAAGGAAAATTTATCACAATGTTCCTTTTTCCCCATCTGAACGGCAAACAGAAAAGTGTATTTGTCTTGTTACTCATCACCTTTGCTTTGAGCCAGCAGTGTATGCACAATAAATCCAAGATTAATGGGAGGGAGAAAATGGCTGCCTTTCATTATTTTTTAAAAAATTTACAGCGCCCAATTCTTTTTTTCCAATTAAGGAGCAATTGAGCGTGACCAATCCACCTACCCTGCACATTTTCTGGGTTCTGGGGGTGAGACCTACACAGACACAGAGAGAATGTGCAAATGGCTGGCTTTCATTGGGAGCATGCATGTCAAATCCTGCAGTGAATGGATTTGATTAATTTTATCGAAACTATGCATTTCAAAAACATCTACGAAAGGACAGTGAAATATCATATAACCATTGTCGTATTGTCTATAGCACTGAAGCTCTGCAGGCATATGCCAATTTTAGAAATATCAGTTTCTCAATTGTCCCGATTGCACCGAGGAGGTTCCCGAGTATGGAAACTGATCCATTGTCCAAAGGCTCACTGTGGACTTTGACGGTCGAGGGGCAGTTTTGTGTGGCAGGAGTGGGCTGGTAGAGAACCTTTGTTTTCCAGATGTTTAGTCTGAGGCCCGTTCTCTCATGTGCCTCGGTGAATGCATCAACGATGGTTTGTAGCTCCGTCTCTGAATGTGTGCTCACAGGAGCGTCGTCTGGGTACTGCAGCTCAATGACGGAGGTTGGGGTGGTCTTGGTTTTGGCCTGGAGGCATCGGAGGTTGAACAGTTTCCCTCGCGTGCCCGGTAGGTTATCCCTACTCCAGAGGGCAGCTTCAGGGTGACGGGGTGGAGTGTTGCTGTGAGGAAGATGAGAAGAGCGTCGGTGCGATGACGCAGCCCCAAACTTATAAATCCCTATATTACCTCCTCAAAACACAAACAATACCACCATGTTATTCCTCAACTTTATATAAACTAACAATTCAATGCTTATACTGGTTTTGTTTTAAGCCTACAAATATTTATATTTCTAGTCCAGTTAAGTTTCTGGTAACCTCCAGGATGTTGATAATGGGTGACTCAGTTAGGATAATGCCTGTTCCCTATCGTTGGAGATGATCAGTGTCTTGCACTTGTATGGCACGAATGCTATTTGCCAATTATCAGCACAGCCTGAATATTGCCTCGGTCTTGAGAAAACAGACTGCTTCAGTATCTGATGAGTCACAAATGGTGACGGACATCGCGCAATTATCAGTAACATCCCCACTTATGGTGGAAACAGCATTGTTGAAACAGCTGAAGATTGTTTTGCCTGGGGCACAACCCTCAGGAACACCTGCAGGAGCATCCTTGGACCGAGATGATTGACCGCCAACAAACACAGCCGTCTTCCTTTGTGCAACTATGACTCCAATCCCTGGAGAGTTTTCTCCGATTCCCACTGACTTCAGCTTTAGGGTTGCGTGATGCCAAACTCAATGTCAAAGGCGGTCACTCTCCTCTCACCTCTTTTGTCATTTTTGGACGAAGGCTGCAATGAGGTCAGGAGCAAGTGACCCAAACTGAACATCAGTGAGCAGGTTAGTGCACTGTGGACAACATTCTATCACTTCACTGGCTATCGAGAGTAGCAATAATTGGCTGGGTTAGATTTGTCCAGCTTTCAATGGACAGATCATATCTGTGCAATTTTCCATATTGCCGGGTAGAGGTTAGTATTGTAGCTGTACTGGAATAGCATGGTTAAGTGTTTGGTTATGCGCATGCCTAGTTCTGGAGCATAAATTGAGATGGAGTACATCTAGCAGCTTGACAAGTCTCGAACAGCTGTCCCAATTTTAGCACAAGATCCACCCCCCCCAAAACGAGACACACCACCAGATGTTAATAAGGAGGGTCGACAGGGCTGATATGCTGTTGTTGTATCCAGTGCCAAAGTCGGTGTCTTTTTGACTTTCTGGCGTGATTTGATACAACTGGATACCATGCTCGGCTACTTCAAAGACTAGTTAAAAGTTACCCATGTTGCCATGAGTCTGAAGTCACATGAGGCCTGAACAAGTAAGGATGACATTTTTCCTTCCCTGAATGACATTAGTGAGCCAGATGGATTTTTACAACGATTGCGATATCATCAGTGAGACTAGCTTTTTTTAAATACCAGATTTATTCATTTAACTCACCGGCTGCCGTGGTGGGATTTAAAACCATGAGCCCAAAACATTAGCCTTGGCCTCTGGCTATTAGGCCAGTGACATTACCACTACACCATCACCCCATGTAGACAAACACTAGGGTCTTTGTCTTCCTCCCCATCAATTTAAACCCTTTCCCATCATTACTTTTACATATTGTACAAAGAAAGACCCATCTGTGGTGTTGCCAATAGTTCTTTGTCAGCCTTAGGTGCAAAAGAAAAATCAGTTTTCAGACTTTGTTTGTGTGGAAACTATGGTAACCAGTTGAATGGAACAGTGGTGAGTGCAGCAAGAATACATGATGTAGCGCAATTTAGATCCAGTGGGAGCTACAGTCACTGAACAGAAAACCAGTAACTATTCCCAAAGTGCTCCAGGGAGTCAGTGCTGCGGAAAAGCAGCTTTACGTAGCGCAAGCAGACATAATATTTGTACATTTTCACATCAATTTATTCCCTACAAAAGGCATGCAATTATTTGTGAAATTGTACAGCAAGAATTTGTATTGTAGATTGCAGCCAAGCAAGATTGTCCATAGTATTAAATGTAGATTTTCAGTTATTCACTAAGCTTTTTTTTTTTAGAAACTGTGTTGTTCACCCTTAATTGGCCTCAAGAAGGTGATGGTGGGTCCCCTTGAACTGCTGTGATACATCCCGCGTTGGTACACAAAGTGTAGTTCGAAGGGAATTCCAGAATTTTGACCCAATGACAGTGAAGAAACAGTGATACAGTTCCAAATTAGGGTGGTGGGTTGGCTTGTCGGGAATCTCACAGATGGTGGTTTCTCACGAGTCTGCTGTTCTTGCCATTCTAGGTGGTAGAGATCACAAGATGGGTAAGTGCTGTCAAAGGAACCTTGGTGAGTTGCTGCAGTGCATCTTGTATACGGCATGCAGTGCTGCCATTGTGCTAGAGTGTTGAAGGTGTCAATGGATGGGGGATCAAAGAAGATCACGCAGACTGCTTTGTCTTGGATTGAGTCAAGCTTCTTGTTACTGAAGCTGTTTTCATCCAGGCAAGTGGAGAGTATCCCATCAGGCCTGAATTGTGTTTTGTTAAAGGTAGACACACTTTAGGGAGTCAGGATGTGAATTACTTATGAACATATAAAATAGAAGTAGGCCATTTGGCCCCTCAAGCCTGCTCTGCCATTCACTGATATTATGGTTAATCTATCTGTGTTTCAAGTTTCACATTCATATCTATGCACCCCACCCCGATTGATTTCCTTGTCCAACAATAATCTTTATATCTCTGCCTTAAAAATATCCAGTGACTCCACTTCCACTGCCTTCTCAAGCAGAGTTGCAAAATCACACAACCCTCAGAACAAATTCTGCTCACCTCTGTCCTAGAAGGGCAACTCCTAATTTTAAAAAAAGTGCTCTCTAATTCTGGTCTCAGCCACAAGAAGAAACTTTGTTTTTACGTCCACCTTGTCAAGACGATACAGGATTGTGTATACTTCAATCAAAGTCACCCCTAACTCAAACTGCAGAAGAAACAAGCCAAGCTTGTCCAAACCTTCCTCATAATACAACTCATTCCAGGTATCAATTTAGTAAACCTCCTCTGAGCCACCTAATTTACATCCTTCCTTAAATTAGCCTCCTTGATTACACGCTGCATCGGCCTACTAATCTTTTGTGACTCAATTCTGCAGTCATTATCTGTTCAGGTAAAACTTGGCTTTTTTATTCTGTCAAACTGAACAGCTTCACATGTTCCCACTTTATATTCCGTCTGCCAGGTGATTTTTGCTCACTCACTCAACCTATCTGTATCAATTTGCAAACTCATGTCTTCCACAGAACATACTTTCCTACTTATCTTTGTGCCACTTGCAAACCATGCCACAGAATTTCCAGCATCTGACCTGCTCTGATAAACTCTATCCCAATCCATGTGTGGCTCTTTTAGAAGTTATCGTACTTGCATTGTTTCCTTGGACAGATGTTACGTTTGGTGAGACTTTTACCACCACAAGCACATGGGGCGGCACGGTGGCTGGCACTGCTGTCTCACAGCGGTAGGGACCCGGGTTAGATTCTGACCTCTGTTGACTGTGTGGAGTTTGTACATCCTCCCAGTGTCTACGTGGGTTTCCTCCAAGTGCTGCGGTTTCCTCCCATAGTCCAAAATTGTGCAGGTTAGGAGGATTAGCCATGCTAAATTGTCCCTTAGAGTGGAGTTGCAGGATTAGGTCTAGTTAGGGTGATCTTTTGAAGGGTCGGTGCAGACCCGATGGGCCGAATGGCCTCTTTCTGCACTGGAGGGATTCTATGATTTATGAATTAGAAGAAAATGACCTGGACTTTGGTTGACACAAACCAAAAAATTAACACTAATTAAAGTCTACCACAACAATGTAGAGTGTATTTCATGTCTTCCCAGACAGGGTTATTAGATCATTAAAGGATCACATAATTCACAAACTGAAAATAGAGTCAATGAATGCTATTTCTCATTCATTCATTTTCTGCACAAGGGTAAAAGTTTTTTTTAAGATTCTCCTTCATTGTAAAATTCTCAAGACAACAATGCTGTACAAGCTATTCAAATATGGAGAATTATTGCACCATCAGCTACCTACACCAAGAAAAAAGCTGTAATTTCTAGCGTTGCATTCCAACTGCCCTTCGTATTCTTAATGAGATTAATTTTCTTCCAGATTTAATAGCCAAATTTAAATTCCTCCAGCTGCTGCCTCTGTAGCATTGTTCCAAACCTGTGGATTATTAGTCCAGTAACATTACCACAATGCTATTATCCCATTAAGTAAAGTGTGCTGGTGGGATGTTTACATTTCATATTTACAACGATAAAATGGAATGGAAATCGCTTGTCACAAGTAGGCTTCAAATGAAGTTACTGTGAAAAGCCCCTAGTCGCCCCATTCCGGTGCCTGTTCGGGGAGGCTGGTATGGGAATTGAACCCGCGCTGCTGGCCTTGTTCTGCTTTACAAGCCAGCTGTTCAGCCCACTGTACTAAACCCCAGAGGTGGACTTCCTAGGGAAGACAAGGAGACGTTCATGGGGGGTTTCATTAGTCGCAGTGCAAAGTAGCGATCGGATGGAGTGGAGGGCGTCGGGGAGGACTTCCTGCCAGCGGGAGACCGGGAGATTTTTAGACCGTAGGGCTAGCAGGATGGCTTTCCAGACCGTCCCGTTCTCCCTCTCCACCTGCCCGTTTCCCCGGGGGTTGTAGCTGGTCGTCCTGCTCGAGGCAATGCCCTTGCTGAGCAGGAACTGACGCAGCTCATCACTCATAAAAGGAGGATCCCCGGTCGCTGTGGACATAAGCGGGGAAACCGAACAGAGTGAAGATGCTATTGAGGGCTTTGATGACTGTGGTAGACGACATATCGGGGCATGGGATGGCAAAGGGGAATTTGGAGTATTCATCGGCCACGTTCAGGAAGTACGTGTTTCGGTCGGAGGAGGGGAGGGGCCCTTTGAAATCCATGCTGAGGCGTTCAAAGGGATGGGAGACCTTCACCAGGTGCGTTGGGTTTGGCCAGTAGAAGTGCGAATTGCACTCCGCGCAGACCTGGCAGTCTCTGGTGACAGTCCTGACCTCCTCAATGGAGTAGGGCAGGTTGAGGGCTTTTATGAAGTGAAAGAACCGGGTGATCCCTGGGTGACAGAGACCATCGTGTAGGGCCTGGAGTCGGTCCACTTGTGCGCTGGCACATGTACCTCAGGATAGGGCATCGGGGGGCTCGTTGAGCTTACCGGGGGCGATACAAAATCTCGTAATTGTAGGTGGAGTGCTCGATCCTCCACCTCAAGATTTTATCATTTTTGATCTTGCCCCGCTGCGTATTATCGAACATGAAGGCTACCGACCGTTGGTCAGTGAGGAGAGTGAATCTCCTGCCGGCCAGGTAATGCCTCCAATGCCGCACACCTTCAACAATGGCTTGGGCCTCTTTTTTAACAGAGGAGTGCCAAATTTTGGAGGCATGGAGGGTGTGGGAAAAGAATGCCACGGGTCTGCCTGCCTGGTTGAGGGTGGTGGCCAGAGCGACGTCTGATGCATCGCTCTCGACTTGAAAGGGGAGGGTCTCGTTGATCGCATGCATCGCGGCCTTGGCGATGTCGGCCTTGAGACGGTTGAAGGCCTGGTGGGCCTCAGCCATTAGGGGGAAAACTGTGGAGTGGATGAGTGGGCGGGCCTTGTCCACATAGTTAGGGACCCACTGGGCGTAGTATGAGAAGAACCCCAGGCATCGTTTGAGGGCCTTGGGGCAGTGGGGGAGGGGGAGTTCCATGAGGGGGCGCAAGCGATCGGGGTCGGGCCCTAGAACTCCATTTTGCACCACATAGCCAAGGATGGCTAAGCGGTTGGTGCTGAACACGCAGTTCTCCTTGTTACACGCGAGGTTCAGGAGTTTGTCGGTGTGGAGGAATTTGAAAAGGTCGTGGTCCTGCTGGTCTTGACCGCAGATGGTGACGTTATCGAGGTACGGGAAGGTGGCCCGCAGTCCGTATCAGTCAACCATTCGATCCATCTCCCGTTGGAAGACCGAGACCCCATTAGTGACGCCGAAGGGAACCCTAAGGAAGTGGTAAAGGCGGCCATCTGCTTCGAACGCAGTGTATTGGCGGTTCGCCTTTCGGATGGGGTGCTGGTGGTAGGCAGATTTCAGGTCCACTGTAGAGAAGACCCAGTACTGTGCAATCTGATTGACCATATCAGATATGCTTGGGAGGGGTACGCGTCGAGCTGCGTGTACCGATTGATGGTCTGACTGTAGTCAATGACCATCCTGTGTTTCTCCCCAGTCTTTACAACTGCCACTTGGGCTCTCCAGGGGCTGTTGCTGGCCTCAATGATGCCTTCCCGCAGTAGCCGCTGGACCTCCGACCTGATGAAGGTCCTGTCTGGGCACTGTACTGTCTGCTCCTGGTGATGACGGGCTTGCAATCCGGGGTGAGGTTTGCAAACAGGGTGGGTGGGTCAACCTCAAGAGTCGTGAGGCCGCATGCCGTGAGGGGTGGTAGGGGTCTGCCAAATTTTAGAGTTAGACTTTGGAGGTTGCACTGGAAGTCCAGACGAGTAGCAAGGCAGCGCAGAGGTTGGGGAGGACATAGAGCCGGAAGTTGCTGAACTCTACGCCCTGGACGGTGAGGGTAGTGATGCAGTACCCCCGGATCTCCAGGGCGTGGGATCCGGAGTCCAGGGAGATTCTTTGGGTAATGGGGTGTACAGTGAGGGAGCAGCACCTTACTGTAGCGGGGTGGATGAAGCTCTCCGTGCTCCCGGAGTCGAGAAAGCAAGATGTCTTGTGGCCCTGGACTTTCACCGTCGCTGTCGCGGTTGCGAGGTTGTGAGACCGGGACTGGTCGAGCATGATGGAGGCGAGCCGCGGCTGGTGTTGGTGGTCCACGGGCTGGTCGGCGGCGGTTGCGGGCGATGAGCGGCCTGATGAGGTGCCCGACGAGCAGGGGTCCTGAGGTGCCGCCATTTAATGGCGGCGCCCACGTGGCAGGTGATGTTAAAGATGGCAGCGCCCAAGGGACGCACGAGGGCTGATGGGGGGGGGGGGGGGGGGGAGAAAGATGGTGGCGTCCACGGGTCGCACGTGGGGGGTGCAGGAACAATGGGCCTGGATACAGCGGCGATCGACCGGGCCTGACACACCACAGCGAAATGCCCCTTCTTCCCGCAGGTCTTGCAGATTGCACGCCACACCGAGCAGCGCTGCCGGGGGTGCTTTGTCTGCCCGCAAAAATAGCATTTGCGTCCCTCCGGGTTTCCTGGCTGCCGCGAGGCACAGGCTTGGGGTTGGCTGGGGGCGGCCGCAGGTGGGGCCCATGATGTCCATGAGGGGGGCACCGTGCGGTTGTGGGCGTATGCTTGTACATTACGGGAGGCTACCGTTAGTGAGGTCGCGAGTTTCTTGGTCGCCACGGGGTCGAGCGTATCCCCTTCTAAGAGGCGCTGGCGGATGTACGCTGACCCTATGCCCACAACAAAAGCGTCCCTGATTAGGAGTTCGGTATGTTCAACGGCTGAAACTGCCTGGCAATCGCAGTTCCTCGCCAGGACGTGCAGGGCACGCCAGAAATCGTCCAATGACTCACCGGGGAGCTGTTGCCGCGTGGACAGGAGGTGCCTGACGTAGAGTTTGTTAATCGGCCGGATGCAGTTCTCTTTCAGAAGCACCATGGCCTCAGTGTAGTTGGGCGCATCCCGGATAAGGGGAAAAATATCGGAGCTCAACCGCATGTACAGGATCTGGAGTTTCTGTGCTTCTGAGGGTTGTTCTGTTGCTGCTCCGATGTAGGCTTCAAAGCAAGCTAGCCAGTGGTCGAAGGCCGACGTGGCGTTGTCTGCTTGAGGGTGCAGCTGCAGGCGATCTGACTTGATGCGTAGGCCCATCGCTGTAAAATCTCTGCTTAATAAATTGATGCACTATTAGTTACAATGAAACGAGAGTAGAGAGTAATCGAGGCTTTATTACGCAGAGATGTGTTGCCTCCTGCAGCTGCTGCCGAAATGGCTGCAGCTTGGAGAGCCCACACATTTATACTCCGCCTACTGGGCGGAGCCAGCAGGCAGGGATCTACCCCCGTACCTGTAGTACAGAGCCTTACCGCATTACCTCTCATATACGTATTATACAAACAGTGGTGCCTACCACAAGGTTCTTGATTAATAAGGGGATCAGGGTTTATGGGGAGAAGGCAGGAGAATGGGGATGAGAAAATATCAACAATGATTGAATGGCGGAGCAGACGCGATGGGCCGAGAGCCCAAGTCTGCTCCTATGTCTTTTGTCTTGCATCTAAAATGCTAAAATTGATAGCAGTAACAAAGGGAGAGAATGAAAACCACACATCATCAGGCCCAAAAGCAGCAATAGAAGCAGGCATTCAGGTTAGAGAAAGAAAATTAAAGGGAGTGGGAGAAATAATTAACTTTCTTCAATTCCAGAAGAATTTACTGGAATGAATGCCCTGGAAACTGTTAAACGATTACTTCTGAATGATGAAACGGATTATGGTTATGATCCCAGTTAATGTTAATGTTATTACTGGACAAGTCAGATCCCTGGGTGGAACCCAGCTTGATATTTAATTTTTTGTTTAGAAATGTGGAGGGTGGCTGCTGGATAAAGTTCACAGAGAATGCTGATGAACTTTTAGCAAAATAATAAAACATGATTTTAACAAAGAAAGAACTATATTACACACCTCCTTCGCTCCACTATAGTTTTACATAATACATATATATCACACAGATTCATAAGGGTATGCAAAAAATCCATCTTATACTCTTATATTCACAATAAGTACACAGTCCACTTAATCCAATCAGCGAACTGTGGTCAGACACCCCACACTCTGAAACCAAGTAGCAGGTGACATCCAAAACAACTTCTATGGATTTCTCATCAATTCTCCCTGATGTATGCCTCGCTCAAATGGTCTCACTAGGCCTCCGACTTACACACGAGGATTTCCAATCTTTGCTGTTGAAGAACACGCCTTGAAATCTCCTCACAAGCAAGGACTTCTCTCAGATGTCTTCACTAAGGATCCACTTCCAGGGTTGCAACCTCTCCTTCTGATATCCCTCTGCCCTGGAGCCTTGTGCATTCAAGCTTTGATTTCCACGCAATCGCTCAGATACCCAACCAGGCAAACTGACCAGCAATGCTTCACAGGCCTGATATAAGGAGCCACTGACTATTGGCTGTCTCCTCGGATCTCCTAACTTTTTCACATGGCCAATACTATTCCAGCACTGCACCCTGAAGCCCTCCCTTTTAAATTGGAACCTCTGCTCCTCACTCTCAACTTCACTTAACAGGACCTTTTTCCAGATTCTGGTTCTTTCCCTTTGACTAGAAAGGTCTCTTTGAAACTTCCTTATGAACGTCTCTCTTCTGAACTGAACTCAGCCATTTTCTCCTTGTGACTGTGGGACCCTAAGGCAACAGCACAGTTTTTCCCTACTTTAAATGTCATAAAACCCGTTGGCGTCCAAAAAGGTTAGGTGGGGTTACTGGGTGACAGGGTAGGGTGGAGGTGTGAGCTTAGGTGGGGTGATCTTTCCGAAGGCCGGTGCAGACTTGACGGGCTGAATGGCCTCCTTCTGCACTGTAGATTCTATGATTACAACTGCATGCATACAAACAACTGTGGACTCACAGGCAATTTTAAAGTGAAACTCACTTTCCTTAGCTCACAGGTACAGAAATATAAATTAAGCTTAAATGTGAAGCTCTAGCTTACATCCAGCACACACAAATAAGAAATAATTTACCTAAAACTATATCTATTTCCTAACATTATTGATGGAGGCACTAAAATATTGTGAACAACCGGATAAGCTAGCCAACCTAGATATCTCTAAATATACAAGATTATCCCAAGTGTGTAACAATACTACTACTAATAATAATATTTATTAGTGTTGCAAGTAGGCTTACATTAACACTGCAATGAAGTTACTGTGAAAATCCCCAGGTCGCCACATTCTGGCGCCTGTTCGGGTATACAGAATGTCCAAATTACCTAACAGCACGTCTTTCTGGACTTGTGGGATGAAACCGGAACATCCGGAGGAAATCCACGCTGACACAGGGAGAACGTGCAGACACCGCACAGACAGTGACCCAAGCCAGTAATTAAACCCGGGTCCCTGCCACTGTGAAGCCATAGTGCTAACCACTGCTGCCCCAGACTTTAATTGTATTCCATGCAGCTGTAAAAATGTCTAGTTACATTGATTCATTTACAGTAGTGAAGTGCAGTTCAAATTAAACAAAGAAAAGTACTGAAATGTCGTGCAGTTCAAACTAAACAAAGAAAAGTACTGAAATGTCACTAATTAAAATTAGAATCAGAGGAATAGAGCTGTCAGAGGGTTAAATACTCAGCAAGCAGCTACATCTCCAGCTCTGTAACACATGATAATTTTATGCCATTCACATGAGCACAATCCATTTACTTAAATTCCCACACTTCCCTTTTTCTCTCCCCACTCCTTCAGCTTACAGATACTTTTCCACTCCTTTCAATTTCTGCATTATAAATAGTTATAATAAGGTACTACCATCTTTAGTAGGCTAACAGCCAAGTTGAGCTCCAACCTCTTGCTTATTTTGCCGCCTCGTTAATTACAATTTTGAACGTGACCAAAAGCACAAACTAATCAAAAAATCAGCCTTTCGGTGATGCGGCATGTTAACAAAAGACTCCACACATTCAACTTCAGGCTGTTAAACGTTACGAGACAAAATAACTTATAATTTCAGTTGCTGCTCATTATTCCCTCGGGAGAATTCAAGTTTTGTGGAAAGTTTATCAGCAGCAAGAAATATTTCAAAGCCGATAGCCACAGTGTTCTGGAGATATCCAGTTCAGACCACCACTTTTGGCTTTTTTGCTACCTGGTGTGGATGCCACATGCAGTTTTGCATGATGTCACGGGACCATTTATGTAATGTCACAGGGAAAGGGGGAGGGAATGGGCTTTTTAAAATTTAGGTTCAACATGTAAAAATCCAGCAGACATTTGCAGTTTTGTTAACCTTTAGACTGCCTAAGCAATGGTTAATCCCAAGGTCTCTAACGTATTATTTAATAAATTACTGCTGTTTTTCAAAGAAACATCTGTTTCACTTATGAGGCAAGCAAGATTCTGGGAAAAATCTCAACGGTACAAATCGCAGAATTAGTTCATCAGCATGTATTATCACCCAAGAGAATGCACAGTGGGGATAAGACAAGTTTCTCACTTCACTTGCGATGGTGGGAGGGGCTTGTGGTTCTGGGGATGATTTTGCCACCAACCTTGATATAATTTTCCCACCACCGATAGCAAGAATGCAGCAGCCCAACAATTTGGTAATAGAAGTGAAATTAGGCTTTCACTCAGCAGCGCAGTGGCGTAGCCACATAACAATGAAAGCTGGGCGCAAGCCAAGAGCTTTCCAGTCTCAATTGTGCGATCATATGGAGGCCAGAAGTTTCACACAAGGAGGGAGGCAAAGCTCTCTTGATTCACCACAGAAACCCCCACTGCTATGCAGATGGCCCAGTGGATTTTGACATGTTTCAAATTAACTTCTCTACCAATAGCTTGGGGGGGGGGGGGGGGGGGGAGGAGAAAGAGAAAGAGAGAAGCAGCTGCAGCATTAAACGCACTACTTAAAATCATACTCATAGGTTCAGAGACCTGGCAAAATCTGGAATCAGAGATTTAATAATCAAATCTCACGGCTTTTTGGAAAGCGCATTGTGCTGCTCCACTGTTACACAGCAATCTCTTATTTTTAAGCTTCAACAACCCATGGCTAGCTACAGGAAAAGGCAATAGGGTTCAAATTTCAACAGAAATGTTGTCAAACGAGCAAATCTCATGTCAAAACTGGCAAAAATAAAAGCTTGGCTGCAGGATTTCTAAAACCACTGACGCATAACTGCTGAGAAAAATACCTTAAACACATGTAGATTTCTCTCTGTACCCATGTTTCTCCAACATTTGGCAATAAGGCACAGCTATAGTATAGTAATGGAGTTTAGTGGATGGTTTTTACAGCAGAATCGACAAGAGAAGACAGAATCTCCAGCCACGTATCTAGGGCAGAGATCGGCATAAATATGCCAAAACCTCCTGAATAAAAGACAACTGGCTGAATGAACAAAGTGATTACAACCTTGATGGGTTGCGTTGGCAGATTTTACCTGCCGCATTCGTCTACTGTGGCCTTGAGCACATTGGACTTTGTGGGCAAGGGCACTGTTTTAACAAAAAACAGTCTTATTCTCACTTGCAAGAACCCACTGCCTTAGCTTAAAAGTGCAAAATTGTCACCTGCCCATAGCACCCAAATATACCAGCACTTTTGGAACCGTACAGAGTCAGAGCCTTCAAGATAATTAGGGAGGATAAATTCAGGCAGGCGCATAGTCTTAAAAATGTAGTAATATAGAACAGCTATGGCATATGTGAGCACATGCATTTATTAGTAACAGGAGTAATATGGCTGAAGAAATTCCCTAAATAATGTAACCTTATTTGTCCAAGAACATAGTCCAACTGATTCTATCTACAAGTCTCAAGTGAATTCTGTTCAACGCAGTTATAGTACACTATTCAATAAATACTATTTTTTGCATTATGGATGAGGAGATTGCAGTGAAAAATAGATTGAACATACAACACTATCAGCTGATGGCAATAGTGTGGCAATGTGCAATGAGTTCCAACATTTAATAATTAACCCGTTGTAAAACCACATTAGCAAACCTCTTAAGTTTATGACCAGGAAACAGCTGATACGATTCAAGCTCACAGTAAGCATCTAGGATTACAGTGAGGGAACGTCAGAATTACTTTTTCTAAAGTAAAATTTGTAGGTCCAATACTATCCGAATGTAAAAATAATTATAATTTTATTCCTGTATCAGCTCACTCTTAAGGAAATTGGAAGGTTTTAATAAATCATATTTCATTTGACTTTAAGAAATTTAATTGCCATTGGCATGGTATTTCCAGGATTTACCCAGAGGGGTGAAGCAGGGCCTGCACCTTCAGATTAGCCATGGTGAAAGCGCCAGGACCAAATTATTTTCAGATCTGAGGGCAGAGATCAATGATTAGACACAAAGTTTTAAACTATTTGCGTCTGTTTCTCTCCCTCCCGCAACCCCCCCAAGCCCGAGTCCTGGAGCAAAGCCAAGAGGGAGCCAATGATCTGATTTGTCCATGTTAAAAAGCTTGGTCAACCAAATTCAAACAACATTTGGGCTGTTGTGATGAATGTAGGAATTTCAGACATATATGGCATTTGTATGTGGTGCAGTAATGGGCGGCACGATGGCACAGTTGTTAGCACTGTTGCGTCACATCGCCAGGGTCCCAGGTTCGATTCCCAGCTTGGGTCACTGTCTGTGCGGAGTCCGCGTGCTCCGGTTTCATCCCACAAGTCCCGAAAGACGTGCTGTTAGGTAATTTGGACATTCTGAATTCTCCCTCAGTGTACTGGAACAGGCGCCGGAAAGTGGCGGCTAGGGGATTTTCACAGTAACTTTATTGCAATGTTAATGTAAGCATTTTGTGACAATAAAGATTATTATTATTACCTGTGTTAGTATGTGCAAGTATCTACTGCAGTAAGGGTTTTAAAAGTCCTGGTTTAAAAGATAGGCAGACATTGTGGCTACGAAGGGTAATTAAGGATGATATCGTAAAAATTATATCATCCTTATTTCTAACCTTGCTCATGTGTAAAAGAACAAGCCTAATCTATTTTTGTTATGATTTCTAGCGAGTAGATAATTATAGACAGTGTTTAAACTTAAGTGATCAGGTAATGCAATTTGAGTGGGATAAGGATGATGTCAGTCAGTTTAGATTTAAAAAAAATAAACTTATTTAGCGTGGCCAATCCGCCTACCCTGCATATCTTTCGGCTGTGGGGGTGAGACCCACGCAATCACGGGGAGAATGTGCAAACTCCACACGGACAGTGACCCGGAGCCGGGATCGAACCCAGGTCATGAGCATCGTCAATTGATAATTGTAAGCTATTTCTTTCATGATGTTAAAGTTAGTTTAATACTGCGTTAATACTGCTTTAATATACCACATCCATATTTGGACACAGCGTCACTCCTGCAGTGATGTATCCTTTCATCACAGGTTTATAAATAATAATTAAAAAAATATCAGGTTTGTTTCTGGAATCCTAGCAAAGGTTGGGACATTAATACTGTATAAGAGTGACACATGGGGTGTGCTTGGCCTGTCCAGCACTGGGGAATCAGGAGGCTAAGAAACTTTGCACCTACATGTTTATACATAGTTAGCACAACAGGGTGTCATGTGGCATTGTTGTTACAATGTCCTCATGCACAATCAACGACATCACATTTAGATCCTGTAACATGTCGTTATGTGATATTGTCCTCATGTGATTGCGTGCCTGCTCCGACAGGGGTACAAGCTTCTCTAGTCATCACAGTTCTGATCACTGGCAGCTGTAGAGTAAAGGGTTAACATTAGAACCACCTGATGTTGATGTATTGACGTGCTAGGTACAGATCTGGAGGGAGGAGAAGTCCAACCTTGTGCAAGTACTGAAGATATACACAGATCTATGAATAAATGATAATGGTTTTAACAAACAGCAGTCCTGAGTAACTCACTTCGGGAAAATAGATAAACCGGAAGAACTCCATCCAGACACAAAAATACGAGGAAACAGTGATCACCAGGAATGATAATCGGGGAGATGGTGGTAATGTCATTATAAGACATAAGGCATAGGAGCAGAATTAAGCCACTCGGCCCATCGAGTCTGCTCCACCATTCAATCATGGCTTATATTTTTTTTAACCCCATTCTCCTGCCTTCTCCCCATAACCCCTGATCCCCTTATTGAACAAAAACTTATCTATCTCTCTGATAAAGGCTTCCAGTCCTTTTGGACGCCTCAGCATGGACTTCAAAGGCCCCCTCCCCTCCACCAACCGCAACACGTATTTCCTGAACGCGATTGAAGAGTACTCCTGGTTCCCATTCGCCATCCCCTGCCCAGACATGACCGCAACCACCGTCATCAAGGCCCTCCAGGGTATCTTTACACTGTTCGGTTTCCCCGCGTATATACACAGTGATAGGGGGTCCTCCTTTATGAGCGACGAACTGCGTCAATTCCTGTCCTGCATCGCCTCGAGCAGGACGACCAGTTACAAACACCGGCTAAATGGGCAGGTAGAGAGGGAGAACGGAACGGTCTGGAAGACCGTTCTACTGGCCCTACGATCCAGGAATCTCCCAGTCTCCCGCTGGCAATAAGTCCTCCCGGAGGGCCTCCACGCCATCCGGTCTCTGCTCTGCACAACTACCAACCAGACACCTCATGAACGTCTCCTTGTCTTCCCCAGGAAGTCCTCCTCCGGGACCTCGCTCCCAATCTGGCGAGCAACACCCGGACCCATCCTACTTCGGAAGCACATGCGGGCGCACAAGTCGGACCCGTTGGTCGAGAGGGTCCACCTGCTGCACGCTAAACCCCAGTACATCTATGTGGCATTCCCTGACGGCCGGCAAGATGCAGTCTCCCTTCGGGACCTGGCGCCCGCCGGAACCCCACACGCACCCGAACCATTACCCCCACCAGAATGACCACCGAAGTCCAGACGATCCAGGAGGACGACCAGGCCACCCAACCGACTGATTGTGTCACTGTAACTGTAAATGAACACTGATTGTATATATCTTCCACGCTTGTAAATATTCTCGACACCTCGAAGGAGATATCATGGTGCCTCCATATCTTTTTTAAAAATATATATTTATTAAAAATTTTTAAACACAATTTTTCTCCCTTACAAACAATAACAACCCCCCCCCCCAACCTCGTAACAAAAAAACCCCGAGAAATCGCGCAGAGCAAGGTATATACATGGCAAAATGATATATTTACACAGCTTTGTACACTGGCCCTCACCCGTACGTGCCAGTTTCCCCAACCCTTCATGTTATCTCTTGCTCATCCACCCTCCCAGGCAGTCCC
Source organism: Scyliorhinus torazame (assembly GCF_047496885.1). Lineage (NCBI taxonomy): Eukaryota > Metazoa > Chordata > Chondrichthyes > Carcharhiniformes > Scyliorhinidae > Scyliorhinus > Scyliorhinus torazame. The sequence goes on from NC_092715.1 coordinate 66,030,671, forward strand.
CCTTTCCCCCCCCCCCCCTCCCAGGACGTCCCCTCCACCACCACCCCCGCCCAAGGTTGCTGCTGCTGACCGACCTTCCTCTAACGCTCCGCGAGATAGTCTAGGAATGGTTGCCACCGCCTGTAGAACCCCTGCGCAGACCCTCTCAAGGCAAACTTAATCCTCTCCAACTTTATGAACCCAGCCATATCATTTATCCAGGCCTCCAGGCTGGGGGGCTTCGCCTCCTTCCACATTAGCAAGATCCTTCGCCGGGCTACTAGGGACGCAAAGGTCAGAATGCCGGCCTCTTTCGCCTCCTGCACTCCCGGTTCATCCACTGCTCCGAATATTGCTAGCCCCCAGCTTGGCTTGACCTGGACTTTCACCACCTGAGATATTGCTCCCGCCACTCCTCTCCAGAACCCCTCCACTGCCGGGCATGACCAAAACATATGGACATGGTTCGTCGGGCTCCCTGAGCACCTTCCACATCTGTCCTCTACCCCAAAGAACCTACTCAACCTCGCCCCTGTGGTCAAGTGCGCTCTGTGGACCACCTTAAATTGTATCAGGCTGAGCCTGGCACACGAGGGAGGAGGAATTAACCCTACCTAGGGCATCAGCCCACAGACCTTCCTCGATCTCCTCCCCCAGCTCCTCCTCCCATTTACCCTTCAACTCTTTTACCAGCGCTTCCCCCTCTTCTTTCAACTCCTGGCGTATTTCCGATACCTTGCCCTCCCCGACCCATACACCCGAGATCACCCTATCTTGAACTTCTTGTGCCGGGAGCAACGGGAATTCCCTCACCTGTCGCCTCACAAAAGTCCTCACCTGCATATATCTAAAGGAATTTCCCGGGGGTAACTCGAACTTCTCCTCCAGTGCCCCAAGGCTCGCAAACGTCCCGTCGATGAACAGGTCCCCCATTCTTGCAATCCCCGCCCGATGCCAGCTCTGGAACCCCCCGTCCATCTTCACCGGGACAAACCGGTGGTTACCCCTTATCGGGGACCACACCGATGCTCCCATTGCACCCCGGTGCCATCTCCACTGGCCCCAGATCCTTAGTGTTGCCGCCACCACCGGGCTCATGGTACACTTTGTCGGTGAGAGCAGCAGCGGTGCCGTCACCAACGCCCCCAGGCTCGTTCCTTTACAGGACGCCATCTCCATCCTCTTCCATGCCGCCCCCTCTCCCTCCATAACCCACTTGCGGATCATCGCCACATTTGCTGCCCAGTAGTAGCTCCCCAGGTTTGGCAGCGCCAACCCTCCTCGGTCCCTACTGCGTTCCAGGAACCCTCTCCTTACTCTCGGGGTCTTATTCGCCCACACAAACCCCATAATACTCCTGCCTACTCTCTTAAAAAAGGCCTTAGTGATCACGATGGGAAGGCACTGAAACACAAACAGAAACCTCGGAAGGACCACCTTTTTGACCGACTGCACTCTACCCGCCAGCAAGAGCGGTAACATGTCCCATCTTTTGAAATCCTCCTCCATTTGCTCTACCAACCTCGTCAGATTCAGTTTATGTAGGGTCCCCCAACTCCTGTCTATCTGGATCCCCAGATACCGAAAGCTCCCCTCCGCCCTCCTCAGCGGTAGGTCCCCTATCCCTCTTTCTTGGTCCCCCGCCTGTAATACAAAGAGCTCACTCTTCCCTACATTGAGCTTATAGCCCAAAAACTCCCCAAACTCCTAGAGTCTGCATGACCTCCACCATCCCCTCCATTGGATCCGCCACGTACAGCAACAGGTCATCCGCATATAGCGATACCCGATGCTCTTCTGCGCCTCGGACCACCCCCCTCCATTTATTAGACTCCGTCAATGACATGGCCAATGGTTCGATCGCCAATGCGAACAACAGGGGGGACAGGGGGCACCCCTGCCTCGTCCCTCGGTACAGTCGAAAGTACTCCGACCTCCGCCGGTTCGTCACTACACTCGCCATCGGAGCTCTGTAAAGGAGCTTAACCCAATTGATAAACCCTACCCCGAACCCAAACCTACGCAGCACCTCCCAGAGGTACTCCCACTCTACTCGGTCAACGGCCTTCTCCGCGTCCATAGCTGCCACTATCTCCGCCTCTCCCTCCTCCGATGGCATCATTATCACGTTTAAGAGCCGCCGCACATTAGTGTTTAATTGCCTGCCCTTTACGAATCCTGTCTGGTCCTCGTGGATTACCCCCGGGACACAGTCCTTGATCCTCGTGGCCAGCACTTTTGCCAGCAACTTTGCATCCACATTGAGGAGCGAGATCGGCCTGTACGATCCACATTGCAGTGGGTCCTTGTCCCGCTTTAGGATCAAAGAAATTGTCGCTTCCGACATTATCGGGGGCAGGGTCCCCTCCTCTCTTGCCTCATTAAAGGTCCTCACCAGTAGCGGTGCCAACAGGTCTGCGTACTTCCTGTAGAACTCCACCGGGAAACCGTCCGGTCCCGGGGCCTTCCCCGCCTGCATGCCCCAAACCCTTGCTCCGCTCCTCCAACCCAGTTGGTGCCCCCAAACCAGCCACCTCTTGCTCCTCCACCCTCGGGAATCTCAGCTGATCTAGGAATCGTCTCATCCCCTCTTCCCCCGCTGGGGGCTGGGATCTGTACAGCTCTTCATAAAAGGCCTTGAACACCTAGTTTATTTTCGTCGCACTACGAACCGTGGCTCCCCTTCCATCTTTGACTCCCCCTATTTCCCTCGCTGCCATCCTCTTATGGAGCTGGTGTGCCAGCATCCAACTAGCCTTTTCCCCATACTCGTAGGTCGCCCCCTGCATTTCCTCCACTGTGCCTCCGCCTTCCCTGTGGTCAACAGGTCAAACTCCGTCTGGAGCCGTCGTCTTTCCCCAAGTAATCTTTCCTCCGGGGCCTCTGCGTATCTCCTGTCCACTCTCAAAATCTCCCCCACTAACCTCTCCCTTTCCATACCCTCTGTCTTCTCCCTATGAGCCCTAATGGAAATTAGCTCTCCCCTGATCACCGCCTCCCATACCACCCCCACCTCCCCGTTGTCGTTGGACTCCAAGTACCTTTCGATACACCCCCTCACCTTCCCACACACCACCTCGTCCGCCAACAGTCCCACATCCAGCCGCCACAACGGGCGTTGGCCCCTCTCCTCTCCCAGCTCCATTTCCACCCAGTGCGGGGCATGGTCCGAAACGGCTATAGCCGAATACTCCGTCCCCTCCACCCTCGGGATGAGCGCCCTACCCAGAACAAAGAAATCTATCCGGGAGTAGGAAGAAGAAAGAAAATTCCCTGGCCTGCGGCCTTGAAAACCTCCATGGGTCCACTCCCCCCATCTGATCCATAAATCCCCTAAGTATCTTGGCCGCCGCCGCCTCTTTCCAGTCCTTGATTTGGAGCGGTCCAGTGCTGGATCCAACACTGTATTGAAGTCCCCTCCCATTATCAGGCCTGCTATCTCCAGGTCCGGAATGCGCCCCAACATGCGCTTCATGAATCCTGCATCATCCCAGTTCGGGACGTATACGTTTACCAACACCACCCACGTCCCTTGCAGCCTACCGCTCACCATTACATATCGCCCTCCATTGTCCGCTACAATAGTCTTGGCCTCAAATGACACCCGCTTTCCCACCAATATTGCCACCCCTCTATTCTTCGCGTCCAGTCCAGAGTGGAATACCTGTCCTACACAACCCTTTATTAGCCTGACCTGGTCCGCCACCTTCAGGTGTGTCTCTTGGAGCATGGCCACGTCCGCCTTCAGTCCCTTTAAGTGCGCGAACATTCGAGCCCTCTTCACCCCGCCGACTAGCCATCTCCTTTTCTGGGCCAGTCCCGTGTCCACGCCTCCCTCACCCTCCAGTCCCCCAGAGGGGGGACCCTCGTCCCGACCACCTCTTCTGTTCCCCCCCCCCCCCTCCCCCCTTCCCTCCCCCCGCTAGACCCCGGTCTAGCTTTTTTGCTCCCCCATGTCACTCCCCTAAGTCAGCTGACGCCTGCTGACCCCGGCTTCCCCCGCCGTCCCAGTGACCTCCCCGCATGGGAGTCTCCCAATCCATATGCATTCCTTCGTTCCCCTTCCCGCCTTTCCAAAGCCCGCTCCGCCCCCTCTGGCGCAGCTCCTGTCGCGGCCTTGTCTCTCTCCCCCAGCCCATGTAACATTTCCTGCGCGTGATTGACCCCCTATATACAACAACCATCACACATCAAACCCCAAAACATCCCCCCCCACCATCACAAACCCTCAGTTAGAGTCCAACTTTTCGGCTTGTACAAAGGTCCATGCCTCTTCAGGCGTTTCAAAGTAATAGTGTTGGCCCTTATATGTGACCCACAGTCGCGCTGGCTGCAGCATTCCGAATTTCACTTCTTTCCGGTACAACGCCGCTTTGGCCCAGTTGAAACCCGCTCTCCCCTTTGCAACCTCCGTGCTCCAGTCCGGGTATATTCGGATCTCTGCATTGTCCCACTTACTGCTCCGCTCCTTCTTGGCCCATCTCAGGACCCACTCTCTGTCCGTGAACTGGTGGAACCTCACCACCATCGCCCTTGGCGGCTCATTTGCCTGGGGCTTCTTTGCCAGCACCCGATGTGCCCCGTCCAACTCCAGGGGCCTCCGTGCTCATCATCGCCTCTAGCATCGTGCTCACGTATGCCCCGGCATCAGCCCCCGCCACTCCCTCAGGGAGACCCAGGATTCGCAGATTCTTTCTCCTCGACCTGTTCTCCAGGTCTTCGAGTCTTCCCGCCCACCTCTTGTGTGACGCCTCGTTCTGCTCCACTCTCACTGCCAGGCCCACGAGCTTGTCCTCGTTCTGACTGACTCTTTTCTGTACCTCCTGGATCTTAGCTTCGTGGGCTTCTGGGTGATCCCGAGTCCTTCAATTGCCGAAAGCACAGGCGCCAACATCACCTTGCGCATCTCCTCGTGCTGCTCCTCGAAGCAGCGCTTGATGAACTCCTGCAGCTCCCCTTTGCCCCTGGCCGCCGCCATTTTGTTTTCTTCCCCTCGCTTCTCCCGTTGCTCCAGTGCCGCTCCTTTGGCCGTTACACTTCTGGTCCGTTTCATAGAAGTTGGAGGGGGACCTCTCTCTTCCCTTCCCCATGGGCTGCGTCAAAAAAAAAAAAAAAAAAGTTCCGTTGGGGCTCCTCTAACGAGCCCGAAAGTCCGTGGTAGCAGGAGCTGCCGAATCGTGCGGCTTAGCTCCGCATAGCCGCAACCGGAAGTCGAGAGGGAATCCTTTTGGCAGTGTTCGCTTCACCAGTCTGCCCCAAAAAGTCTATGGAAACTCCTGAAAAAGGTCTGGGAGTCCGTTCCAGACGGGAGCTGCCGAATGCGCGACCTACTCCTCCATGGCCGCCACCGGAAGCCTCGTCCCTGCTTCTTCAATGGCTTTGGTAGATCTTTTCACAGTTGTTCCCTCTGCTGCTAGAATTCACCTTTGATAGAGTCAAGTTAGATTGCAGCTTTAAGCTTGCCCTTCCCCCGTCTGCATGCTGGAAGAGGCCCTGTTTATACCGTCGCAGCCAAATCTTTTACTGTTTCTGCCGGGTTTGGCAGCCAAAAGACATAACATTCCTGGGGGACACTGTCAGGGAATGCTGCAGTCTTATTCCCACACCGGGAAATGTCGAACAAATGCCGTGGGGGCCCTGTAAAAGAGCCCAAAAGTCCATTCCAAGCGGGAGCTACCGAATATGCGACCTAGCTCTGCATAGCCGCACCCGGAAGTGGTACCTCCATATCTGATCATACCATGTTAGATGCAATTGTAACCACTGGCCACCACCCTCGCCGGACTCCTCTTTAACCGGGGGTGAATGTGGTATTATCAGGTATTGCAGTCCCCGAGAGGCTGAAGACCATTGGTTAAACCTAGGAGTTTACCATTGGCTGTTTGGTATGTAGCACCGCCCTGACAGGCGGGGTATAATAACCGGTGCCGTCCCAGAAGCCCTCATTTCTGTACCGAAGCTGCTGGGGAATAGTTCTAGTCTATTAAAGCCTTCAGTTATGTTACTACCTCGTCTTTGATTGTAATTGATTGTGCATCAGTGTGAAACTGAACAATTCGAACAAAATTTTTTTTTTTTTTTTTTTTAAAAAGGTAACCATTTGCAAGACAAACATTTACCTAGCAGAAAATAGTGGATCATGAATGATCTTAATCTTGTGATTAAGATCAATCAATGTTGTAATCCCTTTACATCGTGTTTCCAGTTATTGTTACAAGATTACGTTCCAACATGGGTGAAAATCCATTTTTGTTAGCTATAAACTGATCATGACATGACACCGGTGTGAATGCGTATTGATCGTCACCAATAAAAGCAACTAAAAACGCACTAGTAAATATGGGTAACAGGCCTCAACAGTGCAAAGATTAATTCAGTTAATGACATAAATACTGGAGAGGTCACTTCCTGGTGTGAAAAGTATGCTCGTTGCTGATGCAGTCACTAACCACAAAATGAAGGTACCCCATTTGCCACAAGTGTTCAACCGGAAAACGTTCTACGCCCAACTGCAAAACAACAAATCTACAACGGAGATAAACATCTGGATATTGCTAAGGAAGCCTCTCGCACAGGGGTCTAAAATATAAAGGACACTTCAATTTTCACTATATCAGTCAACTGGTGTATCTGAACAAAATCAATTCTAAATGTAATGTGGAGCAATAAATTTTGCAGTATTTTGAACTACCACACGCATAACACGGTAGCATTGTGGCTAGCACAATTGCTTCACAGCTCCAGGGTCCCAGGTTCGATTCCGGCTTGGGTCACTGTCTGTGCGGAGTCTGCACATCCTCCCAGTGTGTGCGTGGGTTTCCTCCGGGTGCTCCGGTTTCCTCCCACAGTCCAAAAATGTGCAGGTTAGGTGGATTGGCCATGATAAATTGCCCTTAGTGTCCAAATTTGCCCTTAGTGTTGGGTGGGGTTACTGGGTTATGGGGATAGGATGGAGGTTGACCTTGGGTAGGGTGCTCTTTCCAAGAGCCGGTGCAGACTCAATGGGCTGAATGGCCTCCTTCTGCACTGTAAATTCTATGATTCTATAACATACAATCAAATTATTTCCTGTAAAGATTTACTTAAACTGAAGTATGAACTCTAATCACTGCACAAGGGGACTGTGCTAAATCTTCAGTTTACATTAGCCATAAATAGCGCCTCATTTGATTTGGCTTTTCGTAACAGACAAAAAAGTTGCAATATCACAACACTTTAAATTTTGCAATTCACCGCCCATCCTCCCAGTGGTTCAGCACGTTTAGCAGCTATGTTTATATGGTGAAAGGAAATAGGTGAGAATTTCCGTTTCTTAATATTTATTATGAATTCCATGATTTTAAACTTCCGACGTGAAAACAGTTTTGTTAAAATGTTACCAAGTTTCATCTCTGCGCTGTCATTTGTGTAAAAATTGCACCTATTGTTTTATTTTTAAACGACTAACATAACACCGGATGACTTTTCAATACAGGCACTTGTGTGTCACCTGGATTTAAGCCAAGCCTACTCAAAAGCATTCACAAAGCCATTTCCCACACCAATCATACAAGACAACTGCTATATCTTTCACCCAAGGCAAAAGAAAAAGTAAAACATGTTTATGTTTAGCACAACAAACTGTGAAACAGATGCTATTTTCAACTGTACTAACCAAAAGGTATTTGAATTTAAGTATCGTGTAACATTTCAAACCTGCTCATTGCAACAGGAAGTCATCTTTAGAGTATGACAGTGGATCAGAGAACATTTGACTTAAATACTCCAAGTGGAAAATCCTTGTATAAATCATCAGTTCAGATATCATTAAACCAGAGGGAGAAACACGGTGTCTTGTGCCGTCCTGATCTATTGCCCAAGACTCATTTTGGCTTCAACAATAACTCATAAAGTGCCTTTAGTAAAATAGCCAAAGACACTTCATAAAAGAGTAATTATACAAAAATATTCTCTACCTTTGGCTAAGTGTCCTTAGGAGAGGTAACAAGAAGCAACTTGGCCGAATGCATGGTCACCAATGGTGGACGAAGGCCAGACTTGGAGGACTGCAAAGTTCTCACTGGTTTATAGCTCAAAGAAAATTACAGCAATAGGGAAAGTTGAGGTCTTGAAGGGGTTTGAACTGGAGGATGAAGTTTATAAAAATAATCTCCTGCTCCACCATTGCCTCAATGTAGATTTGCAATCACAAGGTTTTCTTTTTTTTTATAAATTTAGAGTATCCAATTCATTTTTCCAATTAAGGGGCAATTTAGCGTGGCCAATCCACCTACCCTTCTTTGGGTTGTGGGGGCGAAACCCACGCAACACAGGGAGAATGTGCAAACTCCACACGGACAGTGACCCAGAGCTGGGATCGAACCTGGTACCTCAGCGCTGTGAGGCAACAATGCTAACCACTGCACCACCGTGCTGCCCACGATCACAAGGTTGATAGATGTTTTTTTAAAAGGACATGTTGGGATACAGCTCAAACTTTGGATCAGAGTTTGGATCAGCTCAAATTTACAGAGCTTGGAAAAGTACAGGCTAGTTAGCACAACATTCGACCAGTTAAGTGGGTGACATTAAAAAACATGGATGAAGGCATCAGGGGCAGGTAATCAAACACATGGGCAAAGATATTTCCAATAGTGAAAGTAGGCAGTCTTTGTGAAGAAGAGGATATAGGATCAGGTCTCTCTATCGCCCCGTTCCACCACCTCCCTCAAGCCCCCCACTGCCTCTTATCAGAGAATTGCTACTGGAATTGCTACTGTGCACCGATGAGTGGGCACGCATGCGCAGTGCAGCCGCATTTTTAAAAATATATTGTAAAAAGGCCACTCGCAGTCGGCGTAGTTAAAAGCCGGCTGCTGCTCGCTCTGCCCGGTTCTTCTGAACGAAGCCAAGGCCGAGTTTCTCCCCAGCGACTAGCATCATCGGCCCCGCAGAGATCCAGCGCCATGGCCTCCGCCTCGGAACTCGCCTGTATCTACAGTGCACTCATCCTGCATGGCGACGAGGTCACCGTCACCGAAGACAAACTCAATGTCCTGATTAAAACAGCTGGTGTGACCATTGAGCCTTTCTGGCCTAGTCTGTTTGCCAAGGCATTGGCTAATATTGACGTCAATAGTCTGATCTGCAACGTTGGTGCTGGTAGCAGTGCCCCAGCTGCTGCAGCAGTTGTTTCCACCGCTGCCCCTGTTGCTGCTGAAGAGAAAAAGGAAGAGAAGAAACAGGAAGAATCTGAAGAGTCTGACGATGACATGGACTTTGGTCTCTTTGATTAAACGTGCCCTGCTACAACACTGTTACAATTTCCAAAAAATAAATAAAAATTGAATATAAAAGCCGGCTGCTGCAGCTGAAGACCGCGATTTGCACAATCGGAGACGCTGAAGATTTTTTAAAAAATTCTATGTAATCTTCCTGCCCGAGGGAGGCAGAGAGCAGGTCACAGCCTCCGAACATCACCATAACGTGCTTTGGGCGTGATTGCGATTCCCCCATTTTGTCAGCAGCAAACAAGGTAAAAGAAATTGGTGGGTCGCGAAGGTCGGCCGGCATGGGTTGCGAAGGTTGGCCAGTTGGCAAAAATGGGTCCCCGGAAAAAAAGTTTGAAAAACACTGCTCTAAATTTATCAAAAAAAAATAGTGGCAATTATACTTGAAGACCAAGGAAATGCATTAAAAGTTCAGACAATAGAGCAAAACATATTGCAAAAAAAACAAAACGTTTTAATTCTTCCATTTGCAGCAGAAATCGTCTACACCAGTGTTTTTCAAACTTTTTTTTCCAGGGATCCATTTTTACCAACCTTTGTGACCCACGCCGGTCGACCTGCGCGACCCACCATTTTCTCTTACCTTGTTTGTTGCTGACAAAAATGGAAGAAATGGTTTTGGGTCCCTTTGGCCCCAATGGTCCCTTTGGCCCCCCGAACTTGGAAAAAAAGGCTGCAACCATATTAAAAAAAAATGCGGCCGCACTTCACATGCGTGCCCAATCATCAGTGTGCATGCGTATAGTTTTGCACATGCGCACCGATGATCGGGCATGCATGCGCAGTGTGGCCGAATTTTTAAAATCTGTTCCTGGCCATTTTGAAAGCCGGCTGCTGCGGCTGTTGTGCGCAGGTTTGCGCGATCGGACGGCTCCAAGACCCTCCCCACACCCGCCCGTGACCCACCCGCGGATTGCACCCCTGAGTTTGACAATGGCTGGTCTATACTAGACTGTAATAAGTTTACTCTCTCTTCCTTCATGCAGAACGGTGCATGCAGAACAGTGCATTAAGCTCAGGTTTCAGATTGGTGACCCAAACCATAATCACTTGAGTGGAAACAAGTGCAAATAAAGTCAAACCCACAAGTGCTATATTTTACTTAGGCCTCTGCTTTGCATGTCATGGATAGGGTGCACATAAAGACATAAACATTTAAAAGCAAAGTACCGCGGATGCCAGAAATCTGAAATAAAAAGCAGAAAATGCTGACAACTTTTCTTAAGGGTCCTGAGCTAACGTTTCGAGTGGATGACTTTTCACCCGAGCTCTGACGAAGAGTCATCCAGACTCAAAACATTAGCTTAGTTCTCTCTCCACAGATGCTGTCAGGCCTGATGAGATTGTCCAACATTTTCTGTTTTTGTTTCAGATTCCAGCATCTGCAGCAATTTGCTTTTATCTTCTCAAGAGTCAGATGGATTTGAAGTGTTATTTCTGTATTTCTCTCCACAGATGCTGCCAGACCCGAGTTTTTCCAAACATTGTTATTTCATAGCCATCTCTTGCTCAATTGACCAAAATACATCAAATAAACTGAAAACATACAGGATGAATTATTTTGTACTTCAATGTAATAGAACCACACTGAATTAAGATGGTCCTTTCCATTTTAATCAATATTCAACAATCTGGCTTTTCAGAGTCAAGGGAAGAGTAAACTGCACATGATAATGATTTCATCTATTCTCTTTGGTAAATAATAATTTAATTAATAATGTAAAATAATGCTGGAAAAATAGTTGATCAGGGTTTCAAAAGATAACATGGGATGCACCAGAATAATAAATTAATCTTCCTCTTTCATACATTATTGTTGTGGGTATTTATTTACTTTAGTGTTAAATTCTGAACACTGACTGTTCTTTTCACCAGGTAATCCTATATATACAAAGTGTTAAGTAGAAGAGAACTGGAAGCATTGTACAATAGATGTAGCATTGTGACTTTATATAAATAACACAAAAAGACAATAGAGGAACAATAACAGGGCATTTATTGTCCAGAAGTTAGAAACCTAATTATGTTACATACAGAACTGAATAAAAACTTATTGCAGTAACCCAGTACTACCTATATTAGAAATGTTTGCTTTATGGGACGGCTGATATATTACTCGAGTAATTCTGAAGCACAGATTTTCAAACTTCAAAGGGGTTCCCAGTTCCCAGTATAGGATCAACAAAACCAGATTTGTACTCATCTGATCGATTTGTAATGTTATTGCCTCATGGATTCACAAGATCATAGTTTCAAAACTCACCACTGCAAGGTAGCACAGATTGATTGATGTTGCATTGCCAGAGGTGCAGTGCTCGATTCTGCTATGGGCTACAGTACTGCCAGAGATGGATCAAGGCAAAAATTTTGACTGCCTACTGGGATTTGGGGACCAAGAGCTGCATGTGCAGGCAAAGAAGGAGGGAAAACTGATGGATGAAGCTCATGAAGCAAAGACTCACTCCACATGATATCAGGAAGCAGCTGAAGACACTGGATACAGCAAGGCTATGGGCTTCGAAAACATCCTGGCAATAATTCTGAAAAACTTGTACTCCAGAATTAGCCATGACTGTAAGCAAGCTGTTTCAGTGTGGCACTGGAATCGACCCAGTAATGTGGATAGTAGCTCAGGTATGTTCTGTTCACAAAAAGACAGACAAATCCTAGCCAGCCATCTACCACCCCATTAGCCTACTTTCAATCATCAGCAAAACGAAGGAAGTTGCTGTCAACGGTGCTTTCAAGTGACACTCGCACAACAATAACCTGCTCATCAATGCATAGCTTGTGTTTCACCAGCGACACCCAGCTCTCGACTTCATTATAGCCTTGGTCCAAACATGGACAACAGAGTTGAACTCCAGGGGGGAGGAGAGAGTGGTTGCCTAAGGCACCACAGTAAAGTTCAAGTTAATAGGAGTCAGAGGGAAAACTTGCCAGTGCTTCGAGTTACACCTAGCACAAAGGGAGATGTTTGTGGTTGGAGGTCAGTCATCCCAGTATATCACTGCAGAAATTTCTCAGGGTAGTATTCTAAGCCCAACCATCACGGGCAGCGCGGTAGCCTTGTGGATAGCACAATTGCTTCACAGCTCCAGGGTCCCAGGTTCAATTCTGGCTTGGGTCACTGTCTGTGCGGAGTCTGCACATCCTCCCCGTGTGTGCGTGGGTTTCCTCCGGGTGCTCCGGTTTCCTCCCACAGTCCAAAGACGTGCAGGTTGGGTGGATTGGCCATGATAAATTGCCCTTAGTGTCCAAAATTGCCCTTCGTGTTGGGTGGGGTTACTGGGTTATGGGGATAGGGTGGCGGTGTTGACCTTGGGTAGGGTGCTCTTTCCAAGAGCCGGTGCAGACTCGATGGGCCGAATGGCCTCCTTCTGCACTGAAAATTCTATGAAAAACTATCTTCAGCTGCTTCATCAATGACCTTCCTTCCAACATACGGTGAGAAGTGGGAATGTTCGCTGATGATTGCACTGTTCAGTACCATTTACATTACCTCAGATAGTGAAGCAATCCATATCCAAATTCAGCAAGACCAGGACACCATTCAGGTTTGGACTGATAAATGGCAAGTACCATTCTTGCTACACATGGTGGGCAATGACCATCGTCAGTGAGAGAGTCTAACCATCTCTTCTGGATATTCAATAGCAATAAGATCGCTGAAACCCCCCACTATCAGCATCCTGGGTGTTCCCTTTGACCTTACTGGACTTGTATGGCAGGTCAGAGGTAAGTATCCAACCTCCTAACTCGGCATGTTACCATTAACAAGGCACAGGTCAGAAGTCTGATGGGATACTCTCCTATTGCCTGGATGAGTGCCCACCCTGAACACTGAATGAAGAAGCTCATCATTCCTAGACAAACCAGTCCGCTCCATCAGAACCCCAAGACGCACTGCAGCAACTCATCAAGCTTTCTTTGTTAGCACCTTCCAAACATGTGACCTCTACCACCTTGAAGGACGAGGGCAGCAGACGCATGGGAAAATGACCATCTTCAAGTTCCTCTCTCAGCCTCGCACCATTTGGACATACATCACCGTTCCTTCACTGGCAATGATTCAAAAATCCTACAACTTTCATTCTAACAGAACCATGGGTACACTTCTACCAGATAGACTGTAGACTGCAGTAGTTCAAGATGGCAGTTCACCAACATGCATATCCCATTAATAAGAAAATACAAGGGGCGGGGTCCTCCATTCCCCGACGCCGATTTCATAATTGGCAATCAGACAGAGAATCCACTTTTGCGCCAATATCAGGGACGGCGCCTGTTTGACGCAGGTGTCGGATGCTCCGGCCCCTCTGAAACGGCACATCGTGGCGCACGCCGCACGCCGTTGGGACAGCCTCAGCACGTCACCTGAAGGCCGTCCCCCTGTGCTCCGCCCATGATGGGCGAAGTTTCCGACCATGCGCTTGATGTGTGGTCTCAGTCGTGCAGGAACACGGCGTGGCGGCTGCGGACTGTATCCAGCGCTGCCAAAGTCGGGCGGGAATGCCATGCTGCTGGTCAGGGGGGGGGGATCCGCGAGGGCTGGCGGGACTGGTGGGGGGTGGCACCATCTGGCAGGTCGGGCCCGCGCACGGCCGGCGCCATATTTTACGGCACGACTGCTGCAGGTCGTCACCATGCGGATCCGGCCATTTATTTTCAGAGGCCAGGAGCTATACGCAGCGCGGCTGCTAGCCCCACACCAATCGCAGGATCGGTGAGGTGGCAGGGCCGATTCTTTCCAGGTTAAAAAGCCACAGATCCTCCGCACTTCGCCTCAGAAATGGGGAATCTGGCCAAAGTTTTCTGCCTTTAATTGGGTTTAATTTGAGTAATGGGAAAGTGAAGTGCAACATGTAGGGCAACATTTTCCCCCCCCGGGACTTCCGGGTGCGGCGATGACCAGCTGAGTCGCACGTTTCGGCAGCTCCCTGTGAAACGGACTTTTGGGCTCTTGATAGGAGCCCCAACGGCAATTTTAACGGCTGAAAACACCGTGCGGTAAACCAGAAGGGTGTTCCCCCTGGACACGGATGGAAAAAGGAGAGGAAAGTGGCCGGATTGCAGCGGATCCTTTGGAACAACGGCAAGGAAGGCAAGCAGAAACCAAGATGGCGTCGGAAGGTGGCAGTTTCATATGGGGCCCTGAACAACAAGAGTTTTTGAAACGCTGCGTGGAGGAGATAAAAAAGGAAAAGAAGAAAGAGTTGTTGGCCCCGATATTACAGGCGATTGAAGGGCTGAAAGAGGAACAAAAGACCCAGGAGCAGGAGCTTCGGGTCGTGAAGGCGAAAGCAGCAGAGAATGAAAACGATATACAGGGCCTGGTGGTGAAGTCGGAGATACAGGAGGCACACCAGAAACGATCTGTGGAGAGGTTGGAGGCACTGGAAAATAACGCAAGGAGGAACAACTTGAGGATTCTTGGCCTTCCTGAAGGTGTGGAGGGGGCGGACGTCGGGGCATATGTGAGCACGATGCTGCACTCGTTCATGGGAGTGGAGGCCCCGACGGGTCCGTTGGAGGTGGAGGGAGCATACCGAGTTATGGTGCGAGGATCGAGAGCAGGAGAAGCTCCCAGAGCCATAGGGGTGAGATTTCTCCGTTTTAAGGATAGAGAAATGGTCCTTAGATGGGCGAAGAAAACTCGGTGTAGTAAATGGGAGAACGCGGTGATCCGCGTCTATCAAGATTGGAGTGCGGAGGTGGCGAGAAGGAGGGCGAGCTTTAATCGGGCCAAAGCGGTACTTCACAAAAAAAAGATAAAGTTTGGAATGCTGCAACCGGCAAGACTGTGGGTCACATATCAAGGGAGGCACCACTACTTTGAGACGGCGGATGAAGCGTGGACTTTTATTGTAGAAGAAAAATTGGAATGATTGGACTACGAAAATGAACGTTTGGACAAAGTGGTGGGACGAGTGGGGGGGGGGGGGGCGAAGAGGGATTGTATGATTAATCCTGCGGTATGGTAACTTTTCTTTCTCCCACAGGTGGTGATGGGGGAGGTGGGGAGGGAGAGGAGATGGGGCGTTGGCCATGGGAGGCGGGGCCGAGGGAGAGGCGCGGGCTTGGTTCCCGCGCTATGATAATTATGGCGGGAATAGAGAAGCAGGAAGGAGGGGGCGCCGCACGGGGCGAGCCGTGATCACGGGGGGAAGCCGAGGTCAGCCAGAGTTTGCTGACTTCTGGGAGCAACATGGGGGGAGTAATTACGCTAGCGGGGGGTCTAGCGGGGGGGGGGGGGGGGGGGGGAGGGGGGAATTACTGGGTTGCTGCTGCTGGGGAAAGGGGGGAGTGGGTACGGGAAAGGATGGGCGGGGGGGCACCGTCTGGGAGAAATACAGCTGCGTGGGAACTGGGCGAGAAGCTGGAAAAAGATGATGGCTAACCGGCAAGGGGGGGGGGGGGTGGGAAGCCCCCCAACTCGGCTGATCACGTGGAACGTGAGGGGGCTTAACGGGCCGATAAAGAGGGCACGAGTACTCGCACACCTTAAGAAACTTAAAGCAGATGTGGTCATGTTACAGGAAACGCACCTGAAACTGATAGATCAGGTTAGGTTGCGCAAAGGATGGGTAGGGCAGGTGTTCCATTCGGGGCTGGATGCGAAAAACAGGGGGGTGGCTATATTAGTGGGGAAGCGGGTAATGTTCGAGGCAAAGACTATAGTGGTGGATAACGGGGGCAGATACGTGATGGTGAGTGGCAAATTACAGGGAGAGATGGTGGTGTTGGTAAACGTGTATGCCCCGAATTGGGACGATGCCAATTTTATGAGGCGAATGCTAGGACGCATCCCAGACCTAGAGACCGGAAAGCTGATAATGGGGGGAGACTTTAACACGGTGTTGGAACCAAGGCTGGATAGGTCGAAGTCCAGGACTGGTAGGAGGCCGGCAGCAGCCAAGGTGCTTAAGGATTTTATGGAGCAGATGGGAGGGGTGGACCCGTGGAGATTCAGTAGACCTAGGAGTAAGGAGTTCTCGTTTTTCTCCTATGTCCATAAAGTCTATTCACGCATAGACTTTTTTGTGTTGGGTAGGGCATTGATCCCGAGGGTGAGGGGAACGGAATATACGGCTATAGCCATTTCGGATCATGCCCCACACTGGGTAGACTTGGAGATAGGGGAGGAAACAAGAGGGCGTCCACCCTGGAGAATGGACATGGGACTAATGGCGGATGAGGGGGTGTGCTTAAGGGTGAGGGGATGCATTGAAAAGTACTTGGAACTCAATGACAATGGGGAGGTTCAGGTGGGAGTGGTCTGGGAGGCGTTGAAGGCGGTGGTTAGGGGGGAGCTGATACCAATAAGGACACATAAAGGGAAGCAGGAGAGTAAGGAACGGGAGCGGTTGTTGCAAGAACTTTTGAGGGTGGACAGACAGTATGCGGAAGCACCGGAGGAGGGACTGTATAGAGAAAGGCAAAGGCTGCATGTGGAATTTGACTTGCTGACCACAGGCACTGCAGAGGCACAATGGAGGAAGGCGCAGGGTGTACAGTATGAATATGGAGAGAAGGCGAGCAGATTGCTGTCACACCAATTGAGGAAAAGGGGAGCAGCGAGGGAAATAGGGGGGGTGAGAGACGAAGATGGAGAGACGGAGCGGGGAGCGGAGAGAGTGAATGAAGTGTTTAAGACATTTTATAAAAAATTGTATGAAGCTCAACCCCCGGATGGGAGGGAGAGAATGATGGAGTTTTTGGATCGGCTGGAAATTCCCAAGGTGGAAGAGCAGGAAAGGATGGGATTGGGAGCACAGATCACGGTAGAAGAAGTGGTGAAAGGAATTAGGAACATGCAGGCGGGAAAGGCTCCGGGACCGGACGGATTCCCAGTTGAATTTTACAGAAAATATTTGGACTTGCTCGCCCCGCTACTGACGAGGACCTTTAACGAGGCAAAGGAAAGGGGGCAACTGCCCCCGACTATGTCAGAAGCAACGATATCGCTTCTTTTAAAGAAGGAAAAGGATCCGCTACAATGCGGGTCTTACAGACCAATCTCCCTCCTCAATGTAGATGCCAAGGTCTTGGCCAAGGTAATGGCAATGAGAATAGAGGAATGGGTCCCGGGGGTGGTTCATGAGGACCAAACTGGGTTTGTGAAGGGGAGACAGCTGAACACGAACATACGGAGGTTGTTAGGGATAATGATGATGGCCCCACCAGAGGGTGAAACGGAGATAGTAGTGGCGATGGATGCCGAGAAAGCATTTGATAGAGTGGAGTGGGATTATCTGTGGGAGGTGTTGAGGAGATTTGGGTTCGGAGAGGGGTATGTTAGATGGGTGCAGCTGTTGTATAGGGCCCCAGTGGCGAGTGTGGTCACGAATGGACGGGGATCGGCATATTTCCGGCTCCATAGAGGGACAAGGCAGGGATGTCCTCTGTCCCCATTACTGTTTGCACTGGCGATTGAGCCCCTGGCGATAGCGCTGAGAGGTTCCAAGGGATGGAGGGGAATACTTAGGGGAGGAGAAGAACACCGGGTATCTTTATATGCGGATGATCTGCTACTATATGTGGCGGATCCAGCGGAGGGGATGCCAGAAATAATGCGGATACTTGGGGAGTTTGGGGATTTTTCAGGGTATAAATTGAACATGGGGAAGAGTGAGCTGTTTGTGGTGCATCCAGGGGAGCAGAGTAGGGAAATAGAAGACCTACCGTTGAGGAAGGTAACAAGAGACTTTCGTTACCTGGGGATCCAGATAGCTAAGAATTGGGGCACATTGCACAGGCTAAATTTGACGCGGTTGGTGGAACAGATGGAGGAAGATTTCAAGAGATGGGATATGGTAGCATTGCCAATGGCAGGGAGGGTGCAGGCGGTTAAGATGGTGGTCCTCCCGAGATTCCTCTTTGTGTTTCAGTGTCTCCCAGTGGTGATCACGAAGGCTTTTTTCAAAAGGATAGAAAAGAGTATCATGGGTTTTGTTTGGGCCGGGAAGACTCCGAGAGTGAGGAAGGGATTCTTACAGCGTAGTAGGGATAGGGGGGGGCTGGCACTACCGAGCCTAAGTGAGTATTATTGGGCCGCTAATATTTCAATGGTGAGTAAGTGGATGGGAGAGGAGGAAGGAGCGGCGTGGAAGAGATTAGAGAGGGCGTCCTGTAGGGGGACCAGCCTGCAGGCTATGGTGACAGCCCCATTGCCGTTCTCACCAAGGAACTATACCACGAGTCCGGTGGTGGTAGCTACACTGAAGATTTGGGGACAGTGGAGACGACATAGGGGAAAGACCGGAGCACTGGGGGGGTCCCCGATAAGAAACAACCATAGGTTTGCCCCGGGGGGAATGGATGGGGGATATGGAATGTGGCAAAGAGCAGGTATAACGCAATTGAAAGATCTATTTGTGGATGGGAAGTTTGCGAGTCTGGGAGCGCTGACCGAGAAATATGGGTTGCCCCAAGGGAATGCATTCAGGTACATGCAATTGAGGGCTTTTGCGAGGCAACAGGTGAGGGAATTCCCGCAGCTCCCGACACAAGAGGTGCAGGACAGAGTCATCTCAAAGAAATGGGTGGGGGACGGTAAGGTGTCGGATATATATAGGGAAATGAGAGACGAAGGGGAGACTATGATGGACGAACTAAAAGGGAAATGGGAAGAAGAGCTAGGGGAGGAGATTGAGGAGGGGATGTGGGCAGATGCCCTAAACAGGGTAAACTCGTCGTCCTCGTGCGCCAGGCTAAGCCTGATTCAGTTCAAGGTATTACACAGGGCACGGCTCAGTAAATTTTTTGGGGTGGAGGATAGGTGTGCGAGGTGCTCAAGAAGCCCAGCGAATCATACCCATATGTTTTGGTCATGCCCGGCACTACAGGGGTTTTGGATGGGGGTGACAAAGGTGCTTTCGAAAGTAGTAGGAGTCCGGGTCGAACCAAGCTGGGGGTTGGCTATATTTGGGGTTGCACAAGAGCCGGGAGTGCAGGAGGCGAAAGAGGCCGATGTTTTGGCCTTTGCGTCCCTAGTAGCCCGGCGCAGAATATTGCTAATGTGGAAAGAAGCCAAGCCCCCGGGGGTGGAGACCTGGATAAATGATATGGCGGGGTTCATAAAGTTGGAGCGGATTAAGTTCGTCCTAAGGGGGTCGGCTCAAGGGTTTACTAGGCGGTGGCAACCGTTCGTCGAATATCTTGCGGAAAGGTAGATAGGGGAGAACAAAGAAGGCAGCAGCAGCGGCCCAGGACTTGGGGGGGGGGGGGGGGTGGCCTGAGACAAGGCAGTTGCCAATTAGGGCTAGCTTTTATTTATTTTATTTTTTTTTGTTATTTAATATTTATTTATTTGTTGTTGTTTTTGTTTAAATTTAAAAAGGTCATTATTATCTGTATTGTTACAATGTTGTGTAAAAGATGCACAATGTACTGTGTTGGTTGACCAAAAATTTTCAATAAAATATTATTTAAAAAAAAAAAAACATTTTCCCCCCCAAAGTTCATACATTTGATCTATAAAGATATCATGCTTCAATAGAGTAGTGTAAAGACAACAAAAGAAATTGCATAGTATGTATCTCAAAGGCACTTTTAAATATTAATGTTGAACTGAAGTCTCTGCAATCATTCAGTAGCCAATCTTTACTTTTGTGGTCTTTTAAAAGATAATACATTTAGATTATAACATGACAGTGTAGGGGCGAGTAAAATAATCAAGTGCATATTTTCTTTGCAACGCAAGTTTTCCTTTTAAACCTTTGACATGTAATTGCTTGACCCTCATCTGGGCTTGTGACTGGCCTTTCCAGTTGGTGGAATGGGGGCCTTAACCCTGAGCTCAAGTACAAATCGGGCAGCTGGACGAACAAGATTAAAAAAATTAAGTCGCTCATGCAAGGTCAGCATTTGGAATCAATCGCTTAGACATTGAGTAAGTGGTGAGCCACCTTGTTGACCCATTCCAGGCCATTTGAAGGTAAACCCTCAGGTGATGTTAGGGAGGGAGTTCCAGATTTTCCACTCAGTGACAGTGAAAGAATGGTGGTATAGTTCCAAGTCATGGTGGTGAGAGATTTGGAAGGAATTTGCGGATGGTTGTGTGAAGCGTCTAATACCTGGAAAAACAGGGGCCGCAGGAGTCATACGTTTGGATGGCGCTGTTGGAGGAGTCTGGGCAAGTTTCTGCAGTGCATCTTGAAGATGGTACGCATTGCAGCCATGATGGGCTAGTGGGGCAGGGGGTAAATATTTAATATAGTGAATTAGTGGTCAATTAATAGGAATGCGATCATACAAACAAGGCGGAGGCCATGCGGCCCCTCAAGTCTGCTCCGCCATTAAATAAGACCATAGCTGATCTGATAGCAACCTCAAATCTGCATCCCCCCTATCCCAGACAACCTTTCATAAGAACATAAGTACTAGGAGCAGGAGTAAGCCATCAGGCCCTTCTAGCCTGTTCCGCCATTTAATGAGATCATCGCTGATCTTTTGTGGACTCAGCTCCACTTCCCTGCCCAAACACCATAATCTTTTATTCCTTCATTCTTCAAAAAACTATCTATCTTTATTTTGAAAACATTTACTGAAGGAGCCTCAACTGCGTCACTGGGCAGGGATTTCCATAGATTCACAACCCTTTGGGTGAAGAAGTTCCTCCGAAGCTCAGTCCTAAATCTACTTCCCATTATTTTGAGGTTGTGCCCCATAGTTCTGCTTTCACCCGCCAGTGGAAACAACCTGCCCGCATCTATCCCCTTCAGAATTTTATATGTTTCCAAAAGATCCCCCCCCCCCCCCCCCCCCCACATCCTTCTAAATTCCAGCGAGTGCAGTCCCAGTCTACTCAACCTCTCCTCATAACCCAACTCCCTCAACTCTGGAATTAACCTAGTGAATCTCCTCTGCACACCCTCCAGCGCCAATACGTCCTTTCTCAGGTAAGGAGACCAAAACTGAACACAATACGCCAGGTGTGGCCTCACTAACACCTTATACAGTTGCAGCATAACCTCACTAGTCTTAAACTCCATCGCTCTAGCAATGAAGGACAAAACTCCATTCGCCTTCTTAATCACCTGTTGCACCTGTAAACCAACTTTTTGTGACTCATGCACTAGCACATCCAGGTCTCGCTGCACAGCAGTGTGTTTTAAGATTTTGTCATTTAAATAATAATCCCTTTTGCTGTTATTCCTACCAAAGTGGATAACCACATTTGGCAACATTGTATTCCATCTGCAAGACCCTAGCCCATTCACTTAGCCTATCCAAAACCCTCTGCAGACTTCCAGTATCCTCTGTACTTTTTGCTTTACCGCTCATCTTAGTGTCATCTGCAAACTTGGACACATTGCACTTGGGCCCCAACTCCATATCATCTATGTAAATTATGCAGCAACCTTTTGTGTGGTCACCGCTTGCTTACCAAGCATCTATCCACCTCTGCCTTAAAAATATTCAAACACTCTGCTTCCACTGCCTTTTCAGGAAGAATCCTCCAAGACTAACGACCCTATGCAAAAAAAGTTCACTTTTATTTTAAATGCACGACCCCTTCTTTTTAAAGATGACCCCTAGTTCTGGATCCACCCACAACAGAAAACATCCTCTGCCACATCCACCCTGCCAAAAATCCCTCAGGATCATATAAGTTTCAATCAAGTTGCCTCTTACTCTTCTAAACTCTAGCGGTACAAGTCTAGCCTATCCAATCTTTCCTCACAAGGCAACCCGCCCATTCCAGGTATCATCCCGGTAAACCTTCTGTGCTGCTTCTATTGCATATACATCCTTCCTTAAGTAAGGTGACCAATACTGTAGCCAGTACTCCAGATGCGGTCTCACAAATGCTCTGTACAACTGAAGCACAACCTCTGTAATTTTGTACTCAACTCCCCGTGTAATAAATTACAACATTTCTTCCTAATGACTTGCTGTACCTGCATACTAGCATTTTGTGATTCATGTACTAAGGCACCCAGATCCCTCTGCATCTCAGAGCTCTGTCGTCTCTCACCATTGCTGGAATGTGCCCAAGTCTTGCTGAATGCGAGCACAAACAGTTTCATTAACTGAGAAAATGCAAAAGGAACCGAACTTTGGGAAACCATCAGTGAAACCGCACTTCTGGCCCAATGATGGAGCAGCTGAAGATGGGTGGGCTCTGGACACTACCCGGAGGAATTCTTGCAATGGTGCCCTGGGACCACCAGGATAAGTTTCCACAACCACTTTCCTTTGTGCTAGGTATGATTCCAGCCGGTCAGGAACCTTCCCAGATTCCCATTCACACCAGTTGTCCTCCTTGATGCTACGTTTGGTCAAATACGGCCTTGATGTCAAGGAGACCCTCTCACTTCACCTCTTGAATTCAGTTATTTTGTCCATGTTTGACCCACGGTTGTGATGTGGTTTGGAGCAAAATGGTCCTGCAGAACCCAAGCTGAGCATTGGTGAGCATTCAACTCAACATGGTAAAGCAACGTGGAACAGAAGAAGCAGGAATCATTCATTTTTACCAGTGTGGGAGATTACCTCGATTTTTTTTTTTTTTTAAAGTAACCTGTATGGAAATCTTCTGCACTGTGTCACAAAACACCTTTCCTTAGTGTAGTGGCCATGTTACTGGACTACTATTCTAGAGGCCTCGACCAAGAAAATTAGTTCATATCCCCACAACAGTCAGAGATCTTAAATTCAGTAAGGAAAACTTATGTCTCTACCTGGTTTAGTCCATATGTGGCTCCAGAATCAGACAATGTGATTGGGTGACCTTTAACTACTCTGTGATCTGAGCAAGCCAGCCACTGAGTTAGCAAGACAACCATGGTCAGTAAATGATAGAGTTACCAGAAAGAACCACATCCTGAGAATAAATCAAAAGAAAATGTGTCACATTAGATCTTCAAAGCTCTATAGTTTCATCACGAACCAGGAGCACACTGATGAAATGTTTAAAGGTTTTGATGTTTGATCCTTATAAATTGAAGGTCTTATAAATCAGCTGGAAAAAAAAGGGAAAAGCTTTCAGTAAATTGACTGAATGGCTCAATGTGGCAACTCCAGCCTATCAAGGTGTGGGGAATACAGTTTTGCAAGAACCATCTACACCAGTGATTATGATTGAATGGCTTGCTCCGAATTGTTTCTGCATTGCTTATATGTCATTTAAAATATCAGTTTCATTAGCAGCAACTAGGTAAGCATCAAAATCAATTCCGAGCAAGTTCAGGAAAACAAAATGTAGCAAACAGGGCGATCATCATCGACGGAGGTTCAATTTGCACTTTCGTGACTGTGCTTACCACATCAGCAAGAAGCTAACCTCAGCAGGCGACAGGCATGTTTGTATAGAAGCAGAGTCAGTTTGGCGCCAATTCTGCAGCTCACTGGTTTTTGTTTGTTTGCTGTTATCAGGTCATTCTCATTAGGGTGATGTGGTAGTCGGTATTAGGGGTATTACGGTACCCAAGTTGAGGCTGTAAGATCATTGGTGTGGGAGGTACCTGAGGCAGGAAGGTCATTGGTGCAGCCTGCCTGCTGGTTCCGCCCAGTAAGGCGGTGTACAAGAGTCTGTGTCTCCCTACCAGCTGCATTCTGTACCTGCGCTGCTGGGGGAAACATCTAGTCCAATAACGCCTTCAATTGTCATCCAATCTCGCTTCTGGAGTTATTGATCGAGCATCAATTTATTGGACTAGATTTTAAAGAATAGAGCTCCGAATCAAGCCGGAGTGTCTGCAACTCAGCCCCCACGTGGAAAACTCAGCGGAAACCTTCAAACATTGGCTGGCGTGCTTCAAAGTGTACCTCAGGACAGCCACGACTGTACCCATGGAGGACCAGAAACTGCAAGTTCTCCACTCGAGGGTGAGCCCAGAGATCTACACCCTCATCGAGGATGCGGACGATTTCGAGGCCTCGATGGCCCTGTTGAAAGGACACTACATTCGCCCAGTAAACCAGGTTTACGCCCAACATCTGCTGCGACAAGGCGACAAATCCCGGGGGAAATCGCTGGATGAATTCTACCGCGCGCTCCTGGTACTGGGTAGCAACTGTGACTGCCCGCAAGTTTCAGCAGCGACCACACAGAACATTTAATCAGGGACGCATTAGTTGCAGGTATGCTGTCCTCCCAAATCCGTCAGCAGCTGCTGGAGAAAGAGACACTAGGCCTCAAGGAGGCACGGGCCATTGCTAGCTCCCTGGATGTGGCCTCCCGAAACACCTGTGCATACGTCACCGACCGCGCTGCAGCCCCTTGGGCAGCGTGGAACCCACCCACAGCTGACCCCGATGCATCCCTATCCCCCCACAAGCTTGTGCCGCGCGGCTACCAGGCATCTCCGCTGTTATTTTTGCAGGCAAGCCAAGCATCCCTGGCAGCGCTGCCTGGCCCGCTCCTCCACCTGCAAAAGTCGTGGCAAAAATTATCTCGTGGGGGTATGCCAGGCCCGGGCGGTCAACGGGGGCAAACCGGGGCCACCACCACAACTCTCTCCACGGGCCATGTGCGGGCCGCGGGCGCTGCCATCTTCATTTTCCCGAGCCATGTGCGGGCCACGGGCGCCACCATCTTGTTCCCCAGGGACCACGTGCAATGCATGGGTGCCGCCATCTTGCCCACCCCCAGCCATGTGCGACCGCGCTGAACCATCTTCGGCTACGTAGTGCATGATGGAGTCATAGGCCCAGATCCCGAACGCATGCGCCCCCTCATGGAGTTTCCCCTCCCCCACTGCTCCAAGGCCCTGAAACGCTGCCTGGGATTTTTATCATATTACGCCCAGTGGGTCCCTTATTATGCAGCCAATCGATGAATCCTTTCCATTCCAAGTCCAGAGCGACGCGTCCGACGTAGCTCTGGCGGCCACCCTCAACCAAGCGGGCAGGCCCATGGCCTTCTTCTCACGCACCCTCCATGCTTCAGAAATCCGTCATTCCTCCGTTGAAAAGGAGGCCCAGGCCATAGTAGAACTTGTGCGGCACTGGAGGCATTACCTGGCCGGCAGAAGATTCATGCTCCTCACTGACCAACGGTTGGTAGCTTTCATGTTCAATAATGCACAGCGGGGCAAGATAAAGAACGACAAGATCTTACGGTTAACCATTTTATCAAGACCCGCAACCTGCCCTACTCCCTCGAGGAGGTCACGACCGCCACCAGGAACTGCCAAATCTGCGCGGTGTGCAAGCCGCACTTCAACAGGCCAGAGATAAAGGCTTCCCGTCCCTTTGAACGCCTCAGTATGGACTTCAAAGGGGCCCTCCCCTCCACCGACCGCAACACTTACTTCCTGAACGTGATTGACAAGTACCCCCGGTTTCCATTCTCCATCCCCTGCCCCGACATGACCGCAGCCACCGTCATAAAAGCCCTCCATGGGAGGCTTCCGGTGACGGCGGGCGGGAGGCAGCCACGCGTTGGAGGGCTCCCATTCGGGAACGGCATTGTCGGGCGTTAACGCCCGGTCCTAGGGCCAGCAAAGGCAGTAAAAGTCGGGAGACAGCACAGAGGAGGGGAATGTCGAAGACCAGCAAAAAAACGGCCGTGAATAAAGCGGCTGAACTTCCATCAGGGAGTGGAAAGGTCACCGCGGGGTCAGTAAAGAAAATGGAGGCTGGAGCACCAGGGGAGGCCGCAGTGCTTACGGCTGAAGAAATAACTAAGGCGATGGCTGCGGAATTCGAAAGGCAGTTTGCGAAATACATGGAGACGGTGAGGAAGGAGGTGAGGGAGGTTTTGAGTGTGCTGGTGGAGGAGGCGATTTCCCCGGTGATGACGGCGGTGGCGGAGGTGCGAGAGCAAGGGGAGGCACTGAAGGAAGTGGAGGAGACGTTATTGCAGCACGGTGATCAACTTGCCTCGATGGGGAAGGAGATGCGGAAGGTGATGGACATTAACAAGGATCTGCGAGGAAAAATGGAAGACCTGGAAAACAGATCCAGGCGACAGAATTTGAGGATTGTGGGGCTGCCCGAAGGAGTTGAAGGACCGAAGCCGACTGAGAATTTTGCCGCGATGCTGGCAAAACTATTGGGGGAGGGGGAGGATCCCTCCCGGTATGAACTGAATCGGGCTCATCGGTCGTGGAGGCCTGTACCAAGGCTGAGTGAGCCGCCAAGGGCAGTGACTCTGTGCTTCTGTAGGTACAGTGTGAAGGAGAAGGTCCTGAGCTGGGCCAAGCAGAAGCGGGTGGTGCAGTGGGCTGGAGCTGGTATACGTGTATACCAGGACTTTACGGTGGAGCTGGCAAGGAGGCGGGCTGCCTTCAACCGGGTGAAGAGGGCACTGTAAATTAGCAAGGTGCAGTGTGGCATTGTATATCCAGCGAAGCTGAGGGTGACTTACAAGCTCAGGGACTTTTATTTTGGAACAGCGGAAGCAGCGGAGGAATTTGCGAAGGCAGAAGGACTGTGGCAGAACTGAGAAATTGAGAAATGGCCATGTGCCGATGTAACCTCATGACTGTATTTTCTTCTTTTTTGTTTCACTGCATGCTGGTGTAGGGGCTAAAGGAGCCAATGTGGTATATATTTGGACAAGGGAAGGGATGGGACTTTCACTCGAAATGAGGGCTCTTTGGGGTGTAGGTGGATATGTGGGGTGTGTGTGCTAAAAGGGGATCTCTGGGCTTTCCTAGGGCCAGGCAAGGGGGAAAGGGCGGGGGCCTCCACGCTGGCCGGTTTAAGCCGGCCAGTGAACGGGAGTGAGGTGGGGGGAGGGGCTGCGGCCATCGGAGCCTGGCAGAACAGGGTCCGAGTGGTCTAGCCGGGGTGGAAAGTTGGGGGGGAAGGAACCGAGGTTGGGAGGAGGAGTTTTGCAAGAGGCAGTGGACCGGGGGGGGGGGGGGGGGGGGGGGGGGGGGGGGGGGGGAGTGGGTTATACAACTCTTGGGTATCATGTACGGTATTCTTTCAGAGGCTGGAATGTAGGGGGGTTGGGGGGGGGCGGGGAGTGGACTCTATAGGTCAATGGTGACCATGGGCGGTCCCGGACTCCTTTTTCTCCTTTGTTTTCTGTTTCCACCGTGGGAGGGTTTGGTTTATTGGATGCATATATTGACAGGTGGGCCGTTGTTTGGGGTGGTGGGAGGATGGGATCATTGGTATTGTTAAGGGGATCGATTTTGTATTTGTTACCGTTTACTGTTTGTGGGTGGGGTGTAAATTTTTGAAGGAAAATGTGAAAATGTAGAATAAAAAAATATTTATTTTTAAAAAGTCCTCCACAGTATCTTTACCCTGTTCGGTTTCCCCGCCTACATACACAGCGATAGGAGGTCCTCCTTCATGAGCAACGAACTGCGTCAATTCCTGCTCAGCAAGGGCATCGCCTCGTGCAGGACGACCAGTCATAACCCCTGGGGAAATGGGCAGGTAGAGAGGGAGAACAGAACGGTCTGGAACCCCGTCCTTCTTGGCCTACGGTCCAGGAATCTCCCAGTCTCCCGCTGGCAGGAGGTCCTTCCCGATGCCCTCCACTCCATCCGGTCACTGCTGTGTACCACGACAAACGAAACACCTCATGAACGTCTGCTTGTCTTCCCCAGGAGGTCCTCCTCCGGGACCTCGCTCCCAACCTGGCTAGCAGCTCCTGAACCCATTCTGCTCCGCAAACATGTACGGGCGCACAAGTCGGACCCATTGGTTGAGAGGGTGCACCTCCTTCATGCTAACCCTCAGTACGCCTATGTGGCGTACCCCGATGGCCGGCAGGATACGGTCTCCCTACGGGACCTGGCGCCCGCTGGATTCCCACCCCACCCTCCCTCCCACCACCAACCACACCCTCCCTCCCACCGGCGCACCCCACGGCTGCCCCCTTCCCAGGTGGATCGTTCTTCCACTGGTCCCACCCAGGGGTGATGAAGCTACCGAAGAAGCCAAAGTCACGCTCCCGGAGTCACGGGTGCCCGGGCCGGCGCCTGCATCACCACCGAAACTGCGATGATCACAGAGGACAACCAGGGCCCCTGATCGACTAATTGCTTCATTCTGATATGTACATGTAAAATGAATACTGTAAATAGTGTGACATATAATAAGGTAAAAACACTGTACCACCGACAGGTACCACCATAACCTCTACCACTGTATGATGCGAGACCACCACCCCCGCCGGACTCTTTTTTTAAACAGGGGGTGAATGTGGTAGTCGGTATTAGGGGTGTTACGGTACCTAGGTTGAGGCTGTAAGATCATTGGTGTGGGAGGTACCCGAGACAGGAAGATCATTGGTGAAGCCTGCCTGCTGGTTCCGCCCAGTAAGGTGGAGTATAAGAGTCTGTGTCTCCCTAGCAGCTGCATTCTGTACCTGCGCTGCTGGGGGAAACATCTCATTCAATAAAGCCTTCAATTGTCATCCAATCTCGCTTCTGGAGTCATTGATCCAGCATCAGGTGCATGTGGAGAGGTGCACATGCATACGTTGAGTGCTAAATGGCTGCAATAATCACACCACTTTTTTTTTTGCATCCTCTTTATCAGGAGTGTAAAACGCCATCAAGGGTGCAGTCCAATAGAAAATACAAATCTTTAGTACCACAATGTTTATAACAAAACCATACTGATCTGTCCAAGGGGACATGCCATTATCTACAATTCAGCTATACTTTCCAAATCATTGCTCCTCTTAAAAATAAATTGAATCATCTGTTTGGTAGTTTTAAATCTGGAGATTATGCACCCTGCTACAACTATATTGCAGAACAGATGGGCGGCGCGGTGGTGCAGTGGTTAGCACTGCTGCCTCATGCCGCTGAGGGCCCGGGTTCGATCCCAGCCCTGGGTCACTGTCTGGGTGGAGTTTGCACATTCTCCCCGTGTTGGTGTGGATCTCACCCCCACAAACCAAAGATGTGCAGGGTAGATGGATTGGTCATGCTAAATTGTCCCTTAATAAAATATTTTTTTATAAAACTATATTGCAGAACAGTCACTGAGTCAGTTATATTTGTGTCCTTGCTCCAAAGCTCGATTAAATATTAAGCAACGTTCCTTGCAAGAGATAACTACAGAATTGAGATTAATTGGAAATTCAATAAATTCCAAAACTCAACTTGTATCTTGGACCATGTGGAACGCTTCAGGGGCTAAAATTTTGAATGATTTGTTTAGCTGCCTTGCCCGAGCTCTCAGTTCTGATGAGAGGCGCAATTAATAAAATCAACCACAGCCAAACATTCCTTCCAAACAACCCGAGTAGCTTATAGACGATGAATGAATTGAAATACGTTAATCAGTGTACATGCTGTGAAGAACCCTAGGATGTCTCAGGGTCATGAAAAGGGTTATTGTAAATGCAAAAGATTTATTTCTTTATTTACTGCTGCACATGCCAAAGATCTGGTGATATGGCTGAGGATAACACAAGAACAAAACTAAGGTCATGCGTGCAGCAGAACGAGGGGGAAGTTCGGTTTTAACTTCAAGAGATGGGTAAACACAATTATAATTAGGAACATAGGAACAGGAGTACGCCTTTCCAGCCCATTGAGCCTAACCCGCCATTCAGTACAATCATGTTAGATCGGACACTGCAATGCCTTTTACCCACACTATCCCCATAACCCTTTTACGTTATTGTTAATCAGAAAGCTATCAATCCCTGCTTTAAACATACTCAATAACTGAGCTTCCACAGCCCTCTGGGGTTGAACATTCCAATGATTCACAACCATCTGTGTAAAGAAATATCTCCTCGTTTCAGTCCTCACTGGCATTCCCCCTTATTTTGAAATTGTGTCTCCTGGTTCTAGACTCGCCAACCAATGGAAACATCTCACCTGCATTTACCCGGTTCATTCCTTTAAGTATTTTGTGGGTTTCAATGAGATCACTTCTCATTCTTCAAAACTCTAGAGAATACAGGTCCAGTTTCCCCCAATTTTTCTTCATAAGACAGTCACGCCGGCCTAGAAACAAGTCCGGTGAACCTTTGTTGCACTCGCTCTATGGCAATAATATCCTTTCTGAGGGAAGGGGAACAAAACTGCACACAGTACTCCAGGTGCTGCCTAACCAAGCTCTTCTCCAATTGAAGCAAGACTTCACTCCTGTACTCAAATCCTCTTGCGATAAAGACCAACATTCCATTAGCCTTCCTAATAGTTTACTGCTAACCTTCAGTGACTGACTTATGGACAAGGACACCCGGGTCTCTTTGTACATTTATACTCTAATTAGTCACCATTTTAAAATTAGTCACCATTTTAAAAATACTCTACACACCTGTTCATTCTACCAAAGTGGATTACCTCTCATTTTTCCATCTGCCGTTCTTGAAGACACAACTGAAGCCACCGAGGCTTGCTATACAATGGATTTTTTGCATGCCAATAACGAGAATGGTGACTTAGTAAAAGAAAATCCTGAAGAGGAAGGTGTAGAGCAGATATGAAGCAGAATGTGAGGGGGCTAGAAACCGGAGGGAGACTGGGAGATGATGCCTCGTCAAACGCTCTAGGGTGGACACAATGTGAAAAGTTATTGAACTAATGATCTATATTTTTGAATGGCATAAATTCAGTTAATGGTTGAAGAGAGACTTGATAAATATTAGTCCTAAAGTAGCTTAAAATGGTGAATAATTTTTTCCAAGGGTTTCAACGCAAGGCAGGAAATGGTAGCATTGAAAACATGGCATCTCAATAAAGGCATCATCTTGACTACAAGGCAACTTATCTCAGATTGTACAGGAGTTACCTGCAGCCCAGAAAATCAAACTGTGGTTTTATTCTAGCAGAACGCTACTACAGTAGCCTCAAAGTTTATGAACTACCATATCAAAACAGAGTTTCTGCAACTCAAAACTCCTTTTCTGCTTACTCCAGACCCCTAGCAATCACCTTTAGGGTGTTGTAATGCAACTCTACAAATGACGTACATCCTTCATGATCGTTCTATAACTAAATACTACCAACCAACAGTAAATTGCTATTTGTATCCTCGTAAGAGTATACCTTAATGCAAATACCAATATATTTAGAAGACCCATATATTTAGAAGGAACAAAATCTAACAGAAAAAGCAATTAATTATATATTTTCAAATGAGAAAAATTTAGTGTGAATTCCACTGCTGGTCTTCATAGGGTTGGGTACATAGCATGTATGTTCAGAGCAACGTCAATAAAATCGAAGAGTCCATGCAAGAGAGTATGGAATAGAATTGTTACGATCACATTACGCTGCACATTAAAAACTGATTGTTAACATAAGACACATGTCCTCCACCCCCCACCCCCACCCCATCCCATGTTCCGTCTCCCCTAACCCCACTTAAGTGAACACTCATCCTGTAATATAATTCCATAGAAACCACTTTCATGCAAGTCACTGCATGTTATCAGATATTTTTTATTTTTCTTATCCAGGGCCCCAAGGAGAGCTGAAGGCAATTAATTGTAGTATCTCTGTTGCTACCTCAGTTCTGGTTAGCAAACTCAACACAGAGCAGCAAAGACATGCTCATTTGTTCCTTGTACAGCACTGGACAGTGCCTTTATTCACTTGGCACATTGTCACGTTTTTGCCACAAAGTGATCCAAGAAAAATACCAGTTTATGTTCCACTGGCAATGGAAAAGAGATTTCTCTTCAAACATCACTGCATAAGTTACAAATTTCTGTAGTTCCACATCATAACCTCAAAAAACCTTTCATCATTAAGAGAGTAACTATAATTCAACTAAATGAAATCAAACTGTTAAAATTACAACAAATCACAGCTGAACTGTACGGGACGTTGAATCTCCCCTGCTGTAATATTAAAATTCAGTGTGAAACAAACAAATGCAAATGAAGTGACAAGTCTCACAAACAAAAACAGGTAAAATAATTCTGCGTTCTCCATTGGGTCTTAATAGTAGTTCACAAAACCGAACAAGGAGAAAGAGAAAAAAAAAACAAATGTAGTTCATCAAATGCCATTGTCACTATATTGTTGACTGTGGGTCTTTTTCAGGTTATTAAAGATGAATAAATTAAACAAATTAAAATAATATTTTGCAGTTACTAAGCAACAAGGGCATATAGAACATTGTAGCTCATAAGATGATGTAAAAGATGAACCTTGTCATAACTGACAATCCCAAATTAAATAGAATTATACTATCCAAACAGGTCATCATTACAACTTAAAATAAACATCGGAATTTGTTTTTAAAATTTAGAATACCCAATTATTTTTTTCGCCAATTAAGGGGCAATTTAGCATGGCCAATTCACCTACCCTGCACATCTTTTGGTTGTGAGGTTGAGACCCATGCTAAACAGGGAGAATGTGCAAAATAAATATTTGTTTGTGGGATGTGGGCGTCGCTGGCTGGGTCAGCATTTGTTGCCCATCCCCGAGGGCATTTAAGAGTCAACCACATTGCTGTGGGTCTGGAGTCACATGTCGACCAGACCAGCAAGGATGACAGATTTCCTTCCCTAAAGGACATTAGTGAACCAGATGGGTTTGTACAACAAGCGGCCATGGTTTTATGGTCATTGTTAGACTTTTTTATTGAATTCAAATGCACCATCAGTAGTTATTTCTTCCCACAAAGGCATTTTTCACTGACTGATACCATATAACTGGGTATAATGATCCAGCAGGCGATACAGGTTGTGTTGCGAAGGTACGGAAGTTTAGGACATGTTCATTCTTTGTGGCTGAAGCAGATGACATATCAAAATGGCGACCACCCACAGTCAAGCTGGCGCATCAATTTATACTCGGCAAACAAGTCAACCCCTGTTTTTCAAGGGAATTTTCAAGGCTTCAAAAGTCGACTTATATGCGGATATCTATGGTATTCGTAAAAAAAGCAGTTACATCGCTATACATTTATCTAACATCCTTTCCATTCAGTGAAGCCACAAACAATTGCCTCCAGCTTTTCCAATATTTTACAAGAATGTGAGATGGTCCCTTTAAAACCTGAAACCTCCTTGGGTCTCAGCACATAAACATAAAGAAAATGCAACACATTTTCCAAATGATATAAAATCATATGATATCTTGCAAGTCATTTTTGCTCAAGTCATTATAAGCTTCAAGTATTCTTCATTGTTTATAATCACACTCCACTCTCTTTTAAAGAAACCAAAATTCATCCTGGCTAGAAACACTTCACAAATATATGGATCACTTTCAAAAAGCAATGTGACGATTCAATTATAGCTGCCTTGACTTATTAATAGTTTTGCATTAAATTGATATTTGTAAACTAAAACGTTTCTTTCTGAAAAAAAAAAATCAGAATGCAATTAATTTAATAAACCACATTTTGCTATGGAATCAGCACTGGTTCACAGAATTGCTACTGCTCAGAAGGAGGCCATTCAGCCTATCAGGTCTGCACTGGCTCAGAGTATTTCACCGGAGTGCCATTCTCCCCATAACCCTGCAGATTTTAATTCCCTCTCGAATGCCCCAATTGAACCAGTCGAGACCCTGACCACTTGCTGTGTGTTGGGTTTTGCTCATATTGCTTTTGCTTCTTTTGCCAA
Source organism: Scyliorhinus torazame (assembly GCF_047496885.1). Taxonomy (NCBI): domain Eukaryota; kingdom Metazoa; phylum Chordata; class Chondrichthyes; order Carcharhiniformes; family Scyliorhinidae; genus Scyliorhinus; species Scyliorhinus torazame. The sequence continues at coordinate 66,064,388 of NC_092715.1, forward strand.
TTGTTTTAACTCTGCGTCCTCTCGCACTTGAGCTTTTTCACCCAGAGGGTGGTGGGAGTCTGGAACTCGCTGCCTGAAAGGGTGGCGGAGGCAGAGACCATCATAACATTTAAGAAGTATTTAGATGTGCACTTGCGATGCCAAGGCAGACAAGGGTATGGACCAAGTGCTGGAAAATGCGATTAGAATACTTAGGTGGTTGCTTTTGACCAGCGCAGACATGATGAGCCAAAGGGCCTTTTCTGGACTGTAGACCTCTATGACTCAATGAACCCTGGACGTCTTGCATACTAATTCAATGAAGATCCCAGAGCGAGAATCATATACCGAGAATCATCACCTGGACCGCAGGGACTGCAGCGGTTCATGAAGGCAGCTTACCACCATCACCACCTCAAAAGCAGTTATGGATGGGCAATAAAAATGTTGGCTTGGCCCGCAGGGCACCCACGAAAGAGTAAAAAGTTTATACGACCATAATCAGCAATCTGGTGATGCACTACTACAAACGGAGTACCAAACTGCTATTACTCTAGACTATTAGTATCCTTGAGGAGAGAATGTACAGTTAAAACGTTGAGATCTGAGGGCAGCACGGTGACACAGCACCTCGCACTGTTGCCTCATGCGCCAGGTAACCGAGTTCAATTCCGGGCTTGGTCTGTGTGGAGTTTGCATTTACTCCCTGTGTTTGCATGGGTTTGCTCTGGTTTCTGCACACAGTCAAATGATGTGCAGGTTATTGTAGCCACCTAAAATGGCTGATTCCCTATTAATTTGGCCAAAACCCGATTTAAAATGGCTCACCGAAAAGGCTGATGGGAAAAGCAGCCAACAGGACACAAACGGACAGCTGCAGACAGAATAGCATATTTGGCTCTGGGGAAGTCGGCCCAGATCGATACTCAAGACCATTAGCAGCACATCAACCCAGACATCTGCAGTTTAATCGGCTATCCCCAGGAACAATTACAACATATTAGCAATTGAATGCCGGGCCAGACCTGTCGGCGCCTGCAGTGGCCGAAACAAAGACAGGTGAACGACCACCCACCGATCGAGGATTCGCCCCGTTATTGGACGTATCAAACCCAGTGATTTGGGAACAAGTCCAATCACTTGGGACTCAGGGTCAAGGGCCGCCCCGAGAGGCGGGAAGCCCCTGGGCCCTATAAAGTAAGGGGCCAAGTTCAGATCGCTCTCTCTCTCCCTTCTTCTGCTGCTCGAGACCGTCGCAAGAACATCAACAAAGAAACAGTAAGTTTGACTCCAGCGATCGCTACCCGATAAAGACTCCCAGCCATCGACCTGTATCAGCCTTTTTGAATCCCGCGGGCCAGATCCGATTTGATAAGCCGTTCGCTTCCCTGACCTGGTGGGCCCTTCCTAAAGTTAAGTATTGGCCAGTAGTGATAGGTTTCTGTATAGATAGTAGGATTATTGTGTAAGCATTACTTGTTGTATATAATAAATGACCGTTGATTTCAATCTTACTAAGCGGTGTGCTGACTTATTAATCATAACTCGAGCTTGAACCACGTGGTGGTATCAGAAAGATACCTGGCGATTCGTGAGCAAAGGTGACATAATCAGAGCTAATAAACTAAGGCTAAAATGAGCAACATAATTGGCGACCCAGATGCGACCCGACGTAGAAGTGGAAAACCACTCCGGGAGAACCCCAACAATTTGAATAGAATCCAATCGGAAACAAAAACAAAAAAAAACACAAGTGTTCAAATGGTTCTGGTTAATAATTCACAATTCGGAAGTGTGTGTATGCATGCATAACTAACAGGGTTATAAGGTAAACCTGATAGATTTTGTTGCGTCAAAACTGTCGGAAGTCTGTATTTTCGGAAATTAGCGCAAGCCGTACCCGCATCTACGACACCACCTTAGCCCCCTGTTCCAAATTTGAACGTAACGAGCAGATAAGAGAGATAGCCATGCAGTCAATGCAGCGCCTCATGAACCCCGAAGAATTTGCGGTCGCACCGATCAGCAGCGTTAGAGTGGGACAGTGTCCCATTTGGGAAGTGGAAATTCGCAAATTTCTGCAAGGCAAAGGATGGCCCGTGTGGAGCGGTTTCTGTAATAATGACGACTCAGGTCCCGGAAGTATAGGGCATACTTGGTGGGAGAACATGAGTGAAATCCATAAGAAAAGATTAGCGAAAGCGCACAACCCAAAGGAGGCAATCGTGTCCTGCGTGGCACAATTGCGAGGCACAGAGGAGGTCGCCAGGACGCTCCGAAAAGAAATAGAAGGCATACATCGTATGAGTAAAATCGATGTATGCGAGATGGAAAAGGAAAACCTGGAATTGAAAAGGCAGTTAGAAGCCAAGGACGAAGAGGTGGCTGACGCCAAACAGTGTCACCAGTCTTGTCTGGCGCATTTAAGCAGTTTTCAATCCCAGTATGAGAAGGCTTATCAGGACACGCAGCGTGCCATCCTGGTTAAGAAAGAGACGGAGAAGCAGGTGGAGACACTACAGAAGCAATGTAGTGATCTCAAGGCAGCCTTGAGAGCGCTCCACGCTGCAACCACGGAACAAAGGCAGAGTACCTTAGACCATGCAAAGTGCCGAAAGCAAATTGCAGACCTGCAAGCAATGCTTTCTATCCAAAAGGGATTCCAAGGCACCTTTGGGGACAGTTTAGACCAGGAAGACGGCCTTGATTGGGAAGAACTGCAAGAGACAGCGCAGAGATATGTTCAGGGAGCATGTGCACAGGGAAAACCCCAAAGGAGGAGAGAACCCCCACCCCCCACACAGCAGGTAATACAGGCTCCTATGAACCCTGTAACAACCCACCGCACTGCCACAGCAGACGAGGCGGAAGTCTTATATTCCACCCCCCTCACCGTGACCCAATTACGGGGCGAGTGTGCTAAAATCGCACCGTTCCTCCCCGCTTCAGACCCACACCATTTCTTTGCCACCGTCAAACACCAGGCGACCATGTACGGCCTGGATGAGAAAGAGCAGGTAAAGCTCACGGTCCTCAGCTTAGACCCATCGGTCGCAGCAGCCCTTCCCGACCCACAGAATGTAGGAGGAGGCACCCTTGCAGAAATGCATACCGCGATCCTGGATGCGATCGGGTACAACTGGGGCGACCCCGTAGACGGTCTAAATAAGTGCAGACAGAAAAAGTCTGAACACCCCACAGCGTTCGCAGGACGTTTGTGGATACACTTTGAAGCCATTTTCGGAAATGTAGACCGTACCCATTTGTCCGCAGACAATATGGCCAAATGGACCCGCACCCTTATCTCCCATGCCACGGAAGTAGGACAGAATGCCTGTAGTAATTATGACCCCTCGGAGGAGGCTCATAATGAGAAGTGGGTGGTCAAAAGATTGTCCCGCGTTTGGGAACAAGCGGCTCACGGTAAACCCGCAGCTAGAACCCCTGAGGAAAACCAAGCCGCCGCAGACGTGCAGGCAGTAAGAACCACTCTCCACAACCCCGCCTGGGTAAACAAGGGAAAGAGCAGCCCCCCAGCAAAACCGCAAGAATGCTACAATTGCGGACAGTTGGGACATTTTGCCAAAGAATGTAATGGCCCTAAAAAGCCACAGAGAGCCCAACAGACAGGCACTCTCAATAAGAAAAAGACAGAGCCCATACATAGCGTTAGCGCCCAGTCCGATCAGACAGACTTGACCGGAACGGACTGACGGTGTACAGGCTCCCCCAGCTGGGTCTGCGATACCCTTTGGGATAGGTCAGGACGACCCGTAGTCGCAACAAAGGTTAGGGGACAGCCGATCGAGCTTCTCTGGGGCACAGGAGGGTCCCGCACAACCTTAAATTCCTCCACCCTTGGTAAGAACACGTGGCCCACCACAGCCACTATCACCCTCAGCTGCTTCACAGGTCACTCACAACAGGGACATATCACCACCCCTGTACCCATCCAAATCGGAACCATTAATACAAAACACCCCGTAGTGTTAGTCGACCTGCCCCCAACAGCAGAGCACATTTTGCACTGTAGGAGTCCTATATTAAAACTCGGAGACAAATACTATTGAGTCATTTCCTGGTTAATTTTCTCCCTGCCCTCTCCCAGATAATGGCCTGGATTTTGCAATAAGAATAATAATGAGGCAGTCAGCTTTCACTGTTATTAAGGAGTTAGCCAGACAGTGCCCTCATAGGTTCAGTTAAAATGCCAAATCTGGGAGCTACTACCTTTCAACAAACGTCACCTGAACAGTACATCTCCGAGAAACGTGGCATGAAATACATGAGGTTGCAGTACTGAGCAATTAGATACTCATTAAAGATGGCAGGAAAAGTTAGGGCTCTCCCCAGTCAAATCTTTTTTTTTTTTTTCAATAAAAGTATTCAAGTTTTTAACATTTACAAAACATTACAACACAAAAAACAAAATAAACCAGCACAACTCCCCCCCCCACCCCCATAATCAACCTCCCTCTCCCCCAAAAAGTTGACAGTCACTAGCTCCCGGAAATGCAGAGTAAGCAAACCCCATCTCTTGTGGAATCCTTCATTTGCCCCGCTTAGGGCAAACTTCATTTCTTCTAAATGCAGGAACTCCATTAGATTCCTCAGCCACACCCAGTTACAGGGTGGAGAAGCAGGCCTCCACCCCAACAGAATCCGCCTACGAGCGATCAGCGAGGCGAAGGCTGGTTCATCTGCCTGCACTCCCGCCTGCAACTCCGGCAGGCCTGACACACAGATTATGGCCCCCAGGGGACCAGGCTCCAAATCCACATGCCAGATCGCGGACATGGTGCTGAAGAACCTCCAAAATATCTCCAACTTCGGGCAGGACCAGAACATATGTACATGAATAGCTGGGCCCCACTCACACCACTCAAATATCCTCTACCTCCTTCAAACAGCCGGCTCATCCCAGACTTGGTCAGGTGCACCCAGTGTACCATATTTAGCTGGATCAACCCCAGCCTTGCTCACAGGTTGGTGCATTCACCCTGTACAGCACTTCACACCACAACCCCTCCTCCAGCGCCATCCCCAACTCCTCCTCCCACTTGGCCTTGACCCCCTGCAGGAACACCGTCTCTTCTTTCAAAATCCTCCCATAAATCACCGAGACGATCCCACCCTCCAACCTCCTTACCAAGAACATCTCCGGCAACGAGGAGGAAGGTGCTACTGGAAAGGTTGGAAAGACCTTTCTGCAAAGTCTCCCACCTACATGTTCCCCACGTGGGAACCCAAATTTTGCCCCCAACTCCTCCAAACTGGTAAACTGCCCTTCCAAAAACAAGTCTTTAATCTCCTTCACCCCTCTTTCCTCCCATCCCCGAAACCTTGCATACATTCTCCCCGGCTCAAACCCATGATTCCTTCGGATGGCATCAACCTTGACCCCGCCCCTAACCTAAAGTACTGCTGAAATTGCCTCCATATTTTCAGAATAGCAATCACCACAGGACTCCCTGAATACATCCCTGGGGCAAAGTTGAGCGGTGCCATTGCCAGCTCCCAGAACCACAACCCCCTACAGGAATCTGCCTCCATCCTCACCCACAAAGCCTCTGTCTCCCTACTCCAGCCCCGCACCTTCTCCACATTTGCTGTAGTAACAGTGCAACAAGTTGGAAGTCCCAACCCCTTGACTGCCACCCCACTGAAGTACCGTCTTCCTCATCCTAGTCATCTTACCTACACAGACAAACAATGAAGCCAACCTACCAACAACCATAAAAACAATTTAGCCAAAAAGACCGGCAAGCACGGAAATAAAAATAAAAATCGTGGCAAAATATTCATCTTCAACGCCTGCACCCAACCTGACAATGACAGGGGAAGGCTATCCCACCTCAGTAGACCCGCCTTAACCCTACCTACCAGACTCGTAAATTGAATTTACGAAGCCACGCCCAATCCCGGGCCATCTGCACTCCCAACTCAAATCTAAATGAATTTTCAAAATGATACATCATAATCATTACTGAATCACTCGCCAGCACTGAAAATTAACTCCTGTGTCTATGGAGTCTCATTTACAGAGATTCTAATTATTGGTGGAGATTTCTTTAAAATTCAATTATTAAGATGTTTCTTTTTCATCTTGCTCTCTTGATCCCCCACCTTTGCCTGCCTCACGAGCAATTCTGCAATCTGATGGGTAGAAAATATACACTACAGCTTAGCCTCTTTGTACAATTCCCAAATCCCCTGCAGAGGCTCCCTTTCGGATGCCTCATGACAGTAAATTGCCATGCAAAAAACAGGAAGAGTCTGAGGACAGCTGTACATGATGAATGGTGTTGCCATTCCTTCACCATTGACTGCAAGATGCTAGCCATTGACTGTTGCGGTACAGTTCCACGGCTAAATATTTCATTCCATGTGGAATGCATCACAGTTGAATAAAACTTTTTTTTCCCCTCACTATCCCTGTGCCACAAAGCCAATTATAGTGCCACTATTTCTGCCCACTTTAAGCATAGGTCAGATTTTCCTGTTCTGGAAGAAATAAAATGATTTGCTTTTTAAATGTAATAGATGAAACCATATCACACACAAAAAATTTGAACAGAAGGCAAATGTGATGTTATTTTATACAGAGCAAGATTCCATAATCCCAGCCAAGGTCACATCAAAACTCCAAAACCTAAGAGTTGGGATCCTCCCTCTGCAACTGGATCCTCGACTTCCTGACCCATAGACCACAATCAATAAGGATAAATAACAACACCTCCTCCACGATAGCCCCCAATACTGGAGCCCCGCAACGCATATTTAGCCCCCTCCTATACTGCCTAAGCACACACACGACTGTGTGGCTAAATTTGGCTCCAACTCCATTACAAGTTTGCTGATGACACGACCGTAGTGGGTTGGATCTAGGACAACAATGAGTCAGAATATAAGAGGGAGATAGAGAATCTAGTGGCATGAACGACAACAATCTCTCCCTCAATGTCAGCAAAACTAAGGAGCTGGTCATTGACTTCAGGAAGCAAAGCATCATACTCGCCCCTGTCAGCATCAATCGTGCCAAGGTGGAGATGGTTGACAGCTTCAAATTCTTAGGTGTGCACATCACCAACAATCTGTCCTGGTCCACCCACATCAATGCTACAACCAAGAAAGCACAACAGCACCTATATTTCGTCAGGAAACTAAGGAAATTCAGCATGTCCACATTGACTCTTACCAATTTTTACAGATGCACCATAGAAAGCATCCTTTCCGACTGTATCACAGCCTGATATGGCAACTGCACAGCTCAAGACCGTAAGAAACTTCAGAGAGTCGCGAACACAGTCCAGTTCATCACGCAAAATTGCCACCCATCCATTGACTCTGTCTGCACCTCCCACCTTCGAAAAGCAGGCAGCAAAATCAAAGACCCCTCCCACCTGGGTTATTCTCTCTTCCATCGGGCAGGCGATCCACAAGTCTGAGAACATGCACTAACAGGTTCAAAATACAGCTTCTTCCCTGCTGTTACCAGACTCCTGAATGACCCTTTAATGGACTGAACTGATGTCTTCACACATCTCTACTGAGTAGGACTACACACCATATGCTTCACCCGATGCCTGTGCCTATGTACTACATTGTGTGTTTATGTATGTCCGATGTTCATTCATGTATGGAACAATCTGTCTGGACTGTAAGCAGCACAATACTTTTCACTGTACCTCAGTACACATGGCAATAAATCAAATCCAAATCAAATTGAATAAATCAACAGTTAGCAAATTTTAAAAATTGTTTTAAGGAGCTGTGATTCAAGAAGAAACACTGGTCAGGACAGTGAATGAATTTTCTACTCATCTTCGAGTAATTCCATGGGGTATTTGACATCAAACTTATATTGTTACAACAGGTAGACAGAGCCTCAGCCCATCTTATCTCAAGCTGCTACTTCCTAAAATGCAATAATGCAAACTCCAGCGCCAGCATAGATTGTGCGCAAATTGTGGATTGGGGAACTGACCATGAGATGATTGTGCTGCAAACCAAGCCAGGCTGCTGCATCAGGAAGACGGATTATTCCTTTCAAAGTGTAGCCTTGACGCAAACCAGTGCACCAACACACCCCAGATTTCACATTTTGAAAATAAATGCTAGGCTGATTTCCACTTCAAAAGGAAATGTTTTTTGAACATTTATGACCATTTTGCTCAACAAATTTGATTCCACACTATTAAGTAGACAAATAATGCTTACTGTTTGGCTTCCTCTAGGTGACATAAATATTCATAGGCAATGTTCTGATGCCTCCTCTCATCCATTTCCTCCGCAGAGAGTCTTTCATCATCCACAATAGCTACAAAAGAGAAATGTATATGGTTATTACGCGGCTGAAGGGAGTATCACCACAAATAACAAGGAATTAGAGTGGGGCCCTCAAGCCTGCCATTCAATATGATCAAAGTTGATCTACCTCAACTCCACTTTCCTGTCCTCTCCTCATATCCCTCAATTCTCTGAGAGATCAAAAGTCTGTTGATCTTCAATGGAGGCAATGATGTAGCATCCACATCGCCTCGTGGGTGAACAATTAGAAAAGATTCACAACCTCTCATGTCCACTCTGTCCCTTGGCCTGCTATAAAACCTTGTATGTTTCAATCACTTCATCGCTCATTCTTCTAAACTCCAGAGAAGGACGATGTAGGTAGAGAAGGCAGAGAGGGGACTGTGACGAAATTTAACAGCTTAGCATTGCAAGGGCGGGGGTTTTCGCGAGCTTAAAAGTGGATAAACCCTCAGGTCCCCACATGAGATGTCCTAGGCTGCCGTGAGACAAGAGAGGAGTTTGCAGGAGCTCTGAAGCTAATTTTCAAATTTTGTCTGGCCACAGGAGAGGTGCCAGAGGGCTGGAGAACAGCTCATTTGGTACCATTATTCAAAAAGGGAAGTAGGGAAAAAACAGATAAATATAGGCCTGAGAGTCCAACATCACTGGTAGGGAAATTACTGGAAAATGTTCTGAGGGACAAAATTAATCTCCACTCGGATAGGCAAGGATTAATTAATCAGGGATAGTCAGCATGACTTTATCAGGGGAAGATCACATCTAACAAATTTGATTACATTTTTTGAGGTGGTAACTCGGTGTGTAGATGAGGGCAGTGTAGTTGATGTAGTCTCCATGGACTTCAGTAAGGCTTTTGACAAGGTCTTGCATGGGAGACTGGTCAAGAAGGTAGAGCCCACGGGATCCACGACAATTTGGCAAATTGGATCCAAAATTGGCTTAGTGGTAGGAGGCAGATGTAGGAGGTAATGGTCAAAGGTTGTTTTTTGTGACTGGAAGCCTGTGTCCAGTGGTGTTTCACAGGAATCGGTGCTGGGTCCCTTGCTGTTTGTTGTGCACATGAATGATCTTCAGACTCACTATTCCAATGCTCTCCTTGCCAGCCTCCAATCTTTCACAAAATACAACATAACCAAAGTCTGCTGCCCATATCCTGTCTCACCCCAGATTCTGTTTGTCCATTATGCTTGCGTTTGTTGACCGATATTGTTTCCCAGTCTCCAAACATCTCAAATTTAAAGGAGGAGAAGGGATCAGGATATTGGATTTGTAGTCATCCATGGTCAAAATGAATGGCGGAGCAGGCTCAAAGGGCCATTTTCTATGACTGTTTCTATGTAAACCATACCCATGGTGGAAGGATCAAGAACTATTGGGCAGATTGGCAAAAGAAGCAATGGTGATGAGAGGAAAAACGTTTTGACCCAGCGAGTGGTTAGGGTCTGGAATACATTGAGAGAGTGAAGTGGAGGGCAGGTTCAATTAAGGTATTCAATAAGGAAATCGGATGATCTAAAAAGAATCAGGCGAGCAGGTGGAGGAGTGGTACTAGGTGAACTGTGCGTTCAGAGAGCTAGCACAGACATGATAGGTCGAATGGCCTCCTTTAGTGTTATAGCCATTCGATAATTCGAAGAGCACAGCATTTGGCGTGCCCCACTGGCAAATTGACAATAAAATTAACAACTCGTGTACAGTGCTCATTGTTGTGCTCCCACCGAACAATTCAAACTAATACTGCAATTCGGCTGCATGGCCCAGTATATATTACGTGATATGATCACAGGCATAGAAGTCACTCATCGCAAAAACAGGTAACATTAATGCAAGCAACTTACCTCAGGCAGAGCTTTCTTCATGATAAATTATTAATTCAATTTATTCATACATTACCATTATAAAGCTCTTCAAGGGGATATCAATGGAAAGAATGTCCACTATCAAAAATACATTTTACTCAGAATGAATACACAGTAAATAGAGCTTTAATACTAACATGCCTAGCCAAGTGCAGCAAATCACCACCTCTGGTGAATTTGATGTAATCTTTTACTTCAGTCTTTTATATCGGCAGCGTATTTCTATGATTGCTTCACAGGTCATCCTTATTCATTCATTCATAATTCATAAAATTCAGACTCATAACAGCACAGGAGGTAATTTGATTCCTGGAGTCAATGCTGACTCTGTACAGCAATCTGGTCAGTCCCATTCCCCTATTCCATCCCCATTGTCTTGCAAATTTATTTCCCAAGTATTATCCAACTTCTTTACCCAATTTCATTTTTCCCCAATTAAGGGGCAATTTAGCATGGCCAATCCACCTACCCTGCTCATCTTTGGGTTGTGGCAACAAGACCCACACAGACATGGGGAGATTGTGCAAACTCCACACGGGCAGCAACCTGGGGCCAGGGTCTAACCAGGGTCCTCAGTGCCGTGAGAGAGCAGTGCTAACCACTGCGCCACCGTGCCACCCTATCCAACTTCTTTCCAAAAATAATTCATCACCTTCACATTCATCTACCAGACTGGAAGGCAGCAAGTTCCAAGTTATTACCACTCACTACTTAAAAAACATTCTTCCTTCACATGCCGCTGTATCTTTAGCTAAATCCTTAAATCTGTGTCTCCACAGTCCTTGCACCAGCAGCTAATGGGAACCTGCCTTTCTTTGTTGTTCCTGTTCTAATTTTGTTTATTTGTATCAAATCACCCCTCAACCTCTGTTATGGAGGAAAACAATCCCAGTTTCTCCAACCCTCACCTTGTAGCTAAAATTTCCTCCAGGTGCTCTGGTTTCCTTCCACAGCCCAAAGATGTGCAGGTTAGGTGGGGTTATGGGATTACGGGGATTAGGCGGCTTTTCACAGGGTCAGTACTTCTGCACTGTAGGAATTCTATGGCTTAATCATTCTAGTAAATCCCCACTGCGCTGTCCCATGATCGTCACAGCCTTCCTTAAAAACATGTGGGCGCCAGATCTGGAAGCACTACTCTAGCTGTGGCCCAACGAGAGTTGCAGCATAACTTCCCTGCTTTTGTACTCGATTCCTCTATTTATAAATCTAAGATTGCACATGTCCTGCCACTTCAAAAATGAATGTACATGAGCCCAGAGGCCCACTGTGCTTAACAACCTGTAGAACAGACAAGAGTTCCATATAGATATTTACCCATTATGTATATACGTTTGAGGAAGGCATTGGAACACAAAGCGAGAGGAAGCAAGAATTTTAGAAAGAATTCCAGAGGACAGGGGCATAGTGGTTGAAAGATTGACTTTACAAGTGTCATGGGAATGTCGCTTTAAGAAATGTTTGGCTGCTCATGTTACTGCAGTGATGTCAGAGTGTGTGTGGAGCTGAGCTCTGGCTCTGCTTTTCAGTTTCACTTTGAGAAAAGAGTGTTGGAGCTGAAGCCAGACAAAGGAGGTGTACTGTTGATCTCTCTGCCATGAAAAGACTATCTCTTGATCATTTGGTGAATTCGGAATTATAAATGTTCTCAGTAGTGAATGTAACCTGATGTGCTTCTGTTAAAAGGTGTTTCTTTTGTTTTCTAGATGTTGTTTGGGAAGTTATTAAGGATTACTTAGTGTTGTATTCTTTGGGGGTTGTTTTTCTGGATTAATGGTTGCTAAGATGTTCACTGTATGTTTTAAAAATGTTAACTTGAGTTCATAGAATAAACATTGTTTTGCTTTAAAAAATACTTTTCCATTTCTGCTGTACCACACCTGTAGAGTGGGCCGTGTACTCCCCACACCACAATCTATTAAAAGTTGTGTGTCAGGTGAACTCCATGATACACTTTGGGCTTCTCTAAACCCTGGCCCATAACACAAGACAGAGTTGAAGAAGCAAATTATTTGGAATTAAACAAAGGCAATAAATGCTATTCTGGATACCATAACAAGAGGTGATTTCCAAAAAGAGGGTGGGATGAAGTCATGGGTTATTAAAAATGGGGATCTTTAAAGTCAGTTTGCAGGGACCCAGGGAACCAATATTAGAGAGAGAGAGAGAGAGAGAGAGAAAAAGAGAGAGTGTGTGTGTGATGGATGTGCAGGACAGTACGTGGCAGATGAAGCAAATCACAAAGTTCTAGACTTGCACGAATTTATGAAAGATGGAAGCAAGAAGATAATTTGAGCTGAAATAGGCATGGATGAGAACAGTCAATGCTGTATTCTACACAATTTCTGTCCAATACCATGACCCTGGTAATCTCAGCATTAACAGCACAAAACTCTAAATTTTTCATTCAAATAACCTACAGAAATGGGAAAGGTTCATTTTAAACAGAACACATTTTAAAAATGCAATTATTTATTTAAAAATGCTGTGCACAGTCAATGTCAACTCAGGTTGTATTTGGTCCGATAATTCAGGTGCCCCTTCCCGTCTAGCTTCACTACCCACTCCATTTGCAGCAGGAATATCTGGATAGAGAATAGTGTGGCCTGGTATTACTCATTGCCTATGCCATTAAAAAGAATTGTCTCTTGTGCCAAAGACCTGCCATTACCACTCTATCCCAGATTCCCCATGCTTTCAGGAAGGATGGGAGAGAAAAATCTCAAGAGAATTCAACCAAATTCAAATGGAACTCAAGTACAATGTCTGGCTGTAAATGTAATTACAAAGTGAAAGATACAGAAGTTCAAAAGGAATTTGTGGGTTCATTCATTTACGGCCGCAAACGAGTGGCTGTTTAGGGAATATTTTCCCAAAAGACGAAGTTATTATCCATTGCACGATAAAAAAAGGTATTCCTCTAAAGAGCAGCACCAATTCTTTCCCAATGCTGTAACTTCCCAGATTCCCTTTTTTCTACTTCAATGCAACACCACCCCACCCCCATTCCTTTGACACATTTTAAATTTATAGAAGGCCCCCATAGCCCTTACCGTGCTACCAGTATTGCTATTCAACATTTAAATATGATAAATGCTGCATAATGCAACTTTCTTTAGTTCCTTCTTCTGAGCAAGATAACAAGTGTGGTACAAATCAGTTTTCCACTATTTCACAGATGCAAAAATCAATAATCAAGGTTTGATCTGTCCATGTTCTATACTCCAATAGTTAATTGTATCAGCCGTTCAGTTCTAACATTCTCACCTCTGAATTGGAGGCTGCAGGTTTAAGCATTGATCCATGACATGTGCTGACGCCTCAACGCAGCACTGAGGAGAGGCTCCGCCTTTCAACCTACATTTTGGCTGCCTATTTACGTAAATAATCATTCTATTGCATTATGGAAGTCCTGCAGGTACCGCTGGCCAATACATATCCCTCTACCAACACAATGAAAACAGATCAATTGCTCATTCATCTCACTGCTACTTGTAGGCCCTGACTGCTGTATTTGCTTGCATATGCGACAATGACGACAGTTCAAAAGTATTTAGTTGGCTGCGAAGAACTTTGAGAAATGGTACATGACTTCAATTTCATAATGACATATGTGGCTATGGTTTGGGATCACAAATAACATACAATTGGTACTTGGCAGTTGGTAAAGATTCCCTTTGTTGTCTTCCACGAGGGAGTTTTCACAGGAGGTGTACAATGGGGTGCAGTCAATGGTTACATTAATTAAAACAACACGAGTCCTTGGAGGGCATAGAGATTAAGGTTTGTGGTAGATATTTGTAGCACAAGTTCTCTCCTGTGTCATAAAATAGACCACTCTTTTCGGAGTTATAAATCATTTATTATTGAACCACATTAAGATGCATTTCTTAAAACTTCTTTCATAGGGTCCAACAAACCTCCCCACCCTAGCTCTGAACCAGTCCATCATTCCACCTTGGGTATTCTTGTTTAAATCTTTCCAATTAGAATTCTACCCCTGCCACTGTTGACAGGTACTATGCCTGTGATGCATTATTCCTCCACAACCTATTTAGACTTTAAAAAAAATAATTTATGGGGTGTGGGCATCGCTGGTTAGGGCAGTATTTATTGCCCATCCCTAGCTGCCCTTCAGAAGGTGGTGGTGAGTTGCCTTCTTGAACCGCTACAGTCCCCGAGGTGTGGGCACACCCACTGTGCTGTTAGGGAGGGTGCTCCAGGATTCTGACCCAGTGACAGTGAAGTAATGGTGATATTTTTCCACATCGGGGTGGCAAGAGACTTTGAGGGGAACTTCCATATGGTGGTGTTCCCAGGGTACCTACGGCAATGATTTTGATACCCGCTCCTACCTTTAACTCGAGGACCTTGGCCACCTCATCTTTTACATGTGTATGATGTACCTATGATGATGTTATCAAAAGACATAGGGAGAGATTCTCTGGCCACCCCGCAGCACATCTCTTGGCAGCGGAGATGGGCAGTCATTGGCCAGCAATGGGATCTTCTGGTCCTGCCACTGACAATGGGATCTCCCATTGAAATCATCCCACACCGCCAGGAAACCCACAGCAGTGGTGTGCCATCAGACCGAAGATCCCCCTGGCATGAGTAGCCAGAAGATCTGATCCATAGGATTAGCTTCCACATGCATGTAGACAATACTAACTGTACTTCTCCACTTCCTGTGTTGTCAAACTGACGGCATGATGCACTGCAGCAAATCGACAAGACATCTTAGACAACTCCTTGCAAACCCACAACTTCCTTTCATCGAAGGATAAGTGGCACACTATAACACAACCACCTTCAAACCACGCATCATACTGCTGTGCAAATAATTGCCATTACTTCACTGCCATTGGGTCATGCCCCACCAGTCCTTGCTGGGGAGCACCTTCACCACAGCAGTACATGGTGGCAGCTCATCACAAACCTCATGTGGGTAATTAGTAATGGGAACAAATGCTGACCCCACCAGCGACACCCACATCCCACGAATGATCAAAAGAAAAATAAATTGCTATTTGAGTGATTACAAGAGAAAAACTTAACATGTTAATTTTGTTCCATAGACACTGATGGGTTGGGAGAAAGAGCAAAATTAGGTCAAGAGAAGGGGATTCTTCAAAGCCTTGGTAGAATGGGCACTATTGATCAATAGTCCCTCATTCTACCCTTCCCAACTACTGGAAGTAGCCGCTTCTAACTATCCTCTTCCACCTCTTCATAACCTTAAACGATCCTGCCATATTACCTCAAGCTTCACTGTTCTAATGAAGAAGTCCTCAGTTGTTCATTTCTTTGTACTAGATGTAGTGAATCAGTATTGCATACTCTCCAAAGACACAATGTTCCTCCTACAGTGAAGACAGAGCTCGGAAGGCTTTACGTTTTTATATGGGCTGATCATTAACTTTTAATTTTAGATTTTACAAGTCTTAAGATAAAACCTCAAATTTCATTATGCTTCTCAGCTTC
The DNA here is from genome assembly GCF_047496885.1 of Scyliorhinus torazame. Lineage (NCBI taxonomy): Eukaryota > Metazoa > Chordata > Chondrichthyes > Carcharhiniformes > Scyliorhinidae > Scyliorhinus > Scyliorhinus torazame. Next base: position 66,080,023 of record NC_092715.1, read on the forward strand.
TCAATTTATTTTTATTAACAAAAACAGCTTCATCAATCAACACAGCTGCCTTTAATGTCTTGTGGACCTCTTAACACCCAGATCCCTCTGCCCTTTCACAACACCTAGCCGACTCTTCGTTCAATGTATATTTATTTTTTTGAAAAGGTAAGCAGGATGCAATTACTGAAACGGAATTCCAGCTGCCACTAGTATATTTTCCCATTTCATCAAAATTCTTACTAAAAAGGTAAATAATACCTCCTGTTTTGATTAATGCAAACTTCGGCATCACTCCTAGGTCACTTGCTCAGTGAACAGAATGGGACCAAACTAAACTCTGGGACACTGCCAACCTTCAAAAACTTTGACTCCTATCTTAGCCTACTGTCTCGCACTTCATTCACTTTAGAACAACAAACAAAGAACAAAGAAATGTACAGCACAGGAACAGGCCCTTCGGCCCTCCAAGCCCGTGCCGACCATGCTGCCCGACTAAACTACAATCTTCTACACTTCCTGGGTCCGTATCCCTCTATTCCCATCCTATTCATGTATTTGTCAAGATGCCCCTTAAATGTCACTATCGTCCCTGCTTCCACCACCTCCTCCGGTAGCGAGTTCCAGGCACCCACTACCCTCTGCGTAAAAAACTTGCCTCGTACATCTACTCTAAACCTTGCCCCTCTCACCTTAAACCTATGCCCCCTAGTAATTGACCCCTCTACTCTGGGGAAAAGCCTCTGACTATCCACTCTGTCTATGCCCCTCATAATTTTGTATACTAAATTTTATTAAACTTCCTCTTCTAATCTTACACATGGTACCATGTTAAAGACTTTTCTAAAGTCCAAATACGCTCCATCAGCTTTATTTTTCTATTTACCACATCTATCAGCCCCTCAAACAATTCTAAAATATCATGTATCACACTAACAATTTATAACTATTCTCTCTATTTTATTCAGGATGAAGTTAACATGTATATCACAATTCTAAAATGTTTCCATACCACAGATGTTGATTAAGTCAAGGGTCCTCTTGCAGAGGGGTTTCTGTTAATGCCATTAAGTGCAACTCTCTGGCAGAATAATTGCTTCCAGTTCCCCAGTTTATTTCCCACGCTCTGCATTGCAATAAGTGCTCATTAACCTTTATTGTAAACGTTACTCCTCCCCCCCCCACGTTACTCCTCCCCCCCACCCCACCCCCGTGAGCTTCCATCTGATCTGCAGTGAATCCTTGCTTCAGCCTTTTTCAGTTATATTCTATTTAATTTTATTCCTCTACTCCATAACATTTTGCTAAAAAAAATTCTGCATGAACATGACCTTCATCTAGAACAAAGAACAAAGAACAAAGAAATGTACAGCACAGGAACAGGCCCTTCGGCCCTCCAAGCCCGTGCCGACCATACTGCCCGACTAAACTACAATCTTCTACACTTCCTGGGTCCGTATCCTTCTATTCCCATCCTATTCATATATGTTGCCTCTCACTATTAGCTGATGATTGGCTTTACTTTCTAACTAGCCCCTACAGAGTTAAAATACATGCAGTCCTCAGGGCTTTTCACAGTAACTTCATTTGAAGCCTACTTGTGACAATAAGCGATTTTCATTTTTTCATTTCATTTATACATTTTGCAGTATGTTAACATCTTCGCTCTTCTGATGTAATTCATTCTTGCAGAACAGCTCCCATCTAATCCAAAGTGGAATCCCTCTCGCTGACACCGCACATTAAGCGATGTACCTGATTTTAATCTCCCTGAACTTCCCTATTCTGGAAATATGATGCTCTTTTAATAGCCCTGACCAGGGTCCTCATTTTCCCCACAAGAAGCTAAAGCTTCAAATCTGTTTGAATCTAACTTGGGGCGCTCCGGTTCTAACCTTCTTTCCCTGACCCTCAGATAATCATTCACCTTAACCCCTCTGTAACCTGGTCAATGTTTTTGACTGGTGTGACGGTCCTCTCAAACTCGTGAACAAAAAACAGTCCCCACTTTCTAATGCGTCAGACTACCTCCACCGCAGGTCCTGAGATTTTGAACGTGAGGAATAAGAGTAGGCAATGCTGAGCAGATCTGCTTGCAATAGTCAACACTTGGGCGTTTAAAACTCTCTCATCTCCCAGGAATGGTGCATCCCGTGCTTACATATTCAGGTTTGCTCAAATTTGCTCCACTTTAAAGATCACCATGGGCCAGAAGAGTGGCAGGTTGTACTTAGTGAAGTGTCGCAAGGATCAGTGCTTACAATTCATCTATTTACAATCAATTAGTTAGCTGACCTTGTGTAATATAAGATACAAAGTTTGCTGTGAGAGCTATTCTAAGGAGCTGCCAAGTGATTTAGACCAGTCAAAGGGTGAGGAGATATTTCTTCACTCAAGGTTTGTAAATCTTTCAAATTCACTACCCGGGGTCCTGTAGATGTCAAGCCGATGAATACGTTTATGATTAATATTGATGGATATTTCGGTACTGACAGAATCCAAAGATAAGGGGATCCAGGGGAAAGTGGAGTTGATGTTGAGGATCAGTCATTACCTTAGTGAATGACCAAGTAGGGTTGATTAGCTGTGTGGCCTACTCCTGCTTCTATTATGCCTTTAGAATAATGGTGAGGCTAAAGGCTCTCTCCATTATTTCTCCATAAATAGTATAGGAGCAGATGCATGGTTAAATATGAATCTGGTTACGATCACCGTAGAGACCTATAACCTTTTTTTTTTAAAAGAAAGAGATGCATTCGCCAGTGATAGAATTGCAGGACAAGATTTCAGCCTGAAGTGTTTTACTGTAAGAAGAACTAAAATCAGCATAGACTAAATATTACTTTAAAAGCAACGAATACACCAAATTAAAGAAAATACACTTTCCTACTAACAAACATAACTACACAATAAAAATATTATTAGACAAGTTTTTAATGTTATGCCACGCTGCCAGCAGATATTAGACATTGAAGATTTAGTTCCAAACTCGCAGCTTTTCAACACACACCCTTCTCACTGCCAAGTGAAGTCCAGTCTGCCAGCGTCCTTTTGAAAGTCATTCCATCCCCAAACCAATTTCCAGCAGCAAAGTCCATTCCAGTGACTCCCTGATTCTTGAAACGCCATTTCTTGTGGCTAACAAATAAAAAGTATTTTCCTAGTTTTTCACAGCACCGTCTGTTTGTCTCCCTCTCCATGTATTGCAGTCTGGGTGTCTCTGTATACAGAGATTTTCTAAAAGTTTTGTTTACTGATAATATGGGTCTGTGGCCAGAATTAGCATTTCACACCAGGACATCCTATTTTATCTCGAGTTACAAGAGAAGTTTTAAAACATAAACATCTTCTAAATATTGTTGCAAATGTGGGACTTTACTGTTGTCCAAAATGTGCCACACTGCAATTAGCTTCTTGAAAACAGCATTTTGCTGCCGACCTCACCACTGCCGTGTATTGCAAGTCATCCATTGCGTTTCTATGTGGTAGATAGCAACTACAGCCACCCCAATAAATCAATTCAATCAACAGAATCTGGAACTAAAAGTCTAACAATGACCATCAAACCACTGTCAATTTTTGTAAAAACCCACCTGGTTCACCAATGTCCTTTAGGGAAGGAGATCTGCTGCCCTTACCTGGTCTGGCCTACATGCAACTCCAGATCCACAGCAATGTGGTTAAGTCTTAAATGCTCTCTGAAATGGTCTTGTAAATCAATCAGTTGCATTAAACTGCTAGAAACTCAAATAAAGAGTAAAATCAGACAGAATACCCAGCATCGGTCTTGGCACCAGAAACAACAGCAGCAAATTCAATCTCGTCACCCTGCAAATCCTCCTTCCTAACATCTGAAGGCTTGTGCGGAAATTGAGAGAGCTGTCTCACAGACCAGTCAAGGAGCAGCCCGCCATCGTCATACTCGCAGAATCATACCACCATCACCATCCCTGGGTATATCCTGTTCGATCAGCTTAATGCTTGCCAGAGTTCTGCCATTTATCATGTATTCTCTTGCCTGGTTTGTCCTTCCCAAGTGCATCACCTCACACCTATCCAAATTGAATTCATTTGCTACTGATCAGCCTGTCTATATCTTCCTGTAATCGAAGGCTATCCTCCTCACTATTAACTACCCCACCAATTTTCACATCTTACAGGAACCTACTGACTGGCCTATAGTTTCCTGGTTTATCTCTTCCTCCCTTCTTGAATAATGCTACCACATTGTCTATCCGCGAGTCCTCCGGCACCTCTCCTCCATCCAGAGAGTAATTGAAAATGACCAGCGCCCCTGCTATTTACTCCCTAGCCTCACTTAACAGCCTGGGATACATTTCAACTGGCCCCGGAGATTTGTCTACTTTTAAGACTGGCAAACCACTCAGAATCTCCTCTCTGATTTTCACTTATTTTTGTTTCTCAGTTAATCCCTTCTTACAAAAAAAAAAATCAAGCCTGCTTCTTTACGACCTTGACTGCGAGGACACTGTTCCCAGACTGCTTCACTGCGTCGCTGACTGCATCCCCAGCCTCTCTCAAAGCTAATGAATCAGTACTCCATGTTGAACACCACTTGGAGGAAGCAATGTGGCAAGTGCAGGGAATGTACTCCGGGTAGGAGACTTCAATGTCCATCCCGAAGAGTGGTTCGGTAGCACCACTACTGAACGACTTGGCCAAGTCACAAAGAACATGATGGCTACACTGGTTTAACAACAGGTGGAGGAGGGAACCAACAAGAGGGAGAAATATACTGGACCTTGTCCTCATAAATCTATCCGTTTCAGATGCATCTGCCCATGACATTATTGGTGGAAGTGACCATCGCACAATCCTTATTGAGACAAAGTCCTGTCTTCAAGTTGAGGATAACCTCCATCAGGCTGTGTAGTAACACCACTGCACTAAATGGGATAAGATTTCAAACAGAAACTGAACACTGTGCAATCATGAGGTGCTGTGGACCAACTGCAACCTCATGGCCTAGCATTTCTCCATTCTACCATTACCAAATGTAGCCATCTGGGATGGCCACTTACAACGGGAAATATGGCCACTTGCAAAGAATCACGGTAAATATGGCCAATGCAGGATCCAGACAAACTCAAGAGCCTAAGTGTATATTTGCCACTAGATAACCAGACACGATTGAAACCCCCAGCGATTTGCATTCTAATGGCCCATTTCCCCAGAACAAAAGACTTGTACTCAGGTATCAGATACAGACTCATCGGCACCACTCCCTTCACCCAGGAAGCCCAAACAGCCACGGTCAATGACTGCTCAGGACACGCCCAGCCATCAAGGCACCCGCCCATTTATTGGCTAAAATCAAAGGCAGTAATCGAAGCCTGCCGAATTATTAGGTCCAAAGCTAAGGACGGCCCAAAAGAGCGCGAAACCCCCAAAGGATAAAAAAAGACACTGCCATGTGTTCGGTCTCTTTTGGCTCCGGCGCACTGGCACTCTCTTGGCCCCGGCTTACGCCTAAAACCAATTGCAGCATCACGCCCAGAAGCAAGTTCAAGACCAACGATCGCTACCAGACGGATGAGGCCAGCAGAAACTAAGTCACGTCTCCAGACCCAGCCACGCAAGATCCAAACAAAGGCCGGGTTCCTTTGCATAAAGCCGGGTGCCTGAAGTTAAGTACAGGTTGTTGTAGTGTTAGGTGTAATTTAGCTTATAGTGTTTTATGTTGCATATCGAAGTAATTCTTGTGTGTAAATAAACTTTCAATGAACTTGAACTAAGTAACTGGTTTTTTGGTCTTTGATCGATATCCGATAAAGCCTTGTGGTGGTATCATTTGAAACCTGGCGACTCTGATAAGCAATATCATTAATAACTATAAGTATCCAGTTAAAAAGAGCAACATTATTGGCGTCTCCGGTGCGAATTGGCAACATTTGGTGACGCTGGTGGGATAGTATTCCACTCATTAAAAAGAGCAACACAAACCACCCCTAGTTTGATAAAGAGTTCATGGGGACATGTCAGAAGCAACACCAGGCATACCTAAAAATGCTGCGCCAACCAAGTGAAGCTACAATACAGGACTACTTGCATGCCAACAGCAAAGCAGCAAGTGATAGCAGAGCTAGGTAATTCCACAACCACAGATCCCAAACCCAGGTTGGTGGAAAAGTAAACAACTCAGTGGAGGAGGAAACTCCACAAATATTTCCATCCTCAAATAATGGGGAAGCTCGGCACATCAGTGCGAAAGATAATGCTCAAGCATTTGCAGCAAGCTTCAGCCAAAAGTGTCAAGTGGATGATCTATCTCAGCCTCCTCCAGGAGGTCCCAGCATCATCGATGCTAGTCTTCAGCCAATTCGATTCACTCCATGTGAAACCAAGAAATGGCTGCAGGCACTGGATATTGCAAAGGCTATGGATCCAGACAATATTCCAGCAATAGTACTGAAGACTGTGTTCCAGATCTTCACACCCCAGCCAAGCTGTTCCAGTACAGTAACACTGCCATCAACCTGACAATGTGGAAAATTTCTCAGGTATGTCCTGTACACAAAAAGCAGGACAAATTCAACCCAGTCAATTACCGACCCATCAGTCAACTCTTGATCAGCAGTCAAGGGGTCATCAACAATACCATCAAGTGGCTCAGCAATAACCTGCTCACTAACACTCAAGTTTGGACTCTGGCAGGGTCACTCGGCTCATGACAGTCTTGGTTCAAACATGGACAAAAGAGCTGAACTCCAGAGTCAGGTGAGAATGCTGACACTTGGCATCAAGGCAACATTTGACAGAGTGTGGCATCAAGGAGACCTTGTAAAACTGGGGTCAATGGGAATCAGGGGAAATCTCTCCGCTTGTTAGAGATCAATCATCTCAGCTCCAGGACATCACTGTAGGAGTTTCTCAGTGTAGTGTTCTAGGCCCAACCATCTTTAGCTGCTCCCTCAATGACCTTCCTTCCATCCAAAAGGTGAGTAGTGGGGATGTTCATTAATGTTCAGCATCAATTGCAATTCCTCAAATACTGAAGCAGTCCATGCCAAATGCAGAAAGACCTGGACGATATCCAGATTTGGGTGACAATTGCAAGAAAGATTCACACCACACAAGTGCATGGCATTGACAATCTCTAGGAAGAGAACTTAACCATCTCTCCTTGCCATTCAATAGCATTGTCATCACAAAATCCCCCACTTTCAACATCTGGTTGGTTACCATTGACCAAAAATTCAACTGGACCAGTCATATAAATACTGTGGCTACCAGGAACAGGTCAGATGCTAGGAACCCTGCAGCAAGTGACTCACACCTGACTCCCAATCAGAAGCATGGCCACCACCTACAAGGCAGGAACTTGATGGAATAGTCTCTCATTGACTAGATGAGTGCAGCTCCAGCAACAATCAAGAAGCTTGTTACCAACTCTGATAAGGCAGTCTGCTTGACTGGCACCTCTTCCACAAACATTCACTCCTTCCACCACCAATGCATAGTGGCTACAGTGTGTACTATCTACAAGATGCACTGCAGAAGGTGACCACGGCTTTGAGGCAGCACCTCCCAAACACCACCATCTAGAAGGACAAGGGCAGCAAACACATGGGAACACCACCACCTGGATTTTCCCCCCCCAGGTCACACAACATCATGACTTGGAAATATATCGCCATTCTCTAGGGCAATTAGGGATGAGCGATAGAAGCTAGCTGATCCAGAAATGCCCACATCCTATGAATGAATAAAAATAGAGTTCACTCAAGACCTATGCTGTATTCCTCTTTGCAATCTCCGTAACATTATGAACAAAATCTGATGTTGAAGGATGTAAGAACAAGTGTAACTAACAGTAGGTGCATTAGATACTTCGCGCACAAATGGAAAGATACGCAGCACGGTAGCATTGTGGATAGCACAATTGCTTCACAGCTCCAGGGTCCCAGGTTCGATTCTGGCTTGGGCCACTGTCTGTGCGGAGTCTGCACATCCTCCTCGTGTGTGCGTGGGTTTCCTCCGGGTGCTCCGGTTTCCACCCACAGTCCAAAGATGTGCAGGTTAGGTGGATTGGCCATGATAAATTGCCCTTAGTGTCCAAAATTGCCCATAGTGTTGGGTGGTGTTGCTGGGTTATGGGGATAGGGTGGAGGTGTTGACCTTGGGTAGGGTGCTCTTTCCAAGAGCCGGTGCAGACTCGATGGGCTGAATGGCCTCCTTCTGCACTGCAAATTCTATGATAATCTATGATAACATACATGACCCAGTTGGAGACATAATGTCGTTAAAATATTCTTCCACAAAGCAGAAGCACTGTCAGAACACTAAAAATTCTGTTTGAAGAAACCAATTCTAAAAAAAACAAGCTACTTCTTGATATCAACATACGCCATATAACACTCCCCGAAGATGACTGAAGATTAGCTTCATTTATGGGAAACGGTGAACACTCTCCCATGTACAAATTTAACATATCAAAAAGCAAATAATTGGAGCATCTTCACAACAATGACGAGTGGATAAATATATATCAGCCAGTCCAGTAAGGAAGCAAAGAGAAGAAGACTACACAAAATTCAATCCCCAATCTATGCTTGTGTGCTGTCTCTGCTGATACTGGCAATCAAAGTACAAATGAGAATGATGTAGCATAAGAGGCCATTCGATCCATCAGGATTGTGCCCGCTCTTTGAAAAAGCTATCCAATTGGTCAAACTCCCCTACTCTTTTCCCCAAAAGCCTGCAAAGTTTCCTCTTCAACCCAATTTGTTTTTGGGAATTGAATGTATCTCTTCCCCACTTTCAAAGAAATTAAAAAGAATTGGCTTGCTTTTAAATAGCTACTATTGGAGGGCTGAAAGCGATTTACAGTTAGTGAAGTACGACTAAATTGCAGTCACTCTTGTAATGTAGAAAACACAGATGCCAAAATGCACACAGCAAGCTCTGACAAGCAATGCAACAATGACCAGATAATATGATTTTTGTGACGTTGATTGAGAAATAAATATTGGCCAGGACACCAGGGAGAACTCTCCTGCTCTTCTTCAAAATAGTGCCATGGAATTGTTTAGATCCACCTGAGAAAGCAGACACAGCCTCCAGAGAAGGTACACTAGGTTAATCCCAGAAATGGAGCGATTTCCTTATGAAGAGAGGTTGAGTAGATTGGGCCTGTACTCGTTGGGAGTTTAGAAATATGAGAAGTGACCTTATTGAGACATGTAGGATTCTCAGGGAAGTTAGACAGGGTAGATGATGAGAGGATGTTACCTCTTGTGGGAGGGTCTAGGACCAGGGGGCACAATCAAAAAGTAACGGGTCATTCATTTAAGACAGAGATGAGGAGGAATTTATTTTCTCAGAGGGTAGAGAAGCTGTGAAGATCTTTACCGCGGAGGGATGTAGAGGTGGCCTTGTTAATTATGTTCAAGGCTGAGATAGACAGATTTTTAATCAGCAAGAGAATCAAAGGTTATAGGGATAAGGCAGGAAAGTGGAGCTGAGGTTACATCACATCAGCCATGATCTCATTGAATGGTGGAGCAGACTCAATGGGCAGAGTGGCCTACTTCTTATAGTCTTAAATACTTACCTTGCTCAACCAGGTGGAACTGCCAGGAATTGTTTTTAAAGCCTGCCGCAAAAAACATACATACTTCAAAATTCACTTTTTGTACACCCTCTTGCCCCACAGCTCCTGAAGAATATTTAACTACAATATTAACTGAAACACTTATCAGTCTTATTTCATGGCCATATAGTATTCTAAATGTAAAATTGAATCTTCTAAATACAATCCAAAAAGGTTGATTTATGAACCTCAAATTAGTGCCAAAGTAAATAATACCCACCCCAGGGAAAGTCGATATACTTGCACAAAATGCACAAGTCTTTAATAGAATCTGGCATTGCATCTAAAAACACTCTTTTATTTTGCTGTTTTCCTTCTGAAACAGTGCCACAGCCATTCAACTTATTTGATGATTGAACAAAAGAATAGTCACAACCCTTCTACACACAGATAAGTGCTGCAAACTCACTGACATGACATGGAAGCACAGTATCCCCATTCAATGTGTCCCTACATGGTTCCAGATGGTGTCAGTAGAATTGTGGTCTTCTACTTCCGTCCCACAAACATAAGCCAGTGCAGCCAAAGTAAGAACTCTGTCATGTGAAACCCTTCAAGACCCCATATTGCTGCAGAACATATTGCTTTAAAATAGCGGATGTAGAGAACTCAAAACTAGATTTTCCATGCAAGATATTACTAGTAAGGAGTCTTGAACAAATGCTGAAAGTACTAATCTTGAATAAGGCAGCTCCCCAGGTTTGATCCCCGGCCCGGTCAGTGCGTAATCGGAGAGGTGGTAACTGAGCACCATCATGCCAGGCCTTGGTGCTCCTGGATTGGGTAGAAGGCCCAAAGGTGGTTTAGCACAGTGGGCAAGCAGCTGGCTTGTAATGCAGAACAAGGCCAGCAGCGCGGGTTCAATTCCCGTACCGGCCTCCCCGAACAGGCGCCGGAATGTGGCGACTAGGGACTTTTCACAGTAACTTCATTGAAGCCTAATTGTGACAATAAGCGATTATGTGAGAATATGATTTGGATAACATGCAGCGAGGAGAGAATTTGTCATGCCCGAGTTGTTGCTCTCCACAGTTAAATAAGCTGCCAAACTCATGAAACCACGATCCAGTACAATGCATGGCAAAAAGAGAATCGAGCATCACAAGATAAAACTCCAGCTTTGATCATCGTTTTATCCTTGGGTGGCTTGACATTTTGAATTTTATCAGCTCTTAAAATCTGTCACAATGCAGCAAGAATAAGGAATTGTGTGTGATGGTGTGGCTGGCGGGGGTGGGGTGGGGGGGAGGAAACACAGGAAAAAGCTATTGAGTCATGTTTAGTAAGATCATCGTCGTTCCTTGAATGTGGTCCAACCATAAAATTACAAATACAGACAATAATTAGAGCAGAGAAGTCGATTTGGAAGCCCATTCTGCAAGGTCTGCTCCACAGGAGGTTTCGGTCCTCCCCGAGCTTGCCTTTGGACATCTGTGATACAGTGTGAACCAGATGTACCTCCCCAGTCAAACTCTCCACCTGCCACTGGAGCGGGTCGCACCTGGGATCGTTACATTTTTTTGGGGGGTAGGATTCTGAGTTAGAGGTGTTCAGTCTTAATCCTACAGATGGTAACTTTGCACCATTCACCCCTCAGCCAAGCACGTACACCAAATTGTCTGCTGAACCTGTGATTTCTCTTCTACGGAGCAGGATTATTATTGCAACAACACTTTTTCTCAGTAGGAAAAACTAACCTGGTGTGCATGTTCACAGATCTCTGAAGTCATCAGGACAGATAGATAAGGTAGTTAAGGCCTATGGGATTCTTGCCTTTATTAATCAAAACATTGAATACAAGAGCAGGGAGGTTATGCTGGAGCTGTATAAAATGCTGGTTAGGTCCCAGCTGGAGTACTGTGAGGAGTACTCTTTAGAGAGGAAGTGATTGCACTGGAGGGGGCACAGAGGAGATTCACCAGGATGTTGCCTGGGCTGGAGCGTTTCAGCTATCAAGAAACTGGATAGGCTGGGGTTGTTTTTCCCTGGAGCAGAGAAGGCCGAGGGGGGATCTGTTTGAGGTGTATAAATTATAAGGGACATAGGTAGAGTGGACAGGATGATTGACTCCTCCACTAAGGGGAAAGCTATGACCAGAGGACACGGTAATGGGAAGGAGGTTTAAAGAGAGATGCGAGGAAAAACTTTTTCCACCAGAACTCGCTGCCTGAAAGGATGGTAGGGACGAGAACCCTTACAACTTTTAAGTAGTATTTAGATGAGCACTAGAAATACCATAGAATGCAAGGCTACAGGCCACGTGTTGGAGAATAGTTATGTGCTTGATGGCCGGCGCAGACGCAATGAGCCAAAGGGCCTCTTTCCGTGCTGTAAAACTCTGACTTTTGGATCCAACATGCTACATTATCCTGAATCCCACGTGGGATCTTGTCAAAGGCTTTGCTGAAATCTATATAAACTACATCAATTGCACTATTGTGTACACATCTGGTCACCTCCTCAAAACGTCAATCAAATTTGTTAGGTATGACCTCCCCCTGACAAAGCCATTCTGACTATCCCTGATCAAACTTTGCCAGAGCCCCTGTAATTTCCCCCCATTCCTGCCTCTCCCTCAACCACGTCTCTTTGATGGCAACATCACCACAACTCCACTTGTTAAAACATGCCCTTAACTCAGCTGTCTTACCTAGGATTCACCCAACATTAAAGTAGAGGCCATCCAGCCTCACCTTTACTCCCTTGAAACTCAACATGCTGTGTCCTGATTGCACTGTTCTCTTTCTACCGAACTAGTTTAAATGTCACCCAACAGCACTAGCAAACTCAACTGCAAAGATGTTAGGGAGGTGGTGGCATAGTGATATTGTCACTGGGGTAATAAACCAGAGACCCAGGGTAATGGTTGGAGGACCCAGGTTCAAATCCAGTCACTGCAGATAATTCCAATATAAATCTGGAATTAAAAGTCTAATGATGACCATGAAACCATTGTTGATTCTTGTAAAAACCCATCTGGTTCACTAATGTCCTTTAGGGAAGGAAACCTGCCATCCTTACCTGGTCTAGCCTACAAGTGACTTGAGATCCACAGCATTGTGCTTAACTCTTAACTGCTGTTAGGAATGGGCAATAAATGCCAACATCCCGTGAACGATTGAAAAAATAAAATGTCGGTCTAATTTTGGTTCACTTGTGGACCATCCTATTTCTACAGGTACCACCTTCCCCAGAATAGATCCCAGTGGTCCAGGAATCTAAACCCATCCCTCCTACACCAATGCGGAGGATTAATTTGCCCTATTCTTCTATTTCTGTACTCGCTAACACATGGCACCGGGAATCATCCAGATTACAACCTTTGAGGTCTTGCTCTTTAGTCTACTGCCTAGCACCCTAAATTCTTGCTGTATTGCCCCAATCTTTATTTTACCCATTTCTAGAGGACCAATGCTTGCTTTAGTTACTCTTTTCCTTTTTAAATACCTGCAGAGACTCTTACTATCCACTTTTATACTTCTCGCTAGCTTTCTCACTTATCCAAATTACTCCCTCTTTATCAATCTTTTAGTCATTCTTTGCTGTTCTTTTTATTATGTACAATCTTCTGGCCTGCCACTTATGAATTTTCTTTTGATTTGATACTATATTTTATGGATGGTAGAGTCTCTCTCACTGGAATGATCTTTTGAGTATTTGAAAATATCTCCTTAAATGTCTGCCACTGTGTCTCTACTGACCTATCCCTTAACCTAATTTCCCAGCTCACTTTAGACAGCTGTCTTCATGCCGCCATAAATGTCTTTAAGTTTAAAACACTAGTCTTAGACCCATTCCTCTCTCCCTCAAACAGAATATGAAATTCAATCGTATTATGACCACTGCTGCTTGGATGCTTTCACTTGGAGGCAATGAATTAGTCCTTTCTGCATGTTCCATGGCAGCGCCTTTACCAATCATACTCCACGTGCCTACTAATCAGCACCCACTTGCTATGCAGTATAAATTATTGTTCCCTTTAAGAGTTGGTATTCTTGCACTTCTGGTCTGATGAGTACAAAATGAAGAGCTTTTAACAGCATGTCTCTTTTTTCAGCAATGCTCAAATCTTGAACTACCAAGTGACTATAATGAGACATCTTTGGACAACCTAATCTTCAGCTCAAACAAGTACAGCATGATTTTTTTTTTTACACACAACTGCCAAGCAAATTAAAAAAACAAAAGACCTAGTTGATAAACTTCAGCATGTTGCTGAGGTATACATATTAGGAAGAAATCAATTTCCCCTCAACATTTTCATATCTCAGTATCGTGACATTGCAATTCAGAGTAACCGATGAACAAATTTGTTCAAGCTCAAAACTGTCCAACGGGTATGGGGGGGGGGGCTGTCCAGCTGGTGTTCATATTTGTTGTGCGTAGTTTGAATTTTTTCACAAGATTGGGCTCCCAATCTAAATATCTACACTATCAAATGTTCAATGCTCTCACCAGTGCAAAGAACAAAGAAAAGTACAGCACAGGAGCAGGCCCTTCGGCCCTCCAAGCTCGTGCCGACCATGCTGCCTGTCTAAACTACAATCTTCTACACTTCCTGGGTCCGTATCCCTCTATTCATGTATTTGTCAAGATGCCCCTCAAATGTCACTATCGTCCCTGCTTCCACCACCTCCTCCGGTAGCGAGTTCCAGGCACCCACTACCCTCTGTGTAAAAGAATTTGTCTCGTACATCTACTCTAAACCTTGCCCCTCGCACCTTAAACCTATGCCCCCCTAGTAATTGACCCCTCTACCCTGGGGAAAAGCCTCTGACTATCCACTTTGTCTATGCCCCTCATAATTTTGTAGACCTCAATCAGGTCGCCCCTCAGCCTCCGTCGTTCCAGTGAGAACAAACAGAGTTTATTCAACCGCTCCTCATAGCTAATGCCCTCCATACCAGGCAACATCCTGGTAAATCTCTTCTTCACCCTCTCTAAAGCCTCCACATCCTTCTGGTAGTGTGGCAACCAGAATTGAACACTATACTCCAAGTGTGGCCTCAGGTTCTATACAGCTCCAACATGGATGGATGAGACAAAGGAAAGTGATAGCTCTCATTTCTGGGGCCATGTTGCACTTCTAGGGTTCATCTCAAGGGACGACTACATGTACTAATTTCATATCCAGTAGCAAGAAAACAGATTGTCTTCAACTTTAGAATATCTCTATAGTATCCGGCATCAAAATCTATCGGCAGGAGGAGCTTTCAAATCATGAATTCCAATAATGATGAAACTTACAAGGGTGGTTAGAAAATTGAAGGGAGAACCTAGACATCTATATTTTGAAACATTAGTTTCCAGCCTCTCTACTCGGGATCCTAGAATTGCACCCATCTTTTCAATGCTCTCAATTAGGATGCTGAGCACTTTTCTGAGTGAGGTGGCATTGTCTCAGTCAGGTTGGTACTAAAGACTTTATACATACCCTGCTGTGCTCCAATTGATGCAAGGATAACAAACCCTCTAAAATCCAAGCAATTATTTTTATTCTTTAATGGTCTTATGATCCCAGCTGATGTTATTACCGGACAAGTCAGATCTCAAGGCAAAACCCCGACTTGATAGATCCTAACCTTTGTTTAGAAATGTGGAGGGACGGATACTGGAGATAGTCACAGAACAAAAGAATAAAGCATTAATTAAACAAGGAAAGGTTAATTATAATACACTACTAAATCCATCTTATACTCTAGTTTGCTAAGTACACAGTCCATGTAAACCAATGGGCAACTATACACAAACAGCCCACACTCAAAAGCTTGTCAGATGCCACCAGAAACAACTTCTACAGATTTCTCGTTAACCCCTCCCAATAGGTCATCATACTGAGCAAACTGGCCTGGAACTCTGGTCTTCCACACAAGGGTCTGCAATCTCCACTCTTGTAGACCATGCCTTGGAATCTTCTCCCAAACAATGCTTTCTCTCTGATGTCTTCACCAAGGATCCACGCTCCAGGGTTTCTTCTTCTTCCTTCCAACGTTCCTCTCCCCTGAATCATGACTTGAGTTCAAGCTTTGCCTTCCACACACTCTCACAGGTACTCAGCCATACTAAGAGAACACCACTGCTTCACAGGTCTGCAGTAAACAGTTGTAGACATTTGGATGCCGCCTTGGATCTTCTCACTTCTTGCAAGCCTATTTTGCTTTAAGTCTTCTTCCTGGAGCTCTCTCTCCAATGTGGAGCCTTCTTCTCTGCTTCCTACTTTAACTTCATTGAACTGGGCCTAGTTGTGGTCACCCCCCTGGTTCCTTGTCGTCGTCGTGTCCATTTTTGGTCCGACTACTTGGTTTCTGGGACTTCCTTCTGTCATGGGAAATCTACCTTCTGCAGCTGCCACCCTGCATCTTTTGCACCGCTCTGTGTAATATATTTTGCTTCTAGGTCATTTGATCTTTGTGCCATTTCACTTTGGTTCTAGTCTCCTCTTCTGCACAGGTGCAGGGTTCCAAAAGGAAAAGAACAAACTGCACAGGTGCACAGGGCAGATTTCAGGCCTGAAAACGTGGATGTCACCAACTGCGCATGTGCGGCCATTCTCTGGCCAACAAATGCATGGAAGCTTATGATTGCAAAAAAAAAAAAGGAACAATCTACACTTGTTGCCATTCGAGGGCTGTGCAGAAACCACTGAGGCCTCCTGTAGTTTCCAATCGGAGGCCTGATCTCAAGTTTTTAATTCTTGGTTCCAAGGGCAATCACTCTCACCTCACCTCTGACATTCAGCCCTTTTGTCAATGTTTGAACCAAGGCAGTAATAAGGTCATGAACTGAGTGACCCTGACAGAACCCAAACTGAGCGTCCATGAGCAGGTTATTGCCGATTAAGTGCCGCTTGATAACACTGTTGATGACTCTTTCCATCACTTTGCTGATGATGGAGAGTAGACTGACAAGTAGCAAGTTACATTCGCACCACACAAGTGGCAGGCAATGACCATCTCCTACAAGAGAGGATCTAACCACCGCGCCTGACATTCAATGACATTACCATCATGGAATCCCCCACAATCAACATCCTGGGGATTATCATTGATCAGAAACTGAACTGGACTAGCCATATTAATACTGCGGCTAGTTCAAAGGCTAAGAATCGTACGGCAAGTAACTCACCTCCCGATGCCCAAAGCCTGCCCACCATCTACAGTGCACAAGTCAGGAGTGTAATGGAATATTCTCCACTTGCCTGGATGGTGCTGCTGCAACAACATTCAAGAAGCTCTGTACCATCCAGGACGAAGCTTGATTGCTCCCCCTTCCACATTAAAATCCTCCACCACCGAACAGTGGCAGCCATGTGTACCATCTACAAGATGCACTGCAGTAACTCACCAAGGTTCCTCAGGCGGCACCTTCCAAACCCAAGACTACTACCATCTAGAAGGACAAGAGCAGCAGATACCCGAGAACCCCACCACCTGGAGGTTCCTCTCCAAATCACACCACCTTGACTTGGAAATATTTTGCCGTACCTTCACCATTGCTGGGGCAAAATCTTGGAACTCACTCCCTACCAGCATTGTGGGTGTACCTAAACCTCAGGGGCTGCAACAGTTCAAGAAGGCAACTCCTCACTACCACCTTCTGAAGGGCAACTAGGGATAGGCAATAAATGCTGGCCTAACCAGTGATGCACACATCCTGGAAATGAACTTATAAAATCGACGATGTCTCACCTGGTTACTAGATTCTGTGGATGATAAAGGCCCAATCACCTACAGGTGACAATCCATCATGTAAGCAAACAAAACATGAACAGGATCCAGGTCAACTTGAGTAACTAGGAGTGAGTAATTTCCAGCTATCTTTCACTAATAAAGTAGGTGATGATTCACCAACATTAGCAGATGCCAATGCAATTATTTAAACAATGCAAGGTCAAATGTTGATTTACACAAG
Source organism: Scyliorhinus torazame (assembly GCF_047496885.1). NCBI lineage: Eukaryota > Metazoa > Chordata > Chondrichthyes > Carcharhiniformes > Scyliorhinidae > Scyliorhinus > Scyliorhinus torazame. Next base: position 66,097,526 of record NC_092715.1, read on the forward strand.
GGAAAAGGGTGATTCATGCCTTAGCTTTCTTAGCTCAAGCATTCATGAGCACCAGAGAACACAGGGGATGTATCGTCAGCACAGGGCTAAATCGTTGGCTTTGAAAGCAGACCAAGGCAGGCCAGCAGCACGGTTCAATTCCCGTAACAGCCTCCCCGAACAGGCGACGGAATGTAGCGACTAGGGGCTTTTCACAGTAACTTCATTTGAAGCCTACTTGTGACAATAAGCGATTTTCATTTTCATTTCATTTTGTGTGCCTTAAACTGAAGGAGCTGGAATGAGCTCTGGTCCCCAAATACAAATTTCCAAGCATCTGAAATCAATTTCAAATACCTCCAGCAGTGCTCTATTTGGGATCATTTAAGAACAACTTCAAGCAGCGATGAATTTTCAGCTTGACCCAAACTGCATTGTCAGTGAGCTGGAACTTGGAACTTTTTGCCTGGAGGATCAAGAGAATATAGAGACACATTTGTACAGCGTACACTATGTTCCCATCAAGACTTGACAAAGGCAATACAACTCTGGAAACTGCAGATAATTGGAAACAATGCCAATACTGTTTGTGAATATCTGTCATTGAGAGTTACCCATGTCTGACAACCAAGGACATAGTGGCCACCGAAAGACATCAATAGATTTAATCAACTTTCTGTTTTACTAGCCTCTCACTTTTTTAAGTAGTCGCACAGGTGGGGTGGCAGCCTTACATCTCATAAGACAATGGTTTGTGCTATGATGGTCAATTCTTTGTTAAACATTGTCTGGTTTGACTCAGGAGCCTCCACTGTACAGGAAGACAGAAGGCTGAGAAAGTGCATAATTCGCTGGTCTCGTTTCTCGGCCAACTGAGCTTTCTGTTTTTTCTCGGCTCTTTCTATGCCTTTCGTCCAGATCATGGCTATCAGTGACCGTCTCCCAGTGATGACTGTTGCCCAGTGCTCAACGTCCTTGTCGGCCAACTTCATATCTTGATTGCTGGTGTTCTTGTAGCAGGAGGTCAAGGCGCAGTCGCGAGTCCACTGTACAGAAGGTCTTTGGGTATATGGTTGTCATCCATCTAATGAACTAGGCTGAGGACTTGACATTCCACGTCTTCGGAGTTGGGGACATTGCCCTGCCAAGAGATGCTGAGGATGCATTTGAGACAGTGAAGGTGGAAACTGTTCAGCCTTTTTCTCCCGCGCAGGATACACTTTCCTAGTCTCATCACTGCAGAGTAGTGCAGTGAGGATGCAAACTTGGTAGATCCACAGTTTGGTGTTCAGTCAGGTTGCTGTTGTTCCACATGCTCTTCTGGAGCTTTGACATAACAGTGACACCTTTAGTGTTGATTTTAGCATCAAGTCACAGATTGCTGTTAATTGTGGAGCCTGGAAATATGTCCAGCGTCACTTTTGTCAGTGCTGACGTATGACAGTATAGCTAAATCCTGGACCAGTATATTGGTCATCCTGATACTGATGAACAGACTAAAATTCTGTAAGCGTCCATTTGCCACGGACAGTGTACCTCAGTATGGAACGTTGGTTGGTGTGACAGCATCAGTGTAGGCAACTGACTGCCCTAAGACTTGGTGCAGCTTTGCCTTGGATCACAGGCAAGCAAGGTTGAACATCTATTCCATCAGTTTTTGCATGCAAGCAGACAACCTCTGTAGATGACCTGAAAGCATACGATAGCAGCAAATAGAAGAATATGCCGAAGAGTACCAGAACAAAACCATGTTTGCTCTCGCTGCAGATCTCAAAGGGTTCCAGCATTGCCCCACCTTACCCATCATGTTGCCCTGGAAAGAGATCACAGTTAGCTACATTGCTGGGCAGCCACTTTTCTCCACAAACATACATAGAGCACCTCTGATCAATAGTTCAATGCCTTGGCAAAATCGATGAAGGTAATATATAGTTGTCTCCTTTGTTGACAGCATATCTCTTGCAATTGCTGGACTGAGGAGATTAGTTGCAGTTCTGCCAGTTCTGAAACCACACTGGGATTCAGGGTAGATGGATGTAACCAGGATCTGCAATCTGACAATGGCAAAACAGGCAAATACTTTTCCCCTTAAATGCTCAGCGGGGCTATGCTGGGACACTGCCCTCTCTCTGCAGCAGGGAAGGTTATGCAGATGCTGCAGGCGTGCTAGTTTCCCCTACTGAAGGTGTTCAGGTGGTAAAGCAGCTGCACCTAGAGCTTTACCCATGGCAACTGAGTCAATAGCCTTGCTAAGCTTCTCCAGCTCTGCCATGACGGGTGGGCTTTCTACAGCCTTTAGTGCTTTCTCTTTGTGTTCTCCCGAGAGTACAACTCAGGGTAGTGTGCCACCATCTCTGCAAACATTTATTGCTGCCAGTCCCACCCTTCTGTTTCTGATATAGAGGGGTTTTCTTTGCAGTTAGGCCGGTTGCCTTTTTGATCTCTTCATACATGTCCCTGATATTTATTTTGTCAAAGGGAAACTGGGTATTCTGGCAGAGTTGTAACAACTAGTCTTTGGCGCGCCGCCTAGTAGTCTAGTGGACTTTATTTAGAGCGGCTCTTCGTGTAATTAGAGTCTTCTCACTTAATCACTCTTTTAATAAGCGAGAGTGGATCATTTGGCCTGCTGGGATACAGTCAAGCATACCTCCCTCAAGTTAACTTTTTCCCCCCTAGGAGCACTGGCAAGAACGTTGGCAGAGGTTTGCAGGGCAAATCTCACTTTCCAGTACCTACTTGGTCGCTATTATTCCTTTGTCCAGAGGGTATCCAGAGGACATAACAATGGAGCCCCTCATGTGTCCTCATCATCCTTCCAAAAAGAAAGTGAAGATTGTAGCAAATAGCAGCCGATTCTTTCCCCTATTTGGCTCAGCACCATAAAATACTTCACCGGCTGAGATTCGGCTAATTCAAAAGGACCAAATATTGATTTATCTTGTCTTCATGTTTCAGTATTCAACAGAATGGGAAGCAGAAGAATAATTAAGTAAGCATTTGTAGTGCAGATACAGGAAATGTATAATTCAAAATTTGGTACACAATATACCGAAAAATTGACATAAAAATATTCACCTTTTGAAATTATCATTTTATCTAGTCATAATAATTACTTACACAAATATATATAAGCATTAATTGGTGAAAAAACATTTGCCTAAAATAAAGTTCATATTCAAATCTGTTAATTGACACAAATGTTTTCTTCCGTGGTGTGAAGGTTAGGCATCACTGAATACTGCAGAAGTGTCATAATAAAGGCCCCAGACATAAAAGGACATGATCTGTTCATTCAATCAACCAATTACTCACTCCACAGCCTAATGCACAGCCTAATGTTCCAGTGTCAGTAAACGCCACAGTTCTTGATATCAGTCACACCTGTACTTTATGTTTCTCTCAAAAATAGACATAAGATAGAGGATTGAAATTTTTATATACCAATGTCAATCATCTCACCCCAGATTCCTTTGGCAGTACAGATTGATCAAAGCTTGAGGCCCGGAATTTTCCTGCACCGATGACTTCTCTTCCTGCTTCTGTATCGTTGCCTCTGGTCGTATCCTCCAGCCATTTACCCATGGCCTTCCTAATTCTTATGTACATGCTGCTCCTAAGCGATATCATCCGAAAGCATGGTTAGTTTTCACATGAACGCTTTTGAGACCCAGCTCTACCTTACCACATCTTTTGATCTTCCACTGCTGCTAAGTTATCAGTCCCCTTATCTGACGCCTAATACAGGAGGAGCAGAAATTTCCTCCAATTAAATACAGGGGAGACTTGAAGCTACTGTTTTTGCTCACTGCTCCAAACTTCAATTCCAACTACCAACTCTACCCCTCTGTGACACTAAACGGTGACTCTCGACCAGTCTGTTTTCAACTGCAATGTCATATTTATCCCCGATGTGGAGATGCCGGCGTTGGACTGGAGTGAGCTTGGTAAGAAGTTTTACAACACCAGGTTAAAGTCCAACAGGTTTGTTTCGATGTCACTAGCTTTCGGAGTGCTGCTCCTTCCTCAGGTGAATGAAGAGGTATGCTCCAGAAACATATATATAGACAAATTCAAAGATGCCAGACAATGCTTGGAATGCGAGCATTAGCAGGTGATTAAATCTTCACAGATCCAGAGATGGGGTAACCCCAGGTTAAAGAGGTGTGAATTGTGTCAAGCCAGGACAGTTGGTAAGATTTCCTAGGCCAGATGGTGGGGGATGAATGTAATGCGACATGAATCCCAGGTCCCGGTTGAGGCCGCACTCATGTGTGCGGAACTTGGCTATAAGTTTCTGCTCAGCGATTCTGCGTTGTCGCGCGTCCTGAAGGCCGCCTTGGAGAACGCTTACCCGGAGATCAGAGGCTGAATGCCCTTGACTGCTGAAGTGTTCCCCGACTGGAAGGGAACATTCCTGCCTGGTGATTGTCGCACGATGTCCATTCATTCGTTGTCGCAGCGCCTGCATGGTCTCGCCAATGTACCACGCTTCGGGACATCCTTTCCTGCAGCTTATGAGGTAGACAACGTTGGCCGAGTCGCACGAGTATGTACCGCGTACCTGGTGGGTGGTGTTCTCACGTGTAATGGTGGTATCCATGTCGATGATCTGGCACGTCTTGCAGAGATTGCCATGGCAGGGTTGTGTGGTGTCGTGGTCACTGTTCTGAAGGCTGGGTAGTTTGCTGCAAACAATGGTTTGTTTGAGGTTGCGCGGTTGTTTGAAGGCAAGTAGTGGGGGTGTGGGGATGACCTTGGCAAGATGTTTATCTTCATCGATGACGTGTTGAAGGATGTGAAGAAGATGTTGTAGTTTCTCTGCTCCGGGGAAGTACTGGACGACGAAAGGTATTCTGTTGGTTGTGTCCCATGTTTGTCTTCTGAGGAGGTCGGTGCGTTTTTTTGCTGTGGCGCGTTGGAACTGTCGATCGATGAGTCGAGCGCCATATCCCGTTCGTACGAGGGCATCTTTCAACGTCTGTAGATGTCGGTTACGCTCCTCCTCGTCTGAGCAGATCCTGTGTATACGGAGAGCTTGTCCATAGGGGATGGCTTCTTCAATGTGTTTAGGGTGGAAGCTGGAGAAGTGGAGCATCGTGAGGTTATCCGTGGGTTTGCGGTAAAGCGAAGTGCTGAGGTGACCGTCCTTGATGGAGATGAGTGTGTAAGAATGCAACTGATTTGGGAGAGTAGTCCATGGTGAGTCTGATGGTTGGATGGAACTTATTGATGTCATCGTGTAGTCGTTACAGTGATTCTTCGCCGTGTGTCCAAAGGAGAAAAATGTCATCGTTTCAGGCAATGCGACCCTGTGTGAGAACCTCTCTGGCCACATCGAGGGCATCTTGAAACCCATTGTACAAGGTACGCCCAGCTTCTGTCTCGACACGACAGACTTCCTGCAGAAACTCAGCACCCATGGACCAGTTGAACTAGGAACATTCCTCGTCACAATGGACGTCTCGGTACTCTATACCAGCATCCCCCATGACAATGGCATTGCTGCAACAGCCTCAGTACTCAACACCCACAACTGCCAATCTCCAGACGCAATTCTGCAACTCATCCGCTTAATTCTGGATCACAACGTCTTCACCTTCGACAACAAGTTCTTCATCCAGACACACGGAACAGCCATGGGGACCAAATTCGCACCCCAATACGCCAACACCTTCATGCACAAGTTTGAACAAGACCTACTCACCGCACAGGACCTTCAACCGACGTTATACACCAGATACATCGATGACATTTTTTTTCCTTTGGACCCACGGCGAAGAATCACTGAAACGGCTACACGATGACATCAATAAGTTCCATCCAACCATCAGGCTCACCATGGACTACTCTCCCAAATCAGTTGCATTCTTGGACACACTCGTCTCCATCAAGGACGGTCACCTCAGCACTTCGCTTTACCGCAAACCCACGGATAACCTCACGATGCTCCACTTCTCCAGCTTCCACCCTAAACACATTAAAGAAGCCATCCCCTATGGACAAGCTCTCCGTATACACAGGATCTGTTCAGACAAGGAGGAGCGTAACAGACATCTACAGACGTTGAAAGATGCCCTCGTACGAACGGGATATGGCGCTCGACTCATCGATCGACAGTTCCAACGCGCCACAGCAAAAAAACGCACCGACCTCCTCAGAAGACAAACATGGGACACAACCAACAGAATACCTTTCGTCGTCCAGTACTTCCTCGGAGCGGAGAAACTACGACATCTTCTTCACAGCCTTCAACACGTCATCGATGAAGATAAACATCTTGCCAAGGTCATCCCCACACCCCCACTACTTGCCTTCAAACAACCGCGCAACCTCAAACAAACCATTGTTTGCAGCAAACTACCCAGCCTTCAGAACAGTGACCACGACACCACACAACCCTGCCATGGCAATCTCTGCAAGACGTGCCAGATTATCGACATGGATACCACCATTACACGGGAGAACACCACCCACCAGGTACGCGGTACATACTCGTGCGACTCGGCCAACGTTGTCTACCTCATACGCTGCAGGAAAGGATGTCCCGAAGCGTGGTACATTGGCGAGACCATACAGACGCTGCGACAACGAATGAACGAACATCATGCGACAATCACCAGGCAGGAATGTTCCCTTCCAGTCGGGGAACACTTCAGCAGTCAAGGGCATTCAGCCTCTGATCTCCGGGTAAGCGTTCTCCAAAGCGGCCTTCAGGACGCACGACAACGCAGAATCGCCGAGCAGAAGCTTATAGCCAAGTTCCGCACACATGAGTGCGGCCTCAACCGGGACCTGGGATTCATGTCGCATTACATTCATCCCCCACCATCTGACCTGCGAAATCCTACCAACTGTCCTGGCTTGACACAATTCACACCTCTTTAACCTGGGGTTACCCCATCTCTGGATCTGTGAAGATTTAATCACCTGCTAATACTCGCATTCCAAGCATTGTCTGGCATCTTTGAATTTGTCTATATATATATGTTTCTGGAACATACCTCTTCATTCACCTGAGGAAGGAGCAGCGCTCCGAAAGCTAGTGACATCGAAACAAACCTGTTGGACTTTAACCTGGTGTTGTAAAACTTACCATATTTATCCCCGAGATTAGCTTCCAATCCCACATTCAAGCCATCACTAAGACCGCCTATTTCCACCTCCCTAACATAAGCCCAATTTCAGCCAGCTCAGTTCATCTGCTCTGAATACCTCACTCATGCTTCCATTCTTCCATTACTTCCATTCTTGACTATTCCAATCACTCCTGGCTGGTCTCCCACATTCTACCCTCCAAACTTAGTCATCCAAAGCTCTGCTGCCCGAGTCTTAATTCAAGTCATTCACCGATCACCCATGCTCGCTGACCTAAACTGGCTCCCAATCAAACAAACAGAGTCTTGATTTTAAAATTCTTGTCTTTTGCCAAATTCCTCCTCGTCGCAAGGAATGTAGGAGCTGCAGAAGTAGGCAATTCAGCCCTTCGAGCCTGCTCCGCCATTCAATCAGATCATGGCTGATCTTTTCCTGGTATCAAAACCATCTCCCCACCTGTTGCCCATATCCCTTTAACCCATTTTTAAAAAAAAATCAGAAATATATCTATCTCCTTGAAACCATTTAATGACTCAGATTCTACCGCACTATGGGGCTTCCTTGGTTAATCTTGTCCAGCCTCACAATGTTCAAACTCATCTAATTCTGGACTCAAAACATCCCTGATTTTAATCACTCCATCCTTGGTGGCCACATCTTCAGATGCCTCAGACCCAAGCTCAGAAATTACCGCCCCTCAGGGCAGCACGGTGGGGCAGTGGTTAGTGCTGCTGCCTCATGGCGCCGAGGTCCCGGGTTCGTTCCCGGCTCTGGGTCACTGTCCGTGTGGAGTTTGCACATTCTCACCATGTTTGCGTGGGTTTCGCCCCCACAACCCAAAACATGGGCTGGGTACATGGCCACGCTAAATTGCCCCTTAATTGGAAAAAATGAATTGGGTACTCTAAATTTATTTTTAAAAAATAAATTACCACCCCCTCTACCTAGCTTTCCTGTTTGAAGACAGTCCTTAAAACCTCACTCTTTGGTAATGAAATCTAAGTGGCATGGTGTCATATTTTGTTTTATTTTTCTCACATGGCTTTGGGTCATTCTATTCTATTATATTAAGGGTGCCATATAAATACGAGTCATTTGTGGCAGAACAGAAATCCTTTGACCAGAAATTATAAACACATTAACAAGAAATTATCTGGAACTTTAAATTAAATTGCGTCAAAAAATGATCATAGCAGTACCAACTTTTATCCACTGAAAGTAATCAAAACATAGCTCTCCCTAGAGTTGACTAACTAACATCCACAAATTATTAACAAAACTTTGCACATCTATGGCTGGGACAGTGAAGAAGAATTAAGAATCTTAATATTCCTCTAAATGTTGCATGCATACAATGACTAAAATATACATTTTAACAGATAAATATCAAAAATATGTTGGGGAAACCCAAACCACAGGCAAATTACAAACTACCAGAAGGATTGACGTGTGCTGACATCAGCATGCCAAAATCCAGGGTTAAAGTCCAAAGTTTGCAAAATGAATGTTTTCCAAATTGCTTAGTTTTACCTACTTAAACAAATAACATTGAGAGGATTGAGCAGCCCAAAATGTCTATACTTTTACTTAACCCCTACCGCAACTACACTAATAGAGAGTCTGTTACATGTTATTATTTATTTATTATTCTATTTTGACCATTAGAACACAAGAAATAGGAAGAGTAAGCCGTTTATTGAAATACCATTCAGAATTATTGCTGATCTAGCTCAGTTGGTTTCCTTAATATTCACAAATCTGTCCCTCTCTGACTGACCACCCACAGTGGCATTGGTGATCATTTGCAGCTTTCTATAGACTCTGGAGGGGTTCCAATGGATTGGAGGGGTAGCGAATGTATCCCCACTTTTTAAAAATGGAGGGAGAGAAAACGGGGAATTATCGACCGGTTAGCCTGACATCGGTGGTGGTGAAAATGCTGGAGTCGATTATTAAGGACGAAATAACAGAACATTTGGAAAGCGGGGACAGGATTGGTCGAAGTCAGCATGGATTCACTAAAGGGAAATCATGCTTGACAAATCTTCTGGAGTTTTTTGAGGATGTGACCAGTGGAATGGACAAGGGTGAACCAGTGGATATTGTGTATCTGGACTTTCAAAAGGCTTTTGACAAGCTCCCACACAAGAGATTGGTGAGCAAAATTAAAGCTCATGGAATTGAAATCATAGAAATCATAAAATCCCTACAGTGCAGAAAGAGGCCATTTGGCCCATCATGTCTGCACCGACCCTCTGAAAGAGCACTCCACCCAAACCCACTTCTCCACCCATCCCAATAATCCCTTAACCTAACGTACAAATCCCTGGATATTAAGGGGCAATTTAGCATGGCCAATCCACCCAACCTGCACACCTTTGGACTGTGGTAGAAAACCATGGCACCCAGTGGAAATCCACCAGGACACAGGGAGAATGTGCAAACACCACAGTCAGTCACCCAAGGTTGAATTGAGCCCAGGTCCCTGGCGCTGTGAGGCAACAGTGCTAACCACTGTGCCATCATGTCGCCCCACTGTGCCGTATTGGGAGTAATGTATTGACGTGGATAGAGAACTGGTTGGCAGACAGGAAGCAGAGAGTGGGAATAAACAGGTCCTTTTCAGAGAGGCAAGCAGTGACTAGTGGGGTACCGCAGGGTTCAGTGCTGGGACCCCAGTTGTTTACAATATACATTAATGATTGCGATGAAGGAATTGCATGCAATAGCTCCAAATTTGCAGATGACACTAAGCTGGGTGGCAGTGTGTGCTGTGAGAAGGATGCAAAGAAGCTTCAAGGTGATTTGGACAGGCTGGCTGAGTAGGCAAATATTTGGCAAATGCAATATAATGTGGGTAAATGTGAGGTTATCCACTTTGGTGGCAAAAACAGGAAGGCAGATTATTCTCTGAATGGTGGCAGTTTAGGAAACGGGAAGTGCAACAAGACCTGGGTGTCATGGTGGAACAGTCGCTGAAGGTTGGCATGCAGGTACAGCAGGCAGTGAGGAAAGCTAATGGCATGCTGGCCTCCATAGTGAGAGGATTTAAGTATAGTAGGGATGTCTTGCTGCAGTTATACAGGGCCTTGGTGAGGCCACACCTTAAGTATTGTGTGCAGTTTTATTCTCCTAGTTTGAGGAAGGACATCCTTGCTATTGAGGGTGTCCAGCGAAGGTTTACCAGACTAAATCCTGGGATAGCAGGACTTAAATATGAAGAAAGACTAGATTAACTGGGCTTGTACTTACTGGAGTTTAGAAGAACGAGGGGGAATCTCATCAAAATAAATAAAATCCTGATGGGACTGGACAGGCAAGATGCGGGAAGAATGTTCCTGATGTTGGGGATGTCCAGAACTAGGGATTACTGCCAAAGAATAAAGGGTAAATCATTCAAGAATGAGATGAGGAAGAACTTCTCTCAGAGTTGTGAACTTGTGGAATTCTCTACCACAGAAAGCTGTTGGGACCAGTTCGTTGGACATATTCAAGAGCGAGCTGGACATGGCCTCTGTGGCTAAAGGGATCGAGGCGTATGGAGAGAAAGCGGGAGTGGGATTCTGAGTTTGCATGATCAGCCATGATCATATTGAATGGTGGTGCAGGCTCAAAGGGTCAAATGGCCTACTCCTGCGCCTATTATCTATGTTTCTCGACTGTAGAGATATCCAAAGATTCACACTCCTTTGAGTGAAGAGATTTCTCATCAGTTGTAAATGGCAAGCCGCTGATTCTGATGCTTCATCGGAATCTTCCAGATTCATAAAATCTACAAGACAAGGAACGGTTCCAAGCCTGTCAACGGGCCACCGACTGCGCATTCTTTTCCCCTATATGGTTCATGAGGAAACCTGGTGGATCTTGACATTAGCTGTGGATTATCAGGAGCTTAACAAAAAGAAGTCACTAACAGGTACCACCGTTGCTCCTAGCCCTGAGACTATGATAAAGCAAGCCCCTCAGGTATGCTTATTCATAGTCCTCGGTATAAGCAATGGGTTCTGGCCAATTGCCCTGAATGAGGAATGCCAAGATAAATTCACTTTTACCTTTCAGGGACACCAATACACATGGACATGTCTCCCAGAGGGATTTAACAATTCCCCCTCCATCCTCCATCAAAGACTAACACAGGAGTTACTTAAATTCGCCAGATCCAACTGCCTTATGCAATATGTTGGTGACCTTCTCTTCCAGACTGAGACTAAGGAGGAGCACCTACAGATTCTTGGGAGCTCCTCACTCTTCCAGGATCCCTGGGACTAAAGGTTAATCCCAATAAAGCCAAAATTATGAAACCACAGAGGTGGTCGATCAACAGGTAACCTCCACATTCATTGTCCAATTAGGGGTAACAACCAGCAGACACGCACACCGGGGGAACGACAGAGGCAAAGGGAACATGATCTCAACTTCCTTCCCGCCAAGCCCCTTACTAATTTTGTTTCAATGATGTTCAATTGTATTACACCAAGTCTCTCTCTCATTTTTCTAAAACTCTCATGTCAAGCCACTCAATCGTCAGGCAATCCCCTCATCCCAGGAATCAGTAGGTGAACCTCTTGAATTCTTCTTGGGCAAGCATATCCTTGTTCAGGTAAGGAGACTGAAATACTCCAGGTATAGTCTCACCAATAATTGTAGGAAAATTCCGGAGGAGTGATTTTCTGAGATTAGAAAGCAAGGGCCTGACACTGTTAATCTTTAAAAAGTGAGGAAATTACTGCTGTCCCCTTCTCGCCTGACGAAATTGTGAGATCGAAGGCTTTAAAACAGACAAATTCGTTAACAGGTGGCTGAAAGTCATTTCCCCTTTTGGTTTCGCAATGTCAACCTCACCGCCCCTTTTTTTTAAAAAAAAAGAAACTGCATGTTTCCTTAAAGTTGGTGGAGTTTGTGCACACCTTTATTTATCCTAGTGAAATGCTATTGAAAATTAGAGGTCACAGACATGTGAGGTTGTGTTCAAAAGGCAGGTTAAAGCAGAGCCGCACCCTGGCCGGGTGTGAGTGAGTGAGAGAGAAAGAGCGAGGCCGGTGATCTCCAGGAGACTTTAATCCGGTTCCACCCCCTCCGTCGCCTCTGCCCGACCCAATTCCACACACCCATGAGGCAAACTCCCTCAAAAAAAAGTGCTAGAAAGTTTGCAAACGGCAGACGAAAAAGTTTGAGAGGGGTAAAACAAAAACACAACCGAACACGTTTCAGATTCCAAACAGCAGCGAAGCTTTCAGACAAAACATTAAGTAATTTCGAGAGGAAACCGGAAACCTGAAGACACGTCCCCCTTGTGAAGTGCACACAACACCCAAAAAAAAAACCTTCAGATTCAAAAAATATAAGACACGTTTTCCAAATTTTAAACAACGGCCTCGGTTGGTTTAATACCGCAGGGTTGGAATGGCCCGACCAGGGTAGGAGAGGCTGCTTCAATTATCATTTGCATCTTTGTATTTATTTATGTGGCAAAAGTTGTTGCAGACTTGCCCGGGAGTCGCGTGCTGTGGATATAAAGTAGCTCGAGGCGGCTTGAGAGCGAGCGCTTCACCATCTGCCTGTGTCCCAGTGCACCAACACTCAGTTACAATATTACTCACATCCATAGCGGGGTCTGAGCAGAGTCAGGTTCTCCTCGTACATCCTCGCCTCACTGCGCTCCACGCTCCGGATTGTCTGATGTGTACACGCGTGTCCCACAGTGACTCCCGCTTCCCCACTGCACTTCACTCACTGAGTGTGCCGGGCTTTCCTTCGGCGTCCCGTTATACCGTGGGGAGCAGCGCCTCTCTGTGGCAGCGGCCCCTGTTGGTTTAGGCAGCCTGTTGCAGCCTTCAAATCACCCCTCACTCACTCACTCAGGGCCCTGTGTTGCACGTTTTGGGTGAGCAGGGTGTCAAACGCGGGGGGAATCCCAATTTCCCCGTTTGAGAATCCTCCAATCCAGCAACTGGCGAATTCACTCCTTTAGGGTTTCTACTCCTGGTGTGGGGTCACCTTCCCTCCACCATAGGGTCCTACAGCACAGGAAAGGCCCTTTGGTCCATTGCGTCTGTGCCAGTGAAAAACAATCACCTAAGTATTCTAATCTCATTTTCCAGCACTTGGCCCATAGTCGAGTATGCCTTAGGCATCACAAGTGCATATCTAATTACTTCTTAAATGTTATGAGGTTCTCTGCTCCGCCACCCTATCAGACAGCGAGTTCCAGACTCCCACCACCCTCTAGGTGATAAAGCTTTTACTCACATTCTCTCAAAACCTCCTGCCCCTTACCTTAAATCTGTGCCCCCTGGTCATTGATCCCTCCACCAAGGGGAAAAGTTTCTTCCCGTCAACTCTATCTATGCCCCTCATAATCGTATACATCTCAATCATGTCCCCCCTCAGTCGCTCCGGTCCAAGGAAAACAACCCCAGTCTATTTAATCTCACTTCACAACTAAAACTCTCCATCCCAGGCAACGTCCAGGTAAATCTACTCTGCACCCTTTCCAGTGCTATCACATCCCTCCTACAATGTGAATCTCAGAACTGCACACAAGGTCATAAGGTCTGAAGTGAGGATGTGGAACTTCACTGCATTCAGTTCCATTGGCAATTCCTCAAATAAAGAAGCCGTCTGTAGCTTCATGCAACAAGACCTGAAAAACATCCAGGATTAAGTTGTTAATTGGAAAGTAACATTTGTGCCACAAAAGTGCTTGGGGAATGATCTCCAACAAGAGTAAGTCTAGCCACCTCCTCTTGACATTCAATGGAAATGGCATCTGTAATAATCCCAGGAGTCACAGGCTAAAAGGCAAAGCAGGTTTATTCTCCAACACAAACAAGGCCACAGCCGCAGCGATCAAAACAAATATCCCAGCCCAGGATTATCGGGAACTGCCGGTCCGGATCTGGGGTCAATATTCAAGGCTCTGCTGGTGGGCCCCAGCTGGGTGGGCCTCCACCCGCTCAACATGGCAATTCATATTCTACAGGGAGGACAATCAGCGATCACCCATGGTCTTCATGAGGGTTATAACATCCCACTTAAGTCTATTTCATCCCCTTCACTCAGTGGGAAAAGGGACCTCTTCTACTTTTTGACACTCGGCCTCGGGTCTGTGGCCAGGTGGACCTGGATTGGGGTGGGGGCATGAAGTGGACTTGCAGACCTCCGCTTCCTCAATGAGCGCCTGAGGGTTGCGGAAGGGGGCTCGTCCTTGGTGCTGACCTCCGGAGGCAAACCAGTCTGCTCAGCCTCCATCTTGGATCTCAAGAGGGGATCAAAACAAATATCCCAGCCCAGGATTATCAGGAACTGCCGGTCCGGATCTGGGGGTCAATATTCAAGGCACATTATTGGTGACCCTTGTGTCACCGGTGGGTTGAGACCTTGTGCCAGAGGTGGCCGCGACTCGTGTTGAGGATGTAGTTCCCACTGGAAATGTGCTCTCTACTCCTCAGGTAGTCCAGGTGCTTTTAAAAGGCCTTTCCTTGGACCTTGACTTTATAGGAGACATCTTCCCCAACACGACTCCAGGGATCCCACTGAAGCCATCTTAAAAGTTCTGTACATATACGGCATCGTCTATTTTATATGTTCTCTTGAGCCTCCTGTCGTTGTAATTCCTCTTTTGGCTTTCCTGCTTGGACTCCATCTTCCCCACCAAATTGGGAAATAGCAGGCTCAGCCTTGCCCACAGTCGTCGTCCCATCAATAATTCTGCCGGGGCACCTCCCATGTGAGACATGGTTCAGTAGTCAAAAAGGAATCGAGCCAAGCGAATGTCAATGGGACTCACTGGCTGTTTCTTCATTCCGTTCTTGAATGTCTCTACCACCCATTTTGCTAGACCATTGGACAACGGTATGGCACCATCCGGGTGTGCCTGATGCTGTTGGACTTCAAAAATGCCTGGAACTCCTCGCTTGTAAAGGCAATAACATTATTGGATATGAGGACCTCTAGTATGTCATGGGTAAAAAACTTTGCGGGAGTTTTTCTATTGTTGCATGAAAAGTTGTGGAGGCCATGCAATGCAGTTCCAATCATTTAAAATTAGCGTTGACCATAATGAGGAACATGCAGACACCAGAAGAATGTGCAGACTCTGCACAGACAGCGACCCAAGACGGGAATTAAACCTTGGTCCCTGGTGTGTGAAGCAACAGTGCTAACCACTGTGCTACCGTGTCGCCCTTCATCAGAATTGGGTGCCAACCTGGGCGGAGGGTGATTACCCGGGGCCGACACAGGATAATACTATTTTGACAAGATGGGCCTCGGATGGACTTCTTTGTTCATGAGAAGCATTCTGTTATTTTCCCTCAAATATTATGCATATCTAAAAATAAACACAGATTTTTTTATATATTGGACATACTTCTGTGCAGTACATACTCAGATTCCTGGACACTCAGAAAGTGCTACTTTGTAACTGATAATTTGTAAGTGTTTCAATCAATTTGCTAGTAACAAATATAACACTAAAATACAAAAAGGCATTCATGGAATGTTAGCTTCACCCCAATTTTAGTCTTTGCAAAGCTGTTTAGCATAGCACATTCGGCCATTTTATTAATATTCCAGTAATATCATGAGCTTTTATTCATCATATATACTACTTTCAGATGTAAGTTAAAGTCACAAAATAGGACTTGGTATTTTGGAAATTAATCATTGATTAATTATGGGTACATAACTCAGGAGTTCAAAAGGTCATTGATCTTTTAGAGATGAGTCAGAGGAAATCAATAAGAACGATTCCAGGATGTGACTTTTATTTATATGGGAAGACTCAATGAACTGGACTTTTGTTATAACCTGCCTGCTTACCATTGGCTGGGGACTAATGACAATCCCACAATCCTGTGGGAGTATGAGCTTCCCCACACCTCCCTGGATTTTTGTTGGATACAGGTTGGAAGTTGTTTTCTATTATACCATGCCTCTGTACGGACGTTTGGATGTTTTTGATGCTGCGCTGGAAAGCTGGAACCAGTACGCACAATGGATGCGTTACTATTTCCGGGCAAACAATATCACCGAAAACGAGCGCAGGTGGTCATATTGCTCACCGCCTGTGGCCCGCATACGTTTGAGGTGATTAGGAGCCTTATGTACCCAGCTGCGCCGGACACCAAAACGTTTGATGAACTTGTGAATACAGTGGGGCAACATTTTAACCCAACCCCGTCCACGATAGTCCAGCGTTACCGGTTTAATACCGCTGAGAGGACCCCTGGAGAATCCCTTGCCGACTTTCTATCCAGGCTACGCAGGATTGCGGAGTACTGTGACTATGGTGAGACCTTGTCAGAAATGTTACGCGACCGTTTGGTTTGCGGTATTAACAATGCGGCCACCCAGAGAAAGTTGTTAGCTGAGCCAAAATTGACTTTTCAACAGGCCATTCAAATAGTATTGTCCCAAGAGAGCGCAGAATGAGGAGTGCAGGAGCTACAGGGAATGGAAGTGCATGCCTTGGGGCACAACCCCTTCTGTCCGAAAACGTCCCCCCGCACTCCTGCGGTACCTTGGGCGAGGCGACGTCCGGACCGATGCCAATGGCCGTTGGACATTCCTCCCCGAAGGGAGCCGTCTCCAGAACCAATGGATGACGAGCCATGTCCGTGTCAGACCTGTAGGCGCCGACCCCGTCGCGGCCACGGCCGCCGGTCCTCGGGGAGCGAGAGGCGCCGTCGTTCCGACCGAAACTGGGACCAGCCCAGGGGCCGTACCTTCCATGTGGATGAATCTGCGGCGACTACTCCTGAGGACGTGGAGACGGAGGACGACTGCCTGCAGCTGCATTGTGTGGCAGCTCCCCGTGTGGCCCCCATTAAGGTGACAGTACGGGTCAATGGCCACCCGCTTGAGATGGAGTTGGACACTGGCGCAGCGGTCTCCGTGATCGCCCAGAGGACATTCGACCGCATCAAGCAGGGTATACAGACCCTTACATTAACCGACTCACAGGCCAGGTTGGCCACCTTCACGGGGGAACCACTGGACACTGCAGGAACTACAATGACCCCTGTTGTCTATGGACGCCAGGAGGGGCGTTTCCCACTTATCGTAGTGCGCGGCCAGGGGCCCAGCCTGTTGGGTTGGGCTGGTTGCGCCATTTACGGTTGCAATGGCAGCACATCCTCCAAACAGTTTATGGAGGGTTAACTGAGGTGCTAGGATGATACCCAGATGTATTCCAGCCTGGTTTGGGGAAAATAAAAGGGGCCGTAGCCCGTATCCAAGTCGAACCAGGAGCCATGCCGCGCTATTTCCGGGCGCGCTCGGTGCCTTACGCCTTGCTCGAGAAGGTAGAAGGGGAGCTCACTCGTTTGGAGAGTTTGGGTATTATCGGGCCCGTCCGTTTTGCTGACTGGGCAGCACCAATTGTACCTGTAATGAAGCCAGATGCCACAGTTCGCTTGTGTGGCGACTATAAACTTACAGTGAATACGGCTTCCCGAATCGACCGAAATCCAATGCCTCGCATAAAGGATCTCTACGCGAAGCTTGCAGGTGGACTCTCATTCACAAAATTAGATATGAGTCACGCCTACCTACAGTTGGAGCTGGACCCTGCCTCCCGACCATATGTAACGATTAATACACACCGGGGCCTGTATGAATATACACGGTTGCCCTTTGGAGTATCCTCTGCCTGCGCTAATTTTCAACGTGTTATGGAGGGCATTTTGAGAGGTTTACCACGTGTTGCTGTCTACTTAGATGACGTTTTGATTACAGGGACGTCGGAGCAAGGACATTTGGAAAATCTGGAGGCTGTCCTTAGATGCTTTTCGGAGGCTGGAGTCCGTTTACGTTGCACAAAGTGCGTATTTCAGGCAAAGGAAGTAGTCTACCGAGGTTATCTGGTGGACCGCGAAGGTTTGCACCCTGTCGCAGAGAAGGTGCGTGCGATTCAACAGGCCCCCGCCCCGACTGACACTTCGCATCTTCGTTCTTTTCTCGGTCTCGTAAACTATTACGGGAAGTTCCTCCCCAATCTGGCAACGACGCTGGCCCCGTTGCACCTTCTGCTAAAGAAAAATCACACCTGGGTTTGGGGTCAGCCGCAAGAAACTGCTTTCCGGCAGGTAAAGCAACAATTGTCGTCGTCTGGGTTACTAACCCACTGTGATCCTGGAAAGCCTTTGCTCGTCACATGTGATGCATCCCCGTATGGTTTTGGGGCCGTCCTGTCCCACAAGATGGAGAACGGGGCCGAGCGACCGATAGCTTTCGCCTCCCGCACATTGACTGCAACTGAGAAAAAGTACGCGCAGGTCGAGAAGGAGGGCCTGGCAGTGGTTTTTGCGGTGAAACGCTTCCACCAGTACGTGTATGGCCGCCATTTCACTATCGTGACTGATCATAAGTCTCTGTTGGGACTTTTTCAGAGAGGATAAGCCAATACCACCCATTGCTTCCGCACGGATCCAGCGCTGGGCTTTGTTGCTTGCTGCATATGAATATTCTCTGGAGCACAAACCTGGAACGCAGATAGCAAATGCCGACGCACTGAGCCGATTGCCTTTATCGACCGGCCCCATGAAATGAAATCGCTTATTGTCACAAGTAGGCTTCAAATGAAGTTACTGTGAAAAGCCCCTAGTCGCCACATTCCGGCGCCTGTTCGGGGAGGCTGGTACGGGGGTCGACCCCCACGACCGATGAGGTGGTTGCAACCCTAATTTTTATGGACACCTTGCCTGTCACGGCATCACAGATCCGTGAGTGGACCCAGACGGAGCCAGCCCTGTCAAAGGTTCGGCACATAGTCCTGTATGGTGGGCAGCAGAGACAGCTCCCAGGCGAGATGCGAGCATTTTCCTCCAAGCTGTCAGAATTCAGTGTGGAAGACGGCATCCTCTTGTGGGGGACGCGTGTGATTGTCCCGGAAAAAAGCCAGGAGCTGATACTAAGAGACTTGCACAATGGGCATCCAGGTGTGACCAAAATATGTTGGCCCGGAGTTATGTCTGGTGGCCAGTCCTCGACACCGACATTGAGAAGGTGGCCCAAAACTGCTCCATTTGCCAGGAGCATCAGAAGCTTCCGCCGGCCGCGCCCTTACATCACTGGGAATGGCCAGGGCGGCCTTGGGCGCGCTTGCATGCAGATTTCGCAGGCCCTTTTCAAGGATTCATGTTCCTTCTACTAATTGACGCCCAGTCCAAATGGCTAGAGGTGCATAAGATGCAGGGGACAACGTCCTGCGCAACAATTGAAAAGATGCGTTTGTCTTTTAGTACGCATGGCCTCCCCGAGGTGCTGGTCACGGATAACGGCACTCCATTCACGAGTGAGGAGTTTACGAGGTTCACGAAGATGAACGGCATACGCCATATCCGCACTGCCCCTTACCACCCGGTTTCAAATGGGTTGGCAGAGCGCGCAGTGCAGACATTCAAAAGAGGCCTAAAGAAGCAGTCTTCCGGATCAATGGACACGAGACTGGCTCACTTTTTGTTTACGTATAGGACCACCCCCCATGCGGTGACTGGGGTAGCTCCCGCAGAGCTCCTAATGGGCCGGAGACTTCGCACCCGCCTTAGTATGGTTTTCCCGGACATTGGCGTAAAAGTACGCCGCACACAAGAACGGCAGGGACAGGGATTTTCCCGGCCTCGGCCGATTCGGCAGTTTGCGCCCGGTGACCCAGTGTTCGTTCGGAATTTTGCTGGTGGTGCCCAGTGGGTTCCTGGGGTAATCCTTCGCCAAACGGGCCCTATATCTTACCAGGTGCAAGCCCAGGGTCGTCTCCAGCGCAAACATGTAGACCACGTTCGGTCCAGAGGACTATCCCCTCCAAAGATTCCCTGCCCCCGGAGCTCATTTCTACAGCCGCAGAGACCAGAGACAATGGAAGGTAGTCCTCACAATCTTCCTCTGGTGCCTCACTCAAAGCCTGTGCAGGTCGTTACAGAACCGAATGGAGATAGAGACGCTGACATGACGGAGGCAGCAGACTCTGACTCCGAGATGGAGACACAGGATGCAACAGAGGGGAAAACCTTGGGTCCACGGGCCATGGATGTACAACCGTTACGCCGTTCATCACAGAAGCGCCGGTCTCCGTCTCGTTACACGCCGCCTGATCCAGCGCCGCGTGCAAATGGTGTCCGGCCTGCGGCAAAACGAGTCTGACGCCCTCCTTCGCCAGGGTCTTCGGTGGATGTATAAGAGATTTCAAAAATGATGATGGATGTAATTGCTGTTGTCGAACCTTTAAAAAATGGCTGCCATGTTTACCTAAATATCAACAACATCTACAATTATTATATAGGACAACCTTTCTGAGAGATGTGACAGTAAAGCGCCCTACAGCATTGCACTAGATATCGCAGTCATCTTATTTCTATCTCAGTCATCTTATTCCTTGCTCCTGTATACCTCAATTACTGTCATTGTTGTCCCTACTGTGGGGCAGAATGCCCAAGGAAGCAATGGTACCAACGCTGGGATGCCAAGGGGTGGATGGAGTAGTCTGATCATTTACATTCAGAACTTCACTTGCCTTCTTGTGTAGGACTCAGGATCTTCACACAGGATGAACCCTAACCCAGGATGCTGAGTCAGGGCTACTGCACTCAGGGGGTTTTGGGTGCAAATCTCTTCCTGACTGAACACTGCTAGTGAGAGGACAAACTCTCCCACAGTGTATTCTTTTATTTGTTCACTGGACTGGCAAGGTCAGCACTTTTTGTCTATCCTTTATTATCTTTGAGAAGGTGGAGGTGATCTGCTTTCATGAATGGATGCACGCCACGTGGTGTCGGTACCACAGTGAAATTAGGGGAGGAGTTCCAGGATTTTGACCTGACAATTCTTAAATCTTCTTGATTTAAGAAAATATACCGTGTTTATCTTATTGTGAAATTTTATTCATGTACATTGTCTATATTACTACAGATCTCATAGAGAAGAATTGAGAAAATAAATAAGAGGGATAACAATAGTGTAACAATAGGTAACATAAGAAGGAAACCACATATCTTTTATAAACATTTAAATAATAAATGGTAATGAAAGGAAAATTTAGGCTCAGTAGAGATCGAAAAGAAGATCTTTCAATGAAAGCAGAGGCCATGGCTGAGGTTCTAGATGAATAATTTGCAACGACCTTCATTAAAGACAAAATGCAGCCAACGCGACACAGCTCCTAGATCCCAGGTTCGATTCCTGGCTTGGGTCATTGTCTGTTCGGAGTCTGCATGTTCTCCCTGTGTCTGCATTGGTATCCTCTGGGTGCTCCAGTTCCCTCCCACAAGTCCCGAAAGACGTGCTGTTAGGTGAATTAGACATTCTGAATTCTCCCTCAGTGTATCCGAACAGACACTGGAATGTGGCGAGTTGGGGTTTTACACTGTAACTTCACTGCAGTGTTAATGTAAGCCTATTTGTGACAATAAAGATTATTATTATGTCACAGTGCAGGAGGAGGGAGTAGGGAAATTTGATTAGATGAAAATAGATAAAGAGAAGACAATGAAAAGTTTGGCATTCCTGAAAATAGAAAAGTCATCTAGCCCAGATGGAATACAAAGAACAAAGAAAATTACAGCACAGGAACAGGCCCTTCGGCCCTCGCATCCTGCGCCGATCCAGATCCTTTATCAAAACCTGTCACCTATTTTCCAAGGATCTACTTCCCTCTGTTCCCCGCCCGTTCATATATCTGTCTAGATGCATCTTAAATTATGCTATTGTGCCCGCCTCTACCACCTCCGCTGGCAAAGCGTTCCAGGCACCCACAATCCTCTGCGTAAAAAACTTTCCACGCACATCTCCCTTAAACTTTCCCCCTCTCACCATGAAATCGTGACCCCTTGTAATTGACACCCCCACTCTTGGAAAAAGCTTTTTGCTATCCACACTGTCCATACCTCTCATAATTTTGTAGACCTCAATCAGGTCCCCCCTCAACCTCCGTCTTTCCAACGAAAACAATCCTAATCTACTCAACCTTTCTTCATAGCTAGCACCCTCCATACCAGGCAACATACTGGTGAACCTCCTCTGCACCCTCTCTAAAGCATCCACATCCTTCTGGTAATGTGGCGACCAGAACTGTATGCAGTATTCCAAATGTGGCCTAACCAAAGTCCTATACAACTATAACATGACTTGCCGACTCTTGTACTCAATACCCCGTCCGATGAAGGCAAGCATGCTGTATGCCTTCTTGAACACTCTATCGACCTGCGTTGCCACATTCAGGGTACAATGGACCTGAACTCCCAGATCTCTCTGTACATCAATTTTCCCCAGGACTCTTCCATTGACCGTATAGTCCGCTCTAGAATTAGATCTTCCAAAATGCATCACCTCGCATTTGCCTGGATTGAACTCCATCTGCCATTTCTCTACCCAACTCGCCAATCTATTTATATTTTGCTGTATTCTCTGACAGTCCTCCTCGCTATCTGCAACTCCACCAATCTTAGTATAATCTGCAAACTTGCTAATCAGACCACCTATACCTTTGTCCAGATCATTTATGTATATCACAAACAACAGTGGTCTGAGCACGGATCCCTGTGGAACACCACTAGTCACCTTTCTCCATTTTGAGACACTCCCTTCCACCACTACTCTCTGTCTCCTGTTGCCCAGCCAGTTCTTTATCCATCTAGCTAGTACACCCTGAACCCCATACGACTTCACTTTTTCCATCAACCTGCCATGGGAAACTTTATCAAACACCTTACTGAAGTCCATGTATATGACATCTACAGCCCTTCCCTCATCAATTAACATTGTCACTTCCTCAAAGAATTCTATTAGGTTTGTAAGACATGACCTTCCCTGCACAAAACCATGCTGCCTATCACTGATAAGTCTATTTTCTTCCAAATGTGAACAGATCCTATCCCTCAGTATCTTCTCCAACAGTTTGCCTACTACTGACGTCAAGCTCATAGGTCTATAATTCCCTGGATTATCCCTGCTACCCTTCTTAAACAAAGGGACAACATTAGCAATTCTCCAGTCCTCCGGGACCTCACCCGTGCTCAAGGATGCTGCAAAGATATCTTTTAAGGCCCCAGCTATTTCTTCCCTCGCTTCCCTCAATAACCTGGGATAGATCCCATCCGGACCTGGGGACTTGTCCACCTTAATGCCTTTTAGAATACCCAAAACTTCCCCCTTCCTTATGCCGATTTGACCTAGAGTATTTAAACATCCATCCTTAGCCTTAACATCCGTCATGTCCCTCTCCTTGGTGAATACCGATGCAAAGTACTCATTAAGAATCTCACCCATTTCCTCTGACTCCACGCATAAATTCCCTCTTTTGTCTTTGAGTGGGCCAATCCTTTCTCTAGTTACCGTCTTGCTCCTTATATATGAATAAAAGGCTTTGGGATTTTCCTTAACCCTGTTAGCCAAACATATTTCATGACCCCTTTTAGCCCTCTTTATTGCGCATTTGAGATTTGTCCTACTTTCCCGATATTCCTCCAAAGCTTCATCAGATTTAAGTCGCCTAGATCTTATGTATGCTTCCTTTTTCATCTTAGCTAGTCTCACAATTCCACCCGACATCCATGGTTCCCTAATCTTGCCATTTCTATCCCTCATTTTCACAGGGACATGCCTGTCCTGCACTCTAATCAACCTTTCCTTAAAAGACTCTCACATTTCAAATGTGGATTTACCCTTAAGCAGTTGCTCCCAATCCACATTCCCTAGCTCCTGCCGAATTTTGTTCTCCTTGGCCTTTCCCCAATTTAGCACTATTTCTTTAAGACCACTCTCGTCTTTGTCCATGAGCATTCTAAAACTTACGGAATTGTGATCGCTATTTCCAAAGTAATCACCGACTGAAACTTTAACCACCTGGCCGGGATCATTCCCCAATACCAGGTCCAGTATGGCCCCTTCCTGAGTTGGACTATTTACATACTGCTCTAAAAAACTCTCCTGGATGCTCCTTACAAATTCTGCTCCATCTACACCTCCAACACTACATGAGTCCCATTCAATGTTGGGGAAGTTAAAATCTCCCATCACGACCACCCTATTGCTCCTAAAGTTTTCTATAATCTGTCAACATATTTGTATCTCTACTTCACGCTCGCTTTTGGGAGGCCTGTAGTAAAATCCCAACAATGTTAGTGCACCCTTCCTATTTCTTAGCTCTACCCATTGTTGTTGCTAACTTTAGCCTTACTTTAATTGCTCTGTTCTATCACCTTTGCTCTTGAGTCGCCAGGTATCTTTCTGATACCGCCACATGGTTCAAGTCGAGTAATGATCAATAATCCAATACACCGCTTAGTAAGAATTAAATCAAAGCACATTTATTATATACAGTAATCAATACTCATGCATAAATTCTACGTCTAAGCTACTTCCTACAACTAACAAGCCAATACTTAACTTGGAAATGGCCACCAGGTCAGGGAAACGAATGGCCTTTCGTTCGGGTTCTGAGCTTGCGGGATTCGAAGCTGGTACAGATTGATAGCTAGGAGCGCCTATCTCGTTGCGAGCGTTGAAGTGAGACTTACTGGATGTTTCGCGATGGCTGGACCGGTCACTGTCAAGGGTTGGTCTGCGTTGCTGAGTGACTTGGTCAGAAGAAGAAGCAGAAGGGTTCAGGAGGATGCAGAAGGGGTAGCAGTAGAAGGGGCGATTTGAACTTGGACTCTATTCCTATAGTCCCCAGGGGCTTCCCGCCTTTCAGGGCGGAGCCTGTACCTGGTTCCAAGTGATCGGACTTTGTCCCAATCACTTGGTTCGATATTCTCCAATGCTGGAGCGATTCCTTGATCGATGGGTGGTCTTGAGGTGATCGTTCACCTCCCTTTGTGTAGGCTTCTGTTGGCACCGATGAGTCTGGGTTGGCTTTGTGTCTAAAATGTTGCACATTGTTCCCGGGGATTGCTCATTAGTATGCAGATGGCTGGTGTTTTGTTGTGCTGATGGTTACTGTATCGATCTTGTCTGGCCTTCCCAGTGGTGAATACACAGTTTACCTGTAGCTGCTTGTTTTAGTCCTGTTGGCTGATTTTCCCATCAGCCTTTGCCGTTCGCCATTTTAAATCGGGGTTAGCCATTCTAGATCGGGAGTTAGTCATTTTAACTGGCAACACCATATTGCCTCAGTGCTCAAATCCTTCATTGTGCCCTCCTTAATCATAGCTGTGATATCATCTCTGACCAGTAATGCAACTCCTCCATCCCTTTTACCTCCCTCTCTATCTCTCCTGAAGCATTTATACCCTGGGATATTTAGTTGCCAGTCTTGCCCTTCCCTCAACCAAGTCTCCGTAATACCAATAACATCATATTCCCAGGTACTAATCCAAGCCCTAAGTTCATCTGCCTTACCTTACACTTCTCGCATTGAAACAAACACACCTCAGCCGCTTTGCGTTCTTCACCTC
The DNA here is from genome assembly GCF_047496885.1 of Scyliorhinus torazame. Lineage (NCBI taxonomy): Eukaryota > Metazoa > Chordata > Chondrichthyes > Carcharhiniformes > Scyliorhinidae > Scyliorhinus > Scyliorhinus torazame. The sequence goes on from NC_092715.1 coordinate 66,122,995, forward strand.
TTCCCTGTCTACTCTTCCCCTTAGTCACATTGAGTTTATTATCTAGTACCTTACTGGCTTTACTTGCTGCCTCTTTACTGACCTCTAACTTCCTAATCTGGTTCCCATCCCCCTGCCACATTAGTTTAAAACCTCCCCAACAGTGTTAGCAAAAGCACCCCCTAGGACATTGGTTCCAGTCCTGCCCAGGTGTAGACCATCTGATTTGTAATGGTCCCACCTCCCCAGAACCGGTTCCAATGTCCCAAAAATCTGAACCTCTCCCTCCTGCACCATCTCTCAAGCCACGTATTCATTCTGACTATTCTTGAATTTCTACTCTGACTGTCTCGCGGCACTGGTAGCAATCCTGAGATTACTACCTTTGAGGTCCTACTTTTTAACTTATCTCCTAACTCCCTAAATTCTGATTGTAGGACCTCATCCCGTTTTTTACCTATATCGTTGGTGCCTGTATGCACCATGACAACTGGCTGTTCACCCTCCCCCTTCAGTATGTCCTGCAGCTGATCTGAGACATCCCTGACCTGTGCACCCGGGAGTCTCGTTTTCGACCAACTTACGATTGAATCCCCTATGTCTATAGCCCTGCCAGTCTTTCTCCCGCCCTTCTGTGCAGCAGAGCCAGCCACGGTGCCATGAGCCTGGCTACTACTGCCTTCCCCTGGTGAGTCACCTCCCCCAACAGTATCCAAAACGGTATACCTGTTTTGGAGGGAGATGACCGCAGGGGACACCTGCCCTGCCTTCCTGCTCTTTCTCTGCCTTTTGGTCACCCATTCCCTGTCTCCCTGACCAATCCTAATCTGCGGTGTGACCAACTCACTGAACATGCTATCCACAACCTCCTCAGCATCGCGGATGCCCCAAAGTGAGTCCATCCGCATCTCCAGAGCCGTCATGCGGTCTAACAGGAGCTGCAGCTGGACACACTTCCCGCACGTGAAGGAGTCAGGCGCATCGGCTGCGTCCCTGAACTCCCACATTGAGCACGAGGAGCATAACACGGGTCTGGGATCTCCTGCCATTTTTACACTTTATCTTAACTGATTACAAATATAATATCAAATAATGAATAAGTGAAAGGAATAAAGATTTTACTTACCAATCACAATACCTGCCAACCCATGAAGAGTTAAATTTCTCCCAGCTACTTACCTTCCCGACAGACCCCTGGCCACTGCTCCCGCCGAAAATCTGAAGGCCGCTTCTCCTGCAAGGTAAGTTTTTAAAGGGTAAACTTACCTTCCCGACAGATCCCTGGCCACTGTGCCTGCCGAAAATTTGAAGCTATAACTTGCAGATAAAAGAAAAAGAAAAGAGAGAGCTTACTTGATATTCACTCACCCCCTTAGGTTAGAGGAGGTGGAAGGGTGGGAGACACTACAAGTGTAGTATCTCGGGTTTAGCAACCGCCCAACTTAAATTGAGGTAAAAATCAAACACTTGAGCACCTACCTGATTCCCAAGCTGCACTCCGGCTCCCTCTCTCTCTCCTGCTCCCGGAAATGAAGGTCGCTGGAACCTGGGGGCAGGTTTAAACACCTACCTGAATCCCAAGCTGCACTCGCTGCGCTCCGGCTCCCTCTCTCTCTCCCACTCCCAGAAATGAAGGTCGCTGGAACCTGGGGGCAGGTTTAAACACCTACCTGAATCCCAAGCTGCACTCGCTGCGCTACGGCTCCCTCTCTCTCTCCCACTCCCAGAAATGAAGGCCGCTGGAACCTGGGCGCAAGTTTAAACACCTACCTGAATCCCAAGCTGCACTCGCTGTGCTCCGGCTCCCGCTCTCTCTCCCGCCCGGAAATGAAGGCCGCTGGAACCTGGGGGCAAGTTTAAACACCTACCTGAATCCCAAGCTGCACTCGCTGTGCTCTGGCTCCCTCTCTCTCTCCCGCTTCCGAAAATGAAGGCCGCTGGAACCTGGGGGCAAGTTTAAACACCTACCTGAATCCCAAGCTGCACTCGCTGTGCTCTGGCTCCCTCTCTCTCTCCCGCTTCCGAAAATGAAGGCCGCTGGAACCTGGGGGCAAGTTTAAACACCTACCTGAATCCCAAGCTGCACTCGCTGCGCTCTGGCTCCCTCTCTCTCTCCCGCTCCCAGAAATACATAGAACATAGAACATAGAAAATACAGCACAGAACAGGCCCTTCGGCCCACGATGTTGTGCCGAACCTTTGTCCTAGATTAATCATAGATTATCATTGAATTTACAGTGCAGAAGGAGGCCATTCGGCCCCCTGAGTCTGCACCGGCTCTTGGAAAGAGCACCCTACCCAAACTCAACACCTCCACCCAACACCAAGGGCAATTTTGGACACTAAGGGCAATTTATCATGACCAATCCACCTACCCTGCATATCTTTGGACTGTGGGAGGAAACCGGAGCACCCGGAGGAAACCCACGCAGACACGGGGAGGACGTGCAGACTCCGCACAGACAGTGACCCAAGCCGGAATCGAACCTGGGACCCTGGAGCTGTGAAGCAATTGTGCTATCCACAATGCTACCATGCTACCCTTAAGAACAAATAAATCTACACTATATCATTTTACCGTAATCCATGTACCTATCCAATAGCTGCTTGAAGGTCCCTAATGTTTCCGACTCAACTACTTCCACAGGCAGTGCATTCCATGCCCCCACTACTCTCTGGGTAAAGAACCTACCTCTGATATCCCTCCTATATCTTCCACCTTTCACCTTAAATTTATGTCCCCTTGTAATGGTTTGTTCCACCCGGGGAAAAAGTCTATGACTGTCTACTCTATCTATTCCCCTGATCATCTTATAAACCTCTATCAAGTCGCCCCTCATCCTTCTCCGTTCTAATGAGAAAAGGCCTAGCACCCTCAACCTTTCCTCGTAAGACCTACTCTCCATTCCAGGTAACATCCTGGTAAATCTTCTTTGCACCTTTTCCAAAGCTTCCACATCCTTCCTAAAATGAGGTGACCAGAACTGTACACAGTACTCCAAATGTGGCCTTACCAAAGTTTTGTACAGCTGCATCATCACCTCACGGCTCTTAAATTCAATCCCTCTGTCAATGAACGCGAGCGAGCACACCATAGGCCTTCTTCACAGTGCTATCCACTTGAATGGCAACTTTCAAAGACCCCAAGATCTCTCTGCTCCTCCACATTGCCAAGAACTCTACCGTTACCCTGTATTCCGCATTCATATTTGTCCTTCCAAAATGGACCTCACACTTTTCAGAGTTAAACTCCATCTGCCACTTCTCAGCCCAGCTCTGCATCCTATCTATGTCTCTTTGCAGCCGACAACAGCCCTCCTTACTATCCACAACTCCACCAATCTTCGTATCATCTGCAAATTTACTGACCCACCCTTCAACTCCCTCATCCAAGTCATTAATGAAAATCACAAACAGCAGAGGACCCAGAACTGATCCCTGCGGTACGCCCCTGGTAACTGGGATCCAGGCTGAACATTTGCCATCCACCACCACTCTCTGACTTCTATCGGTTAGCCAGTTTGTTATCCAACTAGCCCACTATCCCATGCCTCCTTACTTTCTGCAGAAGACTACCATGGGGAACCTTATCAAATGTCTTACTAAAATCCATGTACACTACATCCACTGCTTTACCTTCATCCACATGCTTGGTCACCTCCTCAAAGAATTCAATAAGATTTGTAAGGCAAGACCTACCCCTCACAAATCCGTGCTGACTATCCCTAATCAAGCAGTGTCTTTCCAGATGCTCAGAAATCCTATCCTTCAGTACCCTTTCCATTACTTTGCCTACCACCTAAGTAAGACTAACTGGCCTGTAATTCCCAGGGTTATCCCTAGTCCCTTTTTTGAACAGGGGCACGACATTCGCCACTCTCCAATCCCCTGGTACCACCCCTGTTGACAGTGAGGACGAAAAGATCATTGCCAACGGCTCTGCAATTTCATCTCTTGCTTCCCATAGAATCCTTGGATATATCCAGTCAGGCCCGGGGGACTTGTCTATCCTCAAGTTTTTCAAAATGCCCAACACATCTTCCTTCCTAACAAGTATTTCCTCGAGCTTACCAGTCTGTTTCACACTGTCCTCTCCAACAATATCGCCTCTCTCATTTGTAAATACAGAAGAAAAGTACTCGTTCAAGACCTCTCCTATCTCTTCAGACTCAATACACAATCTCCCGCTACTGTCCTTGATCGGACCTACCCTCGCTCTAGTCATTCTCATATTTCTCATATATGTGTAAAAGGCCTTGGGGTTTTCCTTGATCCTACCCACCAAAGATTGTTCATGCCCTCTCTTAGCTCTCCTAATCCCTTTCTTCAGTTCCCTCCTGGCTATCTTGTATCCCTCCAATGCCCTGTCTGAACCTTGTTTCCTCAGCCTTACATAAGTCTCCTTTTTCCTCTTAACAAGACATTCAACCTCTCTTGTCAACCATGGTTCCCTCACTCGACCATCTCTTCCCTGCCTGACAGGGATATACATATCAAGGACACGTAGTACCTGTTCCTTGAACAAGTTCCACATTTCACTTGTGTCCTTCCCTGACAGCCTATGTTCCCAACTTATGCACTTCAATTCCTGTCTGACAACATTGTATTTACCCTCCCCCCAATTGTAAACCTTGCCCTGTTGCACGCACCTATCCCTCTCCATTACTAAAGTGAAAGTCACAGAATTGTGGTCACTATCTCCAAAATGCTCCCCCACTAACAAATCTATCACTTGCCCTGGTTCATTACCAAGTACTAAATCCAATATTGCCCCTCCTCTGGTCGGACAATCTACATACGTGTTAGAAAAGCTTCCTGGACACACTACACAAACACCACCCCATCCAAACTATTTGATCTAAAGAGTTTCCACTCAATATTTGGGAAGTGAAAGTCACCCATGACTACTACCCTGTGACTTCTGCACCTTTCCAAAATCTGTTTCCCAATCTGTTCCTCCACATCTCTGCTACTATTGGGGGGCCTATAGAAAACTCCTAACAAGGTGACTGCTCCTTTCCTATTTCTGACTTCAACCCATACTACCTCATTAGGGTGATACTCCTCGAACTGCCTTTCAGCAGCTGTTATGCTATCTCTAATTAACAATGCCACCCCCCCCCACCTCTTTTACCACCCTCCCTAATCTTATTGAAACATCTATAACCAGGGACCTCCAACAACCATTTCTGCCCCTCTTCTATCCAAGTTTCCGTGATGGCCACCACATCGTAGTCCCAAGTACCGATCCATGCCTTAAGTTCACCCACCTTATTCCTGATGCTTCTTGCGTTGAAGTATACACACTTCAACCCATCTCCGTGCCTGCAAGTACTCTCCTTTGTCAGTGTTCCCTTCCCCACTGCCTCATTACACGCTTTGGCGTCCTGAATATCGGCTACCTTAGTTGCTGGACTACAAATCCGGTTCCCATTCCCCTGCCAAATTAGTTTAAACCCTCCTGAAGAGTACTAGAAAACCTCCCTCCCAGGATATTGGTGCCCCTATGGTTCAGATGCAACCCGTCCTGCTTGTACAGGTCCCACCTTCCCCAGAATGCGCTCCAATTATCCAAATACCTGAAGTCCTCCCTCGTACACCTTTCCTGCAGCCACGTGTTCAACTGCACTCTCTCCCTATTCCTAGCCTCGCTATCACGTTGCACCGGCAGCAAACCAGAGATGACAACTCTGTCTGTCCTGGCTTTTAACTTCCAGCCTAACTCCCTAAACTTGTTTATTACCTCCACACCCCTTTTCCTACCTGTGTCGTTGGTACCAATGTGCACCACGACTTCTGGCTGCTCCCCCTCCCGCTTAAGGATCCTGAAGACACGATCCGAGACATTCCTAACCCTGGCACCCGGGAGGCAACATACCTTCCGGGAGTCTCGCTCGCGAACACAGAATCTCCTATCTATTCCCCTAACCATTGAATCTCCTACAACTATTGCTTTTCTATTCTCCCCCCTTCCCTTCTGAGCCCCAGAGCCAGACTCAGTGCCAGAAACCTGGCCGCTAGGGCCTTCCCCCGGTAGGTCATCCCCCCCCAACAGCATCCAAAACGGTATACTTGCTTTGAAGGGGAACGGCCACGAGGGATCCCTGCACTGTCTGCCTGTTTGTTTTTTTCCCCCTGACTGTAACCCAGCTATTCTTGTCCTGTACCTTGGGTGTGGTTACCTCCCTGTAACTCTTCTCAATCACCCCCTCTGCCTCCCGGATGATCCGAAGTTCATCCATCTTCAGCTCCAGTTCCCTAACACGGTCTTTGAGGAGCTGAAGTTGGGTGCACTTCCCGCAGGTATAGTCAGCGGGGACACCGGTGGTATCCCTCACCACCCACATCCTACAGGAGGAGCATGCAACTTGCCTAGCCTCCATCCCCTCTTACCTGACAGAATATAGCTGCCCTGTGGACGAACTAGATCTCCGCCCTCCGACTCTGCTCCCAGTCAGCTACACTTTCTGTAAACTCCTGGCTCTCTTCTCACTCTTTGCGGAAATGTCGGAAACAAAATGAAAGGAGCACCTTACTCCCTCCTCACCTAACTCCCTCGGTCACCAAACTCTTACTATAGCACTCAAAATGCACCAAATTCAGCACTCAGTGCAAACAAAGTCTGCACTGTAGGGGATCACTTTTATACTGTGAATCTAGCCTCTGAAAACTGGCCTAATCCAATTAACTAATTAACAAGCTCAGCTGCAAGTGCCTACAAGTAGAAGCTTGCTTAAAGCTGATTTAAAATTCACCTTCTTCTAAACCAAACAGCAACTTTTAAGTTAATTAACTAAATAAAAGAAAGATTAACTTTAGATAAAAACGAAGCCTTATACTCCCTCGGTCACCAAACTCTTACTATAGCACTCAAAATGCACCAAATTCAGCACTCAGTGCAAACCGATGAAGGCCGCTGGAATCTGGGGGCAAGTTTCAACACCTATCTGAATCCCAAGCTGCACCCGCTGCGCTCTGGCTCCCTCTCTCTCTCCCGGTCCGGAAAATGAAGGTCGCTGGAACCTGGGGGCAAGTTTAAACATCTACCTGAATCCCAACCTGCACTCGCTGCGCTCCGGCTCCCTCTCCCTCTCCCGCTCCCGAAAATGAAGGCTGCCGGAACCTGGGGGCAAGTTTAAACACTTACCTGAATCCCAAGCTGCACTTGCTGCACTCCGGCTCCGTCTCTCCCTCCCGCTCCTGAAAATGAAGGCCGCTGGAACCTGGCGGCAAGTTTAAACACCTACCTGAATCCCAAGCTGCACTTGGTGCACTCCGGCTCCCTCTCTCTCTCCCTCTCCTGAAAATGAAGGCCGCTGGAAACTGGGGGCAAGTTTAAACACCTACCTGAATCCCAAGCTGCACTCGCTGCGCTCCGGCTCGCTCTCTCTCTCCCGCTCCCGAAAATGAAGGCGGCTGGAACCTGGGGGCAAGTCTCAGCACCTACCTGAATCCCACGCTGCACTCGCTGCGCTCCGGCTCCCTCTCTCTCTCCCGCTCCCGGAAATGAAGGCCGCTGGAACCAGGGGGCAAGTTTAAACACCTACCTGAATCCCAAGCTGCACTCGCTGCGCTCCTGCTCCCTCTCTCCCTCCCGCTCCCAAAAATGAAGGCCGCTGGAACCTGGGGGCAAGTTTAAACACCTATCTGAATCACAAGCTGCACTCGCTGCGCTCCTGCTCCCTCTCTCTCTCCCGCTCCCGGAAATGAAGGCCGCTGGAACCGGGGGGCCAGTTTAAACACCTACCTGAATCCCAAGCTGCACTCGCTGCGCTCCGGCTCCCTCTCTCTCTCCCGCTCCCCGAAATTAAAGCCGCTGGAATCTGGGGGCAAATTTAAACACCTACGTGAATCCCAAGCTGCACTCACTGTGCTCCGGCTCCCCCTCTCTCTCCTGCTCCCGGAAATGAAGGCCGCTGGAACCTGGGGGCAAGTTTAAACACCTATCTGAATCCCAAGCTGCACTCGCATCTGAAGTTTCTACAGAAAGTAAAGATGGAGTTATCAGAGGCTCTTGCCAGGATCTCCCAATTCTCTTTAGATATGACAATGCTGTTAGAGGACTGTGGTGGTATGTATTAGGCGTAATACGGTACACCATGAATGCCGAGGAGCTATTGGAGGACAGATGCTGGGTCCCGATTGGATCTGCCGGCTACTGGGCTCCACCCAGATAGGCGGGGTATAAGAACCCGGTTTACTCCCCGCAGCTGCATTCTGTGACTGAGCTGCTGGGGAACAAGTCTGAACAAGTCTGCTCAATAAAGCCTCGATTGAAGTTCTCTACGTCTCGCCTCGTGTGTGATCGATGGTGCTACAATTTATTGAGCAGACTTAAAAAGGAATATGGAGCTCCGGATCGCCCTGGAGTGCCTGCGAATCGGCCCCCAAGCAGCTAACGCAACATCGGCGTTTAAACACTGGCTGGTGTGCTTTGAGGGGTACCTCCGAATGGCCCCCGGCAGACCAACGGAAGACAAGAAGATGCAGGTCATGCATTCCAGAGTGAGTCCCGAAATCTACGCTCTCATCAAGGACGCGGAAGAATTCCCAGCGGCGATCAACTTGCTGAAACAGACCTACATTAGGCCCGTCAACCAGGTCTACGCATGCTACCAGCTTGCGACGAGATGACAAATCCCCGGGGAATCGCTGGACGAATTCTTCAATGCGCTGACGATCCTGGGAAAAAACTGCGACTGCCCAGCGGTAACGGCGAATGAACATACGGACCTCCTGATCAGAGACGCTTACGTAGCAGGTTTGGCATCGTCGCAAATTCGCCAGAGACTTTTAGAGAAAGACTCTCTCGGACTCACTGAGGCACGGGTCCTTGCAGCCTCCCTCGACGTGGCCTCCCAAAACGCCCGCGCCTGTGCCCCCGACCGCAGTACAGCCCCTTGGGCTCCGTGGACCCCCGCCGCGACCGACCCCCCGGCACACCCCACCCCTCCGCAAACGTGCAAGGCCAGAATCCCAGACGACCCGGGGGGGCCCCGCTGCTTCTTTTGCGGGCAGCCGAAACACCCCCGCCAGCGTTGCCCGGCCCGCTAGGCCACCTGTAAAAGCTGCGGCAAAAAAGGGGCACTACGCAGCGGTGTGCCAATCCCATGGGGTCGCCGCAAACACCGGGGAACAAACGGGACCACGGGCTCAACCCCCCCGGCGACCCACGGGCGGCCAATGGGCGCCGCCATTTTGGACCCCGGACACCACGAGGGGGGGACGGGCGCCGCCACCTTCCTACCCACGGGCCGTGTGCGATCCATGGGAGTGGCCATTTTGTCCACCCCCGTCCGCGTGCGACCCATGGGAGTGGCCATTTTGTCCATCCCCCACAGCGTGCAATCCATGGACGCCGCCATCTTGGCTGACAGGCAAGGACCCCAGCGTGGACGGCTGCACACTGCCTGAAGACAACGATCTGATGCACTAACCACGTTTGGCATCAGTGACCCTCGACCAGTCGCGACCCCAGACGCTCCAGACGACAACGACAAAGGTGCTGGTGAACGGCACGAGACGCCGTGTTTGATCGACTCGGGGAGCACGGAGAGTTTTATTCATCCGGACACGGTAAGACGCTGTTCCCTTGTAATTCGGCCAAGCACCCAAAAGATTTTCCTGGCGGCAGGGTCCCACTCCGTTGCAATCAAAGGGTTCTGCATCGCAAACCTAACGGTGCAGGGGAGAGAGTTCAAAAATTACCAGCTGTATGTCCTCCCCCATCTCTGCGCTCCCACCCTCCTGGGGTTGGACTTCCAATGCAACCTCCAGAGCTTAACATTTAAATTTGGCGGCCCTATACCCCTACTGACTATCTGCAGCCTCGCGACACTTACGGTCGAACCGCCCTCCTTGTTTGCGAACTTCACCCCAGATTGCAAACCCGTCGCCACTAGGAGCAGACGGTACAGTACCCAGGACCGGATGTTTACCAGGTCTGAAGTCCAGCGGCTGCTGACGGAAGGCATAATCCAGGCCAGCAATAGTCCCTGGAGAGTTCAGGTGGTAGTAGTGAAGACAGGGGAGAAGCAGAGGATGGTCGTAGACTACAGTCAGACCATCAACAGGTACACGCAGCTAGACGCGTACCCTCTTCCCCGCATATCCGGCATGGTCAATCGGATTGCACAGTACAAGGTCTTCTCCACCGTGGACCTTAAGTCCGCCTACCACCAGCTCCCCATTCGCCCCGGTGACCGCAAGTACACTGCCTTCGAAGCAGACGGGCGGCTATACCACTTCTTAAGGGTTCCGTTCGGCGTCACGAACGGAGTCTCGGTCTTCCAACGGGAGATGGACCGAATGGTTGACCAGCACGGTTTATGGGCCACGTTCCCATACCTCGACAATGTCACCATCTGCGGCCACGACCAGCAGGACCACGACGCCAACCTCCGCAAATTCCTCCAGACCGCTAACGCCCTCAACCTCACCTACAACGAGGAAAAATGCGTGTTTAGCACCGACCGTCTAGCCATCTTGGGCTACGTAGTGCGTAATGGAGTGATAGGCTCCGACCCTGAACGCATGCGCCCCCTCATGGAGTTATCTCTCCCCCACTGTGCCAAAGCCCTGAAACGCTGCCTGGGCTTCTTTTCTTATTACGCCCAGTGGGTCCCCCAGTACGCAGACAAGGCCCGCCCACTAATCCAGTCCACTACTTTTCCCCTGTCGACAGAGGCCCGCCAGGCCTTCAGCCGCATCAAAGCGGATATCGCAAAGGCCACGATGCGCGCCATCGACGAGTCCCTCCCCTTCCAAGTCGAGAGTGACGCGTCCGACGTAGCTCTGGCTGCCACTTTCAACCAAGCGGGCAGGCCCGTGGCCTTTTTCTCCCGGACCCTCCACGCTTCAGAAATTCGCCACCCCTCAGTAGAAAAGGAGGCCCAAGCCATAGTGGAAGCTGTGCGACATTGGAGGCATTACCTGGCCGGTAGGAGACTCACTCTCCTCACTGACCAACAGTCGGTAGCCTTCATGTTCGATAATGCACAGCGGGGCAAGATAAAGAACGACAAGATCCTGGGGTGGAGGATCGAACTCTCCACCTACAACTATGAGATCTTGTACCGTCCTGGAAAGCTGATCGAACCGTCCGATGCCCTATCGCGCGGGACTTGTGCCAACGCACAATTGGACCGGCTCCAAGCCCTCCACGAGGACCTCTGCCTCCCAGTGGTCACTCGCTTCTACCACTTTATAAAGGCCCACAAACTCCCGTACTCCATCGAGGAGGTCCGAACAGTCACCAGGAACTGCCAAATCTGCGCAGAATGCAAACCGCATTTTTTCAGGCCAGATAGAGCGCACCTGATAAAGGCTTCCCGTCCCTTTGAACGCCTCAGTCTGGATTTCAAAGGCCGCCTCCCCTCCACCGATCGCAACACGTACTTTCTTAACGTCGTTGACGAATACTCCCGTTTACCCTTCGCCATCCCCTGCCCCGACATGACTGCGGCCACGGTCATTAAAGCCCTCTGCACCATCTTTACCCTGTTCGGTTTCCCCGCCTACATCCATAACGATAGGGGGTCCTCCTTCATGAGTGACGAGCTGCGTCAATTCCTGCTCAGCAAGGGCATAGCCTCGAGCAGGACGACCAGCTACAACCCCCGGGGGAACGGGCAGGTAGAGAGGGAGAACGGAACGGTCTGGAAGACCGTCCTACTGGCCCTACGGTCTAGGAGTCTCCCAACTTCCCGCTGGCAGGAAGTCCTCCCGGATGCCCTTCATTCTATCCGGTCCCTGCTGTGCACCACCACGAACCAAACGCCTCACGAGCGCCTCCTTGTCTGCCCTAGGAAGTCCGCTTCTGGAACGTCACTTCCGACCTGGCTGGCAGCCCCGGGACCCATCCTGCTCCAGAAACATGTGCGGGCGCACAAATCAGACCCACTGGTGGAAAAGGTACATCTACTCCACGCCAACACGCAGTACGCCTACGTGGCGTTCCCAGACGGCCGACAGGACACGGTCTCTCTGCAGGACCTGGCACCCGCCGGAGCTCCCCACACCCCCCCGACACCAATCACCACCCCCTCACTCCCGCCGGTGCACCCCACAGCCACCCCTTCCCGGGGGGATCGGTTCTCCTCCCAGGCCCGCCCAGGAGTAAGGAAACAGAGAGGGACAGTGCGATGCTCCCAGAGTCGACTGGACCCGAGCCAGCACCACCACCCGGGCTGAGATGATCGGAGAGGGCGACCAGAGCACCATCTCGACTCATTGAGTCGACTTAAGATGTATATAATTCAGTGGCCCAGTAAAGCTGCATTGTTGTAAATAGTTAACGCTGCTAATCGGGTAAAATGTGAATAATTCAGTGGCCCAGTAAAAGCGGCATGGTTGTATATAGTTCAATGGTTAAGGCACCGACCCTGTAAACCCCTACCACCATACCACTCACCACCCCGCCGGGTTCCTTTTTAACAAGGGGAGAATGTGGTGGTATGCATTAGGGGTAATACGGTACACCATGAATGCCGAGGAGCTATTGGAGGACAGATGCTGGGTCCCGATTGGATCTGCCGCCTACTGGGCTCCACCCAGATAGGTGGGGTATAAGAACCCGGTTTACTCCCCGCAGCTGCATTCTGTGACTGAGCTGCTGGGGAACAAGTCTGAACAAGTCTGCTCAATAAAGCCTCGATTGAAATTCTCTACGTCTCGCCTCGTGTGTGATCGATGGTGCTACAAGGACTGGAAGATAGCAAGAGTTATACCTTGCTCAAAAAAGGAGGGAGGAGTAAACAAAGTAATCACAGGCCAGACAGTCTAAAGTCAGTGGTGGAAAAACCTTTTGGAGAAGATAATGTGAGACAAAATTATTTGTCACTTGAAAAATTATGGATTAATAAATGACCACCAACCCAGAATTGTTGATGGAAAGTCATGGCTAACTATCTTAATTAAGTTTTTTGAGTAATTCAGAGGGTTGATGAAGCATTGTGTATGGACTTTCAAAGTGGCATTTAATAATGTATGACAAATGTTAAGATCCCAATATATACAGATAACCTTTTGAAGGATATTCAAATTTTCAGTAGCTGACTAGACGAATCATACAACAAGGTTTCAAGTTTTAAGACTTTAATTCCAGTAAATAAACCAAATGTAACATTGTCTAAACATTGGTCAGTAAGTGAGCTGAACTCTAAAGTACAGAAATGGTGTCCCATTTAACTTTTAAACCAATAGAAAATCCCATTCCACATTATACTTTACTCTGTCCCTTATGTGGCACTTCATTCTCTAGCAATCAGTCCACAGCTATTCTCAGATTACCATGGCTTGCTTCCCATTTCCTTTCCCAGCCAGGTAACTTTGAACTTCTAAACTGATCTTCATAGTGAGGGTTATCCTGGAGATTCCTCTCTCTAGCCAAAGCTAGGCAAATCTTCCAACCTCATTAAATCCACATAATCTTGGGGCTGAACATTATGGTGCATTTCAGTAGGTGGGACTCACACAATAAATGGGTGGATCACTGACTCTCACCCCGCCATCATCTTACACCATATAATATGACAATCATCCAATTGATGGCTGCAGAGATATTTTTAACTCCTGACATCGTTGGATTGTTATTTCACTGTCCAATCTAAGATGGAAGTCAGGATGTCTGGCAGCCAAATTCACAGGGCATGACTTGGAAGGACGTCACAGCCACTAACTTAAAGGGGAACTTGGCAGGGGACAGTGTAAGAGGCTCCTGCAGTCAAAAGCAAGAAAGGTTTTTGATCTCTGCAAGATTGTCAAGCATTGGCTAAAGTAAAATTTATTCATCTGAATAATGTCTGAAATTCTCCAGAGTCTTAGAATTAAGTGCTTTTGGCAGGGAACACACATGGCATACATTCTGATCAGCTACTTAATATTAAGATCTAAGTATTGTACAGAAGAGAAGGGAACAAGAGGAGGAAAGGAGGTGGCAAATCAAGAGGATATAGATTGGTGAAATGGGCAGACCTTCCACATTAAATTTGATGCAGAGATGTGTGGTGCTGCATTTTAACAGGAAGTATGAGGAGAGGAAATATAAACTAAACAGTACAATTATAAAGGTGGTTCAGGAACAGAGAAATCTGTGGGTGTACATACACAATTCTTTGAAGGTGGCAGGACAAGTTGAGAATGCTGCTAATGAAGTACACTATATCCTTGGCTATAAAAACTGATGCATGGAGTACAAAAGCAAAGAGTAACTCATAAGTTAGGCTCTATCCAGAATATTGCATCAAATCCTGGGCAGCACACCTTTGGAAGGATGTTAAGGCTTTAAAATAGATTCAGAGGAGAGTTACTAGATTCAAGGAGATGAGCGAAATTCTGTTCTCCTTAGAGCAGAGAAGATTAAGGAGAGATGTATTAGATGTTCAAAATCATAAAGGGTTTTAATTAAATACATAAGGAAGAATTGTTTCCAGAGGCAGGAGGATCATAATCAGTAGACACGGGTTCAAGGTAATTAGCAAAAGAGCCAGACATGAGGAAAGATAATTTTATACAAAATTTATATAATTTTATAGGGTTGGCAGGGTGGCACAGTGGTTAGCACTGCTGCCTCACAGCACCAGAGATCCAGGTTAAATTCCGGCCTTTGGTTCTTCCCGTATGTGTGTGGGTTTCCTCCGGTGCTCCGGTTTCCTCCTACAGTCCAACTATGTGCAGGTTTAGTGGATTGGCCATGTTAAATTGCCCCTTAGTGTCCAAAGATGTGTAGGTTAGGTGGATTACGGGGATAGGATCCAGGAGAGGGCCTAGTTAGGGTGTTCTTTCAGAGGGTCGGTGCAGATTTGATGGGCCGAATGGCACCCTTCTGCACTGTATGAATTCTATGATTCTATGGTCTATTCAGGGGTTGCCATGATATGGAATTTTCTACCTGAAAAGATGTTGGCAACAAGTTCAATGGCAAGCTACAAAATGGAAATTAGATAGATAATTGAAGGAAAGAAAATAGCAGGCTTATGCAGAAAAGGCAGTGGTGCAAGACTGATAGAATTATTCTTTCAAAGAGCCATCCCAGTCACAATGGGACAAATGTTCTCTTCCTATGCTATACATTCTATGATTCTAGGATCTGTACCAAGTGGTTTATTGGTTTTCAAGCTCCTTCAGCCTAGAAATAACAATGTAGATTAGAAAAATCACACATTTGTGATGAGATCACTTATATCAGCCAGGGCAATGATGAAGGATAATTTGTCTCCAGGCCCTTGGGTGAGAGGAAGAAAAAATAATCATAGTTTCCACTTCTGATTACTATTCAGTGACTTGCCAAAAAGTATACATGGAAGATACCAGGAGCGGACAGGATTAGACTTAGCAGTCATGTTCTCATGGTTGATTATCATGTCAATGATCATCATAATAGCTTATAAATGAAGAATAGTCATTTGCATCGTGCACCCCTTCGCACTTGCCACCAGCAAAGTCAATTTAGGGGTAAGATGAGAAAAGGGAAGCAAAAAATCAAAATGAATATTACACAAGAAAACGTATCATTTGAAATGCTACAATTCTCGGTAATGGTTTGTTGCTAGCAGGGAAAAAAATGTAAACTGTTTGTGCCATCAGGTATGAATATGCATCATGTGATGTATCTTATAATCTCAAGCATCATACGGTGTATCCCATGATCATGAGTGAAAGTAACAGGATCTGAAATAATGAGATATAAACTAAACCAGTAAGATTGACAGCTCATTGTTTAAACAAAGGGAGGAAAGAAAGTTCACAATGCAGTACACGCCACTAAAGTACCAATGTTTTCATAAGTTCTTTGCCACCTTTTGTCCGGTCCTGTAGTTTCTTTAAAGAAATATGTGGGCTGTGTGCCAACATTATATAAAGGTTTTAGTTACATAGCAGAGAAACGTCAAGTCTGGTGAGACACATGACTCTACAATAACTGCACATTTAATCTTTACAACAGTCCACTGCTTCGCTTGGCAGCACTTGTGCACTTTATGGAGAATGATTAACAGTAACTTGTAGAACAGTGCCCTAGAAATAAGATACTTGGAAAATAGATACATTTCTAAAATTGAATTCTCTGGCAGGTTCTGTTACAGGAAAGCCGTGGGCAGGATTCTCCGGGGCAGGCGTGGCAGGATCAGCAAATCTGACGCCGCACCTGGACCGATTCAGCGACCGTGGAAGGGCTAGCACCGGCACCACTTGGAACACAATTGATTCCAATGAGAAATGGTGCAGGATTCACCGGGTCCATGATTGGCACTTGGGAGGCTGACAAGCTGCAGCCGCACATTAACATTACACTCCATACACACACTCATCCCAGCCAACAAGATGGCACTGGTTGCGCTGGAGCACGCCCATCCTGTTGATGGGTCAGCTGGGGACAGAGGGCACCTAGGGGGTTGCCCTGGAGGGGTACCATATGGCCTGTGGCCCTAGGTTCACAGTGGGGAGTCGGTGGCGTGCGCAGCTGACTGGTTGCCTTGCAGGCCGCAGCAATGGTCCTCAGTGCCCGTCCACCCCAACCCCCACAGCTCACCTTACGGCCACCTCCTGTGACCGCCCCCCCCCCCCCCCCCCCCCCCGCCCCGGATTCCGGCAGAAGCCCCTGGCCTGCGGCACAACTGTCAGCAAAACTATGGTAATGTTGGACACTTTCCATGCCCTTTGTCTCTCCCTCAGCAGCCATGACGCCTGTTCCTCGAGTTTTAAAAGTACAATTGATCCTCGTCATTGGGAATTCGCCCCAGTGGAGGTGGAGCATCGCAGAGGCGCCGGAGAAGATCAGGTCAGGCCCGCTAATGATATGCCAATGACATTTACTGTACATTTACTGGCCAATGATAAATTGCCCTTAATGTCCAAAATTGCCCTTGGTGTTGGGTGGAGGTGTTGAGTTTGGGTAGGGTGCTCTTTCCAGGAGCCGGTGCAGACTCAACGGGCTGAATGGCCTGCTTCTGCACTGTAAATTCAATGATAATCTATGATTAATCTTGGACAAAGGTTCGGCACAACATCGTGGGCCGAAGGGCCTGTTCTGTGCTGTATTTTCTATGTTCTATGCGTTCTGGAACGCATTGACGCCGCTGTCGAGGCACCAGAGAATTGCAATTTGGCATGAAACAGATGCCTGCTACGATTTCCGCGTCAAAACTGATTCTCCGCCCAATCGGCGGCAGCCGACGGAGAATTCCGCCCACGATATCTTGAAGTATTGTAACGAAAGCAGATTCTGTCATGATATTCAAGTGAACATCACAGCACATACACACATACATAGTGATGGACAGATCAACGGACCAATTAGCACACACAACACGACAGCCAATCACAGACAAGAGCATACACAGTACAAAATAAGGAACACAACACTTCCTGGGCAGTCCAGCAGGAGACGGCTCAGGGCAAGGACCTCCAAGCCAGACACTCAGACAGTCACCAAGTGCTGAGTACCAAGTTTGTTATATAAATAGTTAAAAGAAATAAAACTGCGTTGTACCAATCGCAACTGTGTTGGTTCGTCTGTGTCTCAGAGTACCCAACACATCAGATTCAATCTCATTTTGTGTTTGAAGTAGTTAGAGGAAGCTTTATCAACACCTTTCAAAAACATTCTAGCGCTTCACATAGAAGAAGTCATGTTTTATAATTATTGTGTGTAAGCACAATAGCCATTTTGCACAATGAAAGTTCACACAAGCATTAGTAAAGGTGAATGACCAGTTAACAGGGCTCCTTAGTCCTATCTCGCTGTCATGTCACACTTGATCCAGGGTTGTGAAATCCTGATAATTTGCAAAACCAGAACTGAGATTCCTTCATCTCTTATCTCCACATCAGATTGGTCACCAAAACCATTTTTGTCCAGCTCCACTTTGTCTCTTCATCTTTATCTTGTTCTGTCTGTCACAAAAATACCAAGGCACAGTTTATCTCCTGCAGATAGGTTTTCCCAATGCATTCTTTGCCAGTCTCTTTCATTCAGAAATCTGTTCCTCAGAATA
Organism: Scyliorhinus torazame; assembly: GCF_047496885.1. Lineage (NCBI taxonomy): Eukaryota > Metazoa > Chordata > Chondrichthyes > Carcharhiniformes > Scyliorhinidae > Scyliorhinus > Scyliorhinus torazame. The sequence continues at coordinate 66,140,967 of NC_092715.1, forward strand.
CAAGAGGCTACACTTGTCTTTCCCAAGCTCCATCCTTTTGTCTCGTAAAGAATTGATTGGGCAGCACGGTAGCACATGTGGCTAGCACTGTGGCTTCACAGCGCCAGGTCCCAGGTTCGATTCCCTGCTGGGTCACTGTCTGTGCGGAGTCTGCACGTTCTCCCCATGTCTGCGTGGGTTTCCTCCGGGTGCTCCGGTTTCCTCCCACAGTCCAAAGACGTGCAGGTTAGGTGGATTGGCCATGATAAATTGCCCTTAGTGACCAAAAAGGTTAGATGGGGTTATTGGGTTACGGGGATAGGGTGGAGGTGAGGGCTTAAGTGGGTCGGTGCAGACTCGATGGGCCGAATGGCCTCCTTCTGCACTGTATGTTCTATGCTCTAATAGGGACAGGAATTTACCGCAGGCTTTGACAATGAGACCAAATGGGGGGGTCCAGACCCTGTACTTGCCAGGAGCCAGAACAGCAATATTCCCAGAGGTGGCCTCCTAATTGACCACCTCCGAGCTCAACCTCCTCTTAAGAATGGTAGACAGAATGTAGATACTGTTGCTTAATTTGAAGCCGGCAGCTCTGAACCCTCAGCAGCCTCACTGGGAGCAGTGGACACTGCTGAAGAAGTTTGGAGAACATGAAGTTGCCTCAAAATGTAGGTGTCTTTGGAAGGGTCAGTATAATTTAAAACTATTGATGGTTGAGGATGGAGGGACCTGCAGATTGAAAGGAAAACCTCCCGGGACAGTGCTTGAGCCATGGCAATGGCCTTTCCTTCATGTGCCATTGAACCTCCGATACTGATGGTCCTTGAAGGCCACGGACCATTGTGGGGGCCCCTCCTCTGCTGGCAGCCATCTAAATCACCCCAAACAGGGGCCTTAATTATTAAACTGACTGCCCACGTTTGTTTCACGGGCAGCAGATCCTGATGCAGGCTTGCTGTTGGGATGCTTACCCAATGCCGGTAATGCACTGGGGAGCCGTGCCGACACAGCTTACCGTTATTTCCCTGGTACCATCTCCCCAGCCAGCTATCCAGAGACTAGGATAATCCTGCTCCAAGGTTTCTTATATTCCCCTCTGTAACTGTGTGATATTCTCCAGCTCTAATCTCCATCCACATAGTGTCGTGGAACCAAATAGGGATATCGCTAAAATAAAAACAGGAAGACTTGGAAAAACTCAGCAGGCAGGTCGTCTTCGGATCAAAGAACAGTCATATTGGACTTGAAACGTTGGGCCGGATTCTCCGTCTCGCGATGCTGGAAACACGAATCGCAATTGGGCGGTGAATTGGGCGTCCGGCCAAAAATGAGGTTTGCACCCCGCACCGGCGGGTGGGGGGGGTGCCTGCCAGGGCCGGAGGGGAGTAGCGGGGAGCGACTTGGTGACAGGTCCGTGGATTCAGGGTGTCTCTTTCAGGATCGAGGTGGCTTGGCTCAGGCTGTCATTGCAGCAGTATTTGTTTTAAATGCACCCATTTGTACAAGTTACAGGCCCCTGGCTGCTCATTGCTGACTGCTCCCTGTATCCTGTAAATATTCATTGAGCCGTCAGGTCCCGCAGCAGCCCTTCCGCCAGTTTCACATTTTTCAAAGGAGTGCTAATTGGTGCCCACATGGCCACTTGCTGTGGAGGCCGTTAGATTACCGGAGGCTGTTAGATAGGGGGTTGCTCCGTTAATTGTAAAGAGATTGGGCTTAAGTAGTGATTATTAGTTTCTCGCCATGTTCACGCCAGATTCTGAGTTGGCCAATGGGTGTGGGCCGGTTACATCGCAAACAGATCAGCGCCCAGCGTGGTATTTTGAACAGATAACGAATAACATGTGCTGGAGGAGGCTCTGCCTCAGCAAAGGGAATAGTGCAGCACCTGTTCCATGTCCTTGCAAACTTGGCGCCATGAGGAGGAGGAGTATACCAGCTCCCAGAGGTCATCAAGGTCACCGCAATCTTGACCTTCAGGATAATTCCAGGGCTTGAGCAGGGACTTGTATGACATTGCACAAGCTACAGCCCACAAGTGTATCTGTGAATTTACAGATGCCCTGTTTGCCCGGGCAGCTAACTATATAAACTTTGACATGGACCAGGCCCAATAAGATGCCTGGCAGCATGATTCTCTGCCATCAACGGGATGCCCCAATTCCAGGAGCCAATAGATAGCATGCATGATGCCTTCCAATCACCATCGGGGAGTGCCCCACATTAACAGGAAGTGGTTCCACTCCCTGAACATCCAGCTCTTCTGCGACCACCACACACTTTCTGGGGAGTGTGCACGACAGCTACACCTTGGGACAGTCGGACATCCCCGGCATCTTCGAGGACCACCCCAGGATGGCTGGTTGGCTCTAGGGGAGAAAGGCTACCCTCTCAGGACCTGGCTAATGATGCCAGTATGGAGATTGGTGACCAATGCGGAGACCCGATACAACGAGGCTCATGCGGCCACCTTGGCTGTCATTCAGCAGTGCATCGGACCCCTAAAAACGTGGGGCTGGATTCTCCGATTTTAAGACTAAGTGCTGACTCCGTCATGAAAACGGGTGGTCTTTTACGCCAGGAAAACTGGTGTGAAAAGGCCACCGATTGCCCGTTTTGCGGGTGGCTAGCAGGGAGCCGGCGAGAGCTCGCAGCTCTAGCTGCCGATACGGCCCCCTTTGCACGACCTCCTCAGGGCAGCCAGGATTAGTAGGTAATACTGTGCCCCTGGCACTAACACACGTCCCACAAACCCGTAACCCAACCATCACCATCCCCAACACCCCCCCACCCCCCAGCCCGCAGTCGAATCATGCGTCTTGTCTTGTTTCTTGCAGGACCTGCTGGTGATAGGGCGGGTCCATCTGGCATCCCCACCCCCAGCCAGTGCCACAGTCGAAGCACACTCTGTGAGCCGAGCAGTGGTGAGGAGAGCAGCTCGGATGGCAGCCCTTGACCCGAGACTCAAGACATCCCTAAGCCTGAGTCCGATTTTGACACAGGTTTCAGGTCACAGGGTCTCCAACAGCCTCCACCATCCCAGAGACCTTGGTTGGGTACTTTAGTGAAGTGGCTCCTGGAACACTCTCTGGTGAGCAACACACAGCTGATCCGGTACATCAGGTGAAGGTAGGAACTCCAGAGGGGGCGGAAGGTCAGAGGGCAGGCTGACCCCAGGGACTAGCTGTTGTCCAGACAGGTTTCGGGCTTCTGGAACGGACAGTCCCATTGATCGTGGAGATGCAATCGCAGATCCAGGGACTACATGAGGGTTTGTCGGCAAGCATCTATCACCTGCATGTGCAGTTGAAGGAGTCCAACCGCGTGCAGTAGCAGGACGTGGTGCCGACCATGTGTGCTACCCAGGCCAACACCGCACGGGTGGCATCCGCAGTGGAGGCATTCGGGCGACAGCTTTGGCTATGGATCAGCATGTCCAAGGCCTGGGGAAATCTGTGCAGGCACTGGCTGAGGCCCTGGACAAGGTTACCGTCTCTCAGACAACCATGTGGCAGAGCCACCTGGGCATCGCAGCGGCGTTTCTGAACATGGCCCAGTCACAGCAGGCCATGGCTGGGAACATCGCTGGCATTGGCCAGGCACTGGCCGACGCGGCAGTGGCCCAGTCCCAGAGGGAGGTGGCCCAGTCAAGGGCTGATGTAGCACAGACCCAGAAGGTAGTGGCACATACAGCCACCTAAATAGGCCAACTCCCGATTTAAAATGGCAAACGGCAAAGGCTGATGGGAAAGTCAGCCAACATAAGCGAATGACTAGGGAAAGAGTAGGACCAGTCAAGGACAGGGATGGGAAATTGTGTGTGGAGTCTGAAGAGATAGGCGAGATACTAAATGAATATTTTTCGTCAGTATTCACTCAGGAAAAAGATAATGTTGTGGAGGAGAATGCTGAGTCCCAGGCTAATAGAATAGATGGCATTGAGGTACGTAGGGAAGAGGTGTTGGCAATTCTGGACAGGCTGAAAATAGATAAGTCCCCGGGACCTGATGGGATTTATCCTAGGATTCTATGGGAGGCCAGGGAAGAGATTGCTGGACCTTTGGCTTTGATTTTTATGTCATCATTGGCTACAGGAATAGTGCCAGAGGACTGGAGGACAGCAAATGTGGTCCCTTTGTTCAAAAAGGGGAGCAGAGACAACCCCGGCAACTATAGACCGGTGAGCCTCACGTCTGTAGTGGGTAAAGTCTTGGAGGGGATTATAAGGGACAAGATTTATAATCATCTAGATAGGAATGATATGATCAGGGATAGTCAGCATGGCTTTGTGAAGGGTAGGTCATGCCTCACAAACCTTATTGAGTTCTTTGAGAAGGTGACTGAACAGGTAGACGAGGGTAGAGCAGTTGATGTGGTGTATATGGATTTCAGCAAAGCGTTTGATAAGGTTCCCCACGGTAGGCTATTGCAAAAAATACGGAGGCTGGGGATTGAGGGTGATTTAGAGATGTGGATCAGAAATTGGCTAGCTGAAAGAAGACAGAGGGTGGTGGTTGATGGGAAATGTTCAGAATGGAGTACAGTCACAAGTGGAGTACCACAAGGATCTGTTCTGGGGCCGTTGCTGTTTGTCATTTTTATCAATGACCTAGAGGAAGGCACAGAAGGGTGGGTGAGTAAATTTGCAGATGATACTAAAGTCGGTGGTGTTGTCGATAGTGTGGAAGGATGTAGCAGGTTACAGAGGGATATAGATAAGCTGCAGAGCTGGGCTGAGAGGTGGCAAATGGAGTTTAATGTAGAGAAGTGTGAGGTGATTCACTTTGGAAGGAATAACAGGAATGCGGAATATTTGGCTAATGGTAAAGTTCTTGAAAGTGTGGCTGAGCAGAGGGATCTAGGTGTCCATGTACATAGATCCCTGAAAGTTGCCACCCAGGTTGATAGGGTTGTGAAGAAGGCCTATGGAGTGTTGGCCTTTATTGGTAGAGGGATTGAGTTCCGGAGTCGAGAGGTCATGTTGCAGCTGTACAGAACTCTGGTCCGGCCGCATTTGGAGTATTGCGTACAGTTCTGGTCACCGCATTATAGGAAGGACGTGGAGGCTTTGGAGCGGGTGCAGAGGAGATTTACCAGGATGTTGCCTGGTATGGAGGGAAAATCTTATGAGGAAAGGCTGACGGACTTGAGGTTGTTTTCGTTGGAGAGAAGAAGGCTAAGAGGAGACTTAATAGAGGCATACAAAATGATCAGGGGGTTGGATAGGGTGGACAGTGAGAGCCTTCTCCCGCGGATGGATATGGCTGGCACGAGGGGACATAACTTTAAACTGAGGGGTAATAGATATAGGACAGAGGTCAGAGGTAGGTTCTTTACGCAAAGAGTAGTGAGGCCGTGGAATGCCCTACCTGCTACAGTAGTGAACTCGCCAACATTGAGGGCATTTAAAAGTTTATTGGATAAACATATGGATGATAATGGCATAGTGTAGGTTAGATGGCTTTTGTTTCGGTGCAACATCGTGGGCCGAAGGGCCTGTACTGCGCTGTATTGTTCTATGTTCTATGTTCTATGTTCTATCGCCAGAAACCAGCAGCTGCAGGTTTGCTGTGTATTTGCCTCTGCAAAGGCCAGACAACATCGATACCAGCGACCATCAGCATAACAATGTAGCAGCCATCTGCATACTGATGAGCAATCCCCGGGAACAATAAATAACATTTTGACACACAAAGCAAAGCCAGTCTCCTCGGCGCCAGCAGGAGCCAACACAAAGGAGGTGAACGAGCACCTCAAGACCGCCCATCGATCAGGGAACCGCTCCAGTATTGGAGAAATCGAACCAAGCAGTTGGGACAAAGTCCAATCACTTGGGACCAGGTACAGGGTCCGCCCCGAAAGGCGGGAAGCCCCTGGGGACTATAAGAGTTAAGCCCCAAGTTCAAATTGCTCTCTCTTCACCTCTGGGTCCTGCCCGGGTCACCCAGCAACACGAACCAACATTGACAGTGACCGGTGCCGTGACCCCGAACAAAGTAAGTCTTAATTCAACGCTCGCTACGAGATAGACGCTCCTAGCTACCAATCCGTACCAACTACGAATTCCGCAGACTCAGAATCTGAACGAAAGGCCATTTGTTCCCCTGACCTGGCGGGCCAGTCCGAAGTTAAGTATAGGCCTGTTAGTTATAGAAGTAGCTTAGACGTAGAATTTGTGCATGAGTAGCGATTACTGTGTATAATAAATGTGCTTTGATTTGAATCTTACTAATCAGTGTACTGGGTTATTGATCATTACTCGGACTTGAACCTCGTGGCGGTATCATAAAGATACCTGGCGACTCGAGAGCAAAGGTAATAAAACAGAGCAATTGAACCAAGGAGAAAGTTAGCAACATTATTTGGTGACATCTGACGGGACCTGATCTAGAAGTGGCATAACCACTCTGGCAGAACCCAGAATTTGAATTAGAGATCCTATTGGGAAAACCACAAGCGTTCAAGCAGTTCTGATCAATACTCATAATTCGGAAGTGTGTGTATGCATGCGTAACTAACAGGGCGATAAGGTAAAACTGGTAGATTTTTTGTTGCGACCAAACTGTCTTGAGTTTGTACCTCGGAAAGTAGCGAAAGCCGTCCCCGTATTTACAGCACCGCCTTAATACCCCTATCCCAAATTTGAAGAGCAGCATTCGGATAGGAAAGATAGCAATGCAGGCAATGCAACGCCTCATGAACCCAGAGGAATTTGCGGTCGCAGCGACCAGCAGCAGTAGAGTGGGACAATGTCCCACTTGGGAGGAAGAGATCAGGAAATATCTCAAAGGGAAAGGATGGCCCCTTTGGAGTGAATTCTGTGACAACGAGGAATCAGGCCCCGGGAGTATAGGACATACTTGGTGGGAGAACCTGAGCGAGATCCACAAAAAGAGCTGAGGGAAAGCTCGCAAGCTGATGGCAATCGTGTCCTGCTTGGCACAATTGCAAGGCACAGAGGAGGTCGTTAGGGCGCTCCGGAAAGAAGTAGAGGGCATACATCGAATGAGTAAGGTCACTGTAAGCGAGGTAGAGCGAGAGAATTTAGAATTGAGGAGGAAATTGGCAGCAAAAGACGGAGAGGTGGATGATGCCAAAATGGCACACCAGTCTTGTCTGGCGCACTTAAACAGCTTCCAGTCTCAATATGAAAAGGCCTATCAGGACACGCAACGTGCAGTCCTGGTACATGACGAAACAGAAAAGCAGGTAGAAGCATTACAGAGACAGTGTAGCGATCTAAAGGTAGCATGAAGAGCACTCCATGCTGCCACCACAGAATAAAGACCAAGTGCCGGAAGCAGATTGCAGGGCTGCAATCGCTGCTTTCAGTTCAGAAAGGCTTCCAGGAAACCTTTGGAGCAAAATTAGATCAGGAAGTCAGCCCTGATTGGGAAGAATTGAATGAAACAGCGCAGAGATATGTTCAGGGAACATGTGCGCAGGGAAAGCCACAAAAGAAGAAAGCACCCCAACCCCCCACAGAGCAGATGGTTCAAGCTCCAATGAACCCAGTCACCACCCACCGCACAGCCACATCGGACGATGCAGAATTTCTATACTCCACCCCCTTAACAGTGACCCAATTGCGGGACGCGTGCGATAAGATCACACCGTTCCTCCCCACCTCAGATCCCCGCCATTTCTTTGCCACAGTAAAACATCAGGCGACCATGTACGGCCTGGATGAGCGAAAGCATGTAAAGCTCACGGTTTTAAGTTTAGACCCTTCAGTAGCAGCAGCCCTTCCCCACCCACAGAATGTAGGAGAAGGCACTCTTGCAGAAATGCATACCGCGATCCTTGATGCGATTGGGTATAACCGGGGTGACTCCGTAGATGGCCTCAACAAATGCAGGCAAAAGAAATCCGAGCACCCCACAGCGTTTGGTGGACGCCTGTGGATCCACTTTGCAGCAGTCTTTGGAGACTTAGACCGCGCCCATTTGTCCCCAGACAACATGGCCAAATGGACCCGCACCCTTATCTCCCATGCCACAGAAACAGGACAGAAAGCTTGCACGAGTTATGATTCCTCAGAGGAGGCCCATAACGAGAAGTGGGTATTGAAAACATTGTCCCGCGCTTGGGAGCAATCTATACAAAGCAAGCCCGCAGTCAAGAATCCCGAGGAAAAGCAGGCCGAAACAGATATACAGGCAGTAAAAACACACCAGAACCCCGCATGGGTGAATGAAGGAAAGAACAGCCCCCCACCCAAGTCACAGGAGTGTTACAACTGCGGACAGTCGGGACACTTCGCAAGAGAGTGCAATGCCCCTAGAAAGCCACAGAGAGCCCAGCAGACGGGCACTCTGAGTAAGAAAAAGACAGAGCCCATCCATAGCGTTAGCGCCCGTTCAGATCAGACGGACTTGACCGGAACAGACTGACGGTGTACGGGCTCCCCCAGTTGGGTCTGCGACACCCTCTGGGATAGGTCCGGACGACCGGCAGTTGCAGCGAAAATTCGGGGACAGCCCATCGAATTTCTATGGGACACAGGCGGGTCCCGCACCACAATAAATTCCTCCACCCTGTTTCAAAAAGACATGGGGCCCACTACAGCCACTATCACCCTCAGCGGCTTTACAGGCCACTCACAGTAGGGACACATCACAGCCCCTGTACCCATTCAAATCGGTAACATTACCACCAAGCACCCTGTGGTTTTAGTTGACCTGCCCCACACAGCAGAACACATTCTGGGAATCGATTTTCTGAATTCCCATAATCTTTCATTCAATCCAGTCAACCAGTGTGTTTGGAAGATGGCAAAATCCGCAAGAGCCCCCGCAACGCTCAACATAGGAGAATACGCAAACAAAATTAGGCCGTCGGCGAATTTTGGTTCAACCCGACAACGCTTAGTACGGACAAGCAGGTTACGGCAGTTCTGCAAAAGAATAGGGCAGCATTCACGACCCACAAGCACGACTGTGGACAGATGACTGGCTCCGTACAAATAACAGGACCTGACCCTAGACCCCAAAAACAGTATGGATTTCCCCAAGAGGCAGAGGGAGAAACCTCAAAGGTAATAGAAAGCTGATTAGAGCAGGGCACACTTAGATCAGTAGCCTCCACTAATAATGCCCGATTTGGCCAGTGAGAAAGCCCGATGGATCATGGCGCCTGACCATCGATTACCAGGAACTCAACAAAATCACCCCCGCAGCAGCCCCCACAGTAACAACAAGTCCCGAGACCATGCTCAAACAGGGACTCAATTCCCGATTCTTTACGGTTTTGGATGTCAGTAATGGATTCTGGTCCATTCCATTGGCAAAGACGAGCCAGTACAAATTTGCCTTCACCTTTAAAAGTCAGCAATACACGTGGACATGCCTGCCACAAGGATTCCACAACTCCCCCTCCATTTTCCACCGACAGCTGGCAAATGGTTTAGCCAAATTCTCTCGCCCCGAATGTCTCGTTCAGTAGGTAGATGACCTACTACTGCAGACAGACACCAAGGAAGAGCACATTGAGCTTCTGTCCGAACTCCTGGAACTCTTACACTCAATCGGTTGTAAAGTCAACCCCAAAAAGGCCCAGATTTTGGAAGATAAGGTGATATATTTAGGAACAATTATCACACATGGTAAACGTGAGATCGAGCATCAAAGGATTGACTCAATTGCTAAATTGCCCCTTCCCCAGAACGGTTCAGCCCTCCGGTCATTTTTAGGACTGGCTACTGCCGAAACCACATTGACGGTTTCGCCAGCAAGGCAGCGCCCCTCTCAGACCTCCTAAAGAAAGGAGCCCCCTGGGAATGGCTTCCGCAGCATACGGATGCTGTGGACTCTTTAAAACAGGCACTCATAGCAGCCCCCGCACTACAAGTTCCAGACCCGCTTTCCCCTTACACTATAGAGGTAGCGACCACAGACCGCACCCTTTCAGTCGTGCTCCTCCAGGAACGGCACGACCAGTTAAGGCCCGTAGCTTAAGCCTCCAGAATTTTAGATGCTGTGGAGCAGGGATTTTCAGCCTGTGAGAGGCACCTGCTCGCAGTATTTTGGGCAGTCCAGTATTTTTCGTACATTACCGGACTGAACCCCATCACAATTCTCACCGAACACACCCCCACCCAGCTTTTATTGGACGGACGACTCAAGGACGGTACAGTAAGCCAGATTAGAGCAGCTAGATGGACCCTTCTCTTGCAGGGACGGGACATCACTGTTAAAAGGACAAAGACACACACCTTTTTAGCCGACAACTTACAGTACCCCGGAACCCCCCATTAATGTGAAATTATCTCTCCACACCACAACACAGGCCCCTTTATCGCTAAGACACCCCCCAGAAAGATAGGTAGTTCAACCCAGAGCCCCCAGCACACAGACACGTGTGAGCCCATAAGGATATATGTGGATGGATCTTCCACAGTATTGGATGGGAAGCGCCTAACAGGTTGCGGTATTTATGTCGAGGACGCGCAGGGACGCGCCCTAGAGGAAATATCATTGAAACTTCCAAGCCACTTAGGCGTGCAGGCAGCAGAACTTGAGGCTATCGCATATATAGTGGAACACCCAGATTCCTTCCCCAGCCCAGCAGACATATACTTGGACAGCCTCTATGTCTGCAACAGCCTCACGGAATTCCTGCCCCTGTGGAAAGCAAGAGGATTTGTTTCCGCAGATGGAAAACCCCTCCCCTCAGCCCCATTGAGGCTGATTTAGCACAGGGCTAAATTGCTGGCTTTGAAAGCAGACCAAGACAGGCCAGTAGCATGGTTCATTTCCCGTACCAGCCTCCCCGAACAGGCGCCGGAATGTGGCGACTAGGGGCTTTTCACAGTAACTTCATTTGAAGCCTACTTGTGACAATAAGCGATTTTCATTTCATTACATTTTCATTTTCATTTTCATTTCATTTCATTTCATTTTTCATTGCTCCGTCACATTTTAGAGACAGCACAGAACAGGACTTTTGGGATAGTCAAGGTTCGAAGTCACCATCGCTCCTCCCCCCCTGGAAATGTAAAAGCCGACGCACTGGCTAAAGCAGGTTCCAGGCACGGATATTTTTGGACCCCCCCCCAAAAGCGCACCAGTGAATGCAGTTCAGGTCTCGCAGCCAAAGATCGAGGATCTAGTGGAGGCCCAGAAGCAGGACAGCAATCTCACGGAGATTGTAAAAGGGAAGTATCCAGCACCCTACGAGAGATTTAAAAATGCTCTGACCACACATGACGGTGTGGTGTTAAAAGACACCCTTTATGTGGTTCCTGAACAGGACAGGAATCAACTGATTTGTTTATTCCATGACGGTCATGGAATCGATCCCACTACAGCCCACCTCAAGCAGCTTTGTTGGTGGCCGAATTGAAAGGACGATGTAAATCACTACATCGAGAATTGCCTTATCTGCGCCCAGAATAATCCAGACAGATATGCCAAAAAGGCTGAGTTTAGCCACACCCGACCCGTTAATGGCCCCTGGACTAACCTCCAGATTGATTTTATAGGACCATTGCCCCCTTGCAGGAATGGTTATAAATATGTACTCATGGTGATAGACACGTTTACAAAATGGGTAGAAGCATTCCCATCCAGAACAAACACGGCAAAGACCACAGCCAAGATTTTGACCCACCACATCTTTCCAAGATGGGGACTCCCCGCAGCATTGAATCCGACCAAGGTTCCCATTTTACAGGACGTGTCTTGCAGAACGTCCTCACGATATTTGGCATTACCCAAAAATTCCACATAGCATACCACCCACAGTCGAGTGGTATTGTGGAGCGCATGATTCGGACCCTAAAATCAACCCCCGGAAAAATGGTCCAGCAGAACAACACCACTTGGGACTCAGTCCTTCCTATTGCGCTGAGGTTTTTGCGTAACACAATTTCTACTTCCACAGGTTACACCCCACATACTCTCATGACCGGACGCCCCATGAAAGGCACAGAATATTTATTAGGTTTAGACTTGACCAGCCCCGAGGTGACGGCCCTCACACAGGAGAACGCAGTAGAGCAGTTAGTGGAGAATGTTAAAACGGCTCAGCTAGCAGCCGCAGTGAAATTGGGCACACGAAAGAAACAGAGTGTGGTAATACCAGATATTGTGGTACTTGAGAGGTGGATGACCATTGGCTAGACCCAGGAGTCTACCATTGGCCGATGTACATAGCTCCGCCCTGAGAGGCGGAGTAAAAGAACCAATGCCGTCCCAGCAGCCTTCACTTTCTGTATTGAAGCTGCTGGGGAATAGATCTAGCAGATTAAAGTCAATTAGTTATGACTCACCTTGTCTTGAGAGTAATTGATTGCGCATCAATTTAATCTGCTACAACTTCAGTGAAAGGATGGACCTCCGTATCAAACCGGAGTGCCTTCAGCTCAGCCCCCACGTGGACACCTCTGCGGCTATCTTTAAACATTGGCTGGCGTGCTTTAAGGGCTACCTCGACACGGCTGCTGACACCCCCACGGAAAGACAAAAAATGCACCTTCTACGCTCGCGGGTCAGCCCTGGGATCTACCCTCTGATCGAGGAGGCGGAGAATTATGCTGCGGCGATCGAACTGCTAGAAGAACACTATATCCGCCCTGTGAACCAGGTCTCGCTCTTCACCTGCTGGCGACTAGGAGGCAAAGCCCCGAGGAAACGTTGGAAGACTTCTACCGGGCGCTGCTGGTGCTGGGCCGAAAATGTGGCTGCCCACCAGTTTCGGGGAACAAGCACAAGGAACCTTTGATTAGGGATGCTTTCGTGGCAGGTATGACTTCCCCCGACATTCGCCGCAGGCTCCTAGAAATGGACACTCTTGGACTGACTGAGGCATGGGCCCTGGCAGCGTCCATGGTCATTGCGTATAAAAACGCGCTGGCTTTTGCTCCCGGACGCGCGGCGGCCCCCTGGGCTGCATGGTACCCCTCTGCGGCAGTGCCTCAGGGGTGACGAAGCTGCCTGGGAGGACGACACCACGTTCCCGGAATCGCAACCACCGGGACCCTCATTAGGATCACCACCGAAGCCCAGACACTCCAGAAGGACTACCAGGCCACCTGATCGACTGATTGCTGCACCATGAACACTTTGCTATTACCCTCGACATCATGGCACCTCAATACCTAGTCCTACAATGCGAAAGGCGACATTAACGCTGGCCATCACCCCGCCGGATTCTCTTTTAACAGGGAGTGAATGTGGTAATACCAGATATTGAGGTACCTGAGAGGTGGATGACCATTGGCTAGACCCAGGAGTCTACCATTGGCCGATGTACATAGCTCCGCCCTGAGAGGCGGAGTATAAGAACCAATGCCGTCTCAGCAGCCTTCACTTTCTGTATCGAAGCTGCTGGGGAATAGTTCGAGCAGATTAAAGCCTATTAGTTATGACTCACCTTGTCTTGAGAGTAATTGATTGCGCATCACAGAGCAAGGCTTGTTTCGACAAGACAGTACATGTGACTGAGTACAGTATAGGACAGCAAGTCATGCTCTCCGTATATAACCCCAGCACATTCCTGTCACCAAAATACTCGGGTCCATACTCCATTGCAGACAAAGTAAGCCCTTCCGTATATAAAATAAAGTATCCCAACGCTAAGACTGCGTGGTTCCATATCAACCAGCTGAAGGCATATGGGACACAGTCGAACCACGTACACCACGTCATGCTCGACGCAGCACACCACACCCCGCCCACAGCCAACGTAACCCTACCATCCTCCAACACGTCCAGCCCAGCCACGGACTCGACCTCGATTCCACCCCCGAAATATACACTCCGCCCCGGAACGCCCACTGACTGCAGCAGCAGAGACAACGACTGTGACTCGGACGATAGCCACAGCACGCCTCCCTACTATCCCCATGCAACAGGACCCACAGCCAGCGAATCCGACTATGATCCGAGTGATCGCTTCATGATCACTTTCCTAAACAAACCCCACCACCGACCACCGAACTACCATGACGACCCCGATTCTGTCCCCACACAACTAGACACCAACTATTGGCACCGAGATAACTCGTTCCGACTCGTCCGCAACGACGAGAGCGACCCCACCTCACACCATGCAACCCTTTCAGCCCTGATACACTTAAGAGTTTGGCACTCGAGAGAAGATGACGACCTTGGGTCTGACTCCCAAACCGAGAACCCCTTTGCGACCCTGTTCGCAACCGAGAACTGAGGTGTCCAGATGATGTTTTAAAAGGAACCGCTTGGGAGAAACGGTGTCCTTTCTGATGGAACCTGCAGAATGTTTTATGTTGTTTGTAAGTTTGTTAAATGTTGTTTGTCAGACCAGAATTTTTTTTTCACAGCCCCACGCCTTTTCGGTCGAAACCTCTGAGGACTTGCCCACAGAGATTTGCTATTGGCCAGACGCTAATTCAGAGGAACTAGTTTGTCTGCAGAGACTTGTTAAGGTCCCAGGCGCCAGTTCAGCGGAACTCGTCTGTCGACAGACGCCCGTTCGTAACTGCCCTTCTGGTTCGAAGGTAGAACCACTACGGCAGCCCCCCCACGATGACTACATTTCTTGCCTGTTCTTGTTGGTTGCTCAGGCAGTGGAGAAACGGCTTGGGACCCGCCCTGCCTGGGAACCCTCCTCTGGTCAGCTACGCTCAGGTAGGAGAGACACGGCATTGGTAGCCGTCCTACCCAGGGACTCCATCCAACTCTTACCTGTCGCGGCCCATACACACCTCATTTTGGAAATTTTAGGTCAAAAAGTTTTCTTTTGTTTCAGGTAACCCTTAGGTTGCCGACCATATGCTATTTACATCCTGAAACATTTGGATGGTAGATCGCACAGTCTGCGAGACGGCTCGCACTGGTTCATTATTTGAAAGTATGTCTTGTCCTAAAATTCGGTTTTTGGGGGGAAAAAAATGAGGGAGTCACAGATAGTGACCAATTATAAAGGGAGTAATTGGCACTAAAGGACAGACAGACTATCGTACGAGATGTTAAACCAAGATAGTTATAGACACTATGCTTGATTTCCACAGAACTCCAGAATCCCCAGGACCGGAGAAGAGAAGAGAAAAGAAGAGAAGTGAAAGAAGAAGAACCATGAGGACTTCCTTCGGATGGTTCCTCATCACAATGGACATTTGGTTGCGCATGAACGTGAACCCCATGACCTCAAGCCCCCCAGCAGTTAATGTTTCACTTCCCCACAGTACCCGGAACCCAGCAACCAGCGACACCGCACCATCTTGGTGTGACAGGTTTACCACCTGGTATTCCCTGTCCTACGTAATCAAATCCTTGTTGGTATTGGCGATACTCTGCTGTATTGTGCAGACTATGCGTCTAAGAAAATGGAGATGGAGAGCCTACTGCACTCGCACCGCGATATATAGGATCAGATCCCGTATTTTCGGGTACGACCAGACCTCCGACCCCCGCGATCTATAATAAAGAGCATTCATTTGCGGTTTATTGTAAATAAAGAAATGTAAAGAAATGTTCATGAGCAATTGTACAATCCTGAGCTTGACAGCCAAGCCAGGAAACATGTGTATAAACTGCTATGATTTTGTTTGTATGGTTGAGGAAGTTAGAGTGATGAAATGTTTGAGTGAGAGTAGTGTATTAAGGATAGTTAGAGGTTCCCATTTTCTTGTTTCGTAGCATGTCCCTGTTTGACATAGCGCCCCTTAGAATTGTCAGTTAAGATTTTTTTGCATAGTTATGGTCAGTGTAGAGGCCATGAAAGAAGTGCTCCCCAGGTCAGGGAATGGAAAGCAACGTAGTTATGTGATCCTTCACGCTTCGCGTTAGGATCACAAGGAGGGTGTGTAGCCACCTAAATTGGCCAACTCCCGATTTAAAATGGCGAACGGCAAAGGCTGATAGGAAAGTCAGCCAACATAGACAGAAACCAGCAGCTGCAGGTTTGCTGTGTATTTACCTCTGCAAAGGCCAGACGACATCGATACCAGCGACCATCAGCATAACAATGTAGCAGCCATCTGCATACTGATGAGCAATCCCCGGGAACAATAAGTAACATTTTGGACGCACAAAGCAAAGCCAGACTCCTCGGCGCCAGCAGGAGCCAACACAAAGGAGGTGAACGAGCACCTCAAGACCGCCCATCGATCAGGGAACCGCTCCAGTATTGGAGAAATCGAACCAAGCGATTGGGACAAAGTCCAATCACTTGGGACCAGGTACAGGGTCCGCCCCGAAAGGCAGGAAGCCCCTGGGGACTATAAGAGTTAAGCCCCAAGTTCAAATCGCTCTCTCGTCACCTCTGCTTCCTGCCCGGGTCACCCAGCAACTCGAACCAACATTGACCGTGACCGGTGCAGTGACCCCCGAACAAAGTAAGTCTTAATTCAATGCTCGCTACGAGATAGGCGCTCCTAGCTACCAATCCGTACCAACTTCGAATCCCGCAGACTCAGAACCCGAACGAAAGGCCATTTGTTCCCCTGACCTGGTGGGCCAGTCCGAAGTTAAGTATAGGCCTGTTAGTTATAAAAGTAGCTTAGACGTAGAATTTGTGCATGAGTAGCGATTACTGTGTATAATAAATGTGCTTTGATTTGAATCTTACTAATCGGTGAACTGGGTTATAGATCATTACTCGGACTTGAACCTCGTGGCGGTATCATAAAGATACCTGGCGACTCGAGAGCAAAGGTAATAAAACAGAGCAATTGAACCAAGGAGAAAGCTAGCAACACACAGTCAATGGGTGATGTGGTGCAGTCCCAGATGAAGATGGTCCACTCCCTGTTCTCCATGGCCATGAGGATGCAGATCCTGGTTGAGACCGGAGCAGTCTCCAGGACCGGCGGTGCCAGGTGGCGGGTGAGTCTCAGGAGACAGCTCTATTCACACCTCTGTCCAATGGAGTAGCACAGGGGCCATCGGGCACCCCGACGGAGGAGGAGTTGATGGGGCCCTTGCTGGTGACTCCTCTAAGAGAGGTGCCGGAACACCGCAGTACCTCGGACTCCCGCCCTCCGGTCCCTGGTGCATCTGGTGGGCAGCGGGCAGATCATGGCAGCATCACTCCACCTGGGACACCCGAGCAGCAGCCGGGACCATCCAGGCCCGGTCGCCCCAGAAGACGGCCGCCAATGGTGACCCAGGTTGCAGGGTGGGCATCACAGCAGGCCGCCTCTACTCCTGCTGTACTGTCTGGGGATCCACCTAGACGTAGCGTTAGGGCCCATAAGGCCAGAAAGTTAGACACCAGTTAAGTAGGCACAGGTGCAGTGCACACTTTAGTTATGGGGGCTAGGGCTCAAATCTGTATATATGTTGTCACATTAAACACCTCTTACCACTGTTACAACCTGTCCCGGTTCTCTGTCAGGTGGGTGTGGGGGGTGGGCTGGTCTGGGCTGACCGGGGTGGGGGGAAATGGGCAGACATTATGGGTGGTCTGTGCTCCACCCCCCCCTCCCTCCCTCCCCCACCAATCATCCCCACCGCCCCAGGGATTGGAATGGCCAGTTCACATGCACAGATCAACCAGGTGGATAGTGGAAAGTGGTACTGTGGGTAGGAATCAGACGTTTTTTTTTTAAGAAAATATTTTATTGACGCATTTGTAATTTTCACAGTTTAACACATTAACGTCTCTTAAACAGCCACACAGGCCGACACACGTAAAAAAAGAAAAAGAAAACCCACAGAACAACACCCCCTACTCCCCCCGCTCTATTCCCTAGCTGCCCGTAAACTGCATTCTCTGTCCCGTTGTAACATTGCCATGCCTCCTGTTTTCCTGCCTCTCTCCTTTTTCCCTCCCCCCTTACTGCTGATGTTCAATTTTCCTTGAAGTAGTCTATGAACGGCTGCCATCTCAGGGCGATCCCTTGAGTTGATCCTCTCAAAGCGAATTTAATTTTCTCTAGCCTGAGAAACCCTGCCATATCGCTGACCCACACCCCTGACTTCGGGGGCTCCGAGACCCTCCATCCCAGCGAAATCTGTCTCCGGGCCACCTGGGAGGAGAAGGCCAGAACATTGACCTCCCTCCCCCCCCTTGGCCCCAGGATCTTCCGATACCCCAAATATTACCAATTCTGGACTCGGAGTTAGCCTTCCTTCCAGGACCTCTGACATAACGTCCGCAAATCCCTGCCAGAATCGCCTCAATTTCGGACATGCCCGAAACATATGTACATGGTTTGCCGGGCTACCCTCACACCACCCACATCTGTCCTCCTCAAAGAACCTGCTCATCCGGGCTGCCGTCATGTGGGCCCTGTGGACCACCTTGAACTGGATCAAGCTAAGTCTGGCACACAACGAGGATGAATTGACTCTCTTCAGAGCTTTTTCCTACAGGTCGAATTTTATCTCCCCACCCAGCTCCTCTTCCCACATCCTTTTCACCTCCCCGATAGGGGCCCCTTCCCACTCCATCAACTCCTTGTATATCTCCATAAGACCATAAGACCATAAGACATAGGAGCGGAAGTAAGACCATTCGGCCCATCGAGTCCACTCCACCATTCAATCATGGCTGATTTCAACTCCATTTACCCGCTCTCTCTCCATAGCCCTTAATTCCTCGAGAAATCAAGAATTTATCAACTTCTGTCTTAAAGACACTCAACGACCCGGCCTCCACCGCCCTCTGTGGCAATGAATTCCACAGACCCGCCACTCTCTGGCTGAAGAAATTTCTCCTCATCTCTGTTCTAAAGTGACTCCCTTTTATTCTAAGGCTGTGCCCCCGGGTCCTAGTCTCCCCTGCTAATGGAAACATCTTCCCTACGTCCACCCTATCTAAGCCATTCATTATCTTGTAAGTTTCTATTAGATCTCTCCTCAACCTCCTAAACGCCAATGAATATAATCCCAGGAGACCCTCCCCTCTCCAACCTCGGTTTTTGACATTACCTTATCTTGTAACCCCCTCAGGGGGAGGCGAGGGAAGCTAGGAACCTGCCTCCGGACAACACCCCATAACTGGAGGTACCGAAACCCGTTCCCACCCGGCAACTCAAACTCCTCCTCTAATGAATAGGTGCCTCTTGAATGAATAGGCCCCCAAATCTCTCAATCCCTCTCCGCCGCCATCTCTTATAGCCCCCATCCAGCCCCCCCGGGGCAAACCGGTGGTTGTTACAAATCGGTGACCACACTGATGCCCCCTCCGATCTCATGTGTTGCCTCCATTACCCCCACACCCTAAGGGCCCCCGCCACAGGGCTCGAAGAGTACCGAGCCGGCGGAAACGGCAGGGGCGCCGTCAGCAAGGCCTCCAAACTTGTCCCCTGACAGGATGCTGCTTCCACTTGCTCCCACACCGACCTCTCCCCCACTACCACTTCCTGACCATCGATATGTTGGCCGCCCAGTAATATTAATAAAGCTCGGGAGGGCCAAGCCCCCCTCTCCTCAACCCCGTTCCAGGAGTGCCTTCTTTACACTCGGAGTTTTATCCGCCCACACAAAACCCGATATCGTCGCGTTCATTTTCCTGAAAAAACCTTTTGGGATAAAAATCGGAAGACATTGAAAAAAGAAGAGCAGTCTCGGAAGGACCGTCATCTTTACCGTCTGGACCCTCCCCGCCAGCGTCAGCAGGAGCATGTCCCACCAGCGAAAAGCCCTTTTCATTTGATCCACCGCTTTGTCCAGATTTCACTTATGAAGCTGCCCCCAATCCTTAGCCACTTGAATCCCCAGGTATCTAAAACTCCACTCAACCACTCTGAACGGCGACTCTCTCAGTCTCCTTTCCTGCCCCCGTGCCTGGATCACGAACATCTCACTCTTTCCCATATTTAACTTGTAACCTGAAAATCGTCCAAATTCTCCTAGTATCTCCATGATTTCGGTAATCCTCCCCACTGGATCTGTGACATAGAGCAACAAATCGTCTGCATATAGAGAGACTCTGTGCCCCCCCCCCCCCCCCCCCCCCCCCCCCCCCCCACCACCACCACCCTATTATCCCCCACCAGGCATTTGATGATCTAAGAGCCATTGCCAAGGGCTCTATGGCCAGGGCAAACAGTAATGGGGAGAGCGGACATCGCTGTCTTGTCCCCCTACAGAGACTCAACCAACTTGATTGGTTCTTACATTTGCCACCGGAGCCTGATATAACAGCCGGATCCAATCCACAAATCGCTGTGCGAACCTAAAGCTGCCTAAAATGTCCCATAGGTATTTCCACTCCACCCGGTCGAAAGCCTTCTCCGCGTCCATGGCTACTACCACCTCAACATCGCGCCCCTCCGCTGGCATCTTTATGACATTAAGAAGCCGTCTAATATTAGACATCATGTGCCTGCTCTTCACAAATGCCATCTGATCTTCCCCGATTACCTCCGGCACGCAATCCTCTATTCAAGTGGCCAAGATCTTTGTCAGCAATTTAGCATCAACGTTCAGCTTGTACGATCCACAGTTCTTGGGTCCTTATCTCGCTTCAGGAAGAGAGAAATTGATGCCTGTGATAGCGTTAGGGGGAGTACTCCCAGCTCCCTAGACTCGTTTAAAGCCTTAAACAGGAGTGGCCCCAGTAACCGAGAGAACTTTTTATTATATTCCACTGGGAATCCATCAGGTCCCAGGCCCTTACCTGATTGCATCGCCCCCAACCCATCTATCACCTTCCCGAGCCAAATTGGACCCCCCTAGGTCTTCCACCAGCTCTTCATCTACCTTCGGGAACTCTAGCCTCTCTCGGAATTGATTCATACCCTCCTCCCCGGCTGGGGGTTCCGCCTCATATAACCGACTATAAAATTCACAGAACACGTCATTAACCGCCCCCGGGTCTATCACTACCTTCCCTCTCATATTCTTTATTTTCCTTATTTCTCTCGCTGCCTCCTGCTTCCTCAGCTGATGTCCTGCTAGCTTTCTCCCCATATTCATATATTGCCCCTTTTGCCCTCCTCAGCTGTCCCTCCGCCTTACCTGTGGAAAGGAGCCCAAATTCAATTTAGAGTCTCTGACGCTCCCTCAGGAGCTCCTCATTCGGAGACTCTGCATACCTCCTGTCCACCTGTAAGATTTCTCCTACCAATCTGTCCAGCTCCATCCGCTCAGCTTTCTCCCTATGGGCTCGAATCGAAATACATTCCCCTCTGATAACTGCCTTCAATGCTTCCCAAAGCACTCCTGCTGCGGTCTCTCCCATAACATTGTTTTTTATGTACCCCGGGTGGCCTCGCTCATTCGCTCACAGATCTTATCATCCGCTAGCAGCCCGGCATCTAATCTCCATTGTGGGCGCTGAGACTTTCCCGTGTTTGCCCGTAGGTCTACCCAATGTGGTGCGTGGTCTGACATCATAATTGCTGAGTACTCAGTGTCCTCCACCCCCGCTAACAGTGTTTTACCCTGTACAAGGAAATCTATCCTGGAGTATACCTTGTGCACATGGGAGTAAAATGAATATTCCTTGCTCTTTGGCCTCCCAAATCTCCACGGATGTATCACTCCCATGCGCTCCATGAACCCCCGCAATTCCTTCACCATTGCTGATACTTTCCCTGACCTAGAACTCGACTGGTCCAGTCTAGGATCCATGACCATGTTGAAACCAGCCCCCATAACCAGTCGGTGCGAGTCCAGGTCAGGGATCTTTCCCACCAGCTTCCTCACAAACGCGACATCATCCCAGTTTGGGGCGTATATATTTGCCAGCACCACTGCCATTCCCTCCAGCTTCCCACTAACCATAATAAATCTACCCACTGGGTCTGCCTCTATCCTCCCCACCTCGAATGCCACCCTCTTGATAATCAGGATGGCCACCCCCCTTGTTTTAAAGTCCAGTCCCGAATGAAACACCTGTCCGACCCATCCCTTCTTCAATCTGAATTGGTCTCCCAGCTTCAAGTATGTCTCCTGTAGCATGGCCACATCTGCTTTTAACAGTCTCAGGTGTGCGAACACACGGGCCCTTTTGACCGGCCCATTCAGTCCACGAACATTCCATGTAACTCGTCTGGTCAGGGGTATGTTATTCTCTCAGTCTGAACAAAGATTGTAGATTTCCAGTTAACACAAATACTTTATTCAATGGGTTTTTTCTGTTTCCAGAGCTTAACTAGATATAATACAGGCCAACAAGAGGCGAGGCCACATTGGATTTG
The DNA here is from genome assembly GCF_047496885.1 of Scyliorhinus torazame. Classification (NCBI taxonomy): domain Eukaryota; kingdom Metazoa; phylum Chordata; class Chondrichthyes; order Carcharhiniformes; family Scyliorhinidae; genus Scyliorhinus; species Scyliorhinus torazame. Next base: position 66,163,024 of record NC_092715.1, read on the forward strand.
GTTTTGGGTAATGAACCAGGCCAGGTGTTGGATTTGGAGGTAGGTGAGCACTTTGGGGACAGTGACCACAATTCGGTGACGTTTACGTGAAGGATGGAAAGGGATAAGTATACACCGCAGGGCAAGAGTTATAGCTGGGGGAAGGGAAATTATGATGCCATTAGACGTGACTTGGGGGGGATAAGGTGGAGAAGTAGGCTGCAAGTGTTGGACACAGTGGATAAGTGGAGCTTGTTCAAGGATCAGCTACTGCGTGTTCTTGATAAGTATGTACCGGTCAGGCAGGGAGGAAGGTGCCGAGCGAGGGAACCGTGGTTTACCAAAGAAGTGGAATCTCTTGTTAAGAGGAAGAAGGAGGCCTATGTGAAGATGAGGTGTGAAGTTTCAGTTGGGGCGATGGATAGTTACAAGGTAGCGAGGAAGGATCTAAAGAGAGAGCTAAGACGAGCAAGGAGGGGACATGAGAAGTATTTGGCAGGAAGGATCAAGGAAAACCCAAAAGCTTTCTATAGGTATGTCAGGAATAAGCGAATGACTAGGGATAGAGTAGGACCAGTCAAGGACAGGGATGGGAAGTTGTGTGTAGAGTCTGAAGAGATAGGCGAGATACTAAATGAATATTTTTCGTCAGTATTCACTCAGGAAAAAGACAATGTTGTGGAGGAGAATGCTGAGCTCCAGGTAAATAGATTAGATGGCATTGAGGTACGTAGGGAAGAGGTGTTGGCAATTCTGGACAGGCTGAAAATAGATAAGTCCCCGGGACCTGATGGGATTTATCCTAGGATTCTCTGGGAGGCCAGGGAAGAGATTGCTGGACCATTGGCTTTGATTTTTATGTCATCATTGGATACAGGAATAGTGCCAGAGGACTGGAGGATAGCAAATGTGGTCCCTTTGTTCAAAAAGAGGAGCAGAGACAACCCCGGCAACTATAGACCGGTGAGCCTCACGTCTGTAGTGGGTAAAGTCTTGGAGGGGATTATAAGAGACAAGATTTATAATCATCTAGATAGGAATAATATGATCAGGGATAGTCAGCATGGCTTTGTGAAGGGTAGGTCATGCCTCACAAACCTTATCGAGTTCTTTGAGAAGGTGACTGAACAGGTAGACGAGGGTAGAGCAGTTGATGTGGTGTATATGGATTTCAGCAAAGCGTTTGATAAGGTTCCCCATGGTAGGCTATTGCAGAAAATACGGAGGCTGGGGATTGAGGGTGATTTAGAGATGTGGATCAGAAATTGGCTAGCTGAAAGAAGACAGAGGGTGGTGGTTGATGGGAAATGTTCAGAATGGAGTTCTGTCACAAGTGGAGTACCACAAGGATCTGTTCTGGGGCCGTTGCTGTTTGTCATTTTTATCAATGACCTAGAGGAAGGCGCAGAAGGGTGGGTGAGTAAATTTGCAGACGATACTAAAGTCGGTGGTGTTGTCGATAGTGTGGAAGGAAGTAGCAGGTTACAGAGGGATATAGATAAGCTGCAGTGCTGGGCTGAGAGGTGGCAAATGGAGTTTAATGTAGAGAAGTGTGAGGTGATTCACTTTGGAAGGAAAAACAGGAATGTGGAATATTTGACTAATGGAAAAGTTCTTGAAAGTGTGGATGAGCAGAGGGATCTAGGTGTCCATGTACATAGATCCCTGAAAGTTGCCACCCAGGTTGATAGGGTGGTGAAGAAGGCCTATGGAGTGTTGGCCTTTATTGGTAGAGGGATTGAGTTCCGGAGTCAGGAGGTCATGTTACAGCTGTACAGAACTCTGGTACGGCCGCATTTGGAGTATTGCGTACAGTTCTGGTCACCGCATTATAGGAAGGACGTGGAGGCTTTGGAACGGGTGCAGAGGAGATTTACCAGGATGTTGCCTGGTATGGAGGGAAAATCTTATGAGGAAAGGCTGATGGACTTGAGGTTGTTTTCGTTAGAGAGAAGAAGGTTAAGAGGAGACTTAATAGAGGCATACAAAATGATCAGAGGGTTAGATAGGGTGGACAGTGAGAGCCTTCTCCCGCGGATGGAAATGGCTGGCACGAGGGGACATAGCCTTAAACTGAGGGGTAATAGATATAGGACAGAGGTCAGGGGTAGGTTCTTTACGCAAAGTGTAGTGAGGCCGTGGAATGCCCTACCTGCTACAGTAGTGAACTCGCCAACATTGAGGGCATTTAAAAGTTTATTGGATAAACATATGGATGATAATGGCATAGTGTAGGTTAGATGGCTTTTGTTTCGGTGCAACATCGTGGGCCGAAGGGCCTGTACTGCGCTGTATTGTTCTATGTTCTATGTTCTATGTTCTAAGAGGTATGACCAGTGAAGCTAAGGTAAACTGCCTATGCTGAGCTGCCTCTGAGTGCTGCTGCTCCCTAGCCCTGTGCTTCTGAAAGAGGCGGATTCTACCTTGGGCTGGACCCTTTATACCCTTCTCTGATGCCCTCTAGTGATGCTGTGGCTGTTACATCTGTCTGCAGTCCCTGGTGTATGTGCAGATGTATGTACAGATCATTACATCCCCCCCCTTTTATTGGACATGTTTTCTAGATTGGCCTCAAGAAAACTGTACATAACGAGTGGTGAGAATATGCAGATCTGCACACTGTGAAAATGATAAAAGTAATACAGAAACAAGTAACTGTGTTGTGAGTCCATCGTGAGAAATGTCCATATTCGTCTTGTACGTCTGTTGAAGTGTCGTCACAAATCTAGCCAGTCGGGTGCCTTACGCTTCTGGTGGAGCGTCTTAACGGTGGTAGTAAGGATGATGGTTTGATGTCATCAAGAGTACTGTCTGGCGTTGAGTGGCGAGGAACGTCCTGTGGACAAATGGACTCAGTCAAGTCCAGTGTGGGAAATACTGGCGTTGTAGGTCGAATCTCTGATAGATCCCGGCGGTTACGGCGAAAAAGTACTCCCGCAGACGATTTGACAATGTTTAGGACCGCGGTGCCTCCTGCCTGATCACCGTGGCTGACTCAGACCATCCGCCTTCTGGGTCCCTGATTCTGATGGTGTCACCTGTTGTCAGTGGCTTGAGTGGGATCGTATGTTGATCGTAGTATAGTTTTTATTTGGCGCATAGTGCCCGCGTGTCGTCGAGAACCGGTGCGTTGCCGGGGTCTTGGAATTGCTTTGCCGGTAGGGTTGTCCGGACACCTCTGCTGAAGAGCATTTGCACTGGCGACAGTCCTGAGCTCAATGGGGCTGCTCGGTACGATAACAGAGCTAGGTTGATGTTGGATCGTGACTCGGCTGCTTTGCTGATGAGTTGTTTAATGATGTGGACACCTTTTTCCCCTGTTCCATTTGATTGTGAGTAGCGATTCTTTGTCGCATCGTTGTCTGACCTCGACTTTTTCCTGTGTTTGTGGTATTGATTCTGTATGTCATCGTTCGTGAAAGCTGTTTTGCTTGTTTGTTCTGGAGCAGATGTGAATTTGTGAGATTCTTTATCATGCCTTGGCATGTTTGTAGTCTTGTCATTGTTTCGCAGTGTGCTGTGGCATTGTCCTTCACGTGCAGAGTTGTACCCTGTTGTACAGGTCGTTGTTTCATTGTTGTTGTTTCTGTCGTTTCTGTCTGTGTTGTTTTCGTTGTCGTTCTTGTTGTTGTTTTTGTCGTTTCTGTCTTGGTTGTTTTTGTTGCCATTCTTGTTGTTGTCATTCTTGTTGTTCTTTGTGTCACGCTTGTTGATTCTGTTTTCGTTGTTTTCGCTTTTATTCTTGTTCCTTTTCTTGTCGTGCTTGTTGTTTCTGGGATGCTTCTCGTTGCTTTTGTCATTCTTGTTGCGCTGCATGTTGTTTTTGTTGTTGTTCTTGTTTCTGCTGTGCTTCTTGTGGTTTTTGTTGTTCTTGTTGCGCTCAATGAGTGTGCCATGTGGATTATTTGAGTCATTGTCACAGTTATTGGTGTCAGTGTCCTTTGTGGTATCTGCTGCATTGAGCGTTTCTTCTTGAGAATTGTGAGAATGATCTGATGTTGCATTGATGTTGGTGACATCAGTCATTTGTGGTGGATTCGATTCCTCTTCTTTGCTTACTTGGTACTCCTCTTCTAGAGTCATTTCTGGTTCACTTGAATCATCATTGATTTCTAGGTGCTCCTCTTTTGGAGTAATTTCAGGTTCATTTGAATCATCTGTGATCTCTTTGTGCTCCTTTTCTGGAGTCAAAATCTTCAGGATTTCTATTGACGTGGTCTCTCTGGACTCTTGGTGCCCCTCTTCTGGAGTCAAAATCTTCAAGATTTCAATTGACTTGGACTCTCTGGACTCATGGGTAGCCATCCTCTGATTATTGAGTGCTTCTGTGCAGACGAGCTGAGATATGTCAGTCTCGCTGTGATCCTGCACATCCTGTATGGGAGTTGTGATTTCTTCATCACTTGTCTCACATACTGTGGGTAGACATTCAGTGTCTTCTTCTGGTGGCTCAAATAAGCTTGAAAGATCTTCATGGTCTTGTACATGCATGGCATTCGCTATGGAGTGTTTGCTTGCTTCCATTTTTGAGTCAGTCACCGAGCTGTCTATGGAGGCTTGCACAACTCTCTTTGTGGAGGCTTGCGTCGCTCTCTTTGTGGAGGCTTGTGTCGCTCTCTTTGTGGAGTCCTTCATCGCTCTCTCTGTGGAGTCTGTCATCGCTCTCTCTGTGGAGTCCTTCATCGCTCTCTCTGTGGAGTTTGTCATTGCTCTCTCTGTGGAGTCTGTCATCGCTCTCTGTGGAGTCTGTCATCGCTCTTTTTGTGGAGTCGTGCAGTGTTCTCACTGTAGAGTCGATCTGTGCTCTCTCAACGGAGTCGTTCTGAGCTCTCTGTGTGACGTCATCTTCGTCTTTGGTATTGCTGTCATCCAATGTACTGACGATCTGCCATGGCACCATGGTATTGGATTCATCTACCATGAGAAGAGTCGTATTGAGCTTTTCAACCGTGTTGCTGATGCTGTGATCAGGATCTCCTAATAACTCAGCCATGTCTGAGCAGTATTGTGTGTATTGTTTGTTGGACAAATCATGGCTTTCTGTTTCGGAGTTGTGATCGTTCTCTTCATGTTCAATGAACAAATCATCTTGTGTGGAGGCTGGGACCCTTCGTGATGCGTGGACCACTCTCTGTTTCTTGGTGTCAAGCCGCAGCATAATCCTGCACTCACGAGTCGGGATGTCATATATGCTGGGCTGAAGATTCCCCAATCTGAAGAACTCATCATCGGGGTCTTCACAGTACAACACCTCTAGTGGCGGTTCGGATTTGGTACTGGTGTAGCCACCTCCCAAGATGAAATCTTCGTCTGAGTCATAGTCTACAAGGACCATATCATCTTCGAGGGCAGTGCTAACTGCTTGTCCCAGGGTGTTGTGACAGTTATTTTCAACTGCTGGTGTAAGTTCGGGCATTGTTCTGTCTTTTGAGGCAAGAAAATTGGGTTTTGCAGCTTTAAATTTCTTTTTGTTCATTATCGTGCATTTCCCTTTTAAGTGGGCGTGGTCCTGGTCCTCTGACGTCATGACGCTCGTGACGTCATGCGTCGGACTCGATTGCCCATGTGCACTGCGAGTTTCCTGTACTGTGCGCTCTTTTTCCAACTGCGCATGTGCGGCTCCTTTCTCAAGATGGCTGCCGCTCAGAACTTCCATCAATCCTGCCTCTGCCTCGTGGTAAGTTTTGGCACCGTTTTTTCCGATTTTCTTTCCTAGACACTGATTCTGTATTTGTAAAGACTGACAGGATTGATTTTGTTTTTGTTCATAAGCAAGGCATTTTTGTATAGCAGTTTCTAGAGTTAGTGCTTATTTTGTGATAGTTCTTCCCTCAAATTTTTATCAGATAGTCCAGAAATTAATTGATGCATTATCACAGTGTCTCTGAAATCAACATAATCACAGCCTTGTGGTATTAACTTGCGATTTGTAATAAAATCAGAGATGGGCCCTCCGTTTCTCTGACAAGAGTTAAATCTTTCCAGCATCGCACCAGCCTGACTGTTACAGCGTTTAGCAAATTTTTTGAGTATACCGTTTACTTTGGTGTTGTCTTCACCTTCTAGGTCATTAAAGCAATTATACATTTCTCTCACTTCATGCCCTCCTGTTGAGAGTAGTAGGGCTATTTTTGTTGCGTCAGAGGCAGTGCTTAAATCATTAGCTGTGATAAATATTTGGAACAGCACGGTAGCCTTGTGGATAGCACAATTGTTTCACAGCTCCAGGGTCCCAGGTTCGATTCCGGCTTGGGTCACTGTCTGTGCGGAGTCTGCACATCCTCCCCGTGTGTGCGTGGGTTTCCTCCGGATGCTCCAGTTTCCTCCCACAGTCCAAAGATGTGCAGGTTAGGTGGATTGGCCATGTTAAATTGCCCTTAGTGTCCAAAATTGCCCTTAGTGTTGGGTGGGGTTACTGGGTTATGGGGTTAGGGTGGAGGTGTTGACCTTGGGTAGGGTGCTCTTTCCAAGAACCGGTGCAGACTCGATGGGCCGAATGGCCTCCTTCTGCACTGTAACTTCTATGAAATCTATGGAACAGTTGTTCAAACATTTTCCAGTTATAACTTAAATTACCGGTTGTTTCCAGCTGCCATGGAGTTCCAACAAGTTCCATCGAATGAGTTAGTCGTCGAGGATCCATTTGCTGCGAAGTCTGCCACAGTCGAATATCCCGTTTAAGTTTTTCTTCTCTTGCTAGTGTCTAGCTAGCTTTCTGAAATCACTCGTGATACCATATGTTATTCTCTAAGTCTGAATAAAGATTGTAGACTTCCAGTTAACACAAATACTTTATTCAATGGGTTTGTTCTGTTTCCAGAGCTTAACTAGATATAATACAGTCAAGAGGTATGACCAGTGAAGCTAAGGTAAACTGCCTATGCTGAGCTGTCTGTGTGCTGCTGCTCCATAGCCCTGTGCTTCTGAAAGAGGCGGATCCAACCTTGGGCTGGCATCTTTATACCCGTCTCTGATGCCGTCTAGTGATGCTGTGGCTGTTACATCTCTCTGCAGTCCCTGGTGTATGTGCAGATGTATGTACAGATGTACAGATCACTACAAGGGGGACTCTCAGCCCCCTGCCCTGTTGATCAGCCATGACTTTTCCCAGGCCAGCCCTTAGCCCATGCCTCCCACCTCCCTTGGTCTGCCCCTCAGCAGCTACCGCCCTCTGCTCTCCATCTCCAATCCCCGAAAGTCCCTTCCTCGTCAGCAGTCCCCTCCCACCCCCCTCCCCCTACTCCATCTCTCCTCAGCTCTCCCCCCACTTTGCTCCCGTTAACTAGCTATCCAGCTAGCCTAGCAGCTCTCGCTCCCAGCGCCTAACATTCTACAACCTGCCAGATCTCCTCCCCTCCTCTTAACATAAGTTCTCAACACAATAACATCAAAAACAGAAAACAAACAAACAATCCCCCAAGGCCCAGGCGCAGAGACCTTAACAGAATGTTATCTATCCCATCACCTTCAAACTGAATCAAAACAATAGAGACATCAAATAGGGCAGGAAAAAATTTATGCAGACAGAAACTCAACCATCTTTTTTCCAACAGAAGAGAAAAAAACATCGCAGTTCAAAGCCCTTTTTACTGCAATTCGGCACATTCAACAACAAATCAAAATCAAATCAAGCAGAAAAAGCCCTTCTCCTCCTGAAAGTCACAAATTAAATTACAGAATTGAATGGTTGAGATTTTTCCAGACAGAGAAAGAAAGAACCGCACAAAACTTTCCCCCACCCCCCACCCACTTTCTTACAAAAAACTCAGTCCACTATAGTTTAGGTTTTAAAGTCCTTATGCATCCACCAAGTTCTTGTCTTTCATAAAGACCTACACCTCTTCTGGCGAGACAAAGTATCGCTCCCGGTTCTCATAGGTCACCCAGACCAGGTAGAGCAGTTCAGATTTTATGTCTTTTGCTTACCGAGCCGCCTTGCCTTTATTGAAACTCGCCCTCCTCTTTGCAAGCTCTGCTCCCCAATCCTGATACACCCGGATCTCTGATTCTTCCCAGGTGCACCGTTTAGCCTGCCTAGCCCACTTCATAATACGCTCCTTGTCCAGGAACCGATGCTGCCGTACCACATTTGCCCTCGGGGAACCACGACCCTGGGGCTTATGCATAAGAGCCCAATGGGCCTGGTCCACCTCCAACGGCTTGGGGAATGAACCTTCCCCCATCAGCTTCTCCAGCACTTCCCCACATACGCAGCAACATCTCATCCCTCCTTCCCCTCTGGCAGACCGACGATCCGGATATTCTGCCTGCGAGAATGATTCTCCAGGTCTTCCACCTTCTCCAACAACCATCTCTGCCGCTCCTCTCGAATGCCAATTTCCATTGGTATCGCTGTGGACTGGTCCTCTCGTTCCGTCGCCTGCTCCTGCAGCTTTTGAATATCCTGTCCCTGAGTCTTCACTTTCTCCTCCACCCGGTCGAACAATCCCTTAATCGAGGCCACCACCTGGATCAGATCCTCAGCATGTTGGGCGAACTGCCCATCCAAGTATTCGACCAACTTGTCCATCGTTCATTGGGCAGACGCAGCCAAACTTTGCCTCGTTGTCATTAACCCACTGCTGTCTGAGTTTTGTTTCCATCTATCCTTTGATTCCTTCCTTTCCGACTATTTTTTGGGCGCGGTTCCATAAATTGGGGGTCGCCTCCTTCTCCTCTCACCTTTATCAATTTATGTTGAGAAATTGCCACGAAAATCCAGCTTAAAAGCTGTTAAAAGACCACTAGAGTGAGTTAGCCCTGCTGCCTCACGGCGCCGAGGTCCCAGGTTCAATCCCGGCCCCGGGTCACTGTCCGTGTGGAGTTTGCACATTCTCCCCGTGTTTGCATGGGTTTTGCCCCCATAGCCCAAAAGATGTGGAGGTTAGGTGGATTGGCCACACTAAATTGCCCCACAATTGGAAAAAAATAAATTGGGTACTCTAAATTTAAAAAAAAAGACCACTAGAGGCGAGAGCTGCTAAACGTGCGACCGTTCACTCCATGGCCACCACTGGAAGTCCGAATCAGACGTTGTTATACAATACGGAGCACCAGAGCTCATCCCAGAGTGGGTTGTCATCATCATCTATCCCATGGACCAGACCCGGTGTTGCCGCCAATCCAGGGCCCCCAACCCGTAGTGCGGCAGGTATGTAACACGGAGGGGGTGGGGGTGGAATGCAGTATCCGTGCCTCTGGCCAGATTCCCCTCACCGTAGTCGCTGAACCTGGAGGCAATCAGAGCCTCCCATGCGCATTGACTCTGGGCACACGTTGTGCGGTTTCCCGTGCCTGCCTGGCCCCATGTCCTGCCCACCCTCCCCGCATTCTCCTTGTCGGCTGAGGATTGGCATTCATCCTCCTCCTCCAGCACGTCACCCCTCTGCTGCGTGATGTTGTGGAGGATGCAACAGGCGATGAGTGCGACCCTCCTGGTGGCTGCATGAGCATCGTTGTAGTGGACACCATGCTGGCCTGTGACCTGCGGGTAGGTGTCATCAGCCATGATGGCAGTGGATAACCCCTGTCGCCCAGGAGCCAACCCCCAGCTGGGGGAAGCATCTCGACATGTCAGGAATTGTCGAGTGTGCCAGCATGAAGGCATCGTGCACACTGCCCGGGTATCGGGCGTAGACATGCATGATGAGCAGCTCATAGTTACGTATCAGCTGCACATACTTTGAATGGAACCCCTTTTGGTTGGTATAGAGTGACTTGTAGGGGGACATGCCTTCCATTGATTGCCCCCTGGACTCTGGGCATATCAGTGATGGCGGTGAACCCCACTGCTCGGGCATCCTGGTGGGCTTGGTCCAAATGGATGTATTGAGCCAACTGAGCACTCTGGGACGACACGGATGTGCCTGTGCACTGAGGTCTGTGAGATCCCGGACAGGTTGCCACTCGGCGCCTGGAAGGACCCCGTGGCATAAAGGTTCAGGGCAACCATCACCTTGCCCCCCGTCACTGCCCCCCCCCCCCCCCCCCCCCCCCCCCCCCCCCCCGCCACCCATACCTTTACGGTGTCAGGTGTGCCATCATCTGGCAGATATGTCGCATTGTCTCCCTGCTCAGCCGGAGTCTTCGATTACATGCCCTGTCCATTAGGTCCTCAAATCATGTTAGTGCCCAACCAAGTGCATCGGGCTACATGCCCCGCATATATTCCACCCCCCCCCCCCAATTCCCCGCACCTCTGGCCCGATCCGTGCCTGGCACCATGGGAGCCCTCTGCGGCCACTGCCCAGTGCCCCCGTAGTGGCTACAGTCGGCATTCCCCTTGAATGGGCTGCGTGATGCCCGACTGGTCGGTGGAGACCAGTTGGGTAGTGGGAGTATGGCGGAGGGTGGGGGTTGGTGTGCGGGAGTGGGGCACCCATATGGTCACTCTGCAGGAACAGGGGCCAAGGTGGGTCTTCAGCGGGGTGTGCAACAAGATGGCTGCCTTGCAGGTCGCGGCAATGGCAGTCCGTGCCTGGGCTCCACCCCAGTCTAGTGGGGGTCGCCCCGGCCCCAGGGCCCATTTCCCTGTCACCCCTCCCCCCCGGTGCTGGCAGGGTTCCCCCACCCCAGCCAGCGCGGCCAATGTCCGGCCCAGCAGCGCACAGTCACATCTCTCTGTGTCCTACCTCCTCACTCTCTCTCATCAGCCACGACGCCAGTTTCACTTTTTTTAAAAGCACAAATGAATCATGGCGTCAGATGGGGCGAACCACGGAAGCCCCGGAAAATACCGGGTCAGGGCCGCTAATGATATGGAAACGGTTTAGTACGTGGGTTCAGGACCGCATTGACGTTGCTGTTGAAGTGGCGAAGAATTGCGATTTGGCGACAAATCGGTGTCCACCGCGATTTCGGAGTCGGAGCCGATTCTCTGTCCAATCGCATTTCTCAATTTTGGTGGCAGCCAACGGAAAGTCCCCCCCATGTTCTCTCACTGGAGGAGAATTGTTACCAATTTACGACCCCCCTGGGAGGGGGGTATCCTTTGCCATGCAAATTCAAGTATGTGAGGAATATGAGGGATTTCTGAGCGAATCTCGCTATTGGGCTGACATTTTAAGTTGGATGCCCGATAACTAGTTTCCGTGGCTGATCATGACCCTCACGCGTACCACGAATCAGCCCTCCCCCCCACCGCAAAGCCTGCACTTCAGCCCCTGCCACTGCATGTCCCCCTCCCCCCCCCATTCCCACCCCAGCCATCCCCCATGACACTTTGCCCTCCACAACGTATCCCTGGCCTCATCAGAGAGGGGGGCCTCTAACCCCCCTCTGGCAGGGGTAATTGTGGCTGGTGCTACCAATGCCAGAGGCCCCTGTCCTGCGCCATCCTGTGGGGTCTATGGAGGAGGTCCTCATTGGGTGGGCCGTGTGATATCTCTCCAGCAGGGTGGCACCAGGTTGTGGGGGTGTGTGGGCGCTGTGCACCACTGACCGGCGCCATGATTGGTGGTATGTGTGCAGGCAGGGCCCACGGGGGAGGGCTAAGCCCCAGGGCTGGGCACCTATTGGGACCATGGCAGTGTTGTGCTGTGGGTCCTTTGTGCAGTGCACCGGTTGTGCCTACTTGTCCTTGAGAAGGCTGGATGGGGGTAGGGCACAGTGGGCAGACAGCACTTGGTGACAGCCGGTGGTCCTGTGAGGTTGACTAGCTGATGATGTGACTGGAGGTACATCTGCCCTGAGAGGAGCAGTGTGCCAGGGTGGGTGCCAATGGCCACAGTGCATGTGTCCACCGGTTGAGGCATGCTCCATGGCTCCCCTGCTGCCCCTGCAGTGGGGCAGCACCATGGATTGGTGCACTGGGGTGTGATGACACCTGTTGGGCCACAGACTGCGCTGGGCCAGGTCCAGTGGGCCAGCTTTGATCTGTGGACTCCTAAAGGGGTGGCCTCAGTGGACCTGCATCTTTTGATCGTCAGTCGGTGTGCCGGGGGCCGTTCGGAGGTAGCCCTCAAAGCATGAAGATAGAGGCCGAGTTAGCTGCTTGGGGTGCGATGCGTAGGCACTCCGGGGTGATTCGGGGAGCTCCATGTTCCCACGTCGTTTTCTTCAATTTAAATTCTGCTTAATAAATTGTAGCACCGTCAATATGATGCGAGGCAGGTTGAGGTAATGTCAATTGAAGGCTTTATTAAGCAGAACTTTATCCCCAGCAGCGTGGTTACAGAATGCAACTGCTGAGGGAAATGGAGGGAAAAACTGGGTTCTTATACCGGCATTTCTGGGTGGAGTCCAGTAGGTGGCAGATCCTATCAGGACCTGGCATCCCTCCACCAATAGCCTGTCGACACGTGGTGTACCGTATTACCCCTAATACATACCACCACAACGCCCAGTGGTGCTCTGCGCATCTACAGTGGGCAGTCAATGGGGTGTGCAGCCAGGTGGCTGCTTTGCAGGCCGCAGCAATGGTGGTCCGTGCCTGGACACCCTGTTTCCGGCAGGCGCTAGAGCATGGCGTTCCTTTGGGCGCCTGGCGACTGCCCTCTATTTTTGGCTGACAATGTATTCTCCACCCGATTGCAATACACGATTCTGGCATCGGCCAACAGAGAATCCCACCCAATGAGTTGAACGGTGTGCAACTGTTTAATAGAAAACTGTAGCAAAACATAAAATATAATTTCAATGAGGTTGGGGGAAGAGGTTGAAAGATTAAAAGAGTACAACAAGCTAAGCCTGTCAAAGGACCATTCATTGGTATAACATGTTCCTTACCCTGATCAAAAAATTACGCAATTATTGTTCAATCTTTGTTCGGACTTACATTATGAACTGATGGATACTTTCAACGTAAAGTCAGCATTGTGCCCTAAAGTGAACATATAATTTTAAAACCATACCAAAGATTTCCTGTTTAACATTTTACTAAATGGAATAGGCTGAAGAAATAAAATGAGCACTTACTCGCCAATTATTTTTAATTTTCAAATCAAAGTGGGAGCCTCATTATTGTTCTATAATCATACACACTGGGGAATGCATAAGATCAAAATTCGGTAAACCTTATAAATTAAGATTTTACATTTTGCAAAAGCCAGTTCAAGTTTGGTGAGAAAAAAGTGATGATATAATTATATCAGAACATTTAATTCTAACTTTTGGAAGAAGACAAAATATAAGTCATGCTATATTAAGCACAAACTTAGAAATCAAATTGTCATCCTGTAAATCATGAAGGGGAAAATCTCATTAAACATTCAATCAAATGTAGTCATTCTGAATGAAACGTATTAAGATGTAACGAATTATCTTATTAAGAAATAGTGAGATATGGACAAGGGCAGATGTGAGTTCATAGATGAAAATTGTTCGGATCACAATAGGATATCTTTACATTGAAGGGTAGGATATATACATAGTGGCAAATCTTTAGGCCGCCAGATCGTCAAAGGCCAGATGTATGACTGCGTGTTGGGACCCTGTGGAAATCCTGATGTTTGGACCTACATGGGAATTGCCCGTGGAGTATTTAACTTGGAAATATTGAACAGATTAAAACCTAGTCTAACATCTGGGTAACTATACAACAGAACCTCCCAATAACCCCCCCCCCCCCCGCCCCTCCCCACCCACCCCTTGATCCCTGAAAGAGTGTAGTTTTAGACATTATACCAGAATTAGTTTGAAAACTCTAGTTATCCACTAAGTGCTGAAGGGGTTAAAATCCTTCTGAATCGATCTCTGCCACATAAACAGTTCAGCTGAAGTTGTTCGCTGCAGGAAATGACCGCAAGGACACATCTTGCTGGTGATGGGGCCCCAGCAAAAGGGAAGTCGCAGATGGTCATTATCAAGGATGGCAATGAACAATGTCAGTTCTTTTACCACTTTGCTCTGGTGCCAGATTGTCTGGAAGTAGACAGAAAGGGAGGAAAATTCGCAAAGGTCTGTTGATTGCTGTAACATTTTTACCTTGGGAAACAGGCATTATAAGTTAGAGGAATCAGACAGGGTGTGATTGATACCCATAGGCCTTATAACGAGAAACTGGTGATAAATATTAGAGGACAGCATGTACGTGTCTTTGTATTGATTGGATTTTACAATTAAGTAGACCTGCCTATGTTACGATTTGCTAATTGTTCTCATATACTATGCATGATGTAAACCTAATCAATAGTTGTGACTGGACATAGATAACTAGTAAAAATGATTAATATATGCTAATTTCGTGTAATCAAATCTGGAGTATAATCTTTGAATCAGGGCTCTTTGATGTGCCCAGTTGGAACATCAGTAGCCCATACTATAGCTCGCAATAAAGACCTCGCCTGGTTTCTCATGAACAGGAGAGTGAAAGTACATTATAGCTGAATTGCTGTACGTTTTCTCCGCTACAACCCCCATCCCCGCGCCTTCTCACTGACCCAACCACCTGACTCCCCTTGACCATGCAACTACCCCCCAAACTTCCCGATTAGTCCCTGACCACACCCATCTACCTCCACCCCAACACGACTACCCCTTGCCCATGCGACGACCCCAGATCTGAGCCGACTACCCCTCCACACACCTGACTGACCACAGACCTAACCTGACCATCCCGCCACAACCACCTAACTACCCCCTGACCCACCCCGCCTACTCCCAACTACCTGTCTCGACCCTCGACCCAATTACATCTCCAACAAGACCCCATTACCCACTCCCCATCTACCCAACTAATATACCTGCCTACATCACCCACCTAAATACCTGTGTGCCTTACGTACCTGGCCGCATACCTACTTCACCCATCCGCTTACCAAGCTCATCCACCTACCCACCACACTCCCCCACCCACCCACCTCATACACCTAGCCACCTCACCCACCTACTTACCATCTTATCCACTTTATCCACCCACCCACCCTACCTATCTACCACTCTATCCACCAACCCATGTCACCCACCTATCAATCTTGGCCAGATACCCACCTCACCCATGCGCTCACCAACCCATTCACTTACTCACCCACTCAGCCATTCACTCATCCACTGATCTATTTACGAATGTCCAAAGTCTGGACACTGGACCTACCATATGACAGCTAATGCCATAAAAATGGGATTTGTCCTGGCTTCCCCCGACTTTCCTCCACCTTGATGGAGTTCGCAAAGGACACCCTGCTCCCCGTGTCTTGGACAGCTGAGCTATGAAGATTCCAGGAGAAATTTACAGGAGTAGCGGGTTGGGAGAATCTTTGAGTACTGTGGCTTCCTCTTATTATTGTCGTTACTCAAAAGATTCAGTACATAATAATATAACTAAGAACATTAAAGTACATAATTTAATAACATTAAATTAACGTTTAATGTTTTTATAATGATATTACAGAAATGTAATAAAAGGATATCAAAATATTTACTTCAGATAATGTAGATTTATTTTATAACTTTCCCAAGGCTGCAGAATCATAAAATTCCATCAACATCAGAAGCCTATCCAGGCCTGGATCTGAAAGGTGAGGACTGACGTGATATGCCTTAGCTTAGGTGGCCTATACCCTGGGCTGGATTCTCTGTTCTGGAGACTAAGTCCCCATGCAGGCGTGAAAACGGTGGTGTTTACGCCACGAAAGCTGGTGCAAAATGCCCACCGATTCTCTGTTCGGGGGGGGCTAGCAGCCAGGCAGCGTAGAGCTCCCAGCTCTAGCTGCCGATATGGCTTGGAGATTTGCCATCTCTGTGGCCTGCGCCGGCCACGCCGTGCTTCATGGCGGACCCCGCCCGCGAAATAGACCCCCCTTCGGCTGGCTCGCACGCCCTGGACCACGCCCCCACAGTGCCCCCAGCCCTGAATATGTCCACCCTGCCCCCGGATTGGCCCTCCCCAGACTGTGTCGGCTCTGGACTGAGTCCGCAGCCACAACGCTGAGTTCCCGACGGGAGAGACCACAAGTGACCCACACTGTCGGGAACTCGGCTGGTTGGGGACGGTGCATCACAGGGCGGGCCTCAGCCAACATACGGAGGCCATGGATACGGCATAACCTCAGAGTATGGGGTCGGCCATTTAAAACCAAAATGTGGAGGAATTCCTTCTCTTAGAGTATAGTGAATCCGTGGAATTCTTTACCACAGAGAGCTGAGTTGGGTTGGGTCACTGAGTATGTTAAAGGTTGAGACAGACAGATCTTTAATCAGTAAGGGTTATGGAGATAAGGCAGTAATGTGGAGTTTAGGATTATGTAAGATCAGCCATTGAATGGGCCGAGTGGCCTTCTTCTGCTCCTGCATCTTATGGTCTTACAGTCTACTGGAAATGCTGGCTATACTTAGCATAAAATGAAATGAAAAAATGAAATGAAAATCGCTTATTGTCACAAGTAGGCTTAAAAATGAAGTTACTGTGAAAAGCCCCTAGTCGCCACATTCCAGCGTCTGTTCGAGGAGGCTGGTACGTAAAGGTGTGTCACCTGGTTAGGATGGCTTGCATTCCACTTGCTGACAGAAGTGGTTAGGGTTGGAGATAGTAGGAAACTTGCTATTATCTTGCATCTTCGCTAGATTCCTACAGTGATGTCCTGGAGCTGAGATGTTGGCTTCTAACAATAACAACCATCTTCTTTAATGCTAGGTATGCTTCAACCATTGGAGAGTTTTCCCCTTGATTCCCATTTTGCTGGTGCTCCTAGCATGATGCCACATTCAGTCCCAATGCTGCCTCGATGCAGTAACTCTGACCTCACCTTTTAAGTTCATCTCTTTTGTTCATGTTTGGATCACAAATGTAATGAGTTCAGGGGTCAAATGGTCCTGGTGGTACCCAAACTGAGCATCAATGAGAAGCTTATTGCTGTGAAAGTGCCACTTGCTAGCACTGCCAATGAAACCTTCCATCACTTTGCAAATGATCGAGAGGAGGCAGATGGGGCAGTAATTGACCGGATTGGATTTGTTCTGCTTTTTGTAAACAGGACATAACTAGGCAATTTTCCACCTGGTCAGGTGTTTGCCAGCGTTATAACTGTGCAACTTGGCTGAAGGAATGGCTAGATATGGAGCACAAGGGGCAGCACAGTAGCACAGTGGTTGGCACTGGCCGTGTGGCATTTGCATATTTTCCCTGTGTCTGCGTGGGTCTTACCTCCACAACCCAAAGATGTGCAGGGTAGGTGGATTGGTCACGCTAAATTGTCCCTTAATTGGAAAAAAAAGATACAGAACACAAGCTTTCAGTACTATTGCCAGGATATTGTCAGGGTCCGCCAGTCTTTGCAGTATTCAGTGCCTTCAGCATTTTTTGATATCACGTTGAGTGAATCGAATTGGCTGAAGACTGACATCAGTGATACAGGGGTCTCAGGGCATGGCAGAGATGGATCATCCATTCGACACTTCTGACTGAAGATGGTTGCGAATGCTCCAGCCCTATCTTTTGCTTTAATGTGCTGGCTTTCCCATCATTGAGGATGGGGATAGTTGTGGAGGTTCTTCACCCTCTCCATTGTTTGATTGTCCATGAGCATTCATGACTGGATGTAGCAGGACTGCAGAGCTGTGATGTAATCCATTGGTTGTGGGATCACTTTGCTCTATCTACTTTGGAATTGACAGGAAATATTGAGAGAGTGGTTTGCAAAGCATATGGGATCTTGGGCTTCATAAATAAAGTAAGAAGTTTTACAACACCAGGTTAAAGTCCAACAGGTTTGTTTCGATGTCACTAGCTTTCGGAGCGCTGCTCCTTCCTCAGCAGCGCTCCGAAAGCTAGTGACATCGAAACAAACCTGTTGGACTTTATCCTGGTGTTGTAAAACTTCTTGCTGTGCTCACCCCAGTCCAACGCCGGCATCTCCACTTCATAAATAAAGTAAGAAGTCTTACAAGACCAGGTTAAAGTCCAACAGGTTTGGTTCGAATCACTAGCTTTCGGAGCACTGCTGATTCACCTGAGGAAGGAGCAGTGCTCCGAAAGCTAGTGATTTGAAACAAACCTGTTGGACTTTAACCTGGTGCTGTAAGACTTTGTACTGTGCTTACCCCAGTCCAACACCGGCATCTCCACATCATGGCTTCATAAATAAAGGCATTGAGTACAACAGCAGGGAAGTTAAGCTGGACTTTTATAAAGCTCTTGTCAGATCCCAGCTATAATAATGTGCCAAGTTCAGGTCACGACACGTTAGGAAGGATGTGTGGGTCCTTGAAAGGGTGCAGAAGAGAATAATTCCAGGGATCGGGAACGTAATTACAAGGCTAGATTGGAAAAGCTGGATTTGTTCACCTAGGAGCAAAGAAGATTGTGGGGAGATTTGATACACCAGTACAAGAAGGCGATATGTCTGGATAAGGCAGACAAGGAAAAGCTGTTCCCATTAGGTGATGCTACAAGAACTAGGGGACACATAGATCCATAGAATACCTCCAGTGCAGAAGGAAGCCATTCAGCCCATCGAGTCCACACTGACTCTCTGAAAGAGCACCCAACCCACAACCTTGCCCTATCCTGTAACCCCATAACTCTACTTAACCTTCACATTATTGGACATTGAGAGGCAATTTAGCATGGCCAGTCCACCGAACCTGCACATATTTTGGGCAAGAGCTGTAAGGGGAATGTTAGGAAGAGTGGTTTTACACAGCGAATGGTAATGACCTGGAACTTTCTGCACACAAATGTGGTGGAAGCATAAACAGTGAATGATTTCAAAAGAAAATTGGATGGGCACTTGAAGGAATTAAACCTACAGAGCTACAGGGATTGAGTGAGGGAGAAGGACTGACTGGATTGTCCAGGAGAGCCAGTATAGACACAATGGGCTGAATGGCCTCCTTCTGTGCCATAAATGACTGTGACTCAGAGGCTGCAGTTGTCGCTTTGAAGACCTACAAAATGGGTGTGATGCTTATTGATTTCTGCCCCTATTTACAGTAAATTGAGTGATCTCTGTAATACATTGATGCAATGCTCTTGGAAAAACTCCCCTGTTTTTTTGACGAATAATTGCCAAGTTTACCCTGTTTTTCTTACTAGAATAGGTGGCTGAATTCTCCGATCCCCGACGCCGAAATCGTGTTCGCTGACGGGGCGGAGAAAAGCGGCGTTCTCTGTGTTTTAAATGGCCGACCCCTTACTCTAGTCCGAGACTCTCCCACAAGAAGAAACATCCTCTCAGCATCTACCCCGTCAAGCCCCCTGAGAATCCTATGTCTTATATATGTATACCCCCTCCCTCTCAATTTACACAGTATCCATTCGTTCTACTATCTTCACTCCTACCAATATTTTGTCAGATTCCTCCTCCTAAGTAAACACTGATACAAAATATTCATTCCGCGGGATTTACTGGCTGTTACCGCCAGCGGGATCTTCTGGTTCTGCCAATGGTAACCCCTGACCTTGCGGTGGAGGGTGAGAACAACGATAAACCCCGTGGATAGCAGCAGGACCGAAAGATCCTGCTTGCCAGCCAATGGTGGGCCATCTCTGCTACGGCAAAACACGCAACAGAGAAGTGGGGAGTGTCATAATATACACGCAGGTATATGATGGTGCACAGACAGGCAGTGATTGATACACAGGATGGCCAGAGAACACACAGAACACAGCAGCCAATCACCAGACAGGACACAACCACTATAAAGCCAGAGGGCACTAGTTTTCCCACTCTCTTGGGATCCAGCCTCTGAGACAGTCAGAGCCCGTGAGCAGCAACTAGAACATATACCATGTGGTAGTAAGATAGTCTGGTCAGGTTAGCCTCAGGTCTCCAGTCAACTCAGCATAGTGTCAACCCACAGTTAAAGTATGTATGATAGTTAAGAGTTCAATAAAATCGAGTTGCATTTCTTCAAGTGTTGGAAGCCTGTCTCTCTCACTGCTGCAGTAAACGCAGTCCTCACAGACCCGTCATACCCAACACAACATGGTACTAGTGAGTCATGCTCGAGTTTGACGGACCTACATTGAGATAGTCTGCCTTTGACCAGCGATCAGCCACCCGGTAACATGGACAGTGCCCTCCCCCGCAGCTCCGCATCGCCGGCAACCTCGGTGCTAACTGGAAGATTTTCAAGCAGAAGTTCTAGCTGTACCTTGACGCCACCGACCTCGAAACCGCATCGGATGCCAGGAAGATCGCTCTCTTCCTCTCTACAGCCGGGGACCACGCTATCCACATCTTCAACTCCCTTACCTTTGCTGAAGGCGAGGACAAGACAAAGTTTAAAACAATCCTGCTGAAGTTCGACAGCCACTGTGACATCGAAGTCAATGAGAGCTTTGAACGCTATGTGTTCCAGCAGAGGCTTCAGGGTAAGGATGAACCTTTTCAGTCCTTCTTAACCCATCTCCGTATCCTTGCGCAGTCCTGCAACTACGGCTCCACTTCCAACTCCATGATCCGCGACCAGGTCGTTTTCGGGGTCCACTCCAATCTCCTTCGCCAGCAGCTCCTTAAAGTTAAGCAGCTCACCCTTACCATCGCCATCGAAACATGCGTCCTCCACGAGCACGCTAACAACCGGTACTCCCATATCAAGGCGGCAGAGATGGCGTGGAAAGGCCCCCACAATGCGGAGCGGGTGCAGGCCGTAAAACAGCTCCAGCGCCTGAGTCTGGATGAGGGCGGCCATTTCGCGCATTTTTCCCGGGATCCTGCGCATGTAGGACAGCGAGGCCGATGGCCGAACTGCGCAGGTGCGCACATCGTTCAACCACACCGCGCAAGCGCGGTGGCACACGGAGCGTCCTGAAAGCAAATGCGCTTTGAAATTGTAGGAATCAACATAGCTTCCCTGCTCGGTGCTCGGGCCTGCAAAATCCTGAATCTTGTGCAGCGGGTTCACACCATGTCGTCCGCAGAGGCAACGGCCTCGCCAGATGTCAACTTCCAAGCCCAATTAGATGACATCATAGCACAATACCTCAGGGTCTTCGAAGGTATGGGTACACTACCTTACCGATACAAGATACTGCTGAAGCCGAATGCCACACCTGTGGTTCATGCACCGCGTCGGGTGTCGTCACCCCTCAAGGACCGCCTCAAGCAGCAGCTGCAAGACCTCCAGGACCAGGGTGTCATTTCTAAGGTCACTGAACCTACGGACTGGGTTAGCTCCATGGTCTGTCTCAAAAAACGGTCAGGGGAACTTCGCATTTGCATCGACCCCAAAGATTTTACCCGTAACATCTTGAGGGAACACTACCCTATACCTAAATGAGAAGAGCTCACCAGCGAAATGGCTCACGCTAAGCTTTTCACGAAGCTGGATGCCTCCAAGGGAGTTTGGCAAATACAGCTGCACGCGTCCAGTCGAAAGTTGTGGACATTTAACACCCCGTTCAGACGCTACTGTTACAACCAGATGCCCTTTGGCATCATCTCCGCCTCGGAGGTGTTCCACCGCATAATGGAGCAAATGATGGAGGGCATCGAGGGGTGCGAGTGTACGTCGATGATATTATTATCTGGTCCACAACTCCTCAGGAGCACATCGATCGCCTCAAGCGAGTGTTCCACAGGGTCCACGAGCATGGCCTCCGACTCAATAGAGCCAAATGCTCGTTCGGACAAGCAGAAATAAAGTTCCTTGGCGACCATATTTCGCAGTTCGGTGTGCAGCCAGATGCAGACAAGGTGTCGGCGATCAATGCCATGAAGACCCCGGAGGACAAGAAGGCGGTGCTCCGCTTCCTAGGGATGGTCAATTTCCTTGGGAAGTTTATCCCCAACCTTGCATCACACACCACAGCTCTCTGCAATCTTGTCAAAAAAAATACCGACTTCCAGTGGCTCCCCGCTCATGAACAAGAGTGGTGTAAGCTCAGGGCGAAACTCACCAAGGCCCCGGTGTGGTAGTCTGTGTTAGGAGGATTACGGTACCTAGTAATGCCGGAATACCATTGGTGGAGAATGTACTTGTTCCATTGGATAAGCTTGCATGTTGGCTCCGCCTTGCAAGGCGGGGTATAAGAGCCCATGCTTCCCCAGCAGCTTCCTTCTGTACCTGCACTGCTGGGGGAAACATTAGCCTATTAAAGCCTTCAATTGTCTCCGATCTCGTTTCTGAGATTATTGATTGTGCATCAATTTAATACGCTAGATTTAAAAGAAGTCTGCAACTCAGCCCCCACGCGGCAAACTGAGCGGCAAACTTCAAGCACTGGCTGGCGTGTTTTAACGGATACCTCGGAACGGGCGAAAACACACGCAAGGGAGAACAGAAACTGCAAGTCCTGCACTCGAGGGTGAGCCCAGAAATTTACACCCTCATCGAGGACGCGGACGACTTCGATGCAGCAATGGAGCTGCTGAAAGGACATTATATTCGCCCGGTAAACCAGGTCTATGCTTGACATCTGCTAGCGACGAGGCGACAAATCCCTGGGGAATCGCTGGAAGAATTCTACCGTGCGCTCCTGGTGTTGGGGAGAAACTGCAGCTGCCCGCAGGTTTCGGCGAGCGACCACACAGAACTTTTGATCCGGGTCGCTTTCGTTGCAGGTATGCTGTCCCCCCAAATCCGCCAGCGATTGCTGGAGAAAGATACCCTTGGCATCAAGGAGGCACGGGCCCTTGCCGGCTCCCTGGATGTGGCCTCCCGAAACGCCCGCGCTTACGTCCCCGACCGCGCAGCAGCCCCCTGGGCAGCGTGGAACCCCCCCCGCGGCCGACCCCGAGACATCTCCCATCCCCCCACAAGCTTGTGCTGCAAGACGGCCTGGCAACCCCATGGAGCCCCGCTGCTATTTTGCAGGCAGGCCAAGCACCCCCGACAGCGCTGTCCAGCCCGCGCATCAACCTGCAAGAGATGCAGTAAAAAAGGCCACTTCGTGGCGGTATGCCAGGCCCGGACGGTCGCTGCGGTCTCCGGTGGCAAATGCGGACCGCCACCACAAACCTCTCCACGGTGCCAGCGTGGCCAGAGGGTGCCGCCATCTTGTCCCGCGGACAGCACCTGCGATGGATGGGCGTCGCCATTTTGTGCACCCCCGGCCCTGGGCGACCATAAGACCATAAGACCATAAGACATAGGAGCGGAAGTAAGGCCATTCGGCCCATCGAGTCCACTCCGCCATTCAATCATGGCTGATTTCAACTCCATTTACCCGCTCTCTCTCCATAGCCCTTAATTCCTCGAGAAATCAAGAATTTATCAACTTCTGTCTTAAAGACACTCAACGTCCCGGCCTCCACCGCCCTCTGTGGCAATGAATTCCACAGACCCACCACTCTCTGGCTGAAGAAGTTTCTCCTCATCTCTGTTCTAAAGTGACTCCCTTTTATTCTAAGGCTGTGCCCCCGGGTCCTAGTCTCCCCTGCTAATGGAAACAACTTCCCTACATCCACCCTATCTAAGACATTCATTATCTTGTAAGTTTCTATTAGATCTCCCCTCAACCTCCTAAACTCCAATGAATATAATCCCAGGATCCTCAGACGTTCATCGTATGTTAGGCCTACCATTCCTGGGATCATCCGTGTGAATCTCCGCTGGACCCGCTCCAGTGCCAGTATGTCCTTCCTGAGGTGTGGGGCCCAAAATTGCTCACAGTATTCTAAATGGGGCCTAACTAATGCTTTATAAAGCTTCAGAAGTACATCCCTGCTTTTATATTCCAAGCCTCTTGAGATGAATGACAACATTGCATTTTCTTTCTTAATTACGGACTCAACCTGCAAGTTTACCTTTAGAGAATCCTGGACTAGGACTCCCAAGTCCCTTTGCACTTCAGCATTATGAATTTTGTCACCATTTAGAAAATAGTCCATGCTTCTATTCTTTTTTCCAAAGTGCAAGACCTCGCACTTGCCCACGTTGAATTTCATCAGCCATTTCTTGGACCACTCTCCTAAACTGTCTAAATCTTTCTGCAGCCTCCCCACCTCCTCCATGCTACCTGCCCCTCCACCTATCTTTGTATCATCGGCAAACTTAGCCAGAATGCCCCCAGTCCCGTCATCTAGATCGTTAATATATAAAGAGAACAGCTGTGGCCCCAACACTGAACCCTGCGGGACACCACTCGTCACCGGTTGCCATTCCGAAAAAGAACCTTTTATCCCAACTCTCTGCCTTCTGCCTGACAGCCAATCGTCAATCCATGTTAGTACCTTGCCTCGAATACCACGGGCCCTTATTTTACTCAGCAGTGTCCCGTGAGGCACCTTATCAAAGGCCTTTTGGAAGTCAAGATAGATAACATCCATTGGCTCTCCTTGGTCTAACCTATTTGTTATCTCTTCAAAGAACTCTAACAGGTTTGTCAGGCACGACCTCCCCTTACTAAATCCATGCTGACTTGTCCTAATCTGACCCTGCACTTCCAAGAATTTAGAAATCTCATCCTTAACAATGGATTCTAGAATCTTGCCAACAACCGAGGTTAGGCTAATTGGCCTATAATTTTCCATCTTTTTCCTTGTTCCCTTCTTGAATAGGGGGGTTACAACAGCGATTTTCCAATCCTCTGGGACTTTCCCTGACTCCAGTGACTTTTGAAAGATCATAACTAACGCCTCCACTATTTCTTCAGCTATCTCCTTTAGAACTCTAGGATGTAGCCCATCTGGGCCCGGAGATTTATCAATTTTTAGACCTCTTAGTTTCTCTAGCACTTTCTCCTTTGTGATGGCTACCATATTCATCGCTGCCCCCTGACTCTCCTGAATTGTTGGGATATTACTCATGTCTTCTACTGTGAAGACTGACGCAAAGTACTTATTTAGTTCCTCAGCTATTTCCTTGTCTCCCATCACAAAATTACCAGTGTCATTTTGGAGTGGCCCAATGTCAACTTTTGCCTCCCGTTTGTTTTTAATGTATTTAAAGAAACTTTTACTATCATTCCTAATGTTACTGGCTAGCCTACCTTCATATTTGATCCTCTCTTTCCTTATTTCTCTCTTTGTTATCCTCTGTTTGTTTTTGTAGTCTTCCCAATCTTCTGACTTCCCACTACTCTTTGCCACATTATAGGCTTTCTCTTTTGCTTTGATGCATTCCCTAACTTCCTTTGTCAGCCATGGCTGCCTAATCCCCCCTCTGATAACATTTCTTTTCTTTGGGATGAACCTCTGCACTGTGTCCTCAATTACTCCCAGAAACTCCTGCCATTGCTGTTCTACTGTCTTTCCCACTAGGCTCTGCTCCCAGTCGATTTTCGTCAGTTCCTCCCTCATGCCCCTGTAGTTACCTTTATTTAACTGTAACACCTTTACATCTGATTCTACCTTCTTTCTTTCAAATTGGAGATTGAATTCTACCATATTATGATCACTGCCTCCTAAGTGCTCCCTTACTTTAAGATCTTTAATCAAGTCTGGCTCATTACATAACACTAAGTCCAGAATGGCCTGTTCCCTCGTGGGCTCCATCACAAGCTGTTCCAAAAAGCCCTCCTGTAAACATTCAATGAATTCCCTTTCCTTGGGTCCACTGGCAGCATTATTTACCCAGTCCACCTGCATATTGAAGTCCCCCATGATCACTGTGACCTTGCCTTTCTGACATGCACTTTCTATTTCGTGGTGCATTTTGTGCCCCCGGTCCTGACCACTGTTAGGAGGCCTGTACATAACTCCCATTATGGTTTTTTTGCCTTTGTGGTTCCTCAACTCTACCCACACAGACTCCACATCATCTGGCCCTATGTCATTTAGTGCTATTGATTTAATTTCATTCCTAATTAACAAGGCAACCCCGCCCCCTCTGCCCACCTCCCTGTCTTTTCGATAGGTTGTGAATCCCTGGATGTTTAAATGCCAGTCCTGAACCCCCTGCAACCATGTCTCTGTGATGCCTACCACATCATACCTGCCAGTCACAATCTGGCCAATCAGACCAATGGGCGCCGCCATCTTGGATGGGCCCCCAGGACCCCAGCTCGGCTGACCACACACCGCCCGAAGAGAATATTCAATTGCTGCCACGAGTAGCCTCGGTGACCCTGGGCCAGTCTCGGCCCCGAACACTATCAACTGCTACGACGATGATGCTAATCAACGGATATGAAACGTCCTGCCTAATCGACTCTGGGAGCACGGAGAGCTTCATACACCCCGACACGGTAAGACGCTGTTCTCTTCACGTCCACCCCGTTAATCAAAAAATCTCCCTGGCCTCCGGATCTCACTCAGTAGAGATCAAGGGGTTTTGTATAGATAACCTCACACTCCAAGGAAGGGAGTTCAAAAACTACCGACTCTACATCCTTCCCCACCTCTGCGTGGCCACACTCCTAGCATTGGATTTTCAGTGTCACCTCCAAAGTATAACTTTCAAATTCGGCGGCCCTATACCCCCCTCACTGTCTGCAGCCTCGCGACCCTCAAGGTCGATCCGCCCTCCCTGTTTGCGAACCTCACCCCAGATTGCAAACCCGTCGTCACCAGGAGCAGACGGTATAGTGCCCAGGACCGGATTTTTATTAGGTCAGACGTCCAACGGTTACTGAAGGAAGGTGTCATTGAGGCTAGCAACAGCCCCTGGAGAGCTCAAGTAGTGGTTATAAAGACCGGGGAGAAGCATAGGATGGTCATCGACTACAGTCAGACCATCAACAGGTTTACGCAGCTCGACGCGTACCCTCTCCCCCGCATATCCGCCTTGGTCAACAGGATCGCGCATTACAAGGTCTTTTCCACGGTGGATCTTAAGTTCGCCTACCACCAGCTCCCCATCCGCACGAGTGACCGCAAATACACTGCCTTCGAAGCAGATGGGCGGCTCTACCACTTTTTATGGGTTCCCTTCAGTGTCACTAACGGGGTCTCGGACTTCCAGCGAGAGATGGACCGAATGGTTGACCGATCCGGTTTACGGGCCACATTCCCGTATCTCGATAACATCACCATCTGTGGCCACGACCAGCAGGACCACGACACCAACCTCCGAAAATTCCTCCAAACCCCCAAAATCCTTAACCTAACATATAACAGGGATAAATGCGTGTTTAGCACCGACCGCCTAGCCATCCTCGGCTACGTAGTGCGTAATGGAGTGGTAGGCCTCGCCCTGAACTCATGCGCCCCCTTATGGAGTTCCCCTCCCTCACTGCTCCAAGGCCCTGAAGCGCTGCCTAGGCTTTTTTTCTTACTTGCCCAGTGGGTCCCCAACTATGCGGACAAGGCCCGTCCACTGATCCAATCCACAGTTTTTCCCCCGTTGATAGAGGCCCACCAGGCCTTCAGCCGCATTAAGGCAGACATTGCAAAGGCCACGATGCACACCATCAACGAGACCCTCCCCTTCTAGATCGAGAGCAATGTGTCTGACGTAGCTCTGGCAGCCACCCTGAACCAAGCGGGCAGACCCGTGGCCTTCTTCTCACGCACCCTCTGCGCCTCTGAAATCCGCCATTCCTCAGTTGAAAAGGAGGCCCAGGCCGTGGTAGAAGCTGTGCGACATTGGAGGCATTACCTGGTCGGCAGGAAATTCACTCTCCTCACGGACCAACGGTCGATGGCTTTCATGTTTGATAATGCACAGCGGGGCAAGATAAAAAACGACAAGATCCTACGGTGGAGGATCGAACTCTCCACCTGCAACTATGAGATCTTGTATCGTCCCGGGAAGCTAAATGAGCCTCCTGACGCCCTGTCCCGCGGCACATGTGCCACCGCATAAGTGGACCGCCTCCAAGCCCTCAACGAGGATCTCTGCCTCCCAGGGGTCACTCGATTTTTCCACTTTATCAAGACCCGCAACCTGCCCTACTCCATTGAGGAGGTCAGGACAGCCACCAGGAATTGCCAAATCTGCGCGGAATGCAAGCCGCACTTCTTCAGGCCAGAGAAAGCGCACCTGATAAAGGCTTCCCGTCTCTTTGAACGCCTCAGTATAGACTTCAAAGGCCCCCTCCCCTCCACCGACTGCAACACGTGCTTCCTGAACGTGATTGACCAGTACTCCCGGTTCCGATTCGTCATCCCCTGCCCCAACATGACCGCAACCACCGTCATAAAAGCCCTCCACAGTATCTTTACGCTGTTCGGTTTCCCCTCCTACATACACAGTGATAGGGGGTCCTCTTTTATGAAAATCACTTATTGTCACGAGTCGGCTTCAAAGAAGTTACTGTGAAAAGCCCCTAGTCTCCACATTCCGGTGCCTGTTCGAGGAGGCTGGTACGGGAATCGAACCGTGCTGCTGGCCTGCCTTGGTCTGCTTTCAAAGCCAGCGATTTAGCCCAGTGTGCCAAATCAGCAAAGAGGCGGGGTCCTCCTTTATGAGCGACGAACTGTGTCAATTCCTGCTCAGCATTGCCTCGAGCAGGACAACCAGTCACAACCCCTGGGGAAACGGACAGGTAGAGAGGGAGAACGGAACGGTCTGGAAGACCGTCCTACTGGCCCTGCGGTCCAGGAATCTCCCAGTCTCCCGCTGGCAGGAAGTCCTCCCAGATGCCCTCCACTCCATCCGGTCACTGCTGTGTACCACGACCAACCAAACACCTCACGAACGTCTCTTTGTCTTCCCCAGGAAGTCCTTCTCTGGGACCTCGCTCCCGACCTGGCTGGCAGCTCCTGTACCCATCCTGCTCTGAAAACACGTGCGGGCGCACAAATCGGACCCATTGGGCGAGAGGGTCCATCTCCTCCACGCTAACCTCAGTACGCCTACGTGGCGTACCCTGACGGCCGACAGGATACGGTCTCCCTACGGGACCTGGCGCCCGCTGGATCCCCGCACCCACCCCAGCCACCAGCACCACCCTCCCTCCCACCGGCGCACCTCACAGCCGCCCCCTTCCCAGGTGGATCGGTTCTTCCACCGGCCCCGTCTAGGTCCTGCCCACCGTCGTACCCCACAGCTGCCCCCTTCCCAAGCCAGTCGGCCATTCCGCCAGCCACGTCTAGAGGTGATGAAGCCGCCGTAGAAGCCGAAACCATGCTCCCTCAGTCACAGATGCCTGAACCTCCACCAACATCACCACCAAAGCTACGACGATCGCAGAGGACGACCAGGGCCCCCGATCGACTAATTGCTTCCTTTTGAAATGTACATTACTGTTGTAAATAATTAAACGTTGTAATGAGGCAAAACGCTGTACGGAGGCATTACGGTACCTTCATAACTATAACGTCTACCACTTCTACCACGTTGTAGTACGAAGCCACCCCCCCCCCCCCCCGCCGGTTTCTTTTTTAACAGGGAGTGAATGTGGTAGTCTGTGTTAGGAGGATTACGGTACCTAGTAATGCCGGAATACCATTGGTGGAGAATGTACTTGTTCCATTGGAAAAGCTTGCATGTTGGCTCCGCCTTGCAAGGTGGGGTATAAAAGCCTGTGCTGCCCCAGCAGCTTCCTTCTGTACCTGCACTGCTGGGGGAAACATTTAGCGTATTAAAGCTTTCAATTGTCTCCAATCTCGTTTCTGAGATTATTGATTGTGCATCACCCGGTACTGGCGTTTTTCGACTCCGCCAAGGAGACGAAGATCTCCACCGACGCGAGCCAGGCTGGCATTGGGGCAGTACTCCTCCAGCGAGATGAATCCTCCTCCTGAGCCCCAGTCGCATATGCCTCTAGAGCCATGACACCTACTGAGCAACGATACACTCAGATAGCAAAAGAATGCCTGGGCCTCCTCACCGGGATTGACAAATTCCATGACTCCGTGTATGGACTCCCCAAATTCACGGTCGAGACAGACCACAGGCCATTGGTTCACATCATCCAAAAAGACCTCAATGATATGACGCCATGGCTACAACGTATCCTCCTCAAACTCCGCCGCTACAATTTCGACCTTGTCTACACCCCGGGCAAAGAGCTCATTTTTGTCGACGCATTCTCCAGATCCATCACCACGCCGTGTGAGCAGTCGTACTTTGTCTGTCAGATAGACGCTCAGGTGAAGTTTTGTGCATGCAACTTTCCGGCCACTGATGAAAGGGTCGTGCAAATTCGTCAGGAGACGGCAAGGGATCCTTTACTCCAGCGGGTAATGCGACATCTCACAGATGGTTGGCAAAAGGGGCAGTGTCCCCAGTTTTATAATATAAAGGACGATCTAGCGGGAGTGGACGGCATATTAATGAAGCTGGACAGGGAGTAATCCCACAGAGCATGCGAGAGCTGGTCCTCGACCAAATCCATGAGGGTCACCTGGGGGGTCGAAAAGTGTCGTCGTCGAGCCCGAGAGGCAGTATATTGGCCAGGCATCAGTCAGGATATCGCCAACACGGTCCTCAATTGCCCAACGTGTCAAAGGTTCCAGCCTCAGCCCAAAGAGACTCTACAGCCGCATGAACTGGTGTCCTCCCCATGGTCTAAAGTTGGTATTGACCTCTTTCATGCAAAGGGCCAAGACTATGTCCTCCTCGCGGACTACTTTTCCAACTACTTCGAGGTGGTCAGACTGACTGACCTTACATCAGCAACGGTCATCAAGGCATGCAAAGAGACTTTTGCCCGTCATGGCATTCCACTTACAGTGATGACTGATAATGGCCCTCGTTTCTTCAGCCAGGAGTGGACGGATTTTGCCCGGCTGTACAATTTTACGCACATCACTTCAAGCCCCCACTACACCCAGTCGAATGGGAAGGCTGAAAAGGGGGACCACATTGTTAAAAGACTGTTGTGCAAAGCTGCTGACTCGGGTTCGGATTTTAACCTGGCGCTGTTAGCCTACCGGGCGACTCCTTTGTCCGCTGGCCTGTCCCCAGCACAGCTGCTAATGAACCGCACTACGGACGATGGTGCGGGCTATCCACATCCCGGACCTTGACAATTTTCCGGTCCTGCAGAGGATGCAACAGTCTCGGGATCAATGCAAGTCGGCGTACGACACATTGATCTCCCTGCTCTGGCTCCTGCTGACTGAGTTCGGGTTCAGCTACCTGACGGTGGCTGGTCTGACACGGCTGTGGTGGTTAAACAAGTGGCCCCAAGATCGTTCCTCATTCGCATGCATGATGGCTCCTTTCTTCGGCGTAATAGGCGGGCACTGCGGCTACGTCCACGCCCGCCACCTGCACGTGATGTCCTGCCTCGCATGCTGGTTCCTCAGGACACGCCCTTCCACGAGGCCACCAATCTGCCAGTTCTTTTACCGACCTCGACATTGGAGGCAGTTCCGCCCGTTCAACTGCAGGTGGCCCCTGACCCACCTGTCATGTGAGAGTACCTTTAAGACATGGATGTTTAAACAATGTACCTTTAAGAAAACTGTGATGTCAGAGAGTGGGTGGAGCTGAGGTCAGGTCAGCCATTTTTCAGGTTAGTTTTGCAGTTTGGAGGACAAGAGCTGGATGTGTGTCTGTGTTTTGCAGTGAGTTGGATCTCTGCCATGAAAGACTATCTCTGGATCATTTGGGTGATTTAAACTTATAATAGTGAAGCCTTTAACCTGATGTGATTTTGTTTAAAGGTGTTAAGTCTCTTGGAAGTTTGAAGGAACATTTTAAGGAGTTATTTACTGTTGCAATATTTTCTGAGTTATCTTTGAAGTAAGGGGTATTAAGAGATCCAATGTTTATTTAAGATGTTAAATTGAGTTCATGGAATAAACAGTGTTTTGTGTTTAAAAACCCACGTGTCCATAATTGTAATCCCACACCTAGGAAAAGCAACAAATACATTAAAGGGAGAGGTTGGTTGAATTCCATTAAACATTTTGGGGTTCTGAAAATGCCTCACCCATAACACCACCCTTGAGGCGGTCAACCAGAATTCGTCGCCCGCCACAGAGACTGAATTTATAGACTGAATGTTGCATTACCTTATGATCCGTTTACACATCTGTACATATTGTTTCTTCCTAATTTGTTATCTGCCTTCTATCTGCACTAGACACCCATGTAAATACGTTAACATAATTTGTATATAGTCAGGCTCCTGTACACACACACACTCACTATTTATGGACCTACACTCATTTCTTTAAAAAGTAAAAACAAAAGAGGGGGGAGATGTCATAATATACACACAGGTATATGATGGTGCACAGACACGCAGTGATTGACACACAGGATGACCAGTGAACACTCAGAACACAGCAGCCAATCACCAGACTGGACACGACCACTATAAAGCCAGAGGGCACTAGTTTTCCCGCTCTCTTGGGATCCAGCCTCTGAGATAGTCAGAGCCCATGAGCAGCAACTAGAACATACACCATGTGGTGGTAAGATAGTCTGGTCAGGTTAGCCTCAGGTCTCCAGTCAAGTCAAGTCAGCATAGTGTCAACCCACAGTTAAAGTATGTATGATAGTTAAGAGTTCGATAAAATCGGACGGCGGGCGGGAGGCGACCACACAATGGAGGGCTCCCGTTCGGGAACAGCATTTTCGGAGCTTTAAGCCCGGTCCCAGAGTCCACGGAGGCGGCAAAAGCAGGGAGAAGGCACAGAGGCAGCAGAGTGAAGGCACAGTGAAGAAAAATGTCGAGGGTGAGCAAAAGAACGTCCGTAAGGAAAACAGCTGAATGTCTGTCGGGGAGTGGAAAGGTCGCCGCGGGATCACCAAGGAAAATGGAGGCTGGAGCACCAGGGGAGGCCGCATTGCTTACGGCTGAAGAAATAACTAAGGAGATGGCTGCGGAATTCGAAAGTTTACAAAATACATGGAGACAATGAAGAAGGAGATGAGAGAGGTTTTGAGTGTGCTGGTGGAGGAGGCGATTTCCCCGGTGACGAAGGCGGTGGCGAACGCAGTGGCGGAGGTGTGAGAGCTGAAGGAAGTGGAGGAGACGGTATTGCAGCACGGTGATCAACTTGCCTCGATGGGGAAGGAGATGCGGAAGGTGATGGACATTAACAAGGATCTGCGAGGAAAAATGGAAGACCTGGAAAACAGATCCAGGCGACAGAATTTGAGGATTGTGGGGTTACCCGAAGGAGTTGAAGGAC
Organism: Scyliorhinus torazame; assembly: GCF_047496885.1. Classification (NCBI taxonomy): domain Eukaryota; kingdom Metazoa; phylum Chordata; class Chondrichthyes; order Carcharhiniformes; family Scyliorhinidae; genus Scyliorhinus; species Scyliorhinus torazame. Next base: position 66,195,801 of record NC_092715.1, read on the forward strand.
TGAGGCCGACTGAGTATTTTGCCGCGATGCTGGCAAAACTATTGGGGGAGGGGGAGGATCCCTCCCGATATGAACTGGATCAGGCTCATCGGTCATGGAGGCCTGTACCAAAGGCGAGTGAGCCGCCAAGGGTAGTGGCTCTGTGCTTCCGTAGGTACAGTGTGAAGGAGAAGGTCCTGAGCTGGGCCAAGCAGAAGCGGGTGGTGCAGTGATCTGGAGCTGGTATACGTGTATACCAGGACTTTACGGTGGAGAGGAGGCGGGCTGCCTTCAACCGGGTGAAGAGGGCACTGTACATTAGCAAGGTGCAGTGTGGCATTGTATATCCAGCGAAGCTGAGGGTGACTTACAAGCTCAGGGACTTTTATTTTGGAACGGCGGAAGCAGCGGAGGAGTTTGCGAAGGCAGAAGGACTGTGGCAGAACTGAGAAATTGAGAAATGTCCATGTGCCGATGTAACCTCATGACTGTATTTTCTTCTTTTTTGTTTCACTGCGTGCGGGTGTATGGGCTAAAGGAGCCAATGTTGTATATATTTGGACAAGGGAAGTGATGGGACTTTCACTCGAAATGAGGGCTCTTTGGGGTGTAGGTGGATATGCGGGGTTTGTGTGCTGAAAGGGGATTTCTGGGCTTTCCTAGGGCCAGGCAAGGGGGAAAGGGACCCGGGCGGGGGCCTCCACGCTGGCCGGTTTAAGCCGGCCAGTGAACGGGAGTGAGGTGGGGGGAGGGGCTGCGGCCATCGGAGCCTGGCAGAACAGGGTCCGAGTGGTCTAGCCGGGGTGGAAAGTTGAGGGGAAGGAACCGAGTTTGGGAGGAGGAGTTTTACAAGAGGCAGTGGATGGGAGGAGTTGGGGGGAAGGGGGGGGGGGGGGGGTATAACTCTTGGGTATCATGTATGGTACTCTTTCAGAGGTTGGAGGGCGTTGAGTGTAGGGGGGGGAAGGGGAGTGAACTCTATAGGTCAATGGTGACCATGGGCGGTCCCGGACTCCTTTTTCTTTTTCTCCTTTGTTTTTTTGTTGCCACCGTGGGAGGGTCTGTTTTATTGAATGCATATTGTGACAGGTGGGCCGTTGTTTGGGGTGGTGGGAGAATGGGATCATTGGTATTGTTAAGGGGATTGATTTTGTATTGTTACAATTTACTGTTTGTGGGTGGGGTGTAAATTTTGAAGGAAAATGTGAAAATGGAGAATAAAAACATTTTAAAAAAAGAGTTCAATAAAATCGAGTTGTATTTCTTCAAGCGTTGGAAGCCTGTCTGTCTCACTGCTGCAGTAAACGCAGTCCTCGCAGACCTGGCATACCCAACACATAAGGGAGGGGTGGAAAAGTAATAATAATCTTCATTGGCAGCACGGTGGTGCAGTGGTAGCACTGCAGTCTCACGGCGCCGGGGTCCCAGGTTCGATCCCGGTTCTGGGTAACTGCCCGTGTGGAATTTGCACATTCTCCCCGTGTTATTGTGGATTTCGCCCCCACAACCCAAAGATGTGTAAGGTAGGTGGATTGAACACGCTAAATTGCCCCTTAATTGGAAAAAATGAATTGGGTACTTTAAATTTATTTTAAAAATAATAATCTTCATTAGTGTCACAAGTAGGCTTACATTAACAGTGCAATGAAGTTACTGTGAAAATCCCCTAGTCGCCACACTCCGGCGCCTGTTCGGGTACACGGAGGGAGAAGTCAGAATGTCCAAATTACTTAACAGCATGTCTTTCGTGACTTGTGGGAGGAAACCGGGGCACCCGGAGGAAATCCACGCAGACACGGGGAGAACGTGCAGACTCCTCACAGACAGTGACCCAAGCCGGGAATCGAACCCGGGTCCCTGGTGCTGTGAAGCAATGGTGCTCACCACTGTGCTACCGTGCGGCCCATTATGTATCCTAGCCCTGGCCTGCTTAGCTAAGCATACAGTAAGTCCCCGTTTTAAGTTGTCCGGCTTTAAACTGTTTCATTTTAAAGTTATTTTTGTTTCAGTTCTTTTTTCTCCGACTTAAGTCGTGATCTGCTTTTGAGTCATTGCTGTTTATTGTCATCGCATAGCCTGTGTGTCATCGCGGGTCGGTTCCCGTCATGTAACATTGGGTCCCGAGACCCAATCATTGTGAAGAAGGCTGTTTGTACTGTATTCGAGGTGACGTCAATTCTTTAAAAAAATGCAGAGGCATCCAAAGCCAGACTTGTTCTTTTCAAAGCAACAAGTTGGATTTAGACTTGATTTGAACTTTCGAGTTTCAGCAGCATCTGCGGTGGGTAAGACTTTAAAATTACTTTGAAACATGAGCCAGGAACAGCCAGTAAGTGCCAGCAGTGTGCCTGCTGCTGCAAAGAAACCAAGAAAAGCCGTTAGCTGAGCTGCGAAATTGAATGTTTTTAAATGTCTTCAGGCTAATGAGTGTTATCTAATTTGAAGTTAAACATAAATTATAATTTATTTTTTACAGGGATTTATTTTATTTTGTAAGATAATTGCGTTCGGAGTGCACAATGTTGCACATGTATGGTACAGTATTTCAACTTGTAGGGAAGCGGTGTTGTCACTGAACCAGAAATCCAGGGTAATGCTCTGGGGAACTGGGTCTACATCCGTCCACCCCCGGTCGATAGCTTTACGTTCCTGGGGGTCACCATCACCAACAGTCTGTTCTGGTCCACTCACATTGATGCAACAGTCAAGAAAGCCCAACAATGTCTCTACTTCCTACAGAAGCTAAAGAAATTCAGCATGTCTGCACCGACTCTCACAAACTTCTACAGACGTGCCATAGAGAGCATCCTATCCAAGTGCATTACAGCTTGGTATGGCAACTGCTCGGCCCAAGATCACAAGAAACTGCAGAGTGTGGTGAACTCAGCCCAACACATCACACAAGCCTCACATTGATTCTGTCTACACCTCCCACTGCTCAGGAAGGCAGACTGCATTATCAGAGACACCTCCCATCCAGCCATTGCCTTCTTCCAGACCCTTCCATCAGACAGAAGGTACAGAAGTCTGAAGACCCGCACATCTAGACAAAGGAATATCTTCTTCCCCACAGCTACCAGATTCCTCAACGACTGTCCCTTGGGCTGATCACTATTCATGACGCCCTATGCTGCTCTTGTTTGGCCCTTGTTTCGCACTGTAACCAATCACTATTTGTCGATGTACCATTGTCAATGTACTCTGTCAATTATTCTTTTGTCTACTATGTACGTACTGTATACGTTCCCTTGGCCGCAGAAAAATACCTTTCACTGTACTTCAGTACATGTGGCAATAAATATCAATCAATCCAATCCCACCATGGCAGATAGTGAAATTTGAATCCAATAAAGTAAAAAGCTTAATGATGGCCATGAAACCATTGTTAACTGTTGTAAAAACCCATCTGGTTCACTAATGTCCTTTGAGGAAGAAAACCTGTCTTCCTTATGTTATAGGAGGGGCATTTTCAGAACCCCAAAATGTATCATGGAGTTCAACCAACCTCTCCCTTTAATGTATTTGTTGCTTTTCCTAGCACATGGCTTGCTCCATTGGTGTGGAATTACAATTATGGACACGTGGGTTTTTAAACACAAAACACTGTTTATTCCATGAACTCAACTTAACATCTTAAATAAACATTGGATCTCTTAACACCCCTTACTTCAAACATAACTCAAAAGATATTGCAACAGTAAATAACTCCTTAAAATGTTCCTTCAAACTTCCAAGAGACTTAACACCTTTAAACAAAATCACATCAGGTTAAAGGCTTCACTGTTATAAGTTTAAATCACCCAAATGATCCGGAGATAGTCTTTCATGGCAGAGATCCAGCTCACTGCAAAACACAGACACACACCCAGCTCTTTTCCTCCAAACTGCAAAACTAAACTGCAAAATGGCTGAACTAAGCTCAGCCCCACCCACTCTCTCACATCACTGTTTTCTTAAAGGTGCATTGCTTAAACATCCATGTCTTAAAGGTAGTCTCACATGACACCTCCCCCCAAGAAGAAAAAACCCCATCAATTTCAAGATGGTTTCATTTTACACTTTTGCACCATTCACTAAGAAATGTACACAGTAAATATACCTTTTCGTTTTAAAAAAAAAAACAACACACGCAAACAGGTATAATAATATAGTCCATTTTTCTTTGTTCTTCTTCCTCCAATTGAAATGATCCTTCTCGATTGACAGTCTCTTTGAACAAAGTCTCTGCACGATCCATCCATTCCTCTACTCCTCGGCATTTCTCTTCAGAATCAGATAATTTAGTTCAATCTGACCACAGATTCCCTTGCAATTCTCCAATTGGTGATCACAGCTTTCAGGCAGTCAAATGCCTGTTGAAAGTCCAATGTCCATTGAATGTTTTTACGTTTCTTCAGCAATTCCATCAGTGGAGTAATCACGCCACAAAACTTTTGCACAGCTGTTCGATCAAATTCATTCATGTTAAGAGATCGCATTACCTCCCTTCGTCTTGAGGGTATCGGAAACTCCTCAAGGAAAGTGATTCGGGCTTCTCCAAATTCACTTTCGGCTAGGTTCATCACCAAACCCGCCACCTGAAGTCGATCGAAAAACTCCATACGATGGTTTAAATGTTCTTTCCATATCTGGAAGTTGAAAATAAAAGCAGATTGTCCCACTTTCTCCATGCAATCCTTCAATGGTGGGACAGGATAAGGGTCCGTTCTTGTAACTGCATTCACCTTTCTATAGTCCACACACAACCGTTGGGTACCGTCTGGTTTAGGTACCATCACTATGGGTGAGCTCCATGGCTGCAACCCACTTCAATTATGCCATTCTTCAGCATACTCTCAATCTCTCTGTTAACCTGTGCCAATTTTAAAGGATTAAGTCTATATGGATGTTGTTTGATAGGAACAGCATTTCCCACATCTACATCAGATATAGCCATTTTAGTACGTCCCAATTTATTTCTCCAAACTTGCCCATGTGATATCAATAATACTTTCAGGCCAGTTCGTTTTTCCTCTGGAAGGTAACTTAACAATTCATCCCAATTTTTAAGAACATCCTCATTTTCCAATTTAATTTGAGGTATGTCAAATTCAAAGTCATCTGGATTTGATTTGTCACTTTGAGTTAGAATCATTAAAACCTCCTTTTTCTCTCCTTCCCTTTCAAAGTACCTTTTAAGCATATTCACATGACACGCTCGGTGAGTCTTCCTTCTACCTGGTGTTTTTAATCACATAATTCACTTCACTTAATTTCCTTTCAGTCTGATATGGTCCACAAAACCTAGCTTTTAAAGGTTCACCTACCACTGATAACAACACTAACACTTTATCTCCACTGGCAAAACTATGAACTTTGGAATTCCTGTCCGCTACCCGTTTCATCACATTTTGTGCAACTTTCAAATGTTGTCTAGCCAATTCACCTGTTCTATTTAATCATTCCTTAAAATTTGACACGTAATCTAATAGTGTAATTTCCGATATCTCACCCACCAATTTTTCCTTTATCAATTTAAGTGGTCCTCTAACCTCATGACCAAAAATTAGTTCAAAAGGACTAAATTTGGTAGACTCATTAGGTGCATCCCTAATTGCAAACAATACGAATGGAATTCCTTTATCCTAATCCTCTGGATAATCTTGACAATACGCCCTCAACATTGTCTTTGATGTCTGATGCCACCTTTCTAACGCTCCCTGCGATTCTGGATGGTACGCAGTTGATTTAAATTGTTTTATTCCTAAGCTATCCATAACTTCTTTGAATAACTTTGAAGTAAAATTCGCTCCTTGATCCGATTGGAATTTCTATGTGTAGTCCACATCTAGTAAAGAATTTAAGTAACTCCACCACAATCCTTTTAGCTGTAATATTACGTACTGGAATGGCCTCTGGAAACCGAGTAGACACATCCATTACAGTCAAAAGATATTGATTCCCACTTTTTGTTTTTGAAGCGGTGCTACACAATCGATTAGGACCCTTGTAAAAGGTTCCTCAAATGCTGGAATGGGTATTAAGGGCGCTGGTTTTATCACTGTTTGAGGTTTCCCTATCACTTGACATGTGTGACATGATTGACAAAATTTAACTACATCTTTATGTAGTCCAGGCCAATAAAAATATTTCTGGATTTTAGCTTAAGTTTTCCTTATTCCCAAATGACCTCCCACTGGTACCTCATGTGCAACTCGCAACACCTCCTTTCTATACCCTACCGGCAATACTACTTGATGAACTTCTGCCCACTTTTCATCTGCCTGCATATGTACAGGTCTCCATTTTCTCATCAAGACATCATTTTTACGGTAATAACACTCTGGTATACTCTCAGATTCCTCTTCCGTATATGCTTTCTGATATATCCATTTTATTTCTACATCTTTCTGTTGTAACTCCGCCAATTTTCCTGAGCTAAAAATATCCGCCTCATCCTCCACCTGTTCTTGTTCTTTTTCAACCATCTGACAAATATCGTTTCTGATAATTGCACTTCAACTTAATCTTCACTCTTTGATTTCTCCTGTTGTCTTAACCTGTGACTTTGCGACCTTGTTACTACACAATCCGGAAAAATCCCAGGATATTCGTCCTTCAACACTTCAGTTGACTGATTTTCCACTGGCTTATCAACCACTGTAGGCATCACTCCCACCTGCGATAAAGCTATATCATTACCCAAGATAAAATGTATTCCTGGACAAGATAGTTTATCTGTTACTCCTACTACCACTTCACCACTCTTCACTGGACTTTCCAACCTTACCTTATACAATGGAACGCTACTCCTCTCATCCTGAATTCCACATATCACCACCTTTTCTGGCAACATTCTTCCCAAACTACATAATTCCTCATCTCTTACCATTAAAGATTGACTAGCCCCTGTATCTCTTAAAATTGTAACTTCTTCACCTTCTCCTCCTGATACACATGAGCAAACTTTACCCACACAAGTTAATTCTTTAAAGACATCTGGCACCTTCTTAACAGTTACTTCTTGAACAGGTTGTACAATCGTTTGCACCTCCTTCGCTTCCCTTGGGCTTTCCTTTACCCCTCTAACAAAGCCCACTGTCTTATCCTGTTTTACCACATCAGCCTTCCCAGTGCTTTTCTTCGACCACCAACACTGTGACTTTACACGGCCTAGTTTATTACAGTGAAAACATCTGAAACTTTTCATTTCTTTTCCACCCTCCTGGATTTCTTTTTTAATCTGAGGTACACTCTCTTTATTGTCTCCCATCAGATCACCTTTACCTTTACCCCTTGAGTATTTCTCATGTCCCCAGTTTCTATCCCTCACCGGCTGAAAGTGATGTCGGAAACCAATCTTTGATTTATGAACTAATTCATAATCATCTGCCATTTCCGCTGCTAATCTCACAGTTTTACCCTATGTTCTTCCACATGAGTCCTCACTACAAGAGGAATTGAATTTTTAAACTCCTCCAAAAGTATAATTTCTCTGAGAGCTTCATACGTTTGGTCTATGTTCAAAGCCCTTATCCACCTATCAAAATTACTCTGTTTGAGCCTTTCAAACTCCCTGTACTTTTGACCAAATTCTTTCCTTAAATTTCTAAACCTTTGTCTGTAAGCTTCAGGCACTAGCTCATATGCACTTAAGATGGATTTTTTCACCTTCTCATACGTTCCAGATACCTCCTCCGGTAGTGATGCAAACACTTCACTAGCTCTACCTACAAGCTTTGTTTGAATCAGTAACACCCACATGTACTGTGGCCATTTCATTTGTTTAGCTACCGTATCAAATTAAATGAAAAAGGCTTCCACTTCCTTCTTGTCAAACCTTGGCAATGCTTGGACATATTTAAATAGATTCCCACCAAGCCTTCGACTATGGCGCTCTTTCTCACTATCCTCATCACTATCATCCAATTGTACGTTTCCCTTTACGTCTGCCAATTTTACCTGATTGTCATGTTTCATGGCCATTTTCTGAAGTTCAAACTCCCTCTCTTTATCTTTTTCCCTGATCTGTATCTCCCTTTCTTTTTCTTTTTGTTCTGCTAGGGCTATTCTTTCTTTTCTCATTTCTTCTCTCTCCTTTTCTATTTTCTCTCTCTTTTTTTTTGCTCTCTCTCACTCTCGTATTCAAGCCGCTTTAATTCTTTCTCATATTCCATTTGTTTAATTTGCAACTGAATTTTTGCCATTTCCAATGAGTCAAACTCTATCTCAGGCAACTTTAAATGCTTATCCACCACCATAATTACCTCATCTTTTCGCATTTTGTCAGGTAATGTTAACTGCAATGATCTTGCCAAATCTAACAGCCTGCTTTTCGTTTCTGTCCGTAAAGCACTACGTGTGACATTCTCCACCCCCAAAAACGTCTGAGCCTCTGAAAGAGCCATTGTTCACAACACTCTCCCCACTTAAACTAAAATACCACACCGGAAAAGCAACAATCCTTCACTGTCTTTAAGTTCACAAAAGCCAATCCAATAGATAGACTTTTATCCCAGACGACCCCCCAATTGTTATGGGCGAGGCATTTTCAGAACCCCAAAATGTATCATGGAGTTCAATCAACCTCTCCCTTTAATGTATTTGTTGCTTTCCCTAGCACATGGCTTGCTCCCTAGGTGTGGAATAACAATTATGGACACGTGGGTTTTTAAACACAAAACAAGGTTTATTCCATGAACTCAACTTAACATCTTAAATAAACATTGGCTCTCTTAACACCCCTTACTTCAATGATAACTCAGAAAATATTGCAACAGTAAATAATTCCTTAAAATGTTCCTTCAAACTTCCAAGAGACTTAACACCTTTAAACAAAATCACATCAGGTTAAAGGCTTCACTATTATAAGTTTAAATCACCCAAATGATCCAGAGATAGTCTTTCGTGGCAGAGATCCAGCTCACTGCAAAACACAGACACACCCCCAGCTCTTTTCCTCCAAACTGCAAAACTAAACTGCAAAATGGCTGACCTGAGCTCAGCCCCACCCACCCTCTGACATCACTGTTTTCTTAAAGGTACATTGCTTAAACATCCATGTTTTAAAGGTAGTCTCAACCTGGCCTGGCCTACACCTGACACCAGATCCACAGCAATACCCTTTGAAATGGCCTAACAGGCCATTCAGTTCAAGGGCAATTAGGGATGGCCAATAAATGCTGACCCAGCCAGAGAAGCCACCATCCCATGAACACATTTTTAGAAAATAGTTTTTTTTCAAGGCAACAAATGTCTGAAGGACTCTAACTCCAACTTTAACATTGATTCTCATGATTCACATCATTCACATAGTTGCTTCACTTAAAATTGCAATATCCAGGAACACAACCACAGCTTTAAATGAGGCTTAGTTTGTATCACCTTTGTTGTCCCTAATAGAGCCCACTCCACCTCTTACTACCCGCTTAGTATTTGCTGTGGAAGATTGTTCATTCCCTTTTATGTTAACTGCATTGTATTCTCAATTCTTTCATTGACTAGTTCAGAATTCACCTGACATGCATCATACACCCTTTTTTTGTTTCATCATAATCTCCACCTTCCCCGTCACACAAGGAGCCCTGGGCGGGATTCTCTGAAAATGGGGCTATGTCCCCATGCCGGAGGGAAAACTGGCACCAACGACTCCAGCGTCAACAGCCCCCCCAAAGGGAGGAATTCTCATCTTTCTAGGGAGCTAGGTTGCCGCCGGAGTCGTTCCCGCTGCTCCAGCTGGCGCCGAAGGGTCGGCGCGTGTTCGCGCATGCGCAGAACAGCCGGCGTAATCTCACACATGTGCGGACCGGCCGGCGTATTTTCACGCATGCGTGGTAGTTCTCTTCTCCATGCCGGCCCCCGGGCAATACAGCAGAGCCCTACAGGGGCCTAGTCCGTAGGAAAGAAGGCCCCCATGGAACCAGCCCGCCCGCAGGATCGGTAGGCCCCAATCGCGGACCAGGCCACCGTGGGCCCCCCCCCGGGGCGGATCTCCCTGCACCCCCCCCCAGGACGGCCCCCGCACACCTACCTGCTAGGTACCGATGGTCGTGAGGTGAGTAATTCACGTCGACGGGACTGGGCAAAACTGGATGGCCACTTGGCCTATCGGGGCCCTGAGAATCGGCAGGGGGAGGACCGCTGTCAACGACCTCCAACCGGCGTGGCGGGAATCCCGCCGGCCCCCGAAAAATGGTGCCGGAAAATAGGGCAGCCGGTGTCGGGGCGGGATTCGCGCCTCCCCCCGGGGATGCTCCGACCCGGCGCAGGGTGGGAGAATCCCGGCCCCTATAGGTTCCCCTACCTTTCATGCTTGGAATGTGCAGCGTGAACAATAAGCACCTCTTCCTTAAAACTCACCCATTGTCCCATTGCAGTTCTTCCTCAGCCTTATGAAGAGAGATTGAATAGTTTAGGCCTATACTCTCTGGAGTTGAGAAGAATGAGAGGATATCTAATTGCTGAATATAATATTGTAAAGGGGATTGACAGGGTAGATGTAGAGTACAATATTGCTGAATTACATTAGAGTCCCGTGCAGAGCGCGTTTAGCTGGGTGTTTCCCAGAGCTCGCAGCGCTACAAAACACGATTGAAATCCGGGGCTCAGCGGGAAACACCCCGCCAAGGCTGCACTTAGAGCCCTTTCCTGCACTGAGATCTGCTCGTCAAAACATCTCAGAGCACGGGAAGGTCGGGACGGCATTTATAAATGGCACCCTCACTCTAGAACCCCCCCCCCCGACACAACCCACGAATGCCCCAACTCAGAATCTGTGAGTGCCGTAGGCAAGGACAGGCCAACAGTGCCGTAAAAACACTGCATGACCTCCTCAGGGCGGTCAGGGTAAATAGGCAGCACTGTACCCCTGGCACTAACCTCCGACCCACACACCCATAACCCCATCCCTCATCGACCTCCCCTCCCCCCTTTCCGGAGGGCGACTGAACCCCCACCCTGCACTACCTGCCCGCACCCATTCCGGCTGGGTGCCCTGGCTACAAGGGCCATCAGCTACCCATCCCCTGTGCCACATGTGGCTGACTGTCTGACACTGTGTGTTTTCTGTCACGCCCCTCCCACAACCGCCAGGAAGGGAAAAGACCGGAGGGAGATCGCCGGACCTGCAGCCCCTCACCGCAGCAGAGAAGTGGCACTGGACATGATCGCTGGGCCTGGAAGAGGGCGGTCACCGAGGCGCAGGTGCAGTTCCCCATGGCACGTGTGTTGGCAGACAATGGCACATGGCCTCAGGGACGAAGCTTTCGGTCATGGGTCAGGATGTCCAAGGTTTGGGGCACTCTGGGCGGGCGGTGGCCAAGGCTCAGGACAGAACTATCCTATCACAGGCAGCCATGTGCCAGGGCCACCTGGGCATTGCAGCGGCACTCCAGAATGTGGCCCAGTCACAGCGGGTCATGGCTGATGGCATTGGCGGCATTACCCAGGCGCTCACCGATGTGGACAGACCCAGAGGGAGGTGGCACAGTCACTGGCTGATGTGGCACAGTTCCAGAAGATGGGGGCACAGTCACAGCATGATGAGGGGCAGCCCCAGAGGGAGGTGGTCTACCCCCTGTGCTCCTCGAGTACCAAGACCCTGGTCGGGGCGGGTGTGGGCTTCCAGGACTGGCAGTGCCAGTTGGCGGGGAGTTGCATAGGTTAGCTCCGCTCGCACCCCCATCTCATGGAGAAGCTGGGGCCATCGGGCACCCCGAGGGAGGAGGAGGTGATGGGGCCTGTGCCGGTGACTCCCGTAGGGGAGGTGCCAATGACTCAGGCTCCCCCTCCTGTCCCTGGCGGCATCTGATGGGCAGCGGGCAGAACAGGGCAGCACCCACACCACCTGGGACACCAGAACAGCAGCTGGGCCATCCCAGGTCCGGTCGCTCCAGAGGACGGCTGCCAAAGGGGACCCAGGTCACAGAGCAGAAATCACAACTTGCCACCTCCCCTCCTGTGTACCGCCTCCTGATGTACCGCCTCCTGATGTACCGCCTCCTGATGTACCGCCTCCTGATGTACCGCCTCCTGATGTACCGCCTCCTGATGTACCGCCTCCTGATGTACCGCCTCCTGATATACCGCCTCCTGATGTACCGCCTCCTGATGTACCGCCTCCTGATATACCGCCTCCTGATGTACCGCCTCCTGATGTACCGCCTCCTGAGGTACTGCCACCTAATGTACCGCCTCCTGATGTACGGCCACCTGATGTACCGCCTCCTGATATACCGCCGCCTGATGTACCGCCTCCTGATGTACCGCCTCCTGATGTACCGCCTCCTGATATACCGCCGCCTGATGTACCGCCTCCTGATATACCGCCTCCTAATGTACCGCCTCCTGATATACCGCCTCCTAATGTACCGCCTCCTGATGTACCGCCTCCTGATGTACCGCCTGGTCCGTGAACCTGGAAACAGCCTCCTGTGCCTCCCTGGACCCCATGTCGTGCCCTGCCTCGCCCGGCATTCATACCCCCCCCCCCCCAGCACATCACCCCTCTGCTGCAGGATGCAGTAGGTCACCACAATCTGGCAGACCCTCCCAGAGCTTTGTTGGAGGTCCCCTCCAGAGCGGTCCAGGCACCTGACCCGCATCCTCAGGATGCCGAAACACCTCTCGATTGCGCCCTGGACGCTGCATGAGCGTTGTTGCTGCGTCGGTCTGTGTCATAGCCAACCCCTCAGCCGGGGGTGCATCTCAAAGGGGTCAGGAACTGTCAAGTGTGCCAGGATGAAGGCGTTGTGCATACTGCCTGGGTATTGGGCGCAGATGTGCATGATATGCATCTGGTGGTCACACACTAGCTGTACATTCATCGGATTGTGAAGACCGGCCTGTCGTGGGCCGGTGCCCGTCGGGGGACATGCATCCCGTCGATCACTCCCTGGACTCGGGGCATCTCGGCGATGGCAGCAAGCCCCACTGCCCTGTCTTCCTGGTGGGCTCTGCGACTAATACCCAGGCAGTGTGCACAAGGCCTTCATCCTGGCATCCTGGTGGGCTCGATCCACATTGAAATGGATGTATTGAGACAACCGGGTATTTGTGCCTCTGTGATGGCGCGGATGCACCTGTGCACCGAGGTCTGTTCGATTCCAGACAGGGCCCCACTTGGTGCCTGGAAGAACCCCGTGGCGTAAAGCTTCAAGGCGACCGTCACCTTGACGACCATCAGGAGCAGGTGTCTTCCCCCATAATCCGTCCCGTGCCAGGTGTGCCATGATCTGGCAGATATGTCGCACTGTCTCCCTGCTCAGCCGGAGTTTTCGACGGCTGCTCGGTTTGGCAGGAACTCGAATGCCAGGTGCTGCCCGGTACACTTGGGGCCCCCTGTGGCGACTCCTTCCCACCTCCTCCTCCTCGGCCTGTTGGGCAACCGGCTCCTCATCCTCACTGCTGCCTCCTGTTCCTCCGTGGCAGGCTCCACTGCTGCAGGGACCCCCTCGAGCAGCTCCAGCTTGTACAGCCTCAGTGCATCCCCCAGGGCTGCAGCAACTAGGATGACGGTTGGTTGTTCATTGTCTGTAGGAGACAGTCAAACATGTCAGCATGGTGCATACCCCCATGCCCAACCAGGTCCAATGGGCTATGTGGGGGCCCCGGTCTGCACTGCAGACCCTGCCTCCACAATGTCTCCTCCCTGCTCCCCCTCCTCCCTCATCCCCACGTCCACACCTGGCTGTTCCCCCTGGCACTCTGCCTTCCACACCCCTGGCCCTGTCAGTGCCCTGTACCATGTGGACCTCTGGCCCTGCACCGGTCCCTGCTGCCAGTGGTACTGATGGCTGACACTACCCATGCCAGCGGTATGCTCTGCGGCCTCAGTCCGGCGCCCTCCTGCAGGGACTACTGTGGCCTTTGGCTGGGCCGCGTGCTGCCTCGCCGGCGGGTGGAGGCCAGTTGAGGAAGGGGGAGTTGGTGGGGTGGGGTGTGGTGTGCGGGGGTGGTGGGGTGGGGGCTGGTGTGCAGTGTTGTGGGCGTAGGGGCTGTGGTGCAGGAGTGGTGGGATATGGGCACCAATATGGCCAGTGGCAGAAAGATGGCTACCTTGCAGGCTGTGGCAATGGAGGTCTGTGTCTAGACACCCTGATAACGTGGGTGATCACCCAACACCTCCACCCATCCCCTGGACACCCCCTGTCACCCCCGCACCCCCCACTGCCCCTCCTCCGGACCTGGCAGACATTACAGTGACAATGGTGAGCTGCCTGCGGACATGCGGCAGGAATTTGCAACTTGATAGTCTAATTTAAGTGAGGCCCAGTTTCAATTAGGTCTCAGGCCTACTTTTTTAGGTTGAGGGATTGTTCTTTGTGCCCAGCTCACACAAACAGGCTGACGCTCTGCAATTTCTACATCCTTATCTCTAGCCAATGATGCTGCTGAAACGAAAGAGAAAATGCTGGAAAATCTCAGCAAGTCTGGCAGGGAGAGAAAAGAGCTAACGTTTCGAGTCCGATGACTCTTTGTCAAAGCGCTGAAAAGTGCATTTGTGTAGAAATTGGCACAAGCAGGCTTAGGGGTAACAATAAACCGCCCTTGTAACGAAAAGGGTTTCCTTTACTCCACAACAGACTGGTATTGGGTGTCACAGATAACTGTGGGTGTCTCTCTCCTGCAGGTGTTGAAACCACGACCCAGATGTGTCGCACTGGGACAGCTTCGCAAGAGAGGGGACAAGTCTCACTGTTGATGTGACCATCAATTCACATGAGACGGAGAGTTGAAGTGAACAGTGGTTTTAATCAGCTAGAACTGTACCTGCCTGCGACTGCTCTGTACTGAGTGCCGCCTACAGGCTGCAGCTCTATATACCTCCTCTGAGGGGGCGGAGCCACAGGCAGAGCCCACAAGGGCATCAACATAATACAATACAATGTAATGCAATTACAATGGTGAATGGTAGCAATAATACATTCACCACAACTGTTTATACCTAACCAGTGAGGTTGTCGTTATGTCACGCCAGTTACCTTGACTGCCACCTACGCCTGTGTGAGTCTCTCTCCTGTGATGGTGAAATGTCACCCGGAAGCGCCCCACTAGTGCAACTTCACAAGTGAGAGAGAAAGAGGGACCACTGTTTATTCCTGACCAGTAGCCTCTCTTGAGTGTGTGTGTTCGAAGCGCTCAGATTCCCTTTTCCGGTCCTTGACTACGGGATTATGTCCTGGCAATTATTGTGACTTGACCAGAGCGGACAGTGAAAGGAAGGTGAGAACCACAAGAATGGTAGTTTTAAAATAATTGATTTATTCAAGAGACATTGAGTCTTCAGCGTGCGTTGACTTGGAACTTACTTGGTCTGGAGCAGCTTTGGCGGGTCTCTCCTCGCTGAGAGCCAAGGCCAAGGGAGAGATTCTCTCTTGGGGAATCCTTTTTATACCCCAAAAGGGCTTCGCACACTTTTGGGCGGGCCTTGAACTTGGCCCCAATTAATTGGGCCATTTCCCAATCATTCTTTTTGATTTTCCTCCAATGGAGGGGTGGGTTCCCTGGTTGCTGGGCGTGTCCTAGGTGGCCGTTGGTTTGCTTTGTTTTAGTCTTCTCTGGCGCTCAGATGTCTGTCTTAGCATTGTTTACCTAAATGTTGCCTTTTGTTCCCGGGGATGGCTCATTAGTATGTAGATGGTTCTGCAGTACCGGTCTTGTCTGAGAGCCACAGCTCTAATCAACAGACAGACCTTGCACCTGATTGCTTTTTCAGTATTGTCCAATTTTCCCTGCATTCTTTGCAAGTGTTCATTTTGTAATCGGGACGTGGCCATCCCAGATGGCTACAATAGTCATTCTCTTCCTCAGCCCACTCTGAGCCATCCACATTCCTGGCATAATTTTTCAGTTGGCCCTGCCCTGGGTCATTGTCCCCTTTGTCCTTCTCTGGGATGATTTTGTGATGTGTATATCTCTGTCTGGCTGCTTCCAGCCATTATGTTGCAGGCTTTTTGCAGCAAGCTTTCTTATTTTAAAATGTCTATGTCTTGCCATTTCTGCAGCAATATTGCCCTAACTGGCGTGGATGGAGAGTTGCCATAACTTACAGATGCCCCTTCGATGCAATCAGACCCTGTTCAGACTGTATCGACTAAAGAGATGAGCAACTCTTATCAGCTTCAGAAACCATAGTCCCAATATCCCCTTACTTCTAAACTAAAGTGGAACAAAAAACAAACAAATGCATCAGACAACATTCCCCATATAATGGTCTATATATTCATGCAGGACAGTTTTTACTACAGGGTGATGCCCTTGAGTTACATTGGCAGGTGGATGCTTTAATATTGACACGGTTCGCCTGCAAGACATTCACAATTTTATTCACTCCAGTAGTGATCCTGTCCGTTCAGCTTTCTGTGCTGTCCAGTTGATCATCTTTTGGAGTTTGGCTGTCTTCCTCTGTCACTTAAGTCTGCAGTTTGTCACCAATAGATACACCACAATTAACAATTGGCAAATTATCAAGATGTGCGAGGTTATACGGATCCAGGCTGGGACTACCACCCACGCCTCCAAATCCCACCAGTCTGGGGTTTTAATATTTGCTATGTCCTTCGAAATATCGACTGTTTTCCGTTCTAAAATGTAGAAATGTTTGTGGGACAGCTCAACTGCCGCCAGCAGTTGCTGGAGCTTTTCCTTTACAGGGGGAATATCATACCCAAAGTGGGCAATATAGTCCTGCAAGTTAGTAAAATTCTCATGTACCGTAATGTGAATGGAGGATGGTTCTAGGATGGGTACGATTCGCTGGTGTGCCACATGAACTTCCGCCCTGGGTTTAAAACAGAAACTGCTGTGCGATATCGGGCACCACTGCTGTGGTCCGCGCTGATACCGCTGGGCATTGGTGGTGACACAGTATGTCCCACCTCCTATGTATGCCACCTGTGGAGGGACATAGCTAGCGGCCATTGCTTCCATGGTGCAGTTTATAGGCTCTGCCCCAGCAGTACTGAACCCGCACTGAGGTCTAGCATAGGTGTTCATGTGCTGGGGACACAAGATCACTTGTGCTCCCCTGCTCCGACAACCCTAAAGGTCAGTGCCTGTCACAGTGTGCTCTCACATAGGGCGGGACCTCCCTGTAACGAACATGTACACCCCCACGAATGACTCCCACATTCTCCACTCGGTTCAGAGCAGCTGGTTGTGCAGAGGTTCCCATCACCGGAATTCTCACAACAACCCCTATGATTGTGTGGTTGGACTTCCCACAATCCACAGGTACTGGGTAGGCTTCTGAGGCTACACGAAGTTGGCAGGGACTCAATGTGCTGTTATAAGGGTGTAGCACTGTTAGGTGCTGGTTGCTTATCCATGAGGGACCTGACCTTGTCTCAAATCCTCCAGATTGTTCCTCCCCTCTCCCAGAAACCAAGCCCCATAGAGCCCACGCACCTCATTTTGTGCAGCCTGATCCTCTCTAATTAAAGCGTTTATAGTTTTTGCATATGTCTCCAATTGTGCTATAATTTCTTTTAAATGTAGAGTCATTACCACCTCCTCGTGTAACCCCGACCCGACCACAGCATTTTCATCCCCCAAAATCTTCCTGAGCTGGCTCTTTAATCGTTGATTTGTAGAGCCAATTCTGCATTGTCCAGGCTATTGACAATTGATATGCCAGTATTAAATGCTGCGAAGCCATCATTGACCAGCCCCTGCCATTATCTCCCTGGTCCCACAGTAAAAACATTTTCCTGTTTATACAATTGATCAATATTTACATCCCCGAAATCCAGATTAGAAAACTTTTGAAACATATCTTTCAGAAGGGCTTGGTTACAGTAGTTCTGTTTCCCGAGGCCACCATGCAGGTAACCGTACCTCTGTCAGATTTAAAACCACTGAAGCCACAGCGTAATGTACCCCTGATACAGCAGCTTTTCTGTGGGACTGAGTACTAACCCATTCCTGGGCCCCTGGGTGGTGGTCGGACAGCTGTGAGGGTCGATCGGTTGGGCGGTGGGTAGGGGCTTCTTCACCTGAACCAGCAGTTCGGTGGCTTTCACTGTCCTCCCTGCCCTGGGAGCTACACCTGCTTCCCCACTGAGACCCCAATTTATCCCGTTCCCTGGGCCCTACCACCACCTCACAAAGGTAATTGCTGCCCTTCGGGACACACCTTGGCAGACCCCCATAAACACAAATATAACCCCTGGTCATATGCCCACCATTTCTCCCAACATACAGTGACCCCTTCTGGTGACCCCGTGATGGTCCGGTAGGTGTCATTTTCCAGTCTTTCCCAGTCCGAGGATCGATCCCTCATGTCCGAGCCCAGCTTCCTGAGCCACCACCATCTCCCAAAAGGAATGTTCCCCTCACAGGTCAAGCACACCCGCCTGCCCTCAGTCACCATAACCCGGTCAGTCACCACTTTAAATTCTGCACATGGGACGGACACTTCTCCGTATTCAAAGCTCCTGTGGCTGGAGAATCTGGTCGAGTTTGACCCCGGCCATCCAGGCCATCTTCCCTCATGGGGATAGTTGCCCTGGCCGTCCGCTACCGGGTTCGCCTGTCCGGCTGTTACAAGGGGTGCCCTGCCCCCAAAGCACCCGTAGACCAGGGACTCCTCTGTGTCCCCTCGTCGCCCGGCACACACCTGTATGCCCATCGCCATCAAGATCCACATCGTCGGGTGCCCCATCTGTAAAACAGACAAAACACATCCATGACCCTACAGTACTACCTACCCTTCCTAAAACACACCCTGACTTAAAGTGCATGAATTCTATTCAGACGGCAGGAGCAGCTATCGCTTTGAAGTTTGGATATTGACTTGAAAACGCCTTTGCTGGCTGTCTGTTCTACATGCTCACAGCACAGCTCCACCAGGGTCCTAGCGCCCGTTGTTTCGACTGTCTGAACAGGACCCTTTCTTACAACAGTTTCTGAAACTAATAAAATCCCGTTTAAACTGATTTCCACACATTACAAACATATTTTACACTACAAAGCCTCCCTCTGGGGGGGGGAAAAACCCAAACCAAATACTATGTACAATGTCACCGGTCTGTGGGTGGTCAGCTTAAAACCTGCCTTCACTTAGTTGAGGCCACTCATCTGGCTGGCCGGGCTGCGCTCGCCAGGACTCTTCTCTCTGGGGGGTCTGCCTGCCCTGGCTTCCTCTGCTATCGGATCTCGGGGTCCCCCTGGGCTCCCTGCCCAAGCTGATCCCCCTTCGTTGCTGGCCCTCTTGTTTCTGGTCTTGATCCCAGGTGTCATTAGTGATGGGGACCACCTCACTGTGGGTTTTGAGACCCTGCTATTCTTTCGCCTGACTGGGGGTTCCCACAGCAGAGATGACACCTCCATTTCCTCCCCTTCTGCCATTTCTGTCTCCCTGAGGCAGTTTACTTTACCTGCCTGTGGAAGGCTGGAGTCAGTGTCCTTACCATGGCGGGGGAAGGAGGTGGCGAGGAAGCCAAAATTCCATTGCCTTTGGCAAGACCGGATGATCCAACCCACTCAGTAGGTTGCACATGAAGAAGGGCCACACCTGTAAAGTGTGAAACCTGTGCCCGAAAAACATATCACATCCGGAATGTGTACCATTCGGGGAATAGGGAATAAAAATGAAGGAGATAGGGCAAAAAAAAAGAAAATTTAGAACACATTAACACAAATAAGTGAATAAAATTCTGTAGGGATAAGCGAGGAGAAATTCTGTTTTTTTTTCATGCAGAACAAGCATTCTCTGTCATTTCCAGTGTAACTTAAGAGCCCTGAGCTCTCGAGTCCATCTATATGAGCCCCATACGTACATTGCAGTCTCAAAAGAGCAATACACGCTGCCCTGGGTGACCCTTACCTTTCCTATACTAACATTCAAAACAAAGCTTTGACTGTCTGAGTAAATGTTATTCCCTGAGGACTAATCCAATGCTGCCACCTTGTGCCCTTTATCATAATCAAAATGGTCATTTATTTTTTAGGAATGTCTATTCATTCAGCTTTCCAAAATGTTTGCAAAATGTTTACGTAATGAAAACATTTGGACCTCCCAACTTGACCCTCTCAGGATAGAAGCTTTTCTGACATGATGTTCTGCAGATTCAATGGCCCCGATATTAAAGCAGAAGTGGGTTTTTCCCTGAGCACTGTGGAGTTTTTAGTTTCAAGTTTCCCACCTGAAAGACAACCTGATTTACAGGCTGTCGGGAGAGACACATCCAGAAAAGACCACAGCTGAAGGGCAGACGCATAAAAAATTAGATTCGTAGCCCCTTCTGTTGGTGCAAGAGTAGTTTAGAGATTGTGATGAATGTAAGAAATTGTCATTCTTTAAAGTTTGTGGGCTGGATTCTCCGTTTCAGCGGCTAAGTGCCGGCTGAAGAGGAGAATTCGCAGACATTTTACAACGCCAAAATCAACGCCGAACTCTCACCAATTCCGGGACTGTGAGGGGCTAGCAGCAGGAGAAACTCCCGGCTCCCGCGCTGAAAAATGCCGAAGAATGGCCGGGTCCCTGGCCGCGCATGTGCGGGGCGATGACCTGCAGCGGTCGCGCCGTACAACATGGTGCCGGTCGTGCGCGGACCCAACCCGCCAAATGCGACCCCACAGGCCACCCCACAGGCCACCCATCACCAGTTCCCCCAGCCGTTGCAGAAGCTACCCCGGCCAGCACCATGGACCCGGCTGAGTGTTGTGGCGCTGGACACAGTCCGCAGCCACCACGCCGGGTTCCCGACCGCTTAGACCACACGTCAACCGTGCAGTCGGGAATTTGCAGGGCCTGCCAATGACGCGCCAACGGCGATGCAATAGCATGCGGCGCACGATGCGATGAAGCCATTTTGGAGGGAGTGAAGACTTGAAAACCGTCGTCAAACCGGCACCACCCGATCGTCGATTAAGAAATCAGCGTGAACAATGGTGAATCCCACCCTGTATTTTTGCAGTAATATTATTAAATATTAATTATTTCTCCGGGGACTGGAGAATTGGCGACAATCGCACACGCACGTTCGACGCGCCGCTGGTCGGGGGCCATTGAAAGGGGCCCCCGCGGCGATCCTTCGCCGGCAACAGGCCGAGTTCCCGCCGGCATGATTCACGCATGGTTCCACCTGGCAGGAGCTCAGTGTGGCGGCCGCTGCGGACACAGTCCGTGGCCACCCTGATGGGGGCAGGGGGATCCGTCACCGGGAGGGGCCTCCAGGATGACCGGGCCCGCGATCGGGGACCGCCGATCAGCGGGCGTGCGCGATCTTGTGGGGCCTATATTGTTGGGGCTGACATGCTGTATGGGTCCGCCATGTTGCACGGGGCCACTGCCGCAGGTGGCCGCCACGCCCGTGGCTAGAAGTGCAGGGCCCCTTATCGGCAACTGGAGCTCCGCGGACTACTCCAGGGCCCTGCTGGCCCCCTTCAAAATGGGGAATCAGTCTGGACTTTCTCCAGGAAAGTCCAGAGTGATTCTCGCCCGTTTTTTTGCGGGCCCCATTATCGGAGAATTCCACCCAGTACGTTTGCAAGAGCTGTGATTAAAAGTGAGGTGATCAGTGTTTTTTACAGGGGAAGTGTTTTGCTAATAGATACTAAAAGCCATTTAACCTGTTTGCAGATAGACAACTAATGTAATGGTGTAACAATGTGAGCCTGGCTAAACAAATCAAGGCACATCTTGTAACAAGAGACAAAAGAATGCTGTGTGCTTTGAGTGCAGCTGGTGTAGCTAGTGGGAGAGGCCAGGCCTGGCTGGACAAAACAGTTGCTTCCAGCGCTCTAAGCTGAGAAGAGGGTTTTCAGCTTGGTCCTAAAAAAGGTTTCTCCCTCCAAGGTCCCTACACCAAGATAAGCAAGTAAAAACTGATTGTCAACTTTATACATAAGGAGGTTAGAGTTGAAGGTAGTGCATAGGGCCCATTTGACTAGGTCTAGGTTGATTAGGAGTGGAGGCTATGTGTGAGAATTTGGGAGATGTCCAGCTAAGCATGTGCACATGCTCTGGTCACGTCCTAAGCTTGTGAGGTTCTGCGTCTCCTTTTGTAGCACCATGTCAGCAATTCTACAAATTGAACTGTAGCCCTCCACCTTGGGGGGAATATTTGGGGTATTGGACCTGCTGGGCCCCTTGCAGACAGGGGTGGGGGACTGATGATCTGGCTGTCGCCTCGCTGATTGCTCGAAGGCAGGTGCTGATAGGGTGGAGGTCAGCTTCACCACCCAGTGCATCTGTATGGCTGGCAGATCTTATAGAGTTTTTATAAGGGGAGGGTGGAGGTAAGGGGAGGAGGGAGTCAGGTGGAGGTTTTGTTGGGGTGTTTTTGCTTGGGGGATTGGGGGATGGGAGCTGTTTGTTATTGTTTCATTGTTAGGTATAAAATATGAAATATATATATTTTTAAATTTATACATAAATGGAATTTGAAATATATGGGCTGCTTAATTAGAATGTATAGGCAGGTGTCCGGAAGCAAGTACCTGTTAGCTGTAAAACTATTTCTTTGTTGTGAATGTGCTTAACTCTGTGTTCAAATTAAAGATCGGTTTAATATAAAAGCTGTCTACTGGTCGGTGCTATCACTCCTGTGGTGTAATAACATTTCCTCACAGTTTTATCAAATGCAAATGGTTGAGTTCTAGTCTAGGATCATATCCAAAATTGGGGTTCTGGTCCTGACCTTTGACAGATACAAAATGCCTGTATCAGTGCACGTGCACACTCTTATGTGAGTTGCATCATGGGTGGTATAATAAACTGGCACGCCAAGGGCATGTTCTGTACCTGGAAATGAGTGCTATTTAGATCTCCAGGCATTCCAGGCCCCTAATTGGGCCTCATTAAGCTGAAGGGCGGATCTGAGGCATCCATCCTGCCTCATGAGTACTGGAGGGTGTTTTGTCCAGTCTCCAAGGTTGTTGTCCATGACCCGGAACAAGGTCATGTCCAGCCCTTTGAAGAGTCTTGTGGCAGAGGACAGTGTCATAGAACATAGAACAGTACATCACAGTACAGGCCCGTCGGCCCACAATGTTGTGCCGACCATTTATCCTAATCTAAGATCAACCTAACCTGTCTGCGGATATAGATCATGCATAATTCTGTGAAGTCCCTCTGCAGATCTTTCTGCAGTTTCAGGCCTGTAAGGTGAGAGAATTTAATTTGGATTTCTGTCTCCTAACTTTGGCACTTTTCATAGTTGACATAATTTTTAAACCTCAGAAAGTTGCCCTTACACGTTCTATGCCAACTAACCCAGTATCCACCAGAGGCAGACCTAAGGAACCATGCTAAGATGGATTAAAATAAACTTCTAAATATCTAAAGAATAATATACAAAATCACTCATGAAATTTGATGCCTTTACACCCTCTCAAATACTTAATCACTTATAAAAACAAACATTTGTATTCATAACTTCACATAAAATAAAGCTAATCCTTTAATAACCTCTTGGAGCTGTTGATTAAACTGTGAATTTGCAACACCACCCCCACCCCTCCCCCCAGCCCTGTGATAATTATAGGCTGTGGAAAGCAATCATGAAATAATAATTCTATAATGATAACACTTAAGGCTAAGTCCACAAACAGGTAGTACAGATTTTTTTCAACTCACAGACACAAGACTTGTTTTCTTTAATTTTTAAAGTGCGGGTTATTTACAGGACTTGACAGTTTGTCAGTTCCACAGAACGTTTATCCACCCTTCATGAGCATTTACGTTTTTTGGGTCAAAAACCTGGGTCAGAATTTTGAACTGCCTTCCTAACAGCACTATTAGTGTACCTCAGCCACTGCAGTGGTTCAAGAAACAGGAGCGATTCAGCCTCCGTGCCAGACGTAATGGGTGAATCTCGGGCTTTACGCCAGATGCCAAGCTGATCACGGGTCACCGGACTCGCTACCCCCGGCATGATATGGATCACACCCTCGCTGGGTTTTTTGAGGGATCCAGATAATCGGATTTAAATAAGCAATTAGACAAGGCCTCAATTGGGCGCCGATTAGTATGGGTCTCCACAAGCGGAGACTAGTCCTCATGGTCACGCGGGGGTCTCCAAGGCCGTTGGAGTCCCCCGGGTAGTTGGGGACAGGGCAGGGCAAATCCCAGGAACTCACCTGGCATGTAAGCATGGCAGTGCCAACTGGGAACCATGGGAGTGGCCACATGGCACTGCCGGGGTGCCCAGTTGGCACAGCCAGAGTGCCAGGGGCAGCACCTGTGTGCCAGGGTGCCAGGGTGCCCACATGCCAGGTTGGCACTACCAAGGGTCGGAGCCTGAGGGGGGCTATGCCCTGACTGAGGGGGGAGGTAAGGGACGTATGAAGGGAAGGGAGTGAAGGGAGGGTATGAAGGGGCCTCTTAAAGGTTGGGGGGTGAAAAAGGGTTCCTGAAGGGAGGGGGGGGGTGAGTGTCCTCAGTTATGCCCATGTCTTTGGGTTGTGGCATTATCCATGGGTGGGGGGGACCCTCAAGCTCACTTAGAGATTGGAGCACCTTTTCAAAATGGCCACCAATCTCTGAGGAGCCGGTCTCACTGCTGAATTCAGCTCTCCACTGCTGAAAAAAGTTCAAAGTGTGGGCTTGACCAGGGAGAAACTCCCCAAGGCCCAAAACAATGATTGAGTGTAGGTGAATACCGGACTGGATTTCACCCAAAATGTCGGTGAGAAACACCCCACCAATCTCACCCAAAATAACACAAAGACATTTTTTGTTTTTAAAAAAATATATTTCCATCTCCGGGTGAACACGTCTACCAACCCTGGCAGAGCAAACTTGATCTTCTCCAAACTCAGGAATTCTGCCAGGTCGCTCACTCACACCCCTGCCTTCGGCGGCTCCGAGTCCCGGCAAAACAACAAAATCCGTCTCCGGGCTATCAGGGAGGCGAAGGCCATTACATCGGCCTCTCTCCCCACCTGCACTCCCGGGTCTTCCGACACACCAAATATCGCCACTTCCGGACTCAGGGCCACTCCCGCCCCCAGAACCTCGGACATAACATCCGAGAACCGCTGCCAGAACCCCCTCAATCTTCGACATGCCCAGAACTTGCCAACATGATTTGCCAAACCCCCACGCGATGACCACACCTATCTTGTAACCCCTCAAAAAACCTGCTCATCCTCTTGCCACTGCTATGTGGGCCCTATGCACCACTTTAAACTGGATGAGACTTAACCTCGCACACAACAATGTCATAATATACACCAGTATATCATGGGGCAGACACACACACTGATGGACACACAGTGGGACCAATCAACACACACAACACCGCAGCCAATCACCAGTTAGAGCGCACGCACTATAAAGACAGGGGGCATCAGAGTTCCCGCTCATTCGAGCTGCAGCTTCCTAGTAGGACAGAGCTCACAGCCTGCAGCACAGATACTCACAATGTGCTGAGTGCATCGACTGGTTAGGACAAGGCATAGGTCTTTAGTTAAAGCTAATATCGTGTTAACCCACAGTGAAAGTATGTTAAACAGTTTCTGACTTAATAAAATAGTGTTGTACTATTTCAAGTGTTGGTGACCTGTCTGTGTTCTACGGACCCAGAGCGCCCAACACAACATGATACCAGGAGTTGAGGGATATTAGCACTTCTTAGGCCTACCTGCAAGTGATCTGCCTTCTGCCAGCATTCCGTCATCCTGCAACATGGCCAACATCTCCCCGCCGCCGCCGCTCCGCATCGCCGGTAACCTAGGGGCCAACTGGAAGATATTCAAACAGCGCTTCCAGCTCTTCATTGAGGCCACAGACAGGGAGGACGCCTCGGATACCAGGAAGATTGCTCTCCTCCTCTCCACGGCCGGGGACCATGCCATCCACATTTTCAATTCTCTCACCTTTGCGGATGATGAAGATAAAACAAAATTCAAGACGGTCTTCCTGAAGTTTGACACTCACTGCAGTGTAGAGGTGAATGAAATGAGCGCTACGTGTTCCAGCAGTGTTTGCAGGGTAAGGATGAACCTTTCCAATCCTTTCTCACTCACCTCCGCATCCTTGCGCAGTCTTGCAGCTACGGGCCCACCTCCGACTCCATGGTACGCGACCAGATTGTTTTCGGTGTTCAGTCGGACCCCCTACGACAGCAGCTCCTCAAAGCAAAGCAGCTCACCCTAGCGACTGCCATCGAGATCTGTGTCCCACACAAAAACGCCACGAGTCGGTATTCCCACATCCAAGCGGCTGAAATGGCGCGCGGCAAGGTCCCCACGAGGCAGATCGGGTCCAAGCAATTGAGCAACTCCAGGGCCTCAGCCTGGATGAGGGCAGCCATTTCGCGCGCTTTTCGCAGACTCTCGCGCTTGTGCGCACCAAGCTCCGGCGATATGACTTCCAGCTGGTATATACCCCAGGCAAAGACCTCATCATTGCTGACGCTCTCTCCAGGGCAGCCAACACTCCATGTGACCCTGCGGGATTCGTCTGCCAGGTTGACGCCCCTGTGGCCTTCGTGGCCTCCAATCTACCTGCGACGGATGAACGCCTCGTCCAAATTTGCCGCGAGACGGCGGCTGACCCTTTGCTACAGTGTGTCATGCGCCACCTAACAGACGGGTGGCTCAAGGGCCAATGCCCTCAGTTCTATAATGTCAGAGATGATCTGGCGGGAGTAGACGGGGTTCTTCTGAAACTGGACCGCATTGTCATCCCGCATAGCATGCGCCAGCTCGTCCTGGAACAGCTGCACTAGGGCCACCTTGGCGTGGAAAAGTGCCGCCGACGGGCCCGAGAGGCAGTGTACTGGCCCAGCATTAATGAGGACATAGCCAACACAGTGCTCAACTGCCCCACTTGTCAGCGCTTCCAGCCGGCCCAACCACGTGAGACCCTGCAGCCCCATGAGTTGGTCACGTCACCTTGGACCAAGGTGGGCATCGACCTGTTCCACGCGCTGGATAGAGACTGTGTCCTGATCGTGGACCACTTTTCAAATTACCCAGAGGTGATACAGTTGCACGATATCACATCGTCTGCAGTCATCCGTGCCTGTAAGGACACCTTTGCTCGACACGGCCTCCCACTCACGGTTATGTCGGACAATGGCCCCTGCTTCGCAAGCCAGGAATGGTCCAACTTTGCCAGGAGGTACAACTTTGCCCATGTGACATCCAGTCCCCTGTACCCCCAATCCAACGGCAAAGCGGAGAAGGGAGTACACATAGTCAAACGGCTCCTCTGCAAGGCTGCCGATGCTGGGTCTGATTTCTACCTCGCCTTGCTGGCCTATCGCTCCGCCCCGCTGTCCACTGGCCTGTCGCCAGCCCAGTTACTCATGAGTTGCACCCTGAGGACGACGGTGCTGTCCATCCATGTTCCAGACCTCAACCACGTTCCGGTCCTTCGCCGGATGCAGCTGTCTCGTGCACAGCACAAGGCGGCTCATGACGCCCGTGCAGCTGATCTCCCTGCTCTGGCTCCAGATGACAACGTCTGCATCCATCTTACGGATGGTGGCTGGTCTGCAACCGCTGTTGTCCTTCGGCAGGTGGCCCCCTGCTCGTTCTTGATTCGTCTACCGGATGGCTCTATTCTGCGACGCAATCGACGTGCCCTTCGTCTCGTTCCACGCTCGCTACGTGATCCTCCAGTGTCGCCTCGCCCTCCTGCTGACCCTGCCATGGGCTATGCAGAGATCCCTGTCACTCTGCATCCTCCTAACTCTGACGCAGTCCAGCCCGCTCCTCAGCCGGCGTCTCCCGACCCACCCTTGAGGCGGTCAACCAGAATTCGTCGCCCATCTCAGAAACTTAATTTGTGAACTTTGTGGACTTATAGACTTTCTGAATTGTTTTGTTCTTCTGCTTGATCGTATACATGGTTTATATATCGTGTTCATCTCCTTATTCTTATTGCATACTGTTTTTCTGCACCAGGCACCTTCCCATGTAAATAGCTTAGTCCTGTAAATATGTCTTTCGCACCCCACACGTAGTTAGAGACATTCTCACCATACACTATTTATTGCTACACATGTACATTCTTTTATCAAAGGGGGGGAGGTCATAATATACACCAGTATATCATGGTGCAGACACGCACACTGATGGACACACAGTGGGACCAATCAACACACACAACACCGCAGCCAATCACCAGTTAGAGCACACGCACTATAAAGACAGGGGGCATCAGAGTTCCCGCTCATTCGAGCTGCAGTTTCCTAGTAGGACAGAGCTCACAGCTTACAACACAGATACTCACCATGTGCTGAGTGCATCGATTGGTTAGGACAAGGCATAGGTCTTTAGTTAAAGCTAATATCGTTTTAACCCACAGTGAAAGTATGTTAAACAGTTTATGACTGAATAAAATAGTGTTGCACTATTTCAAGTGTTGGTGACCTGTATGTGTTCCACGGATCCAGCGCGCCCAACACAATAAACGAGAACACATTCACCCTCCTCAAACCTCAGCCCATGTCCCAGTCCTCACCTCCACTCCAGCAGCTCCTCCCATTTGCACTTAGAATCCTACACCAGGGCGCCCTCCCTCTCCATCAGTTCCTTGTAAATATCTGCCACCTTCCCTTCCGAGGGCAGTACGGTAGCATAGTGGTTAGCACAATTGCTTCACAGCTCCAGGGTCCCAGGTTCGATTCCTGGCTTGGGTCGTTGTCTGTGCGGAGTCTGCACGTTCTCCCCGTGTGTGCGTGGGTTTCCTCCGGATACTCCGGTTTCTTCCCACAGTCCAAAGATGTGCAGGTTAGGTGGATTGGCCATGCTAAATTGCCCTTTGTGTCCAAAATCGCCCTTAGTGTTGGGTGGGGTTCCTGGGATGTGGGGATGGGGTGGAGGTGTGGGCTTGGGTGGGGTGCTCTCTCCAAGAGCCGGTGCAGACTTGATGGGCTGAATGGCCTCCTTCTGCACT
This sequence comes from Scyliorhinus torazame, assembly GCF_047496885.1. Lineage (NCBI taxonomy): Eukaryota > Metazoa > Chordata > Chondrichthyes > Carcharhiniformes > Scyliorhinidae > Scyliorhinus > Scyliorhinus torazame. Next base: position 66,224,614 of record NC_092715.1, read on the forward strand.
GTAAATTCTATGTTTCTATTTCATCCTCCGACAGAAGTTTATCTTGCAGCACTGGAGGCAGCAACCCCAGGAAGGACGGCACCTCCCTCCTCACAAAATCGCGAACCTGCAGGTATCTAAAACCATTCCCCTTGGGCAACTTATACAATTCCTCCAACTCCTCCAGCCCCGCAACTTTTCCCCCTATAAAGAACTCCCTAAAGTACTCAATCCCCACCTGCCCCCCACCGCCCCCCCGGAACCTCGCATCCAATCTTGCCGGCACAAACCTATGGTTACCACAAATAGGCGCCCACAACAAATTACCCTCTGACCCCAAGTGCTGCCTACACTGTCCTCACATCCTCAAAGCCGACACCACCACTGGGCTAACGGAGTACCTGGCTGGCGAGGATGGCAAAGGCAGCAATAACAAAGCTCTCAAACTCGTTCCCCGTGACAATGCCACCTCCACCCATCCCCAAGCCTCCCTCTCCTCCACGGCCCAATTCCTCACCATCGCAATGTTTGCAGCCCACTAATAATTTGTTAAATTAGCAACACCAGCGCCCCCCCCCCCCCCCGCCTCACGCCCCCGTTCCAAAAAAGCCCGCTGCACCCCTGGGGTCTTCCCCAACCACACAAACCCCATCGAGTCTACTCGGTCGACTCGGCCCTATACCCGTAACCTAACCTGCACATCCCTGGACACTAAGGGGCAGTTTATCATGGCCAATCCACCTAACCTGCACATCTTTGGACAGTGAGAGGAAACCAGAGCACCCGGAGGAAACCCACGCACACACGGGGAGAAAGTGCAAACTCCACACAGACAGTCATCCAAGACCGGAATTGAACCCGGGACCCTGGCGCTGTGAGGCAGCAGTGCTAACCACTGTGCCACCGTGCCGCCCAACTAAGTTTGTGATCCAGCATATCTAAGTCCTGGCTTTTCTTTGGGCCTTCTACCAAAGGCTGACTCGATTTGTGCTGAGAGTCCGACAGAGCAATGGAGGAAATTTGGATCCGGTCATGTTTCTGGGCACACTGCGGAAGGAAACCTGTGAAATCCAAAAAATAAAATGAAATTCCAGCATTCAGGAGGTTCAGTGAAACTGTTTTTTGATGAATGTACCTTAATCAACCAGTTTGACTATGTCATTGTATATCAGACTCTTTCGCAGTATTGCCACAGAACTTAATTACTAATTTGCTATGCATTAAAAATACTTAACATGACGAACCATTAATACATTGTCAGAACATGTCGTCGTGGCTGAGTGAATGTGAGTTGACAATGGACTCTACAAATGGAAAATAGAACCTGACAGACAAGAGACTAACTGCCTCAACACCCATTAATAACAGGGAGGAGGCTAATTTGAACTGATACCTTATTTGTCAATGTCAATGGACAAAATCAATAGCTGAGCACAAGTCAGATTATGCACTCGTACAGCTTCCGAGAGGAAAGTGATGATGCTCTCCCTTATCTGGTTTCAGTGAATCTGTCAGCTCTCATATAGTGGACTGATAGGTGTGCACTGATGCTCAGGAAATAGACTGATTGGCCTATTTGAATGATGTGTTCTGTTAAACCTTCAAAGAGCACCGTTTACTGCGGCTGTGAAGAAGCCTGGCAGGGGTGATGAGTGTAATCACTGGTGATGAAACTGAGGGTCAAATGAGAGAAAAGATAAATGAAGATGAAGATTTTAGAAAAAACCCTCAATCATTGAATCAACAACAAGACGTCACCCAGAAGTAGAAATTGAAGCTGTAAGCACGCGGATCTTGTGTGTTCAGCTCATTAACTATGTATCTATGAGGAGTGTGGTAGTCACCACTGTTGTATTGTACGTGCGACCCTTGGGCGCTGCCATCTTGCTCGCCTCACAACACGTGTGGCCCGTGGGCGCCGCCATCTTGCCTGCCTCAGGACACGTGCGGCCCGTGGGCACCGCCATCTTCCCTGCCTCAGGACACGTGCGGCCCGTGGGCACCGCCATCTTCCCTGCCTCAAGACCCCTGCTCGTTGCATATGAGGAGTATTACAGTAAGGCCCCTGTACTACAGGTACGGGGATAGATCCCTGCCTGCTGGCTCCGCCCAGTAGGCGGAGTATAAACGTGTGGGATCGCCGAGCTGCAGCCATTTCGGCAGCAGCTCCGGGAGACTACACATCTCTGCGTAATAAAGCCTCGATTACTCTCTACTCTCGTCTCGTCGTAATTGATAGTGCATCAATTTATTAAGCAGAGATTTTACAACAATGGACCTCCGCATCAAGCCTGATCGCCTGCAGCAGCACCCTCAAGCAGACAACGCCAAGTCGGCCTTCGCACATTGGCGAGCTTGCTTTGAAGCCTACATCGGATCTGCGACAGAACCACCCTCAGAGGCACAGAATCTCCAGGTACTTTAGACGCGGCTGAGCTCCGATATCTTTCCCCTCATCCGGGACGCGCCGACCTACGCTGAGGCCATGGTGCTACTGAAGGAGAACTACACTCAGCAGACCAGCAAAATCTACGCCAGGCATCTCCTGTCCACGCGGCATCAAATCCCCGGTGAGTCTGTGGAAGATTTCTGGCGTGCCCTGCACGCCCTGGTGAGAGACTGCGATTGCCAGGCCGTTACGGCCGTTGAACATTCTGACCTGTTAGTTAGAGACGCATTTGTTACGGGCATAGGGTCGGCCTACATCCGCCTCTTAGAAGGGGCTACCCTCGACCTCGCGCCGACCAAGAAATTAGCGATCTCGCTCACAGTCGCCTCACGCAATGTCCACGCGTATGCCTCCGACCTCACGGCCCACCCCTCCTGGGCATCGTGGACCCCGCCAGCTAACACCCCATCATGGCGTGGTCCATGATGCCCAGGAGGGGTGGGCCGTGCGGCAGCCAACCAACCCCAGGGGACCCACGTGCTACTTCTGCGGACAGACAAAACATTCACGGCAGCGCTGCCCGGCGCGGTGTGCGCACTGCAAGGCCTGCGGGAAGAAAGGACTTTTCGCTGCTGTGTGCCAGGCCCGCTCAATCGCTGCTATTGTCCCTGCACCCCCCACGTGCGACCCGTGGGCACCGCCACCTTCCTCGCCTCAGACCATGTGCGACCCGTGGTCGCCGCCATCTTGCTCGCCTCACAACACGTGCGGCCCGTGGGCGCCGCCATCTTCACCGCCTCAGGATCCCTGCTCGTCGGCCACGTCATCAGGCCGCTCATCGCTTGCAACCGCCGCCGACCAGCCACGTCTCGCCTCCATCACAATCGACCAGTCCCGACCACACAACGTCGCGACCGCGTTGACGACAGTGAAAGTCGACGGGCACAAGATATCCTGCCTTCTGGACTCCGGGAGCACTGAGAGCTTCATCCACCCCAATACGGTAAGGCACTGCACCCTCACGGTACACCCCAATAACCAGAAAATCTCTCTAGCCTCCACTCCGTGGCGATCCAGGAGTACTGCACCGCTGCCCTCACCATCCAGGGCGTAGAGTTCAGCGGCCTCCGGCTCTACGTCCTCCCCGACCTCTGCGCTGCCTTGCTACTCGGCCTGGACTTCCAGTGCAACCTCCAGAGCCTAACCCTGAAATTTATCAGGCCCCTACCACCTCTTACTGTCTGCGGTCTCACGACCCTTAAGGTCGACCCGCCTTCTCTGTTTGCAAACCTCAGCCCGGATTGCAAACCCGTCGCCACCAGGAGCAGATGGTACAGCGCCCAGGACAGGACCTTCATCAGGTCTGAGGTCCAGCGGTTGCTACGGGAAGGTATTATCGAGGCCAGCAACAGCCCCTGGAGTGCCCAAGTGGTAGTTTTGAAAACTGGGGAGAAAAACAGGATGGTCGTTGACTACAGTCAGACCATCAATCGGTACACGCAGCTCGACGCGTACCCCCTCCCACGCATATCTGATATGGTCAATCAAATTGCACAGTACCGGGTCTTCTCGACAGTGGACCTGAAATCTGCCTACCACCAGCTCCCCATTCGCAAGGCCGTACACCGCGTTTGAAGCGGACGGCCGCCTTTACCACTTCCTTAGGGTTCCATTTGGCGTCACTAACGGGGTCTCGGCCTTCCAACGGGAGATGGACCAAATGGTTTACCGGTACGGACTGCGGGCCACCTTCCCGTACCTGGATAACATCACCATCTGCGGCCACGACCAGCAGGACCACGACGCTAACCTTTCCAAATTCCTCCACACTGCTAAACTCCTCAACCTAATCTACAACAAGGAGAAGTGCGTGTTCAGCATGAACCGATTAGCCATCCTCGGCTATGTGGTCCAGAACGGAGTGCTAGGGCCCGACCCCGATCGCATGCGCCCCCTCATGGAACTCCCCCTATCCCACTGCCCCGAGGCCCTCAAACGATGCCTGGGTTTCTTCTCGTACTGCGCACAGTGGGTCCCTAACTATGCGGACAAGGTCCGCCCACTCATCCACTCCACCGTTTTCCCACTGGTGACCTAGGCTCACCAGGCCTTCAACCGTATCAAGGCCGACATTGCCAAGGCCGCGATGCACGTGGTCGACGAGACGCTCCCCTTCCAAGTCGAGAGCGATGCATCAGACATCGCTCTAGCCGCCACCCTCAACCAGGCAGGCAGGCCCGTGGCATTCGTTTCCCGCACCCTCCATGCTTCCGTAATTTGGCACTCCTCCGTCGAAAAGGAGGCCCAAGCCATAGTAGAAGCTGTGCGGCATTGGAGGCATTACCTGGCCGGCAGGAGATTCACTCTCCTCACTGACCAACGGTCGGTTGCCTTCATGTTCAACAACACACAGCTGGGTAAGATCATAAATGATAAGATCTTGAGGTGGAGGATGGAGCTCTCCACCTACAATTATGAGATTTTGTATCACCCCGGTACTCTCAACGAGCCCCCCGATGCCCTCTCCCGAGGTACTTGTGCCAGCGCACAAGTGGACCGACTCCAGACCTTGCATGACGATCTCTGTCACCCAGAGGTCACCCGCTTTTATCACTTCATAAAGGCCCGAAATCTGCCTTACTCCATCGAGGAAGTCAGGGCTGTCACCAGAGGCTGCCAGGTCTGCACGGAGTGTAAACAGCACTTCTACTGGCCAGACCGAGCGCACCTGCTGAAGGCCTCCCGTCCCTTTAAACGCCTCAGCATGGACTTCAAAGGGCCCCTCCCCTCCACCGACCGAAACACGTTCTTTCTTAATGTGGTCGACGAATATTCCAGATTCCCCTTCGCCGTCCATGCCCCGATATGACGTCTGCCACCGTCATCAAAGCCCTCAACACCATCTTCGCTCTCTTCGGTTTCCCCGCCTACGTCCACAGTGACTGGGGATCCTCATTTATGAGCGAGGAGCTGCGCCAGTACCTGCTCAACAGGGGCATTGCCTCGAGCAGGACGACCAACTACAACCCCCGGGGAAACGGGCAGGTGGAGCGGGAGAATGGGCGGTTTGGAAGGCCGTCCAGCTGGCCCTACGGTCCAGAAATCTCCCGGCCTCCCGCTGGCAGGAGGTCCTCCCCGACGCCCTTCACTCCATTTGGTCGCTCCTTTGCGCTGCGACTAACGAAACCCCCCATGAACGTCTCTTTGTCTTCCCCAGGAAGTCCACCTCTGGGGTTTCGCTCCCAACGTGGCTGGCAGCTCCAGGACCCGTTCTCCTCCGCAAGCACAAGGCAGACCTGTTGGTTGAGAGGGTACAGCTACTTCACGCGAATCTGCAGTATGCCTACGTAGCGTACCCCGACGGCCGCCAAGACACGGTCTCCCTCAGGGACCTGGCACCAGCTGAGTCCCCCCCACCCTGCCCCGGCGCCACCCTCACTCTCCCCAGTGCACCCCACCACAGCCCCCGCTCCAGGACGATCCGTCCTCTCCTTGGTCCCACCCGGGGATGAAGATGAGTTCGACACGCTCCCGGAATCACCGACGACCGAACCGACGCCTAAATCGCCACCAGAACTGCGGTGCTCGCAACGACGGATCAAGCCGATCGTCTGAATTCGTAAACTTTTCCTTAAAATGTTCAACACCTGAATGTAAATAGTTTTCCACCACCCCCGCTGGACTCTTTTTTAACAGGGGGTAAATGTGGTAGCCACCACTTTTGTATTGTATATACCGCATACGAGGAGTATTATGGTAAGGCCCCTGTACTACAGGTATGGGGGTAGATCCCTGCCTGCTGGCTCCGCCCAGTAGGCGGAGTATAAATGTGTGGGCTCTCCGAGCTGCAGCCATTTCGGCAGCAACTGCGGGAGGCTACACATCTCTGCATAATAAAGCCTCGATTACTCTCTACTCTCGTCTCGTCGTAATTGATAGTGCATCAAGGAGCATAGCAAAACCGGTGGCAGGGAGCAGGCAGGAAGTCGTGGTCCCCATTATTAAATCATGAACTTGAAGGTCAGGCCGCCATATTAAAAGGGAACGCAAACATCAATTCACATCCTGCTCCAGATTCTCCACATCACAGGCAGTATGTCACAGACCAGACAACATGTGGATCTATGGTTTATTGAAGCCTCCCTGCAGACTCTCAAGGCTGTCCATGAAAGCTGGGAGGTGCTTTTTCCCCGGAGATGATAGCAGGATGTCCTCCCGCCTGACCCTGGCAGCCTGGGCAGAGGTTGCAGCAGAGTTAGTGCCTGTGGGGCCAAAAGAAGAACTGCCCAGCAGTGGAGGAAAAGGATGAACGATCTGCTGTACTCCACCAGGGTAAGTAGCACTGTATACTCGCTGAAAAATTACACTCGTAAGGGTGTCAGGAAGTGTAACTGTGAAAGTGCACAGGATTGTCAGACATAAGTTAGGGTTGCAGCACTCACCAGCAAATGGGACATGTACACTGAACGTGTGCCAGTCACTTCATGCTCCCAATGTTTTATCAGTTGCAGGACATCCTCCTTGTTAATGTTATGGGCCAGGGTTTAGAACACTCCAAAATATATCCTGGAGTTTACCTGACCTATAACTGTTTATAGATTTTGGTTGTGACAAGCACAAAGGCCTACCTTTCAGGTGTTATTCAACAGATGATGTGGAGATGCCGGCATTGGACTGGGGTGAGCACAGTCAGAAGTCTTACAACACCAGATTAAAGTCCAACAGGTTTGTTTTGAATCACTAGTTTCAGAGCACTGCTCCTTCCTCAGGTGAATGAAGAGGTAGGTTCCAGAAACATATATATAGACAAAGTCACAGATACAGGACGAGACTTTGAATGCAAGTGTTTGCAGATAATTAAGTCCTTCCAGGTCCAAACAGAGCAACTGGAGAGAGGGGTAATCACAGGTTAAAGAGATGTGAATTGACTCAAGCCAGGACAGTTGGTAGGATTTTGCAAGCCCAGGCCAGATGGTGGGGGGTGAATGTAATGCGACATGAATCCAAGGTCCCGGTTGAGGCCGTACTTATGTGTGCGGAACTTGGCTATAAGTTTCTGCTCGGCGATTCTGCGTTGTCGCGCGTCCTGAAGGCCACCTTGGAGAACGCTTACCCGAAGATCAGAGGCTGAATGCCCTTGACTGCTGAAGTGTTCCCCGGCTGGAAGGGAACATTCCTGCCTGGCGATTGTTGCGCAATGTCCGTTCATCCGTTGTCGCAGCGTCTGCATGGTCTTGCCAATGTACCACGCTTCGGGACATCTTTTCCTGTTATTCAACAGAGGCCTTAAGCACTTTTAATCAAAAACAAAGTTTATTCGACAAATTCAGTTAACATTTTTATAAATACACGCAGTAAGCATTTTTATCAACTACAAACATAAATACCCCACACAGCTACAGTACTATATTTATAACCCTTAATAAATTTTCCCTTCAAGCTGTCCCAATTTAGTAACAAGATCCCAGAAACCCGAAACCCCTTTTCAAAGGTGTGGCCCAGCACACAGCACTCGAGACCTGGTATAGGTACTTCTTGTTTCCTGTCCAAAACAGCAGGTTTGAGTTCCTTCCAGAAAACAGTTATCACTTTTAAGTTGTCATGTAATCTGGAGACAGCTTTTAAAATGCAAAGAGAGAGAGACTCCAAGATCCTTGTCTATCTGAATACAGCAGCCAAATGTGAAAACGAAAGCAAAAAAACTCAGAGCCACAAAACAGCCCAAAGCAAAACGAAAATAAAACCCAGAGCCACAGCCCAGCTCCACCCACACAATGACATCACTGAAGCCATTTGATAAGACAAAACATTTCTTATAGGGACACTCCCATGACATTAATCAATTACTAGGGAGGGCTCAGAAACTGACGTAGGCATGCATGCCCATGTACCCAAAGGGGTGACAAACAATCCTTCTATTTGTCTGCAGGACAATAAATCAAACAGCAGAAGAGAGCATGCCTAGATCAAAGGCGACCTGCCTGATATTCGAATCCTGACCCTATTCGAGGAACAGATGCAGAATTAGTCTCCATTTTGAAGTTGCCAGATGCACCTACAGAGTGAGACATTGTTTTAATAAAGGAGCTTCCCGAGGCATCCACTAAATCTTTTACCCCCTTCATTCCAGTTAACAGCACGGAAAGGGGGATGTCCACGAGGGAAACCAGTCACAGAACCAGCCCCAACCCCACTCTGAGGACAATGCCACAGTATCCTCAGAGATTGCGTCATCACTGCTGTAGTATCCTGGAAGACTGGCAACCATCACCAAGGTCCACAAATAAGCAATTTATTAAGTTAAGTAAGTATTTACAGAGAGTGAGATAAAGGCAACCGTACTCTGTGCCTCCAGACTCCAAACTGCCGAGAAAAACCTGCATTTGGCCCCAGGATTCGCACACTCCAGCCCGATTTCACCCCGTAAAGAGACAGGCTACGACAACTGCGTTCACCTGCACCCTCCACCAGTGCAGAGGCACTCACCTTGGTGGGTCCACATTCTAGAGCAGGCTCAGTGTCACTAGCTGGTGAGCAGATCACAGACACAGGTCACAGAGGACGTGAGAGCCAAGGTCACTGACACTCAGAGGACTGCCAGCCCCATGTAGATGATAAGCCTCTGGACTCAGCCATAGGAGAGCTGCTGGAGATGCAGAGATAGGCAGGGTAACATCAGGCAGCGATACCAGAGGCCATGCACAGACAGGACCGAAAGCTGAATGAGCTTGTTCATGTTCTGTCAGATGTCACGTCTCTGGCATGCAAGCACTTGTCTAAATCCACAGAAAGGTGGCAGCTACCTTTGGGACCCAGGTCCAGCAGAATGTGCTTGGGCCTGCACCGCATTGCTCTAACCATGAGTGCAGTGCTAGAGTGGCTGGGCAAGAGGCTGAGGAAGCATCTCAACCTCCTTCCAGGTGCCCCATCTCCTCCACAGGGAGGAGGAATATCAGTTAGACATTCTGGGGCTTCACCTCAAGACACTCCCAGGGTATCCTGCCACTTCACTCCCCTCTGCAGTGACCCCCCATCACCCCCAGCAGATCAAGGTCAAGGAGGGTGCACCTGCACATGAGCAGAAGATCCTTACATCCTTACCAAGCCGGAGCCTCTCGGCCTCGGCCCACCAGAGGACGCCAGCCAAAGTCACCACGGTTAACAGAGCATAGCATCCAGAGGCTACCTTCAACTCAACTTCACCCAGATGAAGTAATAGAAAAGGAAAGGCCCAATCGAGGCTCTAACCACCACCCCCACCCCCCCCCCCCCCACCCCCACCCCTCCCCCACACCCCGAGCAACAGGGCAGCAACCCCAGTGCCCCGGCCTCATTGCTTGGGAGCGAAGATGTCTACTCCCCTCCTCGGATCCCCACAGCAGCCATTCCACCAGCTTCACCTTTTTAAAAGATGTACTAACCAGCGCCCGCGTGACCACTTGCTGAGGAGGCTCTTAGATCAGGGGAGGCCATTAGGTAAGAGGTCACTCCTGTTAATTGTATGGAGATTGGCCTTAAGTTGTGATCATCAGTTTCTCGCCACACCGCGGCGGGATCATGATTTTGCCAACGGGAGCGGGCCGGTTAGTTCACAGACCGATAGGTGCCTGGCTTGGTTCTTGTTTTGGCCTCTCCTGGGATCTAACGGCCGCATCGTGCTCTCGCTCGAGCGCGAGGCGGCCATTAAATCACCCCACATGAGTGAGTTTGCGGCCTAGTCACATAACATGCAAGCCATTCCTGGGAGTTCACCATGTTCTGACCTCGGAAAATGACGTCTGCACAGAGTGCGCATCAAGGTCATCACAAGTCCTACTGTTGTTGCCATAAAGTGAGATGTGAGGGGATGCAAGGAGTACTGAAGGGGAGTTAGACCTGCTATGTGAGTGGCAAGTATACTGTAGATGCAGTTTCTGGGCTGCGAGAATGAAACGTTCCAGGCTGTCTACATGTCTGGAGAAAGCTGTGGTGGGCACGTCCAATCGTAAATGTCCGTACTTGGTGATTTATCATTTTGAGCTAACATGCAGGTGAAGGCTGCAAGTAAAGAGATAACAGGCACCTTCGCCTGATTGAAAGAGGGTTTTAAATTTAGAATTTAAGAGATGTGTGTGCAGTTTACTGAAGCCTTTCTGAGACCTCACATGAAGATTTATTTGGTCTGGACATCTCCTTATCAAGGGTTCCAGTAAGCTTTGCATAAAGTTGCCAACAAAATACATTGGACTTCATTAAAGGATCCAGGTCTTAGTCCATGAGTTGAGAGGGGGTAGAACAGGCTTTTGTGCTAGACTCTGCAGAGGACTGTAAGGCTATCCCTTGAAGCATCAGCAACTCTAACAGGGCTCTGCAGTGTCCATGCAAGAAAGATGTTTACTTTGGCTGGGGTGTTCACAATGACGAATCAGAGTCTCACATTAATACTGAGGCCACCTAGACCTGAAACTTGTGATTGGAAGATCCAGAATGGCTACCACTCAGTAACCCATAGTGCAGGTGAGGCATGCTCAGTGGATGGACCCCAGAATAACCTCAAAACTTCCCAGCATGCTAAATATGTCAAGGGATAGGGGTTTACCATGAGCAAGTGACAATCGGAGGGCGGGAATCTTTTCTAATCAATTTGCATGGGGAACAATCTTGAAAGACCAGATGGTGTCCTCATGGTCCCCCTCACAGTGCACCCATATATCTGGTTCTGCCTGGAAGAGCTCTCTGCAAGGTTTTTCCCCATTGGGAATGTGAAGGTGATATTAGTGCATCCCTGCCGAGATATGATTTGATATTGCTTCCAAGTTGCCATGCGCACAAACATTGTGAGGGCATGAGGAAAATCTTATTTATACTTACAAGTGCCTGAGGTCCCGGGAGAACTGAGTGGTGAGCAGGCTCTAATGCACGCATTTAGTACCAGGGCTCTGTATATCAGCAGTTTGGCACATGCAAAAGATCAAATCACCAGCAGGGCAGATGTTAAGTAGTGCAATTTAATTCAGCTATCATAAATCAAAGTACATTAGAGAAATGTATAATGTATGTGGCCAAAAAGAAGCTGGGGTGTGCCAGCCAGAAGATGATAGAAAACTAAATAGTGTTGGCAGCTTACTCCGCCTGGATTCTGTTCGCTATCAGATTGTCACAGGCCTCTGCCAGATTGGACCCTTGCAACAACCTCTGCACATGCCTCCTCATGTGGGCATCACAGTGGCACAGTGGTTAGCACAGTTGCTTCACAGCTCCAGGACCCCAGGTTCGATTCCCGGCTTGGGTCATTATCTGTGCTGAGTCTGCACATCCTCCCCGTGTCTGCGTGGGTTTCCTCCGGGTGCTCCGGTTTCCTCCCACAGTCCAATGATGTGCAGGTTAGGTGGATTGGCCATGCTAAATTGCTCTTAGTGTCCAAAATTGCCCTTAGTGTTGGGTGGGGTTACTGGGTTATGGGGATAGGGTGGAGGTGTTGATCTTGGGTAGGGTGCTCTTTCCAAGAGCCAGTGCAGACTCAATGGGCTGAATGGCCTTCTTCTGCACTGTAAATTCTATGAATCTATGATCTGTGGGTATCCATTTCCCCAAGGAGCCATCCGTGCAATCGCTGAGGTCCTTCTAACCCTGAAGTGCCTGGGAGTTGGTCAGAATGTAGGCATTCTGGGAACTGTGCATAAACATGCAGAATTTGTTTTCTGTGGTGAAATTACAGCTGCATGTTCAAAGAGTGGAAACATTTCCTGTTAATAATTGTAACAGGCTGATGCCAAGGGGCTCTCAAAGCCATATATGTGCAGTCAACAGCTCCTTCCACCTGTGCAAAACCCAATGCTCTGGTCGCTTGGTTTTTGGGATCCAGGCAGAATTGGACACATTGGTGTGTTCTCTTCAAGAGGACATCTGTTACCTCTCGTGTCACTGACAGTGAGATGTTGCAAAGGTCTCCAATAGAGCCCCAGAAGGAGATACTGGCAAAGAATTTGGGGCACCGGTGACATTTAATGCCACCGGCATGATATTGCCCCCATGTCCTTGCGGCAGCTGGTCATTATTGGGAAGAAAGCAGATGTGAGTAACCACATTCTGGCACCACCTTTTGCTCATCTGTAGATAGCTGCACCGCCTGCGATATACCCATGGTTAGGCCAATGCTTGCTGCTGTAGTGGTCCCTGGGTGCCAGCATCCTGACCTTCGTGAGGTCAGTACCTCCTGCTGCTCAGGCTGTTGTTCCTCGTGTCCTGTGCCGACCCGGGCTGGTCCCCCCACCTCCTCGTCCAGTCAGGAGCTGGTAGAAAGGTAGGGTTGTCTGGAGCCTGCATCATCTAGGCCGCAGTGCATCTGTGAATGATTTGCAGCAATCAATCTAGTGAGCATTCTTTTCAGATTTGCTTCCACCTCAGTGTCATGAAACCAGTGCTAAACCATCTAGACATGTCAACTCCATCCCATCACTTCCAGGTGAAGGTGGTCCTGGAGGAACAGAGATGAGAGTTCCTCCTCATTCATACATGACCAGTGTTAGAACAGTCATGTGCAAGAACCCTCCCTCAGACACTAATCAGTCTGCCTCCTTGACACTCTATGAAGAGACCATTTCCTTGTCAATACAGAAAGATTTACCACATGAGCCCTCATCAGCCATGACCATTCACCCGGGAGGATGGAGGTTTGCAGTTGAGAGTTTGTTGACGTCTACCAGCCATCCCCTTGGATACACAAACATTCCTCCTTCCCTTCATCCCTGACAGCACAAAAAGGCAAATCACACAAGCCTGCTCTTTTCTGACTTTCTGTAACTCCTCCCATGAACCACCCACTACCCCAGCACCTCCAACCTACCTTACCCATCTTCCTCATTTGATTGTATGGTGAACCACTGTACACCTGTATTAGGGGATGTAAGGTAGGACCTGTACTACAGGTTCGCCAGTAGCCCCTACCGGCTGGCTCCGCCCAGTAGGAGGAGTATAAATATGCGTGTTCTCCATTTAGCTGCCATTTCGCCAGCTGCAGCAGGAGGCCACGCATCTGACTGCAAAAAAGCCACAGTTGTACCCAACCTTAGTCTTTGTGCAATTGATTGAGCATCAATTTATTGCAGTCAGATTTTCTACAGGATGGACATCTGTATCAAACCAAATGGTCTGCAGCTGGATCCGCAATCGACCGACACCAGAAAAGACTTTAATCGCTGGCTATCTTGCTTCGAGGCCTACATTAACTTAGCGACCACCCCACTGACGGAGGCTCAGAAGATACAGGTCCTGTATTCCAGGTTGAGGTCAAGCGTGTTCCCGCTGATCCAGGACGCCCTGTACTACGCGGACGCCATGGCGCTCCTCAAAGAAAACTACGCACAGAAAGCGAACACACTCTTCGCCAGGCACGTACTCGCCACTCGCTCTCAACTCCCTGGTGAGTCCATAGAAGACTTCTGGCGGGCCCTAATCCTCGCCCGGGACTGTGACTGTCAGGCCGTTACGGCCGATGAACATTCTAATCTCTTCATGCACGATACTTTCGTAACGGGGATTGAGTCGGACCTCATCCGACAGCGATTGCTGGTAGGGGCCACATTTGACCTAGCGGAGACAAAAAAATTAGTGCTCTCCATGACGGTCGCCTCCCGTAATGTTCAGACATACCCCTCCAGCCGCACGGGCCACACTCCTATCCCTCCTGGACACCACAAATGACTGCCCCAGCTGAGGCCCTGCCTAGCCAATACGCCGGCGCCACACGCAAAACCGCGTACCCTGGGGGGCCCCGATGCTATTTCTACGGTCAGCAGAAGCACCCCCGCCAACGCTGCCCGGCCCCCGCCGCCATTTGCAAGGCTTGCGGCAAATAGGGCCACTTTGCCACAGTGTGCCAGGCCCGCGCAGTCGCCGCTATCGCCCCCTCCCCCCTGACACACGTACAATGGGCGCCGCCATCTTCACCACCCCGGACCATGCGCGGCCAGTGGACGCCGCCGTCTTCTCCCCCTCAGTCCATGTGCGGCCCATGGGCGCCGCCATCTTGTCCTGCTCCACCAACGTGCGGCCCATGGGCGCCGCCATCTTGTCCTGCTCCACCAACATGCGGCCCATGGGCGCTGCCATTTTGTCCCGCCCCTGCAACGTGCGCCCCATGAGCACCACCATTTTGTTCCCCGCAGGATCTCCAGCTGCCGCCATCTTGCCTTCCCACGGGGCATGGACGGTAACGACCGTCCACAACCTGGGCCCCCAACGCTCTTCATCTGAAACCAATGACGATCACCCGCAGCTCTCCTCGATGACGCTGGACCAGTCTCGTCCACACAATCTGGCCACTGCTTCGACTACAGTGATAATCAACGGCCACATGATCTCTTGCCTGCTGGACTCCAGGAGCACCAAAAGCTTCATACACCCGGATACGGTAAGGTGCTGCTCCCTCGCGGTCCACCCCGCCAATCAACGAATCTCCCTGGCCTTCGGATCCCACTCTGTCCCGATCCGAGGGTTCTGCACAGTCACTCTCACAGTCCAGGGCGTAGAATTCAGCGGCTTTTGTCTCTACGTCTTTCCTAACCTCTGCGTTGCACTATTGCTAGGCCTGGATTTTCAGTGCAATCTCCAGAGCCTCACCCTCAAATTCGGCGGGCACCTTCCACCCATTACTGTGTGCGACCTCACGACCCTAAAGATCGATCCCCCTCCCTCTTTGCCAATCTTACTTCAGATTGCAAGCCCGTCGCCACCAGGAGCAGATGGTACAGCACCAAGGACAAGACCTTCATCTGGTCCGAGGTTCAGCGGTTGCTTCGGGAGGGTGTCATCGAGGCCAGCAACAGCCCCTGGAGAGCTCAAGTGGTAGTGGTTAAATCTGGGGAGAAACACCGAATGGTCGTGGACTACAGCCAGACCATCAATCGGTACACGCAGCTCGACGCGTACCCACTCCCACACATATCTGATATGGTCAATCAGATTGCGCAGTACTGGGTCTTTTCAACGATTGACCTAAAATCCGCCTACCACCAGCTCCACATCCGGAAATCCGACTGCCCATACACTGCCTTCGAGGCGGACGGTCGTTTCTACCATTTTCTTAGCGTCCCCTTTGGCGTCACTAATGGGGTATCGGTCTTCCAAAGGGAGATGGGCCGAATGGTCAACCGGTACGGTTTGCAGGCCATGTTCCCGTACCTAGACAATGTCACCATCTGCGGCCATGATCAATAGGACCACGATGCCAACCTCGCTAAATTTCTCCCCACCGCCACTCTCCTCAATCTTACTTATAACAAAGAAAAGTGTGTGTTCAGCACGACCCGCTTAGCCATTCTCGGCTATGTGGTCCAGAATGGAGTTCTGGGCCCGATCCCGACCGCATGCGCCCCCTCATGGAGCTTCCCCTCCCCCACTGCCCCAAGGCCCTCAAACACTGCCTGGGTTCTTTTCGTTCTACGCTCAGTGGGTCCCAAACTATGCGGACAAGGCCCGCACACTCATACAGTCCACCAAGTTCCCCCTCACGGCCGAGGCACAACAGGCCTTCGCCCATATCAGAGCTGATACAGCCAAGGCAGGGATGCATGCAGTAGACGAGACACTGCCCTTTCAAGTAGAATGCAACGCATCAGATGTTGCCCTTGCCGCCACCCTCAGGCAGGCAGACCCGTGGCATTCTTTTCCCGCACCCTTCATGCCTCTGAAATTCGGCACTCATCCGTCGAAAAAGAGGCCCAGGCTATCATTGAAGCTGTGCGGCATTGGAGGCATTACCTGGCCGGCAGGAGATTCACTCTCCTCACTGACCAACGGTCGGTAGCCTTCATGTTCAACAACATGCAGTGGGGCAAGATAAAAAATGATAAAATTTTGCGGTGGAGAATCGAGCTCTCCACCTATAATTACAAGATTTTGTAATGCCCTGGCAAGCTCAACGAACCCCCAGACGCCCTCTCCCGAGGTACATGTGCCAGCGCACAAGTGGACCAACTCCGGGCCCTACACGACAGCCTTTGTCACCCGGGGGTCACTCGATTGTACCATCTCATCAAGGCTCGCAACCTGCCCTACTCCATCGAGGAGGTACGGACAGTCACCAGGGACTGCCAGGTCTATGCGGAGTGCAAGCCGCAGCTCTACCGGCCGGACCGTGCGCGCCTGGTGAAGTCCTCCCGCCTCTTTGAACGCCTCAGCGTTGATTTCAAAGGGCCCCTCCCCTCCACCAACCGTAACACGTATATTCTCAGTGTGGTCGATGAGTACTCCAGGTTCCCCTTCGCCATGCCATGCCCGGATATGACGTCCGCCACCGTCATCAAGTCCCTCAATATAATCTTCGCTCTGTTCGGTTTCCCCACCTACATCCACCGTGAGAGGGGATCCTCATTCATGAGTGATGAGCTGCGTCAGTTCCTGCTCAGCAGGGGTATCGCCTCTAGCAGGACAACCAGCTACAACCCCCGGGGAAACGGGAAGGTAGAAAGGGAGAACGGGACGGTTTGGAGGGCCATCCAGCTGGCCTTACGGTCCGGACCTTCCAGCGTCTCGCTGGCAGGAGATCCTCCCTGACGCTCTGCACTCCATCCGGTCACTACTGTGCACCGCTACAAATAACACACCCCATGAACGTCTTTTTACCTTCCCCAGGAAGTCCACATCCGGGGTGTCGCTCCTGACTTGGCTTGCAGCTCCAGGACCGGTCCTGCTCCGTAGGCACATCTGACTCCACAAGGCGGACCCGTTGGTGGATAGGGTACTCTTGCTCCACGCCAACCCCCAGTATGCCTATGTTGCATACCCCGACGGCCACCAAGATACTGTCTCCCTCAGGGACCTGGCACCGTCAGGTTCCTCCCCCGCCCCAGCGCCATCCTCCCCTTCCCCGGCGCTTCCATCATTGTCCCCATCAGGCCCATCCCCCCTTCCCCTGCCCATGCAAGAGGACGACGAAGAGTTCGGCACTCTCCCGGAGTCATCTAACAGCAGGCCAGCACCGCCAGCACCGCCGTCGCCGCCACCGTTACGCCGCACCCAGCGGAACGTCAAGGCTGCAGACAGATTGAACCTTTAACTGGACCTTCAAAATGGACAAATTTTTTTCTCTCTCTTCATGTTGTTTCTACGACACTGTAAATAATGTTCAACACTGAATATAGTTCCACACCATCTTCGCCGGACTCATTTTTAACAGGGGGTGAATGTGGTGAACCACTGTACACCTATATTAGGGGATGTAAGGTAGGACCTGTACTACAGGTTCGCCGGTAGCCCCTGTCGGCTGGCTCCACCCAGTAGGAGGAGTATAAATATGCGTGTCCTCAATTTAGCTGCCATTTCGTCAGCTGCAGCAGGTGGCCACGCATCTGACTACAATAAAGCCACAGTTGTACCCAACCTTAGTCTTTGTGCAATTGATCGAGCATCAGACTGTGACTGTACGCTCCTTCAAACCCCTTGGAACAAATTCTTGAACTAATAGGCCCCACCCTTTTGACACTTCTCTCTATCACACTCACTGCCCAGAGAGGTCTTCCACCAGAGCACACAAGACATACACGCATGGTTATCCTTCTAACATGCACAGGTCAGTCTGGCTTCCCTCCCTTAGCCTGCCTCCGGTGTCAAGCCTCCACTCTCCTTTCCCCCTCCCCACCTCTTAGCCTGCCTCCTGTGTCGAGCCTCCAATCCCCACCCCCCTTAGCCTGCCTCCTGTGTCGAGCTTCCAATCCCCACCCCCCCTTAGCCTGCCTTCTGTGTCGAGCCTCCAATCCCCACCCCCCCTTAGCCTGCCTTCTGTGTCGAGCCTCCAATCCCCCCCCCTTAGCATGCCTCCTGTTTCCAGCCTCCAATCCCCACCCCCCCCTTAGCCTGCCTTCTGTGTCGAGCCTCCAATCCCCCCCCCCCTTAGCATGCCTCCTGTTTCCAGCCTCCATTCCCCACCCCCCCCTTAGCATGCCTCCTGTTTCCAGCCTCCAATCCCAACCCCCCTTAGCCTGCCTCCAGTGTTCCACCTCCAATCCCCCCCCCCTTAGCCTGCCTCCTGTGTTTAGCCTCCACTCCAACCAAACCCCCTTAACCTGCCTCCTGTGTACAACCTCCAATCCACCCAAACCCCCTTAGCCTGCCTCCTGTGTCCAACCTCCAATCCACCCACCCCCCTTAGCCTGCCTCCTGTGTCCAACCTCCAATCCACCCACCCCCCTTAGCCTGCCTCCTGTGTCCAACCTCCAATCCACCCACCCCCCTTAGCCTGCCTCCTGTGTCCAGCCTCCACTCCACCCAAACCCCCTTAACCTGCCTCCTGTGTACAACCTCCACTCCACCCACCCCCCTTAGCCAGCTTCCCGTGTCCAGCTCCACTCCACCCTCCTCCCCCTTAGCCTCCGTCCTGTGCCAACCTCCGCTCCACCCACCACCCACCCCCAAGCCTGCCACCTGTGTCCAACCTCCACTCCACCCATCAGTTTCCACCCATGTCGAGCCTTGGTGTGGCTTAGCCTCCCAGCACCTGATTGCAATCAAGAGGCTGACATTTGTGAGCGGTCCTCAAGAAGACCAAAGCAGCGGCTGCTCACTTCCAAGTCCGGGAAGAAGGTAACCTGACTAGGTGCATGCCACTTATATGCAGTCACAAATGTGAATGTTCTCATTTCTGACTGTCCAGAATTAGTGCACGGAAAAAGGACTTCCTGACATTGCTTGTCAGGTAGCTGGATTCACCTTTAACATGCCTTCAAAGTTCCGAGAACAGAATTGTAAAAGTTCACCTCACCATTAGGAAACTGAATGTTGGCCTCCTGCCAAAGTACGTGCTCCTCCCGCCAAGCTTCCCACTGTTAGTGGGGCCACAGGATTCTGGCTAAGATGTCCAAAACATGATACAAAACTAATACATACCTCTGAAGGGGAAAAACTTTATTTGTGTTTCAGCAACCATGGGCAATGAATGAAATATGAGACATTATCAACCTAAAAGGAAAGGTTTACACAAATACAAGACAAATGGAAATCCAGTGGTCTGGAAAGACTATAGAAAACATTACCTGGATAGTAATAAGAGGGGCAAAAAGGGAGCAGGCAAAAAAATTCAAGGAACACAACACCAATGTTTATAACAAGAGAAAGAGCGTATAAAGGGAACTGTGGGTCCATAAAAGAGCATTGCAGGTGGAATGATAATGGACAATAAAGAAATTGGCAGTCTGGTTAAATGAATAATCCATAAGACAATAAGATCATAAGACATAGGAGCAGAATTAGGCCACTCGGCCCATCAAATCTACTCCGCCATTCAATCATGGCTGATACTTTCTCATCCCCATTCTCCTGCCTTCTCCCCATAACCCCTGATCCCCTGATTAATCAAGAACCTATCTATCTCTGTCTTAAAGACACTCAGTGATTTGGCCTCCACAGCCTTCTGCGGCAAAGAGTTACACAGATTCACCACCCTCTGGCTGAAGGAATTCCTTCTCATCTCAGTTTTAAAGGATTGTCCCTTTAGTCTGAGATGGTGTCCTCTGGTTCTAGTTTTTCCTACAAGTGGAAACATCCTCTCCACATCCATTCTATCCAGGCCTCACAGTATCCTGTATGTTTCAATAGGATCCCCCCTCATCCTCCTGAACTCCAACGAGTACAGACCCAAAGTCCTCAAACGTTCCTCATACGACAAGTTCTTCATTCCAGGGATCATTCCTGTGAACCTCCTCTGGACCCTTTCCAAGGCCAGTACATCCTTCCTTAGACACGGGGCCCAAAACAGCTCACAATGCTCCAAATGGGGTCTGACCAGAGCCTTATATAGCCTCAGAAGTACCTCCCTGGTCTTGTATTCCAGCCCTCTTGACATGAATGCTAACATTGCATTTGCCTTCCTAACTGCCGACTGAACCTGCACATTAACTTTAAGAGAATCATGAACAAGGACTCCCAAGTCCCTTTGTGCTTCTGATTTCTTAAGCATTTCCTCATTTAGAAAATAGTCTCTGCCTAAATTCCTCCTTCCAAAGTGCATAACCTCACACTTTTCCACATTGTATTTCATTTGCCACTTCATTGCCCACTCTCCTAGCTTGTCCAAATCCTTCTGCAGCCCCCTTGCTTCCTCAATTACTGCCTTCTGAACTGCCGACTGAACCTGCACATTAACGTTAAGAGAAATCATGAACAAGGACTCCCAAAGTCCCTTTGTGCTTCTGATTTCCTAGTCACAAATGCAAGTAAACCGGCAGGTATCGGTGATGGTCCCCAGTCCAAATAAATCTGGCTTAGCAGCCGGAGGACTGCAAAACCACCTGCCAAATCTCAAAAATAGTGGTTGACAGGAAGGGGGAAATTCACCAGCATTATTGTGACCCCATGTAACATTGGAAAAGCTGACCGAGAGAGACAAGAGTACCCCGTATCCATTTTCATATTGGAGGAAGAGGACATAATACCAGCAGTACAAGGGTTCTTAAACTAAACCCAGGGGAAGAACAGCAGATGAAATATAAATTATGGTGGAAATAAAGGAATGTGAGGTAGACAAACCTCCAGATCAGAGATCTGAAAATAAATTGGTGAGGAAATTGCAGTGCTTAGCTTTCTATATTCAGGAATTGTCAGGGGGGAGTGGCTGGGGGAGTTTTTCTGTCGCCCCCTGGCGTAGTTACAAGCCTTCTTCGTCCCCTATCCCCTCACCTCCGAGCTGTCACTCATACGGTGACGGGTAAGATGTTAGCCAGCCTATCTGCCCTTAGGCCTATTGCGGCCCTTATTTGGACAATCAAGAATCCGTTTCCACCTTTGCTGCAATAATACATGTGGTTGGAAAGTAGGAATGAAGGAGGCCAGTCCACTTTTCATATCCTCGGGCTAACAGGTACCCTATCCAAGATGGTAACCCCCACTTTGTGCGTTCCCACAGACATCCAGAACACACCCGTCCATCACCTCCCTCCTTCTCTCGGCCCCCTGATCTCTCCACGACCACTCCAGACTCAGCTGGAAGTCCGGCATCCATGGATTTGCTCCTCAGGAGTACTTGTAGTCCCAGTAGCAGCCACTACTGTGTTCTGGTGCTCCTCGGACTACTCAGCTGTTGGTCAATCAGATTGGCCTTCAGTTCTCAAGGTGGAATTTGCTGTGCCAGAGGGGCAGAAGTCCGACCCTTACCTCATTGTGGTAGTCTGTGTAGAGGTATTACGGTACCTGGTAATGCTGGAACACCATTGGTAGATATTGTATGTTTCCTATTGGTCAAGCTGTATGGTAGCTCTGCACTACTAGGCGGGGCATAAGAGCCTGTGCCACCCCAGCAGCCTTCTTTCTGTACCTGAGCTGCTGGGGGAAACATCTAGCTTATTAAAGCCTTCAGTTGGACTACAACCTCGCTTTAGTGGTCATTGATCGAGCATCAATTTAATAAGCTAGATTTAAAAGTTTGGAGCTCCGAATCAAGCCGGAGTGTCTGCAACTCAGCCCCCACACGGTGAACTGAGCGGCAATCTTCAAGCACTGGCTGGCGTGTTTTAAAGGATATCTCGGGACGGCCGAAAACACACCCATGGGAGAACAGAAAATGCAAGTCCTGCACTCGAGGGTGAGCCCGGAAATTTACACCCTCATTGAGGAAGCGGACAACTTAGATGCAGCAATAGAGCTGCTAAAAGGACATTATATTCGCCCGGTAAACCAGGTCTATGCCCGGCATCTGTTAGCAACGAGGCGACAAATCCCTGGTGAATCGCTGGAAGAAGTCTACCGTGCGCTCCTGGTGTTGGGGAGAAACTGCAGCTGCCCGCAAGTTTCGGCGAGCGACCACACAGAACACTTGATCCGGGACGCTTTCGTGACAGGTATGCAGTCCTCCCAAATCCACCAGCGATTGCTGGAAAAAGATACCCTAGGCCTCAAGGAGGCACGGGCCCTTGCAAGCTCCCTGGATGTGGCCTCCAGAAACTCCCGCGCTTACGTTCCCGACCACGCGGCAGCCCCCTGGGCAGCGTGGAACCCCTCCGCAGCCGACCCCAAGACATCCCCCATCCCCCCACAAGCTTGTGCTGCAAGGCGGCCTGGCAACCCCGGGGGGCCCCGCTGCTACTTTTGCGGGCAGGCCAAGCACCACGGCAGCGCTGCCCGGCCCACGCATCCACCTGCAAGGGTTGCGGTAAAAAGGGCCACTTCGTGGTGGTATGCCAGGCCCGTGCGTTCGCCGCAGTCTCCGGCGGCGAATGCGGACCGCCACCACAAATCTCTCCACGGTCCCCATGCGGCCAGCGGGCACCGCCATCTTCCTCCTCCAGGGCCACGTGCGGCCTCTGGCTGCCACCATCTTGTCCCGCGGACGCCACGTTCGATGGATGGGCGCCGCCATTTTGTGCACCCCCAGCCATGTGCAACCAATGGGAGCCGCCATCTTGGATGGACTCCCAGGACCCCAGCTCAGCTGACCGCACACCGCCCGAAGAGAACACTCAACTGCTGCGATTAGCCTCGGTGACCCTGGATCCGTCCCGGCCTCGAACACTCTCAACTGCTACAACAAAAGTACTAATTAACGGGCATGAGACGTCCTGCTTAATCGACTCTGGGAGCACGGAGAGCTTCATACACCCTGACACGGTAAGACGCTGTTCTCTCCTCGTCCACCCCGTTAATCAAAAAATCTCCCTGGCCTCCGGTTCCCACTCAGTAAAGGGGTTTTGTGTAGCAAACCTCACAGTCCAGGGAAGGGAGTTTAAAAATTACCGGCTCTACGTCCTTCCCCACCACTGCGCAGCCACACTCCTGGGTTTAGACAGTGTAATCCCCAAAGTCTAACTTTCAAATTCGGCGGCCTCGCGACCCTCAAGGTCGATCCGCCTTCCCTGTTTGCGAACCTCACCCCGGATTGCAAACCCGTCGCCACCAGGAGCAGACGGTACAGTGCCCAGGATCGGATCTTTATTAGGTCAGAGGTCCAAAGACTACTGAGGGAAGGAGTCATTGAAGCTAGCAACAGTCCCTGGAGAGCTCAAGTAGTGGTGGTAAAGACCGGTGAGAAGCATAGGATGGTCATCGACTACAGTCAGCCCATCAACAGGTTTACGCAGCTGGACGTATACCCTCTCCCCCGCATATCCGGATAAACAGGATCGCGCATTACAAGGTCTTCTCTACGGTGGATCTTAGGTCCGCCTACCACCAGCTCCCCATCTGCACTAGTGACCGCAAATACAGATGGGCGGCTCTATCACTTCTTAAGGGTTCCCTTCGGTGTCACCAACGGGGTCTCGGTCTTCCAGCGAGAGATGGACCGAATGGTTGACCGGTACGGTTTACAGGCAACATTCCCGTATCTTGATAATGTCACCATCTGCGGCCACGACCAGCAGGACCACGACACCAACCTCCGAAAATTCCTCCAGATTGCAAAGATCCTTAACCTTACATACAACATGGATAAATGCGTGTTTAGCACCGACCGCCTAGCCATCCTCGGCTACGTAGTGCGAAATGGAGTTATAGGCCCCGACCCTGAACGCATGCGGCCCCTTATGGAGTTCCCCCTCTCTCACTGCTCCCTCTTACTATGCCCAGTGGGTCCCCAACTATGCGGACAAGGCCCATCCCCTGATCCAATCCACAGTTTTTCCCCTGTCGATAGAGGCCCGCCAGGCCTTCAGCCGCATCAAAGCAGACATTGCAAAGGCCATGATGCACGCCATCGACGAGTCCCTCTCCTTCCAGGTCGAGAGCGACGCGTCTGACGTAGCTCTGGCGGTCACCCTCAACCAAGCGGGCAGACCCGTGGCCTTCTTCTCACGTACCCTCCATGCTTCTGAAATCCGCCACTCCTCAGTTGAAAAGGAGGCCCAGGCCATAGTAGAAGCTGTGCGACATTGGAGGCATTACCTGGCCGGCAGGAGATTCACTCTCCTCACTGACCAATGGTCGGTTGCTTTCATGTTCGATTATGCACAGCGGGGCAAGATCAAAAACGATAAGATCTTGCGGTGGAGGATTGAACTCTCCACCTGCAACTCCGAGATCTTGTATCGTCCCGGGAAGCTGAATGAGCCTCCTGATGTCCTGTCCCGCAGCACATGTGCCAACGCACAAGTGGACCGCCTCCGTGCCCTCCACGAGGACCTCTGCCACCCAGGGGTCACTCGCTTTTTCCACTTTATCAAGACCCGCAACCTGCCCTACTCCATCGAGGAGGTCAGGACAGCCACCAGGGACTGCAAATCTGCGCGGAGTGCAAACCGCACTTCTACCGACCAGAGAAAGCGCACCTGATAAAGGCTTCCCGTCCCTTTGAATGCCTCAGCATGGACTTCAAAGGCCCCCTCCCCTCCACCGACCGCAGCACGTACTTCCTGAACGTGATTGACAAGTGAACGGACAGGTAGAGAGGGAGAACGGATCGGTCTGGAAGACGGTCCTACTGGCCCTACGGTCCAGGAATCTCCCAGTCTCCCGCTGGCAGGAAGTCCTCCCGGATGCCCTCCACTCCATCCGGTCACTGCTTTGTACCACGACTAACCAAACACCTCATGAACGGCTCCTTGTCTTCCTCAGGAAGTCCTCCTCTGGGACCTCACTCCTGACCTGGCTGGCAGCTCCCGGACCCATCCTGCTCCGAAAACATGTGCGGGCGCACAAGTCGGACCCGTTGGTCGAGAGGGTCCATCTTCTCCATGCTAAACCCCAGTATGCCTACGTGGCGTACCCCGACAGCCGACAAGATACGGTCTCCCTACGACACCTGCCGCCCGCCGGATCCCCACGCACACCCCAGCTACCAGTCCCACCCTCCCTCCCACCAGTGCACCTTACAGGAGGATCGGTCCTTCCGCCGGCCCCATCTAGGCTCCCCCACCCATCGACGCCCCCCGCAGGCACTCCCTTCCAAGGTCAACCGTTTACCCTACCAGCACCATCTAGGGGTGTTGAAACTGCCACAGAGATCGAGGCCACGCTCCTGGAGTCACAGACGCCCGAGCCTCCACCGGAGTCACCACCAAAGCTTCGACGATCACAGAGGACGACCAGGGCCCCCGATAGACTGATTGCTTCATTTTAAAGTGTAGAGTTAATTATGAATCTGTAGATAGTTATAAAATGCTGTACAGAGGTATTATGGTACCTCCATAAATATAATTTCTACCACGTTACCATGTTGTAATATCAAGCCACCACTCCCGCCAGACTCTTTTTTAACAGGGGTGAATGTGGTAGTCTGTGTAGAGGTATTACGGTACCTGGTAATGCTGGAACACCATTGGTAGATATTGTATGTTTCCTATTGGTCAAGCTGTATGGTAGCTCTGCCGTGCAAGGTGGGGTATAAGAGCCTGTGCCGTCCCAGCAGCCTTCTTTCTGTACCTGAGCTGCTGGGAGAAACATCTAGCTTATTAAAGCCTTCAGTTGGACTACAACCTCGCTTTAGTGGTCATTGATCGTGCATCAATCATTCAGGCCGATCCCGTGTATTATTCGCAGGACAGCCTTTTAAAAAAAAGTCTGTCAGCTCAAGATCGACCTTTCTAGCGGGGGCTGCGGGCAATAAGATCACCCATAAAATTCATACATAGCTTTAGACTGGAACATGCACATATTCATCCATTATTGCAGGAAGGCGAGAGGGTGAAACTGGATAATTGCAGACTCCTACATTTAACATCGGTTGTGAGGTGGTTACTGGAAAGAATGACTGAGGGCTTGAGTAGATCGAAAGAGTTCACATAGATTTGTGAAGGGCAGGTTGTATCTGACTACTTCAGCTGAATGGTATGAGAAGCGCAATGACTTGGCTGAGAGGGAAGTGTACATGGATGTTGGTCAAATGGATTTCCAGAAAGTATTTAATAAGGTACATGACATAGGTGGCATGCTGAGCACATGTACATGTTCGAGGACCAACCAAAATTGTGGCCATCAGCCGATTGCCAATTGGGCATCCGGAAGGTGGTTCCACAAGAACAAATTTGGATGATCTTTGCTGGCTGCACACCGATGGGTCTTGGGGGGACAGGGGAAATTTAGAGGGTGATGAACTGGAGGGGGCCAGAGGGGGGCTGTGCAGCTGAAAGGAGAAGTCCTTTATTCCCTGTGCCATGGTCAGCTGTAGCACCCCGATTTCTGCCATGGCTGAGAACACATTGTAGCCTCCTTGCTACTGTGTGAAATAGAAGTGACCATAGTGCAATGAGTATTGTTTTAAGGATGAGTCGAGGCAGAGTAAAGTGAGCAACCTTTTCGGTTTCTGATTGAACACGACAAGGCAAAATGGTAGTACTTGGGACTAAAATTATATGCTAAACTCATGGCTGAAAATTTGATTGGGCTATGAGCAAGTGCGAGGAATGTGATGCACCATTGCCTCACGCAGGTTTCATGTTAACTGCTCATCTTAGTGATTGTCGTATGCAGCCCAGTGCAAGCCAATGTGGCATCAACATGCTGATTCTTTTAAACTGGATAAAAGCAAATTACTGTGGATGCTGGAATCTGAAACGAAAGAGAAAATGCTGGAAAATCTCAGCAGGTCGGGCAGCATCTGTAGGGGAGAAAAGAGCTAACGTTTCGAGTCCAATGACACTTTGTCAAAGCTAACAGACAGAGAATGTGGGGAATATTTATACTGTGGAGTGAGAATGAAAGATGAGTCATAGCCACAGAAACCCAGGGAAACGGGGTGCGCAAAACGGGGTCTTTTAAACTGTGTTGGTGAAGAGGGGGTTCCTTCTGTAGCGAAGTGGGAGTGCAGACGAGTGGGTGTTAACAGTCCTATGGTAAACCACGGTTACACCTGTATTAGGTGATGTAAGGTAGGACCTGTACTACAGGTTCGCCGGTAGCCCCTGCCTGCTGGCTCCGCCCAGTAGGAGGAGTATAAATATGCGTGTCCTCTATTTAGCAGCCATTTCGCCAGCTGCTGTGGGAGGCCACACATCTTACTGCAATAAAGCCATAGTTGTATCCAACCTGAGTCTTTGTACAATTGATCATGCATCAATTTATTGCAGTAAGATTTTCTAGAAGATGGACTCCGAATCAAACCAGAGTGCCTGCAGCTGGATCTAGCGACGCCAGAAAGGGCTTTAATCACTGGCTAGCCTGCTTCGAGGCCTATATCAACTCAGCGACCACCCCTCTGACGAAGGATCAGAAGATACAGATCCTGTACTCAAGGTTGAGCACCAGCGTGTTTCCGCTGATCCAGGACGCCCCGTACTACGCGGACGCCATGGCGTTCCTCAAAGAAAACTACTCACAGAAAGCGAACACACTCTTCGCCAGGCACGTACTCGCCACTCGCTCCCAACTCCCTGGTGAGTCCATAGAAGACTTCTGGCGGGTCCTAATCCCACTTCCGGGACTGTGACTGTCAGGCCGTTACGGCCACCGAACATTCTAGCCTTCATATGCGCGATGCTTTTGTAATGGGGATTCGGTCGGACCTCATTCGCCAAAGGCTGCTTGAAGGGGCCACGCTCGGCCTAGCGGGGACTAAGAAGCTAGCACTCTCCATGATGGTCGCCTCATTTAATGCTCAGGCCTACCCCTCCGGCCGCGCGGCTAACCCCTCTTATCCCTCGTGGACCCCACAAACGGCCGCCCCAGCCGGGGCTTTACCCAGCCAATACGCCTGCGCCACACGCCAATCCGCACACCCTGGGTGTCCCCGATGTTACTTCTGCAGTCAGCAGAAGCACCCTCGCCAACGCTGCCCGGCCCGCGCTGCCACTTGCAAGGCTTGCAGCAAAAAGGGCCACTTCGCCGCGGTGTGCCAGGCCCGCGCAGTCGCCACTATCGCCCCCTCTCCCCTGACCCACACACAGTGGGCACTGCCACCTTCACCTCCTGGAGCCGCGAGCGGCCAGTGGGCGCCGCCATCTCCCCCCCGCAGTCCACGTGTGGCCCATGGACGCCGCCATCTTCCCCCCACAGTCCACATGTGGCCCATGGGCGCCGCCATCTTGTCCAGCCCCCGCAACGTGCGGCCCATGGGCGCCGTCATTTTGTCCCCCGTAGGATCTTCAGGTGCCGTCATCTTGTCTTCCCCACGGGGCATGGACGCCGACAATATTCCACGACCTGGGCCCCCCACGCTCTCCATCTTTGGACGCCAGCGATGACCAACCGCAGCTCGCCTCAATGACACTCGACCAGCCTCGTCCACACAACCTGGCCATCGCCTCGACTTCGTGAAAATCAACGGCCAAGTGAGCTCTTGCCTGCTGGACTCCGGGAGCACCAAAAGCTTCATCCACCCAGATATGGTAAGGCGCTGCTCCCTCGCTGTCCACCCCGCCAATCAAAGAATCTCCCTGGCCTCCGGGTCCCATTCCGTCCCGATCCGGGGGTTCTGCACCGTCACTCTCATGGTCCAGTGCATAGAATTCAGCGGCTTCCGCCTCTACATCCTTCCTAATCTCTGCGCTGTACTACTACTAGTCCTGGACTTCCAGTGCAATCTCCAGAGCCTCACCCTCAAATTCGGCGGGCCCCTACCACCCCTCACTGTGTGCGGCCTCGCGACCCTAAAGGTCGACCCACCCTCCCTCTTTGCCAATCTAACTTCGGATTGCAAAGCCGTTGCCACCAGGAGAAGATGGTACAGCACTCAGGACAAGACCTTCATCAGGTCCGAGGTCCAGCGGCTGCTTCGGGAGGGCATCATCGAGGCCAGCAAGAGCCCTTGGAGAGCTCAAGTGGTAGTCGTTAAAACTGGGGAGAAACACAGAATGGTCGTGGACTACAGCCAGACCATCAATTGGTACATGCAGCTCGATGCGTACCCCCTCCCACGCATATCTGATATGGTCAATCAGATTGCGCAGTACCGGGTCTTCTCAACGTTAGACCTAAAATCCGCCAACGACCAGCTCCCCATTCATAAGCGGACCGTCCATACACTGCTTTCGAATCGGACGGTCGTCTCTATCACTTCCTCAGCGTTCCCTTCGGCGTCACTAACGGGGTCTTGGTCTTCCAAAGGGAGATGGACCGAATGGTCAACCGGTACGGTTTGCAGGCCACCTTTCCGTGCCTAGACAATGTCACCATCTGCAGACATGATCAGCAGGACCACAATGCCAACCTTGCTAAATTCCTCTGCACCGCCACTCTCCTCAACCTCACCTACAACAAGGAGAAGTGCGTGTTCAGCACAACCCGCCTAGACATCCACGGCTATGTGGTCCAGAACGGAGTTCTGGGGCCCGATCCCGACCGCATGCGCCCTCTCATGGAGCTTCCCCACCTCCACTGCCCCAAGGCCCTCAAACGCTGCCTGGGGTTTGTGATATTATCAGGTATTACGGTACCTGAGAGGCTGAAATACCATTGGTTAAACCTAGGGGTTTTACCCTTGGCTGTAGAGTATGGTAGCTCCACCCCGATAGGCGGGGTATAAGAACTCGTGCCGTCCTAGCAGCCCTCATTCTGTACCTGAGCTGCTGGGGAATACTTCTAGCTTATTAAAGCCTTCAGTTGCACTACAACCTCGCTTAGTAGTTATTGATCGTGCATCAATTTAATAAGCCACCGACCGTAACACGTATATTCTCAGTGTGGTCGATGAGTACTCCAGATTCCCCTTCGCCATCCCATGCCCCGATATGACGTCTTCCGCCGTCATCAAGGCCCTCAACACAATCTTCGCTCTGTTCGGCTTCCCCGCCTACATCCACAGTGACAGCGGATCCTCATTCATGAGTGATGAGCTGCGTCAGTTCCTGCTCAGCAGGGGTATCGCCTCCAGCAGGACGACCAGCTATAACCCCCGGGGAAACGGGCAGGTAGAGAGGGAGAACGGGATAGTTTGGAGGGCCGTCCAACTGGCCCTACGGTCCAGGAACCTCCCAGCCTCTCGCTGGCAGGAGGTCCTCCCTGATGCACTACACTCCATCCGGTCGCTACTGTGCACCGCTATGAATAACACACCCCATAAACGTCTTTTTGCCTTCCCCAGGAAGTCCACATCCGGGGTGTCGCTCCTGACTTGGTTTGCAGCTCCAGGACCGGTTCTGCTCCGTAGGCATGCCGACTCCACAAGGCGGACCCGTTGGTGGATAGGGTGCACTTCCTCCATGCCAACTCCCAGTATGCCTATGTGGCGTACCCCGATGGTCGCCAAGATACTGTCTCCCTCAGGGACCTGGCACCAGCAGAATCCACTCCTCATACACACTTCCCCAGCCCGGCTCCACCCTCCCCTCCCCCGGCGCCCCCAACATTAACCCCACCAGGACCATCCCTCCTTCCCCTGCCCACGCAAGAGGATGAAGAGGATTTTGGCACGCTCCCGGGGTCACCCGACATCAGGCCAGCACCGACGTCACCAGCATTGACATCGCCGCCATCGTTACGTCGCTCCCAGCGGAACGTCAAGACACCAGACCGGTTGAATCTCTAGCTGGCACCGGACATTCAAAAGACATTTTTTTCTCTCCTAATAAAACACTGTACATAAATTCACTAGTGTATGTAGTTCTCCACCACCCCCGCCGGACTCATTTTTAACAGGGGGTGAATGTGGTAAACCACGGTTACACATGTATTAGGTGATGTAAGGTTGGACCTGTACTACAGGTTCGCCGGTTACCCCTGCCTGCAGGCTCCGCCCAGTAGGAGAAGTATAAATATGCATGTCCTCTATCCAGCAGCCATTTCGCCAGCTGCTGTGGGAGGCCACACATCTTACTGCAATAAAGCCACAGTTGTATCCAACCTGAGTCTTTGTACAATTGATCGTGATTCTGATTGATTTCATCCCATCTCAACTGCTTCAAAAACATGCATGCCACAACCATGCTGAGACCCTTATAAATGACATGCCTCACAAAGCATGGCAGAAGTAATTGGAAATGGTTTAACAGCCATCTTTGCATCACCAGGCTTCTGTAACACCAATACCAGTGGCACAACACAGCGGATTTTTTTTCAGGCTATTTTTAGCACACTCCCTCCTTAACACATATTTCCATCTTTAGGCCAAAAATTCCCAAATAATTAAATCAGCTCAAATGACCAAATCGACTCAATTATTACTTGGAAATTGTTCGATCGAGCACAGCTTTCTGACAAACATTTTTCATGGAGACAGATTACCTTGTGCTGCCTAGCTCTGCCCTCACTTCAAGGCTGCAAGTAATAAACCAAACATTGCAAAAGCAATTCCTTTTTTACTCCACAACAATATGATATTAAACAACCATTTCAACATTATTTGGAAACATTATTCTGCTTTTAAGATTGTTTTCCCTGCCCAGGAATATAAATCCCCAAACCTGGCAACTCAAATAACAGGCAACAACTCAAAGCGGCCTTAAATATATGACTGGGTATGACTCATTTGAGCCTAAGTCCCGTGCCGGGGGCAGGAAGTGGGAGGAACACTTGTCGCGGAGGACGTAGTGCGTAAACCCGCCAAATTGTCTGATGATGAGGCGCCCACCCCCCCCCCCCCCCCCCCCCCACCCCGGTCATCGCCACAACTGTCAGCCAACTATGGCGATATTGGACACTTTCTGTACCCCCCACTTCTCTCCCTCATCAGCCACGACGCCGGTTTAATGATTTTTAGGAGCACAGTGAACTGCACCCTCGGGAATTCGGCCCACCGGAGACAGAGATTTGCAGAGGCCCTGAGAGTACCGGACCGGGCCTGCTAATGACATGCCAATGGTGTTTACTGTATGTGACTTTTGGAACACATCGATGCCGCTGTTGTGGCGACGGAGAATTGCGATTTGGCGCAAAATCGGTGCCTGCTGCGATTTCGGCGTCAGAACAGATTCTCCGCCCAATCGTGGTTCCCGATTTCGGCATCGGCTGACGGAGAATCCCGCTCAGCAGCTCTAAAATAGTTAACACTTCAGTGGCAATAATGAAAAAAGTAATTTCAGCATTTAGTATTAATTTCCTTGTGTTTCTTGAATCATTGGTAAGCTGTAGAAAGTTTTTGTTAACTGTTGGACCTTATTAACCCCTGGTGAAACTGAAGTATTGAAATAGTAAAAAATTACAATGAAAGGGCTTCTCTCCAAAGCAGTTTGAAAACTCCTGAGCCCATAGTAATATATAAGTAAGTTGTTAATCGACTGACATCTCATTCAGGCCACCAGGTTATAAAGGTACCGATCTAATAAGAATTCAAAAATCATACGATAAATCCACAAAGTACAACAATATCGTCAGGATAGCAGGCTGAAAAATGCTGCACTTGAACCTTTTCTATTCTCACTATTTTCCAGACAGGCATTTGTCGAGCTGTCAATAATATTCAATCTTATGTCGTTTAAAAGAATAATCAAGTGATGAGTAAAGAGTCTGCCTGGAACAATTAAGAACAGTCCTTCAATTGACAAAAGGATCCTTGAGGACTCCCTAAGGATTTTGGGGAATACACTCTGTGGCTTTTTGGGGCCTCAGACATTCCAAGCAGAATTACAATAATGCAGAAACTAAAGAAGAAAGATTTTCTTGCAATTGGCATATCAATGCAACTGATATGATTTGATTTAGATTTACCAAGGTGCAGTGTAAAATATTGTTCTGCGCACAGTCCAGACAGATCGTTCCACACATGAAAAACATAGGACATACAATAAATACACAATGCAATACATAGGCATAGAGGGAGATAGAGAACCTAGTGGAGTGGTGTAAGGACAACAATCTCTCCCTCAATGTCAGCAAAGCTAAGGAGCTGGTCATCGACTTCAGGAAGCGAAGTGTCATACACACCCATGTCTGCATCAATAGTGCCGAGGTGGAGATGGTTGACAGCTTCAAATTCCGAGGTGTGAACATCACCAAAAATCTGTCCCGGTCCACCCATGTCGCGCTACGACCAAGAAAGCACAACAGCGCCTATGCTTCAACACACATGTCAGCAACACACCGGCAGGTCCACATCCGATTGGAGGAGTCCCAGAGGTTACAGGCGAGGGGACATGGTGGCACAGTGGTTAGCACTGCTGTTATGGCTTGCTACCCACTGCCCGATCTCTGGAGTCACATGATGGATCTCTGTCCCCACCTGCTGGCCGGAGGTCATATATCTAACTATATACATTACTATGCATATGCATATCACATTAGTCTACACCTCCTGCTGCCTTGGGAAAATGGGCAGCATAATCAATGACCCCTCCCACCCGGCTTAATCACTTCTTCCACCGGGCAGGAGATACAAAGGTCTGAGAACATGCACTAAGAGATTCAAAAATTGCTCTTCCCTGCTGTTACCAGACTCCTGAATGACCCTTTTATGGACTGAACTGACCTCTCTATATTTTGCCTCATCGTTATTCGAGATCCGACCCGCTACGTCATCAGCAAACCTGTAGATGGAGTTGGAGCCAGACTTTGCCACACAGTCGTGTGTGTATAGGGAGTATAGTAGGGGGCTAAGTACGGAGCCATGCGGGGTCCCGGTATTGAGGACTATCGTGGAGGAGGTGTTGTTGTTTATCCTTACTGATTGTGGTCTATGGGTCGGGAAGGCGAGGAACGGACAATTGTGGAGATGCAGTTGCAGACCCAGGGGCTACATGAGGGGTTGTCGGGCGAACATCCAGCATCTGCAGGCGCAGTTGGAGGAGTCCAACCACTTGCAGCAGCAGGAGGTGGTGCCGACCATGCATATCACCCAGGCCAACATCGCACTGGTGGCGTCCACGGTGGAGGCCTTAAGGACGAAGATTTCGGCCATGGATCAACATGTCCAAGGCCTGGGGCACTCTGTCCAGGGAGTAGCCAAGTCCCAAGACAGGGCTGCCCTGTCACAGAGAGCCATCTCCCAAAGCCATCTATACATTGCAGCGGCGCTTCTGAGCATGGACCAGTCCCTGCGGGCCTTAGCTGAGAGCATCGATAGCATTGCTCAAGCGCTGGCCGACATGGCACAGACACAGAGGGAGGTGGCCCAATTCAGAGTGAGATGGTGCAGTCACTGGCTGATGTGGCACACACTGAGAAGGTGGTGGTACAGTCACAGCCTGATGTGGCGCAATCCCAGACGAATGTGTTCCACTCCCTGTGCTCCATGAATGTGAACATGCATACCCTGATCGAGATGGCAACGGGTCTTCAGGACTGGCAGCACCAGGTGGCGGGGGAGCATCAAGGGTTAGCTCAGCTTGCACCCTCATCCCATGGAATAGCCCAGGGGTCACGGGGGTCCCCTCAGGAGGAGGAGGTGATGAGCCCCGTGACGGTGACTTCTGCAGGGGGGGTGCCAGAATGCCGCAGCACCTCGGGCTCCCCCCCACTCCTGTCTCTGGCGCATCACATGGCAGCGGGCAAAACAGGACGACACCACGCCACCTAAGCAGCAGCCAGGCCCATCCAGCCCGGTCACCCCAAAATATGGGTGTCAAAGAGGACCCAGGTGACAGGGCGGGAATCACAGCAGGCCACCTCCAATCCTGATGTACCATCTAGGGATCCACCTAAGCGTAGCCTTAGTGCCCATAAAGCCAGAAAGGTAGAGTGCCCCCATGGGCAGGAGTTGTCAAACAATGCGGAGCATCACAGCTCATTCCGGAGCTGTTTGTCATTATCCTCATGGACCATACCCGCTGTTACTGCCAACCCAGGCGGAATGGGCGGACATTGGGTTTGGCACCTCCTCCTCCTTCTCGGCCTGTTGGGCGGCCAGCTCTCCATCCTCACCAGCTGCCTCCTGTTCCTCTGGCGCAGGCTCCGCTGCTGAATGGTCTTCCTCCTCGAGCAGCTCCATCTCTTAAAGCTTCAGTGCATCCCCGAGAGCTGTGGCGACTAGGAAGGAGGCCACCATTGCTGGTTGTATTCCGAAGTCTATTGTCTGTAGGTGGTGAAAGGCCGACGTGTTAGCATGGTACATACCCCCTTGCCCAGCCTGGTGCACCAGACTACATGATGCACCCGCATGTCCCCCTCCCCCAGCCACCCATCCCTGACCTATCGGTGCCCGGCAACATGGGACCTCTGGCCCTGGCGCTGTCCCTGCTGCCAAGAGTACTGTTGGCTGTCACTGCCCTTGCCAGGGGTATGCTCCGCAGGCCCCATACGGCACTCCCTCTTTTGGGGCTACTGTGGGCGTTGCACTTGGGTGGGCCACATGATCCCCCGCTGGTGGGTGGCGATCCAATGGGGGGGGCAGTATGGCGGAGGGTGGGATCCGGAGGTGGGGTGCAGGAGTGGTGGGGCGGAGGAGGGGATCTGGGGCGGAGGAGGGGAGCTGGCCATGCCCCCCCCCCAGAAGGACAATGGGCCCGTGTGATGGAATTGCTAGCATGCATGCAGGGATCACCCGGGTGGACAGTGGAATGTGACAGCGGGGCCCGAGCCAGACATCGTCAGGTGTTGCGGAGCACCAGAGCTCATCGCAAAGCCGGTCATCATCCTCCACCCCATGGACCAGACCCACTGATGCTGCCCACCCAGGGCCATGCTCCCATGATGTAGCTGTTGGGAAATTCGGAAGGGGGGCTGGGGGTGCTGGGGTTGAGGAGATGATGTGAGGGGGGTTGGGGTGTCCTTTTGGAAGGGGTGTGGGGGTTGTTGGGGTGGGGCAGGACGGTTGAATTGTTGGGGGCCAAGTGCCCTGGTTGGCAAACCTGGAAGCTAGTAGATTGTCCGGCAGGGGCCTGGCGCACAGGTCATGTGGCTCCCTGTGTCTGCCCAGACTACATGTCCTTCCCACCCTGGCCTTTCCCCGCACCCTCCTCCTCGGAAGAGGCATGCTATCTCCCACAATGGGGAGCAAAGGGAGGAGTGCGGAGCACATCTCAATCTTTTGTACATAGTTTTTTAGGGTAGTTGTAATGAGGGACTAATGGGAGGGGGGTGGAAATTTGTGGCAGTGCGGCTCCTTTTAGAGGACATGCTCCATGGACCACATGACCGGCTCAGGGCCAATCGTGCGTAAGCACGTGAATCCCGGCCAATGGAGCAGGATCCCGGACAGTGTGGACCCTGGAGCCAAAGTGTAAAGACCTGTTCATGGAATTAGTATTTACAGTACAGAATTTACAGTGTTATATTGTGTTCTGTTGTGTTATATTGTGTACTTTACTGCCTGTGCCTTTCATCAATAAACCCCTTTGTTAACTGCTCCAAGCCTCCAGTGTATGTTTCGAACCACCAAATGTAGCATTAAAAAAATGAAGTGAATACTTTTATAAATCATCAACAAAAGTTGTTTCAGTTTTGTCCCCGATAGCTCCGATGAAATGGAAGTCGACATCATGGGTGGGATTTTCCAGTCCCGTCAGAAATTCACACCCAAAGTCAATAGACATTTGTCTGCTCTCCAAATTTTCTGTCCCAGATTTTTTGTGAAGTCACTGTTTTGCTACCTGTGTAATTATTATCTTTCTGTTTGTTTACAGGGATGTTGGTGCCCGAGGCAAAATCAGCATTGATTGTGCACCTCTAACTGCCCTTGAGAGGGTGGTGGTGACTTGCTGTCTTGAACGGTTGCAGTGGATATGGTGTAGGTGCACCCGCACTGCTGTTAGGGAGGGAGTTCCAGGATTTTGACTCAGCGAACATTGATATAGTTCCAGGTTAGGATGGTGTGTGGCTTGGAGGAAAACTCGCAGGCGGTGGCATTCCCATGTATCTAATGCTCTTGTGCATCTAGGAGGTAGAAGTTGCAGTTTTGGAAAGTCCTATTGAAGGAACCTTTGTGAGTTGCTGCACTGGATCTTGTGTACGGTACACACCGCTGCTACTGTGTGTCGGTGGAGGAAGCGAATATTTAAGCTGGTGAATGGGGCGCTAATGAAGCAGAATGCTTTGTCCTGGGTGGCATCGAACTTCGTGAATGTTGTTGGAGCTGCACCCATCCAGGTAATTAGGGAGATTCCATCACATTCTTCATTTGTTTCTTTTAGATACTGGACAGACTTTGTGGAGGCAGGAGATGATGGCGTAGCGCTGACGCCACCGGACTACTTACCTAGGGATCCAGGTTATAATCAATGAATAAATCTGGGGCAGGATTCTCCGTTGGCTTGATCCTTCGCTTTGCTGGCAGCGCACTCACGGCCAGGGATTTCCCGAAGGCGTGGGGGTGCCGACAATGGGAAACCCCATCGGCCGGCTGCTGGGACGGAGAATCCCGCTGCCGGCGGAGGCACACTGCACCAGAAAACAGGTGTGGCAGGACGGAGGATCCTACCCCTGGAATAGAAAGCTAGTCTCAAGAATGGTGACCATGAAACTATCATTAACTGTTGTAAACACTGCTTCAGTAATGTTTCGGGAAGGAAATCTGCCACCCTTCCCTGATTCATAGAATTCATAGAATTTACAGTGCAGAAGGAGGCCATTCGGCCCATCGAGTCTGCACCGGCCCTTAACAAAGAGCTCCCTACTGAAGCCCACGTATTTAACCTTTCCCCGTAACCCAGTAACCCTCACTTAACATTTTGTGGACACTAAGGGCAATTTAGCAAGGCCAATCCACTGATCTAGCCTACAAGTGACTTCAGACCCACAGCAATGCAGTTGAGTTTTAACTGCCCTCTGAAACAGCCGAGCAAGGCACTCACTGCAAAGGCAACTAGGAATGGGCAACAAAAACACCCACAACCCATGAAATAATACATTTTTTAAAAAGGTGAGTTCGCTGTCCCAGAATTCCCATCTATTGACCTGCTGCTGCCTAATATCAGTAACCATGGAGTTTTATTAGAACTATTTAGTTGTGGAGCTTGTAGTTTTGAAGGTTTGTTAATTTACAGCTACCATTAAAAGAGTGCCAAAAACCAGATAAACATTGAACTATTGCATGACGTAAACTATGCTGTGAGGCACAATGTATTGATATATCACTGGGGAATGAAAGTGTACATTGTAACGATGCATGGTTTGTATTCACAGGAATGATGGAAGGGGTAGAATCGATCATGTTATCTACAGGGTTATCTTGACTCCCATTCATTGCATAGCTGCAATTCGTATATTTCTGTTAATCTGTGGGTACAACTGGAATTCATTTTATTAAAGTGATAAAGCATAATCTTGATTTCCTGTTACAATGCTAATTTTGAACTCTGGACCAAATTCAAGTTTTCCCGCGTCGTTGCTGGTGCAAAGATAGCCGGGGGCACAATGTGCTAGCTGCTCAAAATACTCCCCAGTCAGCTCAACCGAATAATTGTTCATAGAGCCCCGTGCAGTTTTATTCTTGTTTTGAGTGCTGGTATGGGTGGAAAATCAATCCCATCATTCAAACTTAAAGGAATGTGTGCATTGAAAGGCAACTAGCTGAATATGGGGAGCTTGTTCAAGGAACAGCTACTGCGTGTCCTTGATAAGTATGTACCTGTATGTACCTGTCAGGAAGGGAGGAAGTGGTCGAGCAAGGGAACCGTGGTTTACTAAAGCAGTCGAAACACTTGTCAAGAGGAAGAAGGAGGCTTATGTAAAGATGAGACATGAAGGTTCAGTTAGGGCCCACGAGAGTTACAAGTTAGCTAGGAAGGACCTAAAGAGAGAGCTAAGAAGACCAGGAGGGGACATGAGAAGCCTTTGGCAGATAGGATCAAGGATAACCCTAAAGCTTTCTATAGATATGTCAGGAATAAACGAATGACTCGGGTAAGAGTAGGGTCAGTCAAGGACAGTAGTGGGAAGTTGTGCTTGGAGTCCGAGGAGATAGGAGAGGTGCTAAATGAATATGTTTCATCAGTATTCACACAGGAAAAAGACAATGTTGTCGAGGAGAATACTGAGATTCAGGCTACTAGACTAGAAGGGCTTGAGGTTCATAAGGAGGAGGTGTTAGCAATTCTGGAAAGTGTGAAAATAGATAAGTCCCCTGGGCCGGATGGGATTTATCCAAGGATTCTCTGGGAAGCTAGGGAGGAGATTGCTGAGCCTTTGGCTTTGATCTTTAAGTCATCTTTGTCTACAGGAATAGTGCCAGAAGACTGGAGGATAGCAAATGTTGTCCCCTTGTTCAAGAAGGGGAGTAGAGACAACCCCGGTAACTATAGACCAGTGAGCCTTACTTCTGTTG
The DNA here is from genome assembly GCF_047496885.1 of Scyliorhinus torazame. Taxonomy (NCBI): domain Eukaryota; kingdom Metazoa; phylum Chordata; class Chondrichthyes; order Carcharhiniformes; family Scyliorhinidae; genus Scyliorhinus; species Scyliorhinus torazame. The sequence continues at coordinate 66,263,946 of NC_092715.1, forward strand.
TGGGCAAAATCTTGGAAAGGTTTATAAGAGATAGGATGTATAACCATTTGGAAAGGAATAATTTGATTAGAGATAGTCAACACGGTTTTGTGAAGGGTAGGTCGTGCCTCACAAACCTTATTGAGTTCTTTGAGAAGGTGACCAAACAGGTGGATGAGGGTAAAGCAGTTGATGTGATGTATATGGATTTCAGTAAAGCGTTTGATAAGGTTCCCCATGGTAGGCTACTGCAGAAAATACGGAGGCATGGGATTCAGGGTGATTTAGCAGTTTGGATCAGAAATTGGCTAGCTGGAAGAAGACAAAGGGTGGTGGTTGATGGGAAATGTTCAGACTGGAGTCCAGTTACTAGTGGTGTACCACAAGGATCTGTTTTGGGGCCACTGCTGTTTGTCATTTTACAAATGACCTGGAGGAGGCGTAGAAGGATGGGTGAGTAAATTTGCAGATGTCACTAAAGTCGGTGGAGTTGTGGACAGTGCGGACGGATGTTACAAGTTACAGAGGGACATAGATAAGCTGCAGCGCTGGGCTGAGAGATGGCAAATGGAGTTTAATGCAGAAAAGTGTGAGGTGATTCATTTTGGAAGGAATAACAGGAAGACAGAGTACTGGGCTAATGGTAAGATTCTTGGCAGTGTGGATGAGCAGAGAGATCTCGGTGTCCATGTACATAGATCCCTGAAAGTTGCCACCCAGGTTGAGAGGGTTGTAAGAAGGCGTACGGTGTGTTAGCTTTTATTGGTAGAGGGATTGAGTTTTGGAGCCATGAGGTCATGTTGCAGCTGTACAAAACTCTGGTGCGGCCGCATTTGGAGTATTGCGTGCAATTCTGGTTGGCGCATTATTGGAAGGATGTGGAAGCATTGGAAAGGGTGCAGAGGAGATTTATCAGAATGTTGCCTGGTATGGAGGGAAGATCTTATGAGGAAAGGCTGAGGGACTTGAGGCTGTTTTCGTTAGAAATAAGTGGGTTAAGAGGTGACTTAATTGAGGCATACAAGATGATCAGAGGATTGGATAGGGTGGACAGTGAGAGCCTTCTTCCTCGGATGGTGATGTGTAGCACGAGGGGACGTAGCTTTAAATTGAGGGGAGATAGATATAGGACAGATGTCAGAGGTAGGTTCTTTACTCAGAGAGTAGTAAGAGTGTGGAATGCCCTGCCTGCAACAGTAGTGGACTCACCAACACTAAGGGCATTCAAATGGTCATTGGATAGACATATGGACGATAAGGGAATAGTGTAGATGGGCTTTAGAGTGGTTTCACAGGTCGGCGCAACATCGAGGGAAAGAAGGGCCTGTCCTGCGCTGTAATGTTCTATGTTCTATGTTCTAAATATTGTTTCAGCCTATGTACAATTTCAAAATGGATTTTACTTATTTGTGAGGCTCTGCCAAGTTCGTGTTGTGTCTGTGGGGAGGGTGGAGACAGGGAAATAAGTCAATGCTGAAGTGAAAGGAGGCGCAAAAACAAATTCTGTTGATGTGATGAAGTTAAACATCACTCAGTGTGTTATTTTATAGTTGGCAAAATGGACATGCAGTTGCAATGGAGTGTGATTCCTTATTAGTCAAGAGGAGCGGAATGCATTGCTATGGTTCCTTCTTTGTGTTTGTGAGTCAGGCATTGAGTTATTGTCTGTTTCATGATTGGTTCTGAGTGACCAAAATCACATGCTGGAGACTTTTCAATTTGTGTATTAAGTGTCCGCATCCGCCATGATTTGTCCATGTGGCTCAGGGATGTCCCTGAGCTTTGCCAAGGATCTTTTGTGTCGGGTCTTTCATTGAAAAAAAAATGTATTTTATTACAAACATGTATCACAACAGGTTACAGCGAATAAACACCCCGGGAAACATACTTCCCAACAATCAACTATACAGTTTGTACAGATTTTTCCCCTTTTTCACACTCCCCTCCCCATCACCGCCCTTCCCCCGCGACAAACAACCCTCATTTACTGTCACAAACATCCCCCAGCTTTCCTCAAACCCCCCTAAAGAACCCCTTAACTCATACTTTATCTTCTCTAAACACAGAGAGTCGTACAGGTCACTCAACCTAGCCGCTTCCCCCGGTGGTGATGCTGACGGCCACTCCAGCATAATTCGCTGCCGTGCGATCAGAGAGTCTAAGGCCAAGACATCGGCCTGCCTCCTCTCCTTGAGCTCCGGCTTCTCTGAAACCCCAAATATCGCCACCAATGTGTCCGGGTCCACCTCCTCCTCCACTATCCTGGCTAAGACTGTGGTATTATCAGGTATTGCTGTACCTAAGAGGCTGATGACCATTGGTTAAACTTAGGAGTTTACCATTGGCTGTTGATACGTAGCTCCGCCCTGACAGGTGGAGTATAAGAACCGTTGCCATCCCAGCAGCCTTCATTTTCTGTACCAAAGCTGCTGGGGAACAAGTTCTAGTCGATTAAAGCCTTCAGTTATGAAATCACTTCGCCTTGAGTGTAATTGATCGTGCATTAATTTAATCGACTAGACTTAAGCTGGAAGGATGGATCTCCGAATCAAACTGGAGTGCCTACAACTCAGCCCCCATGCGGAGAACTCGGCTGCAATATTTAAACACTGGCTGGCGTGCTTTAAAGGCTACCTCGAGACGGCCAGAGGCACCCCCTCAGAAGAACAGAAAATGCATCTCCTGCGCTCAAGGGTCAGCTCTGGGATCTACACCCTTATCGAGGAGGCGGAGGACTATGATGCCACGATCGAACTGTTAAAAGGACATTATATATGCCCTGTAAATCAGGTCTACGCACGTCACCTGCTTGCAACTAGACGGCAAAGCCCCGGGGAATCGTTGGAGGATTTCTACCGGGCGCTACTGGTGCTGGGCCGAAACTGTGGCTGCCCACAAGTTTCGGGGAGCGAGCACACGGAACTTTTAATCAGGGATGCCTTCATAGCAGGTATGAGCTCCTCAGAGATCCGCCGAAGACTCATAGAAAAGGACACCCTGGGACTTAGAGAGGCACGGGCCCTGGCAGGGTCCATGGACGTAGCCTCCCAAAACGCGCAGTCCTATGCGCCCGACCACGTGGCGGCCCCCTGGGCTGCGTGGCACCCCGCAGCGGCAGCTCCACAGACCTTCCCCCTGACCCCGCAGGCCTGCGCTGCGAGACGGCACACTAACGCCGCCGGGCCTCGCTGTTTCTTCTGCGGGCAGGCGAATCATCCCCGCCCACGCTGCCCAGCCCGCACCGCCACCTGCAAAGGGTGCGGCAAGAAGGGCCACTTTGTGGGGGTCTGCCAGGCCCGCGCCGTGGCCGCGGTTTCCAGCGACTGCGGACCGCCGCGGCAACCCCCCCTTCCGGCCCCGACCGGCCAGCACTCACCGCCATCCCCCTATCCTAGGGCCACGTGCGACCCACGGGCGTGGACATCCTGCCCCCCGGACACCACGCTGGACGGATGGGCGCTGCCATTTTGTGTAAGGTTTTGGCATCCCCCCTAAATTAGCCCGCTGTGCCGGCTCATTCACTGGGAATACCTCGCTTTTCCCTACATTCAGCTTGTAACCTGAGAACCCTCCAAACCTCCCCAGTAGGCCCATAATCCTTCCCATACTCTCCAACGGATCCGAAACATACAGCAAGAGATCATCGGCATAGAGCGACACCCGATGCTCCCTCTGTCCCCTCATAATCCCTTGACACTCTGCCGACCAATGGCTCTATGGCCAGCCCAAACAGCAGAGGTGTGTCGGGTCTTTCATGTGGTGTTTGTTTATGTCCCGTCAAACATGCATAAGGTGCAAGAAAAAGCTGTGCGCTTGTCCAAAGACGTGGCATTTTGAACAGATTTTCTGGCAACACATTGAGGAATGTAATCTTGTGCCAGCTTCCCATCGCATGGTGATGAGACTCAATGGTGTGTGCACTGCCTGGAAGATCTCGGAGAAGATGCATCAGATGGTGACACACTGCAAAAAATCTGGCAACAGGATTACATGACAGTAGCATGTTTAGGCAAATGGTCCAAGGTTGCATTCTGCAGAAGTGTTGCCTATAAATCTGTTTCATATTTACTATTCCCAATGTCAAACCTTACACAAACCTACTGCTTTCTCATTGCATCTTGTAGCTACTTAAAGCACATCTTTAAGATGTCAAATACAGTGGAAAACCTTGCCAAATTCATACCTTCCAAAGCCATTACACCTCAACTCACTGCACAATAACTTAGTTGCTTGAAGTGTAGTTTGATGCTCGGATCATTAAGCAAGTTGTGTGCATTTCTGACACAGGTATTTCAAGGATGTCACATTCTGGTTGTCGCAGCACGGACACCTGTCCGTAGCAGGAGGAGGCAGGGTCAGCCAAGCTCACCGGCACTTGGGGGACTACTAGGGAAAAGACATCTGCAAGGTTTTAGTCCAATGACAAGCTTCTGGAATCAATTTTCCGAGAGATGCCGGCGAGGCAGCAAGAGCCGGTGGCACAGCGTGAAATTCAGGCTAAACGTTGGGCATGATTCAGTAACCCCATTGCGCTTGGCATGGATACGGGCGTAACGGGTGCATCGCGCACGAGTCTGAAGGTGGGAGGAAGGATCGGGGCTGCCGGACAAAATGGTGCTGACAAGCAGGAAATCCCTGTAAGGGCAGCCTCAGCAGAGAGAATGTCCCCGAGGCCAAAGAATACGGCAAAGTGCCATTGGGTAGCGGGATATTTCACAGCGCTGCAGCCATGAGAAGCACCCCATTAAACGTGCCGTTCCGTGGGCTTTCACTTCAGTCTTCTGAATCATGCCCGTTACTCTATTTCCCTCTCCACAGATGCTGCCAGACCTGCTGAATTTTTCCAGCATTTTCTGTTTTTATTCTCTCTCCCTAAGTAATTGTCCATTTCATACATGATGCAACATTCCTTGAAAATAAATTTTCTTTGTCAAAATTGAATTGGAGTTGTCAAGTCTCAAAAGTACTGGAATGCAGGCAGAATAATAATCTATTTACCATTGTGTGCTCACATTCTCCGCGAATGAACAACGAACACAGACTGTGTCACCTCAGCTTCTGCCTTTAAGGAAAATCCCTGTGTGCTGATGTGCACTGAGTGCCTAGCTCAGTGAATTAAAAGAATCAGTAAACTTGCTTCATGTACAATAAATACTCTTGCCAACCTGTCAAAGAAATGTCTGGCTTGATTTAAAAAATATATATACATTTATTAGGTTATATATTTTAGAGAATAATGCAAAAAAAGTACAAAGTTACAAAACAATACATCTCCTTGAGCAACGGCTTAACCCACACGAGTACAGAATTGAACAGGAGAATGGCATCACAATTGGTTCAATACAATAATTAGACAAAGCTAGACACTCTTATGGCCCCAGCAAAGACTGAGGGAGGAGTGGGATAAAGTTATAAATAACATGATAAAATGGTGCACACCTTCCCAAGTCACACGGATCTGCAATCATCACAAAAAAATCAGGAGAAACGTCTTGCGGCGTGATCGGGCGCACACTAACGTACAACACCCTCGACCCCAGCAGCACCGAAGGCATCAATGACCCATCACAGCCTCCTCTCTTTGGATATTAAACCCATTGCACCCACGCAGGAGACAAGAAGGGATTCATCACACCCATCCTTACGAACGAAAGAAAATACACGTAAACCCCAGTTCTAAGGGGGGGTTACGTACATGTCACAAAAAGCAACTTAACCCCAATCCAGACCCAGAGCAGAATTAAATCATTCCATAGCATTGTGGAGAGAGGACCAGCAATAGCATATTCGGATTATAATCAAACGTCCAGGGCCTCACAGAGAAGAAAAAGAAGGAAAAAAGGACTAGAAAAACCAGAACTAACCCACCAGAAACCAAAAGGATCAGGATCCATCCCATGCCTCAAACTTTCCTGGCATCAACCAATGAAGAGAGGAACAGGCGTCTCAATCGACAAGAAGGCTCCCCCACCCCAGATATCCACCAAGCACAGAACATGCCCATCCCCCAGTCCCCATGCTCCCGGGAAACAAAACTCTGACTTCCAGGATACCCCGAAAAGGGGAACCCGAGGCCTCCAGGGGTAACAAGACACCCAGCAATTGGGCCTCCTGCAAAGAAGGGCTGATTCCCACCCCACCAGGCCAGAATAGGATAGGAACCAGCACAACGGTCCCAGGTGAAGAAAAGAGCAGAATAAAAAAGCCAAGGAGAGAACGGCCAGACTAACTTAAAGCAACCACCGTTGCAGAAAGGATGCCCAGAGCAACTGTCCTCCCCAACAACCAGCCATAACTACTGGTCCCACCTGTTCCAATAATAGACACCACATTCCAATAGGAGTAAAGAGAGAATCAGAGAGAGACTAAAAAACTCATTCCCAAGCAAGAGTCAGAAGGAACCCAGTCCTCCCCAGGATGAAAGAGACTGTCTGTCCGGGCAGTTGTCGGATTAAAAACACAGATTCTTAAATTCAATAACATAAATAAATCCAAAAGGAAAAATAAACCCGGAACAGATTAGCTCTAACTTGGGGGCAATCCTCACTCTCAAATCACATTGACTCATTGCGAGTTTGCTCGATCAGGATAATCAACGCTGCAAGCCATCGCTCCAACATTTCACACTTCCCTGCAGGGAAGATAAAAGACAACTATAATATCCAACAAAAGGACCAACAGCAGGTAACATTCAGGAGAACAGGGGAAACTGCAGGATAAAGACATCTTCCATATAGGACGAGAAGGCAAAGGATAAAGCAGGATCAATGAACACACTTCAGGATCTTTCAAGGATTGCAATGATCAAAGCAGTTGACACCATCACTTCCACCATGCCGCCTCATCGGTGCCCAGGCGGTCCACAGCCTAGGCCCCGGCCAGGGGGAATGACTCGACCGGTGCGGCCACTTCCAACTCCACACAAGTATTGAGAACAGGACAATAGAGGACCAGTGATTGGTGGGCCCAACCAACCCCTGGCCTCAAATACAGGATACTCTGCGCTTCATCGAATCTGATGCACTCAGTCTCCAAATCCAGATTACCAAAACATGGCAGACGATTTTTGAACTCCATCGGGGACTCTCCTTCCACGTCTCGCCAGGGAGCAGACTCAGGGACACATCCCACCCGGCACCCATCTCCTGAACCCCTCAGGATAGATGACATCCATGCAGCAGGATCTCGACAAGCTGGAAGCAGACCCGCACCAAGGGAAACATCCCTTCGAATACAAACCCTTCTTGCGCTTCTCCATTGCTCTCTTAAAAATACCTGGCGATTCTTCCAGGAGAGCCCTGACCAGCTGCACCACAGAGCTGAGATTTTCAGTCAGGACAGCATTTTCGCAGCCTTTTCAATGGCTGCCATCGTCCAGGTGCACACAGCAGCACCAGGGCCAGAGGTCGCTGCGCCTCTGCAAGCTGGGCCCCGTCCCAGCCCACTCCCACTGCCATGGACAAACAAGGATACAAACTTTTCATCTTGGCTCTTCACAAAAAAAACAATCAGGAACTTCCAGGGACATAGCACAAGCCATATAGCCCAAAGAAATATGAAGTGCGCACCGGAATGAAATAACGGATTAGAAGATGAGCAGAACTGGAGCTTGTGAAAATACGACTGCTCCCTCGCTCACATCATGTGAGCTCCCAATGGTTGGATTTTATGGGGAACCATGCTCCTGGCTAAAAGGTCCGGCAGAGCCTGACTGCTGCCCTCTAGCAATCTAACACTGGGAGCCTTCCGGTCTTTGCTCTGGAGGACGTTCCCTCTTCCAGTGCTGCTAACCAATCCAATTGGCCAGCAGTTCTCTAGTCCAGTAGTGTCAGCAAACAGCAGTTATTACAGCAGGCTCTACAGGCAGTTCATCCATGCCGATGGGCCCAGATGAATTCAAGAGGATGGGGGAGGATTAAAGGGGGGATGGGCTTGTGTGTTGGGAGGCGGGGGGGGGGGGGGGGGGTTGCGGATGCCTCTGATGGGCCGAGACACCAGCCTGTGCAGCTAAAACTGGGGGGGGGTATCCCTTGCAGCGGGTAAAATTCCAGGAAGGCTGGGAAGAGGCCCGGTAATAAGCCACCGAGGGGCTTCAATAGGCCCAAGGGCAGGCAGGCCACCCAATACCTACCCCAGACCCTGTAAAATTTCAGAAAGTTTGGTGGCAGGCGGGAAGGCCACACACTGGATTTTACATACCTCCCCTATCTTTAAACCACCAGTGGGCAAAAGACAAATCAAGCCCACAAAACCGACTCCGACATTGAGGATCAGTACGTCAAAATAACAAGATAGCCCAAAAATATTTCTTGCTGATTGTTGCTGTTATATTTGAATTCTGAGGTCTCTAGTTAGGGGATTCTCCCATTATAATTTCCAGCATTTTTTACAGACATGGGATAATGGAGCTGGCCTACCTGAATGCCGCACTTCCACCCTTGCCATTGCAGGGGTGTGCAGTTCAATCCTCCCACAATTCCAGTGGAGTTGGGCATAGTTCACGGCCTCTCAGAGGAGAAGTGATCTACAGAGAAACCCCAGCTTCAAGTGGGGAACCAAAAACAAACCAGTCGCTGGCTCCTGGAATTATTTCACTGACTGGCTTGAAGTTCAAAACCCATGGGCAGGATTCTCCGTAGCCCGACGCCGAAATCGGGAACGGCGATCGGATGGAGAATGTCTCCCCGTGCCGGAATCAGGGCAGGCACCGGTCTGACACCAGGCGGGTCATGATGCTCCGCCCCCTCTAAATCGGCATCATCGGGCCGCGCGCAGTCTCAACCCCGTTGGTATGTCATTAGCCGGCCCACCCGCGATGCTCCGCCTCCGATGGGCCGAATTCCCAACGGCGTGGGCCACAATGATGGAAGAGCCCAGCACATATGTGCAAAAGACAAGGTTGAGGCATTCAAAACAATCTTCAGCCAGAAGTGCCGAGTGGATAATCCATCTCGGTCTCCTCCGGACATCCCCAGCATCACAGATGCCAGTCTTCAGCCAATACAATTCACTCCACGTGATATCAAGAAACAGCAATAGTACTGAATGTCGTGTTATTCACCCTGGGGTAACACGGACTGCAACAGGATGCAGATGAACGGTAAAGCAGACACCAAATGTAGGCGTTGGTTCAAAACGATTTATTGAACTTCTGTAACAATGCACACAGCTGGCTGTGGGTTGACACTCTATTACTCTAAATGTACTAACTCTAACTTACTAGACCAGGCTAGCTCTGATCCATGTGTAGAAGGTGCTGACTGATATATACACTCTGTCTGTTACTACAGTTGTCACCAGTGGAAAGAGGCGGAGTGCTGATGCCTCGTGTGTTTTATAGTTGGAAGCCCCCCTCTGGTGTTCTGTCTGGTGATTGGTTGTGTTCTGTCCTGTATGTTGATTGGCTAACTTGGGTGTCTGTCACTGCCTCTTTTTACCTCATGATGTGCATGGGTGCATATTATGACATCCCCCCTTTTAAAAAAAAAATTGTCGGTTGCTTAGAGCATATACAACATATTTACAGATATAACTATTTACAGCAAATGGCGAATGAAGGCATATGTACATAAGGTGTCTAGCATGCAGATACAGACCAATATGTACAAAATAAATGACTACAAGTCCAATCTCTGGGGCTGACGTCGGATCCTTGTTGACCGCCTGAGAGGTGGAGGTGGAGACGACGGCACCTTGACAGGCTGGATTGCAGCCAGATTGGTGGCCTCGTGGAGCGAGGTGTACGGAAAAGGCATAACGACAGCTGGGAATGTGAGATTCGGTGGTGGACAGGCAAGTTTGCGTAGTGCCCTTCTGTTCCGCCGGACAATAGATCCATCAGCCATGCGAACCACAAACGGCCTGGGAGCAGCCTGTCGAAGAACAACAGCTGGAGCTGTCCAGCCTCCACCAGGCAACTTGATGCGAACAGCATCTTCCGGAGATAGCACAGGCAAATCAGTAGCATGAGCATCGTATGTCAGCTTTTGCCGGTTTCTGAGTTGCTGCACCTTTTGCAGCACTGGAGATGATCCAGGTCAGGTAAATTAATGGCTGGAACAGTCGTCCGCAGGTCTCGATTCATAAGGAGTTGTGCTGGAGACATACCGGTGGACAGAGGGATTGCCCTGTACGCCAGGAGCGCAAGGTTAAAGTCAGAAGCTGAGTCTGCAGCCTTGCAGAGCAGTTGCTTCATGATATGGATCCCTTTTCCGACCTTCCCGTTAGATTGCAGGTAATGCGGGCTCGAGGTGATGTGCTTGAACTGGAATAGCTTCGCGAAGTTGGACCACTCTTGGCTGTGGAAGCAGGGACCGTTGTCACTCATGACCGAGAGCGGAATACCATGCCTGGCAAATGTCTCCTTGCAGGCCTTGATGACAGTCCTTGATGTGAGGTCGGACAGTTTCACCACTTCGGGGTAACTCGAGAAGTAGTCAATTATAAGCACGTAGTCACGCCCATTGGCGTGAAAAAGGCCGATTCCCACCTTAGACCACGGAGAGGTCGCGATCTCGTGCTGCTGGAGCGTTTCTTTGGGCTGAGCAGGCTGGAAACGCTGGCAAGTCGCACAATTGAGGACCATGTTGGCTATGTCCTCGTTGATGCCAGGCCAATAGGCAGCCTGCCGGGCCCTGCACCTGCATTTCTCGATACCGAGGTGTCCCTTGTGGATCTGTTTGAGCACTAAGCTCTGGAGGCTGCAAGGAATAACGATACGATCCAGCTTGAGGAGGATCCCCTCGACAACTGTTAGGTCATCCTTGACATTATGAACTGGGAACTATTTGTGAGGTGATGTATGACCCGCTGCAGAAGAGGGCCCTTGGCAGTCTCTTCTCGAATGTTGACGACTCGTTTGGCTGAGGCCGGGAGATTGCTGGCACACAGTTGCACCTGTGCCTCAATTTGGCAGATGAGGTCGACCTGTTCACAGGGCGAGGTGATGGCGCGAGACAGGGCATCCGCAATGATTAACTCCTTGCCCGGTGTGTAAACCAGCTCGAAATCATACCTGCGGAGTCGAAGGAGAATGCGCTGAAGCATGGACGTCATGTCATTCAAGTCCTTGTGAATGATATAGACTACGGGTCTGTGGTCAGTCTCTACTGTGAAGGTTGGTAGACCGTAAACGTAATCGTGGAACTTTACAATACGGTGAGGAGGTCCAGGCACTCTTTCTCTATCTGAGCATACCTCTGCTCAGTGGGAGTCATAGCCCTTGACGCATAGGCCACTGGAGCCCAGGACGAGGAGTCATCTTTCTGGAGGAGCACCGCACCAATGCCGTCCGTGTCTGGCATCCGTGGAGATTTTTGTCTCCCGCTCTGGGTCAAAAAACGCTAGTACCGGAGCAGTGGTGAGCTTTGCCTTTAACTCGTGCCACTCTGCTTGATGTGTGGGTAGCCACTGGAAGGCAGTGGACTTCTTCACCAGATGCCTGCGAGCCGTGGTGTGTGATGCAAGGTTGGTAATGAACTTTCCCAAGAAGTTAACCATACCCAGGAAGCGGAGTACCGCCTTTTTGTCTTCCGTGGTCTTCATGGTGTTGATGGCCTTGACTTTGTCCGAGTCCGGTTGCACGCCCTGCTGGGATATTTGATCACACAAAAACTTGATTGATGACATGCCAAAGGAGCATTTGACCTTGTTCAACTTGAGGCCGTTGGCATGTATGCGTCTAAAGACTTGTTGGTCGAGATATGTGTTCCTCTGGGGTCGTGGACCATATAATGACGTTATCATAATATACACCAGTATATTATGGTGCAGACACACACACACACACTGATGGACATGCAGTGGGACCAATCAGCATACACAACACCGCAGCCAATCACCAGTGAGAGCACACACACTATAAAGACAGGGGACAGGATCCAGACGACGAGTGGTGTGCCACCCTGATGGTCAACCAGAATTCGTCGCCCACCTCAGAGACTTGACTTATGAGTTTTACAATGTTGGACTTTTTGATCTGTTCTGTTATCCTGTTTCATCGTTCCAGTAGTTTGTATATAATGTTCATTTCGTTGTTGGTGTGACACCCTGTTTCTCTGCACCAGGCACCTTCCCGTGTAAATATATTAGCCTCATGTACATAGTCATGTAAATAACACGCACACACATAGTCAGGTACATTCACTACACAATATTTATTGTCAGGCAGGCACATGTTCTTTATATAAAAGGGGGGATGTCATAATATACACCAGTATATTATGGTGCAGACACACACACACACACTGATGGACATGCAGTGGGACCAATCAGCATACACAACACCGCAGCCAATCACCAGTGAGAGCACACGCACTATAAAGACAGGGGACAGGAGAGTTCCCGCGCATTCTAGTAGCAGCCAACTCGGAGCACAGAGCTCACAGCCTGCAACACAGACATTCACCATGTGCTGAGTGCATCACCTGGTTAGGACTAGGTAAGGCTCAACAGTTAAAGCTGGTATTGCATTTACCCACAGTTCAAGTATGTTAATATAGTTAACCTTATAATAAAATAGAGTTGCACCACTTCCAATGTTGGTGACCTGTTGTGATCCAGAACACCCAACACATCAGACGTCAACAACATAAACCCGCACACCCTCAATGCACTCCAGCATCTGTTCCATGATCCTGTGAAAGATTTCAGAGGCTGAAACAACACCAAACGGCATGCGGTTGTAACAGTACCTTCCGAAAGGTGTATTAAACATGCAGAGCTTCCTGCGGGACTCGTCCAATTGTATCTGCCAGAGGCCACGCGATGCATCTTGCTTCGTGAAGAATTTGGCATGTGCCATCTCACTGGTTAGCTCCTCCCGCTTCGGGATCGGGCAGTGTTCCCACATTATTTTTCGGTTAAGATCCTTGGGATCTGTACATACGCGCAGTTCTCCAGAGGGCTTCTTCACACAGACCATCGAGCTGACCCAGTCAGTCGGTTCCGTCACTTTAGGTATTATACCCTGGTCTTGGCGCTCCTGCAGCTGCGCCTTTAAACGGTCCTTCAGAGGAGCCAGCACCCGGCGTGGAGCATGGATCACGGGCGTGGCATCAGGCCTGAGTACCATTTTGTAGCGGTACAGCAGCGTGCCCATCCCACTGAACACATCCGGGTATTGTGACAGGATTTTGTCAATGTTGACAAATTCATATTGGCAGAGGATATGACTGTACGCGCTGGACGAGATTCAGTAGCTTGCATGCATGGGCACCAAGCAGGAAAACCTTGTCAGGCTTGACGATTTCAAATCACAGTGTGGCTTTGATGGCCTTTTTGGAGACATGCAGGTGACAGGACCCTAACGCAGTAATGGCATTGCCATTATAATCAAGCAACTGGCAGGCCGGCGGAAGAATTTTTGGTCGCCTTTGGATGCGATCAAGATCTGCTTGAGATATGAGATTGGCTGAAGCACCGGAGTCCAGCTTGAACCGGATGCTGCATTGGTTGACTTGTACGACAGCACGCCATTCGTCCGCAGAATCCACGTTGAGGATGGGTAGGCGTGTTGCTGAATTTGAGGAGGCCTTGTCATACGTGGTAATGATGCCCACACAATATGGGGACTCTAGGCAGTCGTCCTCTGGATCCCTGGTGTTACCAGGTTCCGAATCCAGCAGCCCTTGCTGCACACTTCAAACTTGTTTGCGTTGGAACTGGGGTCGCTGGCCCACGATCGGAGGTGCAGACCTGCACAAGGCTGCATAATGTCCAGGCTTCCCACAATTTAAACATCGCCTGCCTCTTGCAGGGCATTGCCGCTTTAAGTGGGCGGTGCTGCAGTTAGGGCACGTCATGATGTTGACGTTGTAACGCTCCCGTGCGTCGTCGCAGTGCGGTCAGCCGCCGCTCGCACCTGCGCAGTGTGGTCTTTGGCCGCTTCGTTCTTCCGTCCATCGTGCGCTTGCGCGGGACCCCGGGAAAAGCGCATAAAATGGCCGCCTTCATCGATGCTAAGGCGCCGCATTCGGGCGATGGCCTTTAAACTCTCTGCCTCGTGGGAGGCAAGTTGGTCCTGTTCTGCTGATTTAAGGCTGGAGTAGCGACTTTTCGCCTGTTCATGCACTTTAAACGTCTCGATGGCTACTGGCAGGATCATGTTTTTTATTTTTAGGAGCTGCTCCCGCAGGGCGTCGGAGTGGACCCAAAACACGATCTGATCCCTGATGAGGGAATCAGTGGTGTCACCGTAGTTGCAGGATTGCACTAATATGCGGAGATGAGTTAGAAAGGATTGGAAAGGCTCATCCTTACCCTGAAGGTGTTGCTGGAAGACATAGCACTCAAAACTCTCCTTCGTTTCGACTTCACAGTGACTGTCGAATTTGGCTAACACGGTCTGGAACTTGGTCTTGTCCTCGCTGTCGGCAAAAGTGAGCGAGTTGAAGATTTGGATGGCCTGGTCCCCCGCAGTCGATAGGAGCAGCGTGATTTTTCTGGCATCGGACGCATCCTCGAGGCCCGAGTCCTCAATGTATAGACTGAATTTCTGCTTGAAGACCCGCCAGTTGGCGCCGAGATTTCCGGAGATCTGGAGCTGCGGAAGGGCCTGAATCTTCTCCATGCCACTGGAAGGCACTTGCTGGTCATCACTGAATTATTCAAGGTAAATTACTTAGATGAAGTAGACTACTGATATCATGTCGTGTTGTTCACCCTGGGGTAACATGGACTGCAACAGGATGCAGATGAACGGTAAAGCAGACACCAAATGTAGGCGTTGGTTCAATACGATTTATTAAACTTCTGTAACAATGCACACAGCTGGCTGTGGGTTGACACTCTATTACTCTAAATGTACTAACTCTAACTTTCTAGACCAGGCTAGCTCTGATCCACGTGTAGAAGGTGCTGACTGATATATACACTCTGACTGTCACTACAGTTGTCACCAGTGGAAAGAGGCGGAGTGCTGATGCCTCGTGTGTTTTATAGTTGGAACCCCCCTCTGGTGTTCTATCTGGTGATTGGTTGTGTTCTTTCCTGTATGTTGATTGGCTGACCTGGGTGTCTGTCACTGCCTGTTTTTACCTCATGATGTGCATGGGTGCATATTATGACACTGAAGACTTGTGCTCCAGAACTTGCCGCACCCCTAGCCAAGCTGTTCCAATACAGCTAGAACACTGGCATCTACCCAGCAATGTGGAAAATTGCACAAGTGTGTCCTGTACACAAGAAACAGGACAAATCCAACCTGGCCAATTACCACCATATCAGACTACTCTCCATCATCAGCAAAGTGATGCAAGGGATCATCGACAGTGCTATCAAGTGGTACTTACTCAGCAATAACCTGCTCACGGACGTTTAGTTTGGGTTCTGCCAGGGACACTCAGCTCCTGACCTCATTACACCATTGGTTCAAACATGGACAAAAAAGCTGAATGCCAGAGGTGAGGTGAGAGTGACTGTCCTTGGTATCAAGGCAGCATTTGACCAAGTATAGCATCAAGGAGCCCTAGACAGGAGACAATGGGAATCAGGGGGAAAACTCTCCGCTGGTTGGAGTCATACCCGGCACAAAGGAAGATGGTTGTGGTGGTGAGAGGTTAATCATCTCAACTCCAGGACATCACTGCAGGAGTTCCTCAGGGTAGCGTCCTAGGCCCAATCATCTTCAGCTGCTTCATTAATTACCTCGCTTCATCATAAGGTCTGAAATGGGGTTGTTTGCGGATGACTGCACAATGTTCAGCACCATTCGCGAGTCCTCAGATAATGAGGTAGTCCTGGACAATATTTAGGCTTGGGCTGCAAGTGGCAAGTTACATTTGCACCACACAAGTGCCAGGCAATGACCATCTCCTACAAGAGAGGATGTAACCATCGACTCTTGACATTCAATGGCATTACCATCACTGAATCCCCCACAGTCAACCATTGATCAGAAACTGAACTGGACTCGCCACATTAATACTGTGACTACCAGGGTAGGTCAAAGGCTAGGAATCATGTGTCAAGTAACTCAACTTATGGCCCCTCAAAGCCTGCCCATCATCTATATGGTGCCGGCAGCGCGCGGACCCGGCCTGCTAAAAACTGCCCCCCGCGCCCCCCCCCCCCCCGCCACGTAACCAGCCTCGTCACCCCTGACCACCCCCCACCTGTCCCCCCACCTGTCCCCCCCAGCCCCTGCTGAAGTCCCCTCTGCCAGCGGAACGGCTCCCCTCCATCCGTGGCAGCATTGGGCACAGTCCGTAGCCACCACGCGAGGACCCCCAACCGAGGTGAGCACCCGCGAGCGGCGGCGTCGGGGACTCGGCCCATCGGGGGCGGAGCATCGGGAGAGGGCATCAGGTGACATCCTGAGGCCGTCCATACGGCGTGCGCGTAGTCCCCGAGTATGCCGTTATTGAGGGGGCGGGGCTTCGCAAAAACGGCACCGCCCCCGATTCCAGCGTAAATGTGGATTCACCGGCCGATCGCCGAACACGATTCCGGTGTCGCCGATCGGAGAATCCAGCCCAGAATGTCTTGGATAATGAGGGAGATAGATAATATGATTAAATGAAAAAAGAATACATGATGCATACCAGGTGAATTCCTCGAGCAAGAAACAGGCCAGCTAGATAAGTTGAGAGAGTGAGAGAGGAAGTGAGGAAGAAAATAAGGCTGGCAAGGAAAAGGAATAGAATGGCAGTTAACAAAAAATCTTCTTCTCCCATGTAAATAATTATGGGGGCAGCAGTGCTGGTTCTTTTCAGGTTCTTTTCAGCCACGATTGAATGACGGAACAGACTCAATGGGCCGAATGGACTAATTCTGCTCCTATATCTTATGAATCTATGAATATATGAGCACAACCCCTTCATGTCCGCGTGTGGTGCCCACACATGCCACATGCTATAGACGCCCCTGACCTTCAAGTGTGCGGCTCACAATGCCCTCTCATTGTCCCACAGGAGAAGATAGCCCATAATAAGTGGGAAAGGGCCAAGACGAGGGAGGGGGGGAATGCCACAGACCCGAGTCCTCACCTCCTATGAGAAATGTTTTGTAGAGATTGCGGGATTGACCGAGGAGAGAGCAGTCACCGACAGCGAGGTTGGCTGCGCGATAGAGGTGAGGATCCACTGCCAATTTGCCCAGATTACTTGTCTTAAGTGAGTTGTTCATGGCAGACAAAATGATCCTGCCAACTCACTGATCACATGTCCATTGTCCCGCAGGATCTCCATCTAATGAGGCCATTGTGAGTCATCCCCCACCCCCAACACACAAGAGACCACCTCAGAGGAGAGCTCTGAGGAGACCACGATGAGGCGTCACCACTATAGCCCCCACTTTCCACCAGTGCAGAGACACCCAGCTCGGTGGTGACACTGTCTGTGCGGAGTCTGCACATCCTCCCCGTGAGTGCGCGGGTTTCCTCCGGGTGCTCCGGTTTCCTCCCACAGTCCAAAGACGTTCAGGTTAGGTGGATTGGCCATGATAAATTGCCCTTAGCGTCCAAAATTGCCCTTAGTGTTAGGTGGGGTTACTGGGTTATGGGGATAGGGTGGAGGTGTTGACCTTGGGTAGGCTGCTCTTTCCAAGAGCCGGTGCAGACTCGATGGGCTGAATGGCCTCCTTCTGCACTGTAAATTCTATGATAATCTATGATGATTAGTGAAAAGCTTCTGGGGCACAATCTGGTGAGCACCACACAGTTGTTGGTAGACATCAGGTGGAGGCAGGAACATTCAAGGGAGACAGCAATCGGAGGTCTGCTGGATTCCAGCACTCAGCTGGGCCCGTCAGATGCCAAACCTCTGGATAACGTTCTCCCAGAGCTGATGCAGATGATAGGATTCAGCCGTGATATTTAGGAGAGAATGTCAGCAACATTGCAGTGAGTTCAGAGCTGATTGGAGGAATCCCAAAGGCTTCGGGCACAGGAGATGGTGCCGACAATGTGTGGCACCGAGGCCAACACTGCGAGGCTGCTGACCGTAGTGGAAAGCCTGGAGCACGACGTCCGCGTCTTGAGTGGTGGTGCCCAAGGCATGGCTCAGTCTGTGATGACCATGGTTAGGGCCTTGACATCATGTCTCAGTCCCTGAGGGACATGTCCCAGACGCAGGAGGATATTACTGAGGCACTTAACATCACGCTCCAGTCATTGAGGGCGTCAACACCATGGTGCAGACAATGTGGAACTGCCAGGACTGGCAGAACGAGATGACTCAGAGGCCTTTGGAACTCACTTCAGCTGTCCCTCGGTCCCATGGAGTCCTCTAGGGCCCTGCGGGTATCGTCAGGGACGAGGAAGCGCTGGAGGCCAACCCAGGACTTGCCACCAAGGAAATGATGGTGGTCTCCAGTTCTTCTGAATCCCCCCCCCCCCTTCTGACACCGACGCAACTCAAGGGCAGCGGGCAGAAGAGGGTGACAAGGCGAAGCCTGTGACATCGGTAAGTTGGCCGGCTTCAGGCGTTCCAGAGGACGCCCGCCACAATTTCAAAAGCCACAGGGCGCAGAAAGCAGCAGACTGCCTCCAGTGGCTCAGCCAGTCATGACGGTTCCCCACTGTCTGCATCATGGTGTTGATCAAGAAGAGTGAGGAGCAGTGAGTTGGCACCGGGAGGCAAGTGTCACTATCTGTAGCTAGGGGAAATGGAAATGCTAAATGTTCACTATTAAAACAAGTAACACCTGATACATGTGAAGCCTCTGTCACGTTAATATTCAAAGTGGGCCTACCTGCATCCCCAGCACGTGTTGCCCCTGCTTCACCCACGCCATGCCCCCTGGGCACAGTGGCCTAAGATCAAAAGCCTCCGATGCAGACCATGTTCAGAGAATGAGTGTGGGAGCGCTGTCAGCAGAAAGACAAGGGTCAGACTTTTGCAGAAACTGAGGAGCACCAGAAAATTCCTCACAGCGAGATATCATCACTCTCCTACTTTGCAGGTATATTGACCCACTGACAATGCCGACACAGGCCCATCACCGTGGGGTGATGTTACACCCTGGGAGGGTGGAACAGGGTAGTTGGGGAGGGGGGGTGGTGTGATTGGGGGGGGGGGGCAGGGAATGGGGAGAGTGGGAATTGGAGGGAAGTAGGGAAATGGGGGATGAGGAAAAGAGGGGTAAGTAGGAATTGGGGAAGGAGGGAAATGGGGAGGAAGGAGAGAAATGGACGGGAGGGGGAAGGGGAAGGAGGGATTGGGGGAAGGAGGGAAATGGGGGAGAGGGGAAGGTAGGATTGGGGAAAAGAAGGAAGCAGGGGGATGGAGGGACATAGAGGAGGAGAGGGAGACGGGGAGACTGAGGGAAGGAGGGAAATGGGGGAACGAGGGGAATGGAGGGGAGGGGGTTGGAGGTAAATTAGGGTGGGGTTGAGCTGACAGACAAAGCCTTGTCCAATGAAACCCTGGAGACGATGAGGGCCTTCCTGGTCCTCCGTGTGTGTCGGACCCTTGCCGCCGTCTGTCCTTCATCCTCCGGCTCCACCTTGGGCTGGTCCTCCAGCCCCTCAGGCACGGCCACATGTCCGTCCTCTTCCTCCTCCAGCATGTAGCCCTGCTGCTGTGCCAGGTTGTGGAGGCACAGCAGACCACCACAAAGCGGGAGACCCTCTGGAGGGCGTACTACAGGACACGACCAGAGTATTCCAGACATCAAAACTGATACACCACTCATAGAACATAGAACATAGAACAATACAGCGCAGTACAGGCCCTTCGGCCCACGATGTTGCACCGAAACAAAAGCCATCTAACCTACACTATACCATTATCATCCATATGTTTATCCAATAAACTTTTAAATGCCCTCAATGTTGGCGAGTTCACCACTGTAGCAGGTAGGGCATTCCACGGCCTCACTACTCTTTGCGTAAAGAACCTACCCCTGACCTCTGTCCTATACCTATTACCCCTCAGTTTAAGGCTATGTCCCCTCGTGCTAGCCATTTCCATCCGCGGGAGAAGGCTCTCACTGTCCATCCTATCTAACCCTCTGATCATTTTGTATGCCTCTATTAAGTCTCCTCTTAACCTTCTTCTCTCTAACGAAAACAACCTCAAGTCCATCAGCCTTTCCTCATAAGATTTTCCCTCCATACCAGGCAACATCCTGGTAAATCTCCTCTGCACCCGTTCCAAAGCCTCCACGTCCTTCCTATAATGCGGTGACCAGAACTGTACGCAATACTCCAAATGCGGCCGTACCAGAGTTCTGTACAGCTGCAACATGACCTCCTGACTCCGGAACTCAATCCCTCTACCAATAAAGGCCAACACTCCATAGGCCTTCTTCACCACCCTATCAACCTGGGTGGCAACTTTCAGGGATCTATGTACATGGACACCTAGATCCCTCTGCTCATCCACACTTTCAAGAACTTTACAATTAGCCAAATATTCCACATTCCTGTTTTTCCTTCCAAAGTGAATCACCTCACACTTCTCTACATTAAACTCCATTTGCCACCTCTCAGCCCAGCACTGCAGCTTATCTATATCCCTCTGTAACCTGCTACTTCCTTCCACACTATCGACAACACCACCGACTTTAGTATCGTCTGCAAATTTACTCACCCACCCTTCTGCGCCTTCCTCTAGGTCATTGATAAAAATGACAAACAGCAACGGCCCCAGAACAGATCCTTGTGGTACTCCACTTGTAACTGAACTCCATTCTGAACATTTCCCATCAACCACCACCCTCTGTCTTCTTTCAGCTAGCCAATTTATGATCCACATCTCTAAATCACCCTCAATCCCCAGCCTCCGTATTTTCTGCAATAGCCTACCGTGGGGAACCTTATCAAACGCTTTGCTGAAATCCATATACACCACATCAACTGCTCTACCCTCGTCTACCTGTTCAGTCACCTTCTCAAAGAACTCGATAAGGTTTGTGAGGCATGGCCTACCCTTCACAAAGCCATGCTGACTATCCCTGATCATATTATTCCTATCTAGATGATTATAAATCTTGTCTCTTATAATCCCCTCCAAGACTTTACCCACTACAGACGTGAGGCTCACCGGTCAAGAGTTGCCGGGGTTGTCTCTGCTCCCCTTTTTGAACAAAGGGACCACATTTGCTATCCTCCAGTCCTCTGGCACTATTCCTGTATCCAATGATGACATAAAAATCAAAGCCAATGGTCCAGCAATCTCTTCCCTGGCCTCCCAGAGAATCCTAGGATAAATCCCATCAGGTCCCGGGGACTTATCTATTTTCAGCCTGTCCAGAATTGCCAACACCTCTTCCCTATGTACCTCAATGCCATCTAATCTATTTACCTGGATCTCAGCATTCTCCTCCACAACATTATCTTTTTCCTGAGTGAATACTGACGAAAAATATTCATTTAGTATCTCGCCTATCTCTTCAGACTCTACACACAACTTCCCATCCCTGTCCTTGACTGGTCCTACTCTGTCCCTAGTCATTCGCTTATTCCTGACATACCTATAGAAAGCTTTTGGGTTTTCCTTGATCCTTCCTGCCAAATACTTCTCATGTCCCCTCCTTGCTCGTCTTAGCTCTCTCTTTAGATCCTTCCTCGCTACCTTGTAACTATCCATCGCCCCAACTGAAACTTCACACCTCATCTTCACATAGGCCTCCTTCTTCCTCTTAACAAGAGATTCCACTTCTTTGGTAAACCACGGTTCCCTCGCTCGGCACCTTCCTCCCTGCCTGACCGGTACATACTTATCAAGAACACGCAGTAGCTGATCCTTGAACAAGCTCCACTTATCCAGTGTGTCCAACACTTGCAGCCTACTTCTCCACCTTATCCCCCCCAAGTCACGTCTAATGGCATCATAATTTCCCTTCCCCCAGCTATAACTCTTGCCCTGCGGTGTACACTTATCCCTTTCCATCCTTAACGTAAACGTCACCGAATTGTGGTCACTGTCCCCAAAGTGCTCACCTACCTCCAAATCCAACACCTGGCCTGGTTCATTACCCAAAACCAAATCCAATGTGGCCTCGCCTCTTGTTGGCCTGTCAACAAACTGTGTCAGGAAACCCTCCTGCACACACTGTACAAAAAACGACCCATCTAATGTACTCGAACTATATCTTTTCCAGTCAATATTTGGAAAGTTAAAGTCTCCCATAATAACTACCCTATTACTTTCGCTCTTATCCAGGATCATCCTCGCCATCCTTTCCTCTACATCCCTACAACTATTTGGAGGCCTATAGAAAACTCCCAACAGGGTGACCTCTCCTTTCCTGTTTCTAACCTCAGCCCATACTACCTCGGAAGATGAGTCCCCATCTAGCATCCTCTCCGCCACCGTAATACTGCTCTTGACTAGCAGCGCCACACCTCCCCCTCTTTTGCCTCCTTCTCTGAGCTTACTAAAACACCTAAACCCCGGAACCTGCAACATCCATTCCTGTCCCTGCTCTATCCATGTCTCCGAAATGGCCACAACATCGAAGTCCCAGGTACCAACCCATGCTGCCAGTTCCCCTACCTTATTTCGTATACTCCTGGCATTGAAGTAGACACACTTCAAACCACCTACCTGAACACTAGCCCCCTCCTGCGACGTCAAATCTGAGCTCCTGACCTCTATACTCTCATTCTCCCTTACCCTAAAACTACAATCCAGGTTCCCATGCCCCTGCTGCATTAGTTTAAACCCCCCCAAAGAGCACTAACAAATCTCCCCCCCAGGATATTTGTGCCCCGCAGGGTCAGATGTAGACCATCCTGTCTGTAGAGGTCCCACCTTCCCCAGAAAGAGCCCCAGTTATCCAGAAATCTGAATCCCTCCCGCCTGCACCATCCCTGTAGCCACGTGTTTAATTGCTCTCTCTCCCTATTCCTCATCTCACTATCACGTGGCACGGGCAACAACCCAGAGATAACAACTCTGTTTGTTCTAGTTCTGAGCTTCCATCCTAGCTCCCTGAAAGCCTGCCTGACATCCTTATCCCCTTTCCTACCTATGTCGTTAGTGCCAATGTGGACCACGACTTGGGGCTGCTCCCCCTCCCCCTTAAGGACCCGGAAAACACGATCCGAGACATCACGTACCCTTGCACCTGGGAGGCAACATACCAAACGTGAGTCTCTCACGCTCCCACAAAATCTCCTATCTGTGTCCCTGACTATAGAGTCCCCAATTACTAATGCTCTGCTCCTCTCCCCCCTTCCCTTCTGAGCAACAGGGACAGACTCTATACCAGAGGCCCGTACCCCATGGCTTACCCCTGGTAAGTCCCCCCCCCCACAAGTATCCAAAGCGGTATACTTGTTTCTCAGGGGAACGACCGCAGGGGATCCCTGCACTGACTGTTTTTTCCCCGTCCCTCTTACAGTTACCCATCTATCTCCAATCTTTGGTGTAAGTAATTCCCTGAAGCTGCTATCTATGACCCCCTCTGCCTCCCGAATGATCCGAAGTTCTTCCAACTCCAGCTCCAGTTCCCTAACTCGGTCTTGGAGGAGCTGGAGATGGCAGCACTTCCTGCAGGTAAAATCAGCAGGGACACTAACGGCATCTCTCACCTCAAACATCCTGCAGGAGGAACATTGCACTCCCTTCCCTGCCATTCCTCTAACTTTCTACCAAGATCTGGCTAACAACTAAATTAAATTTTTTTATATATAAAAAAAATAATTATTAATAACAATAATAAAATATGGTACTTACCTCACACCAAAGGGTATTATTATTAGGTTAGAGGAGGAGGGCGGGTGGGAGACACTACACGTGTAGTGTCTCGGGTTTCCTCTCCACCAGAATTTATTGGTGAGGGTCTTCCCAGAAGTCCACGGGTCGACTTCCTGTTCCCACCTTGAACACTAGAATTTTAAAAAAAAATTTAAAGGAGAAACTTACCTCCCAGAAATCACTTCCGCACTGCCCCCGCTGAAATGGACTAGCCTGCTCCGCTCCTGCTGAAATCGACTTGGCCTGCAAGGTAAGTAAGTTGTTAATCTGTACTCACCTCACCACAGACAGCGACCTTTTAAATGGTCCCCTCTGCCTCGCAGCCCCCGCGCTTTTTCAAAATTCCCGCGCTGATTCTAAGGTCCCAGCTCTCACTCCCGAACTCAACAGCTGACCTGCAAGGTAAGCAAGTTAATCTGTACTCACCTCACCACAGACAGCGACCTTTTAAACGGTCCCCTCTGCCTCGCAGCCCCCGCGCTTTTTCAAAATTCCCGCGCTGATTCTAAGGTCCCAGCTCACACTCCCGAACTCAACAGCTGACCTGCAAGGTAAGCAAGTTAATCTGTCACTCAATGACAGCACGTGGCAATACGGGCCTTGTTTTACTGATCTCTGCCTTGGTCTTAGGCTTCCCCATCAGCATCATCAGCCAGGGCCTTAGCAGGTATCCCCATCCACCAAGAGATAACCCGTCATCCTGGGATGGTTTCAAGTGCATGGGGATCTCCGAGTGCCCCAGGATGTAGCTGTCATGCATGCTCCCTGGGCAACGGGTATACACATGCATGATACGGAGGCGGTGGTCGTACATGATCTGAAGAGTCAGTGAGTGGAACCCCTCTGCTTGTTAATAAAGGGCTTCCTTGATGCCTTGGGGTGCAAAGGGCGACATGCGGGTCATCGATTTCCCCCTGGACCTAGGACATCCCAGCGATGGCAACAAATCCTGCAGCCTGGGGATCTTGGTGGGCCTGGTCCAGCTCAAAAGTGAAAAAGTCTGATGACCGGGCATACAGAGCATCCATCGCTGTAGATTGTGAAATTCCGCACAGGTCCCTGCTTGAGCCCTGCAATGAACCGGTGGCACAAAGGTTGAGTGCAGCGATGACCTTCATGGCCACAGGGAGTGGATGTCCTCCTCCTCTATGCGGGGCCAAGTCCATGAGGACATGGTTTCTCTCCTGAGACGCAGTCATCTGCAGCATATGCTATCCATCTTCTCATTGAATGACCAACAAAGCCTGTATACCTTGGCCCGTCGCTGGCCTCCCCTTCTGGGTCCCTCCTCAGCCTGATGGACTGCCAGGGCTTCAGGGTGTGCGGCAGCACCCTGCACATGTGGTGCTGCCTCCAGCCTGCATTGTCACTGCTGCCTTCTCTGACATCTGGCTGCCTCCGCTGCCACCAGCAACGTGAGGGCAGCCTCTGCAGGATCAACTCCAGCAACCATTTTGGGATCTGCAAGGAATTGGAGAAGGGGATGGATTGACAATCAGTTAGGGTTTCCACCCCGGGACCCTCAAATCCCCCAAGTCTCCCCCACTTTTACATGTGCCACCTTCTCTCAGAGTACCATGCAGCAAGCTAGTTGTGCTGACAAAACTTGCTCTGCACACTCACCCCCCCACTATATCAGGAGCCCTTAGACCCCAGACTCCAGACCTGTGCTGGGAAGATTGGTAAGACCGTGCTCGTGTGCGCTCCCCTGATCCACTCACTTACCATTTAACCGCGGGAGGATCCCCAATGTTGAAGCCCTGCTCTTTAGTGTTTGATAGTTGGCAGCTGCCTCAATGGTGCTGATGCTCCTAGAGTTCAGGCACACTGTTCAGGCATCAAAGTTTGCTTGACATGCAGTACGCTAATCATCCACTGAAACATTGCATGTGAGCCCTCAAGGAAGCTCTTGAGATTTGAGGTGTGTGAAGCGCTATCACAACTAACAAGGCTAATTTCTCAGTTGAAATAGCCTTCAGCTGTGAAGCTAGAGGCTGCTTACAGTCAAAGGGAGTGACATTGACTTTCAGGTGCTGAGCTGCAGCAGGGCTCTGTCCTGGAAGAGTTTGGTAGGTCAGACAGGCTGCAGCTGTGGTTGTCTCTGTTATGGGTCTCCACAATATTTAAAATGGCTTGAAGCCTCATAGATGCAAAGCCCCTCAATCCCCCAGCCTAGGGGTGAATCCCAAATCCCCCGCACTGGGGCAACAGCTCCGGTGGCCTTGAGCTGCATGCCAAAAAATGGAAATGGTTACTCACCTCCTCACTTGCCTTCACCTTTCTGAAAAAGAGTCCAAAAGGACGCGTGCCTGACTTCCCGCTGAAGAGGCGGGTAGTTCCTGGGAGGCCGCTGCATTCAACGTCAATTTCACGAATGAGATTGAAATTAATGCAAATGAGGGTTCGTGATATGCTCACCCTTTTTAGGCGAGATCCGGAACGCACCATCGGGAACGGGCCAGGTGAATTGTAAACTAGTTTGTGCCTGGCGCGTATCTAGATTTTGACCATTCATGTTAGATACCCAAAGCACCCAGATCTGCGCTGGGCGCAACACGGTGGTTAAATCGTGCCCAATGTCCCTTCTTTAGACATGTATGAATTTCAATGGATCTTTAAATTATCAGAAAAGTGCCTCTCTTCACACACTCCCAAGGATGTTGTGTTTGCTTATGCACCTTTACTTTCGAAAGTGGCCTTGCAATTTTAAGTAGTTTGTTCTATGCCATTTCAAATTACAAAATTTCCAGTCAGTTGAACGTTTGATGTATTCCATTTCTGCCCTATCCTTTAATCTCCCACCTCCATTTCACCTACATAAAAGCTAAATTTTGCATTTTCTGATGAAGGGTCAGGACATGAAATGTTCACTCTATTTCTCTCTGCATAGGCGTTATCAGGCCTGCTTAATATTTCCAGCATTTTCAGTTTTTATTTCAGATTCCCAGCATCTGTAGTATTTTGTTTCTTAAGAAGAAATCATTGGATAATGATCAGAAGTGGGAGCGCGATGGTCTCTTCTTTTTTCAGCGAGGAGGCTTTTAATATGAAAGGTGGAATTCTTTCCGTGGCACCTTATCATGCTTCAAGCTGATTGCTCACTTTGTTTATTAATGATAAAATAGGTATTGTGGAGAGGTAGAGTACCCTTTCAAAGAGGTAGGGTACACCTTAAGACCTGATCCTAGGACACCTTTGGGAGAGGTAATGTGTCCTTTGGGATTGTGGATAGTGAACACGAATATGCATAAAACTACATTGGAACTGTCAAGAGAGCTGTCAAGAGAATCTGACCAAAGCAACTTTGTCAAGGAATTTAAACATCTTGCCTTTGAAAGAAAACTGTGTGGACTGTTAAAAAAAATCATTGCTTCACTCTGTCTGTTGACACAAGCCTGAGAATCATCACTATTGGATTTATGCTGGATGACTGATTTCACAATGTTCTATTATCACAGTCTTCCATTTCATAGCTTGATTGGCAGCTCCAAGTGGTTATCGACTCTTTGAAAGGGGAAGATGAATTCCAATGCCTGTTTTATAAGGGATTAAACACTTGAATGAATTATTTGTTTTTATAAGGGATTGTGCAGTTGAAGGAATATATATGTAGTTAACGGGGTTTATGAAAGTGAGCGTTTCTTTCAAACAAAAGTCTGCAAAAGACTCTTAATCTCAGCATGACTCTTAAGGTCTGCCTGTGATGGATACCGGGTGAGTTGTTCTGTTAGATATAAGGACAAAGGATGGTGGGGGGAACGTGAGTTGCCAAATATTGGAACTAAAGTGGCATCGGGGCTATGAAGGGCCACAGGTTGGGTATAGGGTCACAGGTTGACATGGAGGATTTGAGCAGCTATGGGAGTGGGTCGAGGGATATAGGTTGGTATGGAGAATATTCAAGGCCATGGTCGGATGTTCGAGGTCTTGAGTGACATAGGAGTGTGTGGGGAAATGAGGTGTGAGGGCTGGAGAGCTTTTTTTTGTTTCAACGCTTAAAAAAAAACTTTGACAAAGTAGCAATGCACAGTGGCAGATCTTCTGCCCCGCCTCCCTCTGCACTCATTTCAGGTCACTTGACTCCCAGAACATCCTATCACCTGGAACAAAAATCCCAACTTCCAGGGCACTTGCTCCTGGATTGGGTTTGTGAACCCGGGAAATATCATCTACACTCCTGGTCTGGGAGCAAAGCTTCAGGCCTTGGTGTTAAAATGGCATCAGCAGAGAGGCTGACTGATTCTTAGGAAAAGTATCCTCATCTATGTATGAGTTAGGATGTTGGTTCTAAATTGTGAACGGCCAGGTTTATTCTTCATGAGATCTGTACCTCAGGAGGTGACATGTCAGCATCATTAGACTTGCAGTCACAATAGTATTAAGCCATCTAAGGTTCTTGCCCATCCATATTTAATTACTTATTAGGAACCTTTAAAGTCTTCCTGAAATACAGTATTTTAATCTCACAGAAACATTGAGAGGTTGTGTAATTGCAACATGTAAAAATAGAAGAATTACATTCATAACTGATTTAATCAAAATTGGCAGCAGGTAAGATGGGACTTAAGAGGGCAGCATGGCGGTGCAGTGGTTAGCACTGCAGTCTCACGGCGCCGAGATCCCAGGTTCGATCCCAGCTCTGGGTCACTGTCCGTGTGGAGTTTGCACATTCTCCCTGTGTTTGTGTTGGTTTCGCCCCCACAACCCAAAGATGTGCAAGGTAGGTGGATTGAACACGCTAAATTGCCCCTTAATTGGAAAAAATGAATTGGGTCCTCTAAGTTTATAAAAAAAAATTTTTTAAAGATGGGACTTAAGGAGATTGTTTATTCTCAACCTCAGCCAGTCCCAAGAAAGAAATCCAAATCACAATGGAATAAACTAAAATACATTGCTGGAACTCTGTTTCTTGGCTCCTGGATCATTTGTCTCTTAAACCTTACAGTAAATTCAGAGAAAGGCTTCTTTACAAGGGTTTTTTTATCATCTAAAACACTACTTTCAGCTTATAATTCAGTCTGGTTCTTAAATGTCTGTATACTCGTTCATGTGTTTTTATATTACAGCCGCAATAGTCAACCCCATGCTGGGAATCTATTTAAATGGCAATATCCAATTCATTACGGAGGGACAGAGGTTAGCTCACAGGAAGTACTGCATGTCTACTAAATTAAAATGTGGTGTTTTTAAAGCCGAAATGACAGCACTTGTTTAAGATTCAGCCTTGAATGATATTGCTGTAACTGGACCATGTGTGTATCTGAATACCCATCTGTTCCAGAAACATGTCAGAAACCTATCCTCGAAGTTACACTGGAAAAGGACCAATGAGGGGGAGAAAATTGCTCTAACCATGACCGATGATTTATGAGAGGATATTTCTGATTTTATTATATATAACAGCCAACGCCGTCTGAGATCTCTTAGAAAATATGAGGTATTTTAGCTTTCAATCACACTTCAGTTTATGAACATGATAATTAATAAAAACACAGTTGTGGATTATCTCTACTGAGAACATTGCTGTTTTGTTTATTTCAATACCATAGAGCAAAAACGCTCTGGCTTTCATGTGGATCACATTTTTATTCATTACATCAATGATATTTATTTGGCAATTTTTTTTTCATACATAAACCCACGTTTTAAAATTGATATTGTACATTTGACATGCCCTTTCACAATAGACACAGCTTCAAGAGACTTATGCCAAACGCATTGTAGTTCCAGTGTACAGAAATCCCATTGGTTGCAGCATACTAGCAAGATGCATCCCAGTTTGGACAACCTTAACAGAAAAGAAATCAGAACTTGTACACAATCAGCTGACGTACAATAGCAAGTGCACAAAGATGATTATGCATGTTACTTCTTTTCCAAAACTTCCATGGAGTTATGTGCGGACTTAAATGTCAGGGACATCGCCAACATTAAGGAAAGGAGAGTTATAGAGAGTAAAAATTAAATTAGTTTGTTATATAGTCATAAGCCCAATCAAATATCTATATATTTTATATATATATATATATATCTATATATCCTGTTTTATAAACTGGTCAAGTAAGTTAAATATCAGTGCATATTTTTCTTTAGTACGCCTGTAGAACGAATGCTTCAGGATTACACATGTAGAAACTTCACCCATTATAGACCATCAGTGAAACATTACTCAGTTTCAGTGAAGCATTAAAAGCCAAATCATAGCAGTACAGGTGGTATGATCAGGCACAAACTCAATTTGATCTCTAAGTTACTAGTTTTACCATACAATTTACAATATAGTTTTTAAAAATAAATTTAGAGTACCCAATTCATTTTTTACAATTAAGGGGCAATTTAGCACAGTCAATCCACCTACCCTGCACATCTTTGGGTTGTGGGGACGAAGCCCACGCAGACACGGGGAGAATGTGCAAACCCCACACGGACAGTGACCCAGAGCCGGGGTCGAACCTGGGACCTCGGCGCCGTGAGGCCGCAGTGCTAACCCACTGCGCCACCGTGCTGCCCCAATTTACAATATAGTTGACACAGATTTAATTTAATTTCAATGGATAATCTGATGTATTTGGCCGAAAGGATAACTCTTGATGCTGTCCATATTGCATCTGTGTATTGGTGTACAGACAAAAATAACAGCTATATGAGAGAAATATATGAGGCAGAATTTTTACTGACCTGACCCGCAGGGAGCTGGTCAATCAGGAAGCCGGGAAGGGAACGTACAATTCGGGAATCCCCCCATATGTAATGTTGTTTAAACTCCACTGCAGGACCAGTTTGCTTGACAGCCGGGCCTTCAGTCAGGAGGGGAGCTGGTCACTGACGGCCACAGTAACAGCTAAGTCTGTGCTAGGAACAAGGGTCAAGTGGTGGTAACCAGAGGTAGGGGCAAGGCCTGAGGTGTAGTTCCAATGAAGGGGGTCAGTTGAGGGGCACTGCCAATACCGGCGTTGGGAAGTTAGGTCCTCGGGGTTGGGGGTGGATGGTCGGAGGTGCGTGGTAGGGGTGTCAGAGGCTGTGTTAAAGGGGAAGCATTGGGGCCTAGTTGTGGAGGAGAGAGGTTGTTGGGGGGGGGGGGCGCGGGGAGTGGTCCTGTCACAAGACTTAATTCCCGGTGCGGTGTTAAGGGAAACCCTGTCACAAGAGTTAATTCCCGGTGGCATGGGGGGAACCCTGTCACAAGAGTTAATTCATAGTCATGGTTTCAGATCAATGTGAATGAAGAAGATTGACTTCAATTTCAGAAAACTGAGTTTGGGAATACCCAAACACGTTTTCTTTTACTAACACAGAAACAAAATGAGAGCAAAGCTTTTTGAATTATTGTATAATTGCTCTAGCAACTTCAGGAAGAAAATCTTAATGATCTTTTATCAGGAAATGGTGATACTTCAACGCCAATGTAATTAGCTTCATGATAATCTGGGCCTTACTCCAGGGTGACTTGCTAACGTTTTGTCCAAGGCCAAGTGTGCTCCTCAGAGTGGACGCTCCTGAATGCTCCATGACTTGAATGCTGAATCATGGAATGACAGGGTTGCCCTTGCATTTTCCCATATTGTTGAGCTTGTGATTTGAATCATGTTACCATGGGAAGGTACTTACGGGAAGTTACAAAAATGGGGCGAATTAATTAGGGACTATGTTTCCTTCAGGGTGTTACATTTCATGAAAATATTGATGTGAATAGACTGGTGAGCACGACTATATGGCAAGTGACTATTTTTCTATTATTTTACAGTGCAGAAGGAGGCCATTCGGCCCATCGAGTCTGCACCGGCTCCTGGAAAGAGCACCATACCCAAGGTCAACATCTCCACCCTATCCCCATAACCCAGTAACCCCACCCAACACTAAGGGCAATTTTGAACACAAAGGGCAATTTATCATGGCCAATCCACCTAACCTGCACATCTTTGGACTGTGGGAGGAAACCGGAGCACCCGGAGGAAACCCACGCACACACGGGGAGGATGTGCAGACTCCGCACAGACAGTGACCCAAGCCAGAATCGAACCTGGGACCCTGGAGCTGTGAAGCAATTGTGCTATCCACAAGGCTACCGTGCTGCCCTTTCCAGCAATGCGCAAGGAAGCCCATGGGCGGGATTCTCCGTTGGCATGATCCTTTGTTTTGCTGGCAGCGCGCTCACACCCACAGATTTCCTGACGGCTTGGGGTGCCCACAATGGGAAGCCCCATTGGCCGGCTGGCAGGACAGAGTATCCCGCTGCCGGCAGGGGCACCAGAAAACAGGTGCGGCGGGATGGAGAACCTGCCCCATATATTTGGTTGTTAAAACTCTAATAAAGAATAACAAGAGGAAAGTCTAGAAATTATATTTGTGTGCATGGGAGATAGAGGGCAATATAAATGAAAAATAAGTTCTGAATTTGTATTCAGACTTCTAAGTTAGTTTTACAATGGAAGGGGAAGATTTAAGTCTGAAAATACTTATTACTTATTGTCAAAAAATAATCTAAATACAGCATCGATCAGGAAAAAAATGCACAAATGTAATTTTATAACCTGAATAACTGATATATGTAGGGCAGTTCCTAGGCCATTGAATGAGTAGCACTTCTAAAGCTAATTCTGCTTCTCAGTTCATAGGTCCTGCCTGGCCTGCTGAGTATTTCCAGCTTTTCCTGTTTTTATTTCAGATTTCCAAATCAGCAGTATTTCTGCTGCTTTACTGAGGCAAGGTTTGATGCACAAGCTCCGATCTGTGAAATGTGTCTAGAACTATCATAATCATTATATTAAAGGTGCAGGAATATAATGTTGCAAGAGATAAAATGGGAATGGAAATAGAGAGATTTGACAGTTCAGGTTGTTACCGAAAGCGTAGCAGAATTGTAACCTGAACTCATATATATTTATGAAGCAAATATTCAGCAGGTTGCACAGGTTTACAGTGTCTTCATGAGCAGGGTCATTTTACAAGACACAGGCACACCCTACAAACCTGCATAAAGTGTACTGTTTGCATCGTTAATATTTTATAGTTTAGATGGGGTAGAGGGAGACCTTTTCTGCTGTCAATCACGGGGTTTAAATGGCTGTTGTCACCTTTCCAATTAATAACTCTGTTTAGAAATGAGAAGTAAGGATTATAAAGTCTCCAAAAGCAAAACTAACATGAATTTGTCAAAACTCTGTGGTATGCCAATTGCAATTACATTACAATTTCTGACAAATATCGATTAACTGCATCTCCAGATTGCCACAAAAAGACCTGCGGTCCAGTCTGCTTCTTTGCCAATGCTATGCTAAAACTGTATTAAATTATGTTTCTTTTCTACTAAATGGTTCATAGACACAAAATACCTTTTCGTGAAAGTACAAATCTTACTTTCCACCCTTGTCAGCAAATCGCTACAAAGTGTGGCCCTCGTGCTCCACAAGAAGGTTTGCACCAATCTACGTTCTGAAGTACGTAAAGTGACTGTGCTGAAATACTTTCAACAAACGTATGATCAGTTTCAGTGGAATCCTGATTAAGAAATTCAGCTTTTGTTCCGCCTACAGACATTTATTTTCCTATTTTAATTACATTTGTAGAAAATGTCCTAAGAATACTAAAGGGAGCATTGCATGGACCTATGTACAAAAGTTTTGGCATAAAGCCTGCATAGGCATTACCAAGAACTCCTATAGAATATTTCATTTATCCTATAAGGTGGTATTGGATTTAAATTATAAGACTCTAAAGTGGTTATATATGATTTATGAATAGTTTGACCTACTGGATATTTGGTAGCTGTTGACCTTTGTTTCTTTGTCAAATCACATGTGTCACATTTTAGAATGCGTTATTTGAACAGACTGTATACATTTTATAGACTACTATAATTTCAGCGCTATTATATTGAGCTTTCTAAAGAGCTTTGTCTCCCTGGCCTACTAAATTCTGGCGATGGCCCTGGCAGAGACAGGTGCAAGTTCACAAATGCAAAGAAATGACTGCAGTGAGTTCTCAGAGTTATATACTAGACCTACAACACATACACATAGCTAAAACACTAAAACATGAGGAAGATACAGACAAAAACGTTCTCATTTTTACATAGAGGCAGGTAAACATTATACATTGCAGAATAATGCCAATTATGTTCATCTTTAAGCATTTCTCAAAAGACAATTCCATATCCTACCTATAAGATCTTAACTTAACAAAAAAGGGCAAAAAAACCCTTTGTTTAATTGGAATATTTAAAATGAATGTTCTTGATATTCAGTTCTGTGGAGCTCAGAATGCAAATTTCATACGTACATTCTAATGGAGCTGCCAAGTTTGAACTGAAAGAAACAACAAGCACCTCCTTGGATGTTCTGTGGCTTCCTGGGTCTGCTTTTTTGCCACCAAGCAGGTTTAACAGACTTTGGTTCCTTTGAAGGATGAGGCTTGAACCTGATCGTTAACTCAAGTTTCTGCTGTACAGTTTGTAAGAATGCACAGTCTTTTAATGAAAATCCCATTATAGTGGAGGAATGATTATCCAGAAAATAAATGCGGAGCAGAAAACATGACGGATGTTCAAAATTCATAATGGGAGTATTAGAGGATTAATAGATGAACTTCAACAAGTTAACTTTGATCTGTTTGAACTTTTCACATGTTCGTATGCACTCCTGCTCATGTGATAGCTATAACTGTGGGAAATGGATATGAAGGTGGTTCACCTGACAGCGAATTCGCTAAAAGATTGCACCATGCTCCTCCAAGTTGGTCTTGAGGTGAACTCATTTCATGTTGAAGCTATTGGTGCCATGTTTAGATTGCCCACTGGAGGTCAGACTTAAGCAAACCCTTGATCTCTGTAGACAAGTATAGGCAAGCCCAAAGATCGATTTCAGATGCAAGCTCTAAGTGATCAGGTTAACATGTTACAGAGGAGACCAACAGAAAGGGACAATGTTCACTTGTCATTCAAAGAATCATTGCCAAGTAATTCTCAAAATGCCTATAAAAGTCTAGACTAAGGAAGCAGAATGCTTAAAACTCTTGTTCAGCTCGGTGGGATGTTTTGATGATCAGTTGCCATCATTTGTTGGACTTTTCTAGTCCTCTCGGGAGGTTTTATTCACCCACAGCGAGAGCTACAGCCACCAAATTTCTGCTGGCAATTAGTAGTTACAATTTTTCAATAATCATCTTGCATTTTTGATTTTTATAAAAGGACTGGATTAATGGGCTGAGCTTTTTTCAGTGGGGATGTAAACGGATGCTATTAGATTGGCTACCTGTAGTACACTCCACCAGGCATTTTCATTCCGTTAGAATCACTGAAAAGGAGGATTGACGTAAGGGGAAGGTGATCCAATACGTAAGTAAGTCCCACCAAAGTTAAAAATTCTAGCAAATTAGTCCTAAAATGCTCTCATTTCTATTGTCAATAATTTTATTTGATAACATATCAATGTAGTATCTTGGGACATGTTTTGTTTATTTATTTTTTTAAATTCCAATTAAGGGGCAACTTAGCGTGGCTAATCCGCCTACCCTGCACATCTTTGGGTTGTGGGGGTGAGACCCACACAGACCGGGGGAGAATGTGCAAAATTCACACACACAGTGACCCGGGGCTGGGATCGAACCCAGGTCCTCGGCATCATGAGGCAGCAGTGCTAACCACTGTGCTACCATGCCACCCTTGGGATATGTTTTATTTCACCAATGGTGTTATTATAAATGCAAGTAGTTTGTTGTTGTATGGAAAAATAATTAACAACATGAAGGGTGTGCTGCTCCTCAGACAATTAAAACAGCTCTGTTTATTAAGACAATATACTATAAAGTGGCTCGATTTTCCTCCATTTTCTAATTATAGTAGAACAGCGAATACCGCTATATTTTCGCATTTGTTTTTTAATAGAACTATTGGGTAGAGAAAAATATATTGCAAAATGATATAAAAGGAGGAAGTCCAAACCTGATCACCAGCTGTGTTTATTTAATGTAAGGATCAGCCTGGATGCAGAACAATGGCTGGGAACCTCCTCACAGCTGCTCCGGCTCCTGCGCTTTCTGCCACACTTTGTATGTTGCATCATCAGAGCAGGAGCAGCTCCTCGGAAATCCCTAGCCCATGTTTGACAATTCATCGTGAAACTATGCAAAGATATTTAAATGCAAGGAATTAAAACAAGACAGGAAATAGCTCCCATCGAAATAATTATTCAGATCTTCTTTAAGTTGTATTGACATTAATATTCAGCTCTGACATTTACAATTGCAGTGGAAACAGCATTTTATATATAATGCAAGCTACAATAGGCACAATGCATATTTTACAGGCAAACATGAGGTCAAAGGCCATTCAGGTTTCAATGAACAAATGGATACTCTATAGGGTTTTGGTTGTTTAACCAGTGATTTTTAAAAATCCTTGATTTTAGTAAATAAAAGATACTCTTTTCACATGAAATGGTACAAAAATATGCAAAAATAACATAACTACTTGGATGAATCTGTACATTCTTGTTTAAAATGACACTTTTAGTGCATTTACAGTTTAAACTTTTTAACATTGTATAATCAGTACAATAACATGACTGACTATTGTACAGCATCTCTCCTTTTGCAACATCTCAAATCTCTGTACAATAAAATACTTCCTTGAAGTATCTGTTGTTCCGTAGCATCGTTACTGAATGTATTTGGAAATGGGAACATAATAATAAAGAAGTGGAAATGCGAGAGATAGTGTTGGGCACAACTAGCTATTCTGATTCATCGTTATCACTGTAAGGTGAGTTCTGTATGCAGTTTTAAAATGATATTAAAAAAACAGCAAACAAAAAGGGCTACGGATGGAAGTTGATTTCTGCATGGCAATTCTAATCTTCTCTATTCCCATCTAAACAAAGCATTGTCCATTGAAGTTAACACAAGAAATCAGAACAAACTGATTTAGTCAATGTAAAAGGAATGGCATGATTTCACATGATGGCTGCTGCAAATACCTCATTAAGAATAATGGCATGTCATTGTATACTTCTAGCTTTGCTTCAGAATTTTACTGATTCGATGTATTTGCTGATTTATTGTGACTGAAAATTTAACATTGGTTCAAATTTATAGAGGGGAGGATAAACCTGAATAATGGTCGCACACTAGATTTTAAAAAACGCTGCCAGGACAGGTTTACTATTCCTTCTTTATGCTCTCTCAGCCATACAAACCATTGTGTACACGTGTGTACAGCAGCCTTGTTGATCATGTGGCTTTAAGTGAAGTAGGAGTGAGTACAGTTCAGAAAGCGCAAAGATAGAGGAAGGAATCTTCAGGGGAAGCAAAGAACCAGCAGACGTATTTGCGTGTGACAATAGTTGTTTCTGTTACACTGCAGGCTTTTTAAAAATTCAAACCTCTCATTTGATTGCTGTCACTGGCCGCCTAAAAATCCATCAGGTGGCTTTACCGAATCACATGAGCACCTGGTTTCTTGTATCAGGGAGCCGCAGCCCCATGAGGCCTCCACAAACAAGGACGGTGGATGCCAGTAGGATTGGGATTGCTTTGGTTATACCAACCAAAGAACCAAAAATGAGATTTCCGAGTACCGTTGCTGCTTTACACAGGGCATTCAAGAATCCGAATCCTGTCGCTCTGTTAAAAAAAAGGGTTTATCAATTTCAACGAAAGGCATTTATTTTTCCTGAGAAGTGAAGCAGGCACATAATGCACGCTGTAAATATCAAGCGATTATTCTGGTCATTTTCCCAAGACTGAGTCACATCTATAATTTTTCAGAGAAAAAGTAAGTTTAAAAATTGGATGTTTTAATCAATGTAAAGCCAGATTTTAATCAAATGGGGAAAAACTAGGAGGCCTTTGTTCAGATTATGTCAGCTGCACCACCTCATTGTCAATTGTCATGACTGTGGGATCGATTTTCCTGAGTGGCGCAAACCAGGCAGGGTGATGGGCAAATGGAGCAAGGAACCTGACTTATTTTGAAGATTGGGCTATATTTAAAATTCAAGAGGGAGCTGTAGACAAGTTAATAGCAGGATTTTCAGTTTAACCATGCATTCAATTTGAACATTTTTTGGGGGTGTTATTTTCTGTGATGGATTCCGTTTGCGATGCAACAGGTTTGGTAATGGAAAGGTAGTTGTCCCGCTGGGCCAAATGAGAAGCTAGAGACACGCTCTTTTCCCTAGAAAAAGAGGCACAAGCAAATTCCGGAACAGGCCTGCGATAAATAACTAGACCATCAAATTCAAAGGCCATCATTCCTAGGCCATGGTGCAGTGGCACAATAAACTCCTTGGCCTTATCCAGATGGCAAAGGTCCAAATTACACCTTATTATCTCTGTTGCTTATGCTGAGACCCTGGGCGGGACTCTCCGTCCCACCCGCCCCAATTTCCTGCGTGCGCACCCTCGCCGGCAGCGGGATTCTCCGTCCCGCCAGCCCCATTTTCCCGCACGGCGCACCCTTGCCGGCAGCAGGATTCTCCGTCCCTCCCGCCCCATTTTCCCGCGCGGCGAACCCTCGCCGGCAGCGGGATTCTCCGTCCCGCCAGCCCCGTTTTCCCACGCGGTGCACCCTCGCCAGCAGCGGGATTCTCCGCCCGCCCGCCCCGTTTTCCCGCGCGGCGCACCCTCGCCGGAAGCGGGATTCTCCGCCCGCCCGCCCGCCCCGTTTTCCTGCGCACGCACCCTCGCCGGCAGCGGGATTCCCGGTCCCGCCCGCCACGTTTTCCTGCGCGGTGCACCCTCGCTGGCAGCGGGATTCTCCGTCCCACCCTCCCCATTTTCCTGCTCGGTGCACCCTCGCCGGCAGCGGGATTCTCCGCCCCGTTTTCCCGCGCGGCGCAGCCTCTCCGTCAGCGGGATTCTTCGCCCGCCCCATTTTCCTGCGCACGCACCCTCGCCGGCAGCGGGATTCCCGGTCCCGCCAGCCCCGTTTTCCCACACGGTGCACCCTCGCCGGCAGCGGGATTCTCCGTCCCTCCGCCCCTTTTTCCAGCACGGTGCACCCTCGCCGGCAGCGGGATTCTCCGTCCCGCCCGCCCCGTTTTCCCACGCGGTGCACCCTCGCCGGCAGCGGGATTCTCCGTCCCACCCGCCCCATTTCCCTGCGCGGTGCACACTCGCCGGCAGCGGGATTCTCCGTCCCGCCCGCCCCGTTTTCCAGCTCAGTGCACCCTTGCCGGCAGCGGGATTCTCCGTCCCGCCAGCCCCGTTTTCCCACGCGGTGCAGTCTCGCCGGCAGCGGGATTCTCCATCCCGCCCGCCCCGTTTTCCCACGCGGTGCACCCTCACCGGCAGCGGGATTCTCCGTCCCGCCAGCCCCGTTTTCCCACGCGGTGCACTCTCGCCGGCAGCGGGATTCTCCATCCCGCCCGCCCCGTTTTCCCACGCGGTGCACCCTCTCCGGCAGCGGGATTCTCCATCCCGCCCGCCCCGTTTTCCCACGCGGTGCACCCTCACCGGCAGCGGGATTCTCCATCCCGCCCGCCCCGTTTTCCTACGCGGTGCACCCTCACCGGCAGCGGGATTCTCCATCCCGCCCGCCCCGTTTTCCCACGCGATGCACCCTCACCGGCAGCGGGATTCTCCATCCCGCCCGCCCCGTTTTCCCGCACGGTGCACCCTCACCGGCAGCGGGATTCTCCGTCCCGCCAGCCCCGTTTTCCCACGCGGTGCACCCTCACCGGCAGCGGGATTCTCCATCCCGCCCGCCCCGTTTTCCCGCACGGTGCACCCTCACCGGCAGCGGGATTCTCCGTCCCGCCAGCCCCAATTTACAGAATTTTTTACAGAATTTGCAGTGCAGTAGAAGCCATTCGGCCCATCGAGTCTGCACCGGCTCTTGGAAAGAGCACCCTACCCAAGCCCACACATCCACCCTATCCCCATAACCCAGTAACCCCACCCAACACTAAGGGCAATTTTGGACACTAAGGGCAATTTAGCATGGTTAATCCACCTAACCTGCACATCTTTGGACTGTGGGAGGAAACCGGAGCAAACCCTGGAGCTGTGAAGCAAATTTGCTAACCATTGTGCTACCGTGCTGCGCGGTGCACCCTCGCCGGCAGCGGGATTCTCCATCCCGCCAGCCCCGTTTTCCTGCGTGCGTACCCTCGCCGGCAGCGGGATTCTCCATCCCGCCAACCCCATTTTCCCACGCGGTGGACCCTCGCCGGCAGCGGGATTCACCGTCCCGCCAGCACCGTTTTCCCGCGCAGTGCACCCTCACCGGCAGCGGGATTCACCGTCCCGCCAGCCCCGTTTTCCCACGCGGCGCACCCTCGCCGGCAGCGGGATTCACCGTCCCGCCAGCCCCATTTTCCTGCGTGTGCACCCTCGCCGGCAGCGGGATTCTCCGTCCCGCCCGCCCCATTTTCCCGCGCAGCGAACCCTCACCGGCAGCGGGATTCTCCGTCCCGCCCGCCCCATTTTACCACGCGGTGCACCCTCGCCGGCAGCGGGATTCTCCGTCCCGCCCGCCCCATTTTCCTGCGTGTGCACCCTCGCCGGCAGCGGGATTCTCCGTCCCGCCCGCCCCATTTTCCCACGCGGTGCACCCTCGCCGGCAGCGGGATTCTCCGTCCCGCCCGCCCCATTTTCCCACGCGGTGCACCCTCGTCGGCAGCGGGATTCTCCGTCCCGCCAGCCCCGTTTTCCTGCGTGTGCACCCTCGCCGGCAGCGGGATTCTCCGTCCCGCCCGCCCCATTTTCCCACGCGGTGCACCCTCGCCGGCAGCGGGATTCTCCGTCCCCTCCGCCCCTTTTTCCAGCATGGTGCACCCTCGCCGGCAGCGGGATTCTCCGTCCCGCCAGCCCCGTTTTCCTGCGTGTGCACCCTCGCCGGCAGCGCGATTCTCCGTCCCGCCCGCCCCATTTTCCCGCGCAGCGAACCCTCACCGGCAGCGGGATACTCCGTCCCGCCAGCCACGTTTTCCTGCGTGTGCACCCTCGCCGGCAGCGGGATTCTCCGTTCCGCCCGGCCCATTTTCCCGCGCGGCGCACCCTCGCCGGCAGCAGGATTCTCTGTCCCGCCCACCCCATTTTCCCGCGCGGCGAACCCTCACCGGCAGCGGGATTCTCCGTCCCACCAGCCCCGTTTTCCTGCGTATGCACCCTCGCCAGCAGCGGGATTCTCCGCCCCACCCGCCCCATTTTCCCGCGCGGTGCTCCCTCGCCGGCAGCGGGATTCTCCGTCCCGCCCGCCCCGTTTTCCCGCGCGGCGAACCGTCACAGGCAGCGGGATTCTCCGTCCCGCCAGCCCCGTTTTACTGCGTGTGCACCCTCGCCGGCAGCGGGATTCTCCGTCCCACCCGCCCCATTTTCCCGCGCGGCGAACCCTCGCCGGCAGCGGGATTCTCCATCCCGCCAGCCCCGTTTTCCCACGCGGTGCACCCTCGCCGGCAGCGGGATTCTCCGCCCGCCCGCCCCGTTTTCCCGCGCGGCGCACCCTCGCCGGCAGCGGGATTCTCCGCCCGCCCGCCCGCCCCGTTTTTCTGCGCACGCACCCTTGCCGGCAGCGAGATTCCCGGTCCCGCACGCCACGTTTTCCTGCGCGGTGCACCCTCGCTGGCAGCGGGATTCTCCGTCACGCCAGCCCCGTTTTCCCACGTGGTGCACCCTTGCCGGCAGCGGGATTCTCCGTCCCGCCCGCCCCGTTTTCCTGTGCGGTGCACCCTCGCTGGCAGCGGGATTCTCCGTCCCACCCGCCCCATTTCCCCGCGCGGCGCACCCTCGCCGGCAGCGGGATTCTCCGCCCCGTTTTCCCGCGCGGCGCAGCCTCGCCGGCAGCGGGATTCTCCGTCCCGCCCGCCCCGTTTTCCTGTGCGGTGCACCCTCGCTGGCAGCGGGATTCTCCGTCCCACCCGCCCCATTTTCCCGCGCGGCGCACCCTCGCCGGCAGCGGGATTCTCCGCCCTGTTTTCCTGCGCACGCAGCCTCGCCGGCAGCGGGATTCCCGGTCCCGCCATCCCCGTTTTCCCACGCGGTACACCCTCCCTGGCAGCGGGATTCTCCGTCCCGCCAGCCCCGTTTTCCCACACGGTGCACCCTCGCCGGCAGCGGGATTCTCCGTCCCCCCGCCCCTTTTTCCAGCACGGTGCACCCTCGCTGGCAGCGGGATTATCCGTCCCGCCATCCCCGTTTTCCCACGCGGTGCACCCTCGCCGGCAGCGGGATTCTCCGTCCCACCCGCCCCATTTTCCTGCGCACGCACCCTCGCCGGCAGCGGGATTCCCGGTCCCGCCCGCCACGTTTTCCTGCGCACGCACCCTCGCTGGCAGCGGGATTCCCGGTCCCGCCCGCCACGTTTTCCTGCGCGGTGCACCCTCGCTGGCAGCGGGATTCTCCGTCCCACCCGCACCATTTTCCCGCGCGGCGCACCCTCGCCGGCAGCGGGATTCTCCGCCCCGTTTTCCCGCGCGGCGCAGCCTCTCCGGCAGCGGGATTCTCCGCCCGCCCGCCCGCCCCGTTTTCCTGCGCACGCACCCTCGCGGGCAGCGGGATTCCCGGTCCCGCCAGCCCCGTTTTCCTGCGCGGTGCACCCTCCCTGGCAGCGGGATTCTCCGTCCCGCCAGCCCCGTTTTCCCACACGGTGCACCCTCGCCGGCAGCGGGATTCTCCGTCCCGCCAGCCCCGTTTTCCCACACGGTGCACCCTCGCCGGCAGCGGGATTCTCCGTCCCCCCGCCCCTTTTTCCAGCACGGTGCACCCTCGCCGGCAGCGGGATTATCCGTCCCGCCATCCCCGTTTTCCAACGCGGTGCACCCTCGCCGGCAGCGGGATTCTCCGTCCCACCCGCCCCATATTCCCACGCGGTGCACCCTCGCCGGCAGCGGGATTCTCCGTCCCACCCGCCCCATTTTCCTGCGCGGTGCACCCTCGCCGGCAGCGGGATTCTCCGTCCCACCCGCCCCATTTTCCCACGCGGTGCACCCTCGCCGGCAGCGGGATTCTCCGTCCCACCCGCCCCATTTTCCCACGCGGTGCACCCTCGCCGGCAGCGGGATTCTCCGTCCCACCCGCCCCATTTTCCTGCGCAGTGCACCCTCGCCGGCAGCGGGATTCTCCGTCCCACCCGCCCCGTTTTCCAGCTCGGTGCACCCTTGCCGGCAGCGGGATTCTCCGTCCCGCCAGCCCCGTTTTCCCACGCGGTGCACCCTCGCCGGCAGCGGGATTCTCCGTCCCGCCCGCCCCTTTTTCCCGCATGGCGCACCCTCACCGGCAGCGGGATTCTCCATCCCGCCCGCCCCGTTTTCCTGCGCGGTGCACCCTCGCCGGCAGCGGGATTCACCGTCCCGCCAGCCCCGTTTTCCCACACGGTGCACCCTCGCCGGCAGCGGGATTCTCCATCCCGCCAGCCCCGTTTTCACACGCGGTGCACCCTCGCCGGCAGCGGGATTCTCCGTCCCGCCCGCCCCATTTTCCCACGCGGTGCACCCTCGCCGGCAGCGGGATTCTCCGTCCCGCCAGCCCCGTTTTCCTGCGTGTGCACCCTCGCCGGCAGCGGGATTCTCCGTCCCGCCAGCCCCGTTTTCCTGCGTGTGCACCCTCGCCGGCAGCGGGATTCTCCGTCCCGCCAGCCCCGTTTTCCTGCGTGTGCACCCTCGCCGGCAGCGGGATTCTCCGTCCCGCCCGCCCCATTTTCCCGCACGGCGCACCCTCGCCGGCAGCAGGATTCTCCGTCCCGCCCGCCACATTTTCCTGCGTGTGCACCCTCGCCGGCAGCGGGATTCTCCGTCCCGCCAGCCCCGTTTTCCCGCGCAGCGAACCCTCACCGGCAGCGGGATTCTCCGTCCCGCCAGCCCCGTTTTCCTGCATGTGCACCCTCGCCGGCAGCGGGATTCTCCATCCCGCCAGCCCCGTTTTCCCGCGCGGCGAACCCTCGCCGGCAGCGGGATTCACCGTCCCGCCAGACCCATTTTCCTGCGTGTGCACCCTCGCCGGCAGCGGGATTCTCCGTCCCGCCCGCCACATTTTCCTGCGTGTGCACCCTCACCGGCAGCGGGATTCTCCGTCCCCTCCGCCCCTTTTTCCAGCACGGTGCACCCTCGCCGGCAGCGGGATTCTCCGTCCCGCCAGCCCCGTTTTCCTGCGTGTGCACCCTCGCCGGCAGCGCGATTCTCCGTTCTGCCCACCCCATTTTCCCGCGCAGCGAACCCTCACCGGCAGCGGGATTCTCCGTCCCGCCCGCCACATTTTCCTGCGTGTGCACCCTCACCGGCAGCAGGATTCTCTGTCCCGCCCACTCCATTTTCCCGCATGGCGCACCCTCACCGGCAGCGGGATTCTCTGTCCCGCCCGCCCCATTTTCCCGCGCGGTGCTCCCTCGCCGGCAGCGGGATTCTCCGTCCCGCCAGCCCCGTTTTCCCGCGCGGCGAACCCTCACAGGCAGCGGGATTCTCCGTCCCGCCAGCCCCGTTTTCCTGCGTGTGCACCCTCGCCGGCAGCGGGATTCTCCGTCCCACCCGCCCCATTTTCCCGCGCACGCACCCTCGCCGGCAGTGGGATTCCCCGTCCCACCAACCACATTGTCCTGCGCGGTGCACCCTCGCCGGCAGCGGGATACTCCGTCCCACCCGCCCCATGTTCCCGCGCGGCGCACCCTCGCCGGCAGCGGGATTCTCCGTCCCGCCTGCCCCATTTTCCCGCGCGGCGCACCCTTGC
The DNA here is from genome assembly GCF_047496885.1 of Scyliorhinus torazame. Taxonomy (NCBI): domain Eukaryota; kingdom Metazoa; phylum Chordata; class Chondrichthyes; order Carcharhiniformes; family Scyliorhinidae; genus Scyliorhinus; species Scyliorhinus torazame. The sequence goes on from NC_092715.1 coordinate 66,308,225, forward strand.
CGGCAGTGGGATTCCCCGTCCCGCCAGCCCCATTTTACCACGCGGTGCACCCTTGCCGGCAGCGGGATTCTCCGTCCCGCCAGCCCCGTTTTCCTGCGTGTGCACCCTCGCCGGCAGCGGGATTCTCCGTCCCGCCAGCCCCGTTTTCCTGCGTGTGCACCCTCGCCGGCAGCGGGATTCTCCGTCCCGCCAGCCCCGTTTTCCTGCGTGTGCACCCTCGCCGGCAGCGGGATTCTCCGTCCCGCCCGCCCCATTTTCCCGCACGGCGCACCCTCGCCGGCAGCAGGATTCTCCGTCCCGCCCGCCACATTTTCCTGCGTGTGCACCCTCGCCGGCAGCGGGATTCTCCGTCCCGCCAGCCCCGTTTTCCCGCGCAGCGAACCCTCACCGGCAGCGGGATTCTCCGTCCCGCCAGCCCCGTTTTCCTGCATGTGCACCCTCGCCGGCAGCGGGATTCTCCATCCCGCCAGCCCCGTTTTCCCGCGCGGCGAACCCTCGCCGGCAGCGGGATTCACCGTCCCGCCAGACCCATTTTCCTGCGTGTGCACCCTCGCCGGCAGCGGGATTCTCCGTCCCGCCCGCCACATTTTCCTGCGTGTGCACCCTCACCGGCAGCGGGATTCTCCGTCCCCTCCGCCCCTTTTTCCAGCACGGTGCACCCTCGCCGGCAGCGGGATTCTCCGTCCCGCCAGCCCCGTTTTCCTGCGTGTGCACCCTCGCCGGCAGCGCGATTCTCCGTTCTGCCCACCCCATTTTCCCGCGCAGCGAACCCTCACCGGCAGCGGGATTCTCCGTCCCGCCCGCCACATTTTCCTGCGTGTGCACCCTCACCGGCAGCAGGATTCTCTGTCCCGCCCACTCCATTTTCCCGCATGGCGCACCCTCACCGGCAGCGGGATTCTCTGTCCCGCCCGCCCCATTTTCCCGCGCGGTGCTCCCTCGCCGGCAGCGGGATTCTCCGTCCCGCCAGCCCCGTTTTCCCGCGCGGCGAACCCTCACAGGCAGCGGGATTCTCCGTCCCGCCAGCCCCGTTTTCCTGCGTGTGCACCCTCGCCGGCAGCGGGATTCTCCGTCCCACCCGCCCCATTTTCCCGCGCACGCACCCTCGCCGGCAGTGGGATTCCCCGTCCCACCAACCACATTGTCCTGCGCGGTGCACCCTCGCCGGCAGCGGGATACTCCGTCCCACCCGCCCCATGTTCCCGCGCGGCGCACCCTCGCCGGCAGCGGGATTCTCCGTCCCGCCTGCCCCATTTTCCCGCGCGGCGCACCCTTGCCGGCAGTGGGATTCCCCGTCCCGCCAGCCCCATTTTACCACGCGGTGCACCCTTGCCGGCAGCGGGATTCTCCGTCTCGCCAGCCCCGTTTTACTGCGTGTGCACCCTCGCCGGCAGCGGGATTCTCCATCCCGCCAACCACATTTTCCCACGCCGTGCACCCTCGCCGGCAGCGTGATTCTCCGTCCCGCCAGCCCCGTTTTCCTGCATGTGCACCCTCGCCGGCAGCGGGATTCTCCGTCCCGCCCGCCCCATTTTCCCGCGTGGTGCACCCTCGCCGGCAACGGGATTCTCCGTCCCACCCGCCACATTTTCCTGCGTGCGTACCCTCGCCTGCAGCGGGATTCTCCGTCCCGCCATGAGGAAAGAGAGCGGACAGGTTGGGGAAGAGAGTACTAACTCCCACTCAGGTTCAAGAGATAGCCTGAGGCACGCAGCAAGGACACATAGGGTGGTGAGGCTGCAGGCCAAGTACAGCAGGATGTCTGCCTCTTTCTCACATCTTTTCTCTTCCCACAAGCAAATTCACATACTGGCAATATGACAGTACTGCAGTGTTTTGCACTCATGTACAACTATGTAACCTCCTAGTTTCTTGTCTCTTATCCTGCTCTTCCCTTTTAGGTTGAATCCTATGAGTTTAACTCTGCTGTAAAAGAGATGGAGAGAGCCAGCCACTGTTGTAAAGCTGCACTAACTCTCTAGCTCCATCCTTCCCAAGCACTAGCTAGAAACTAGATACAGTGGCTTGGAAAGGTGGACTGGGTGGATCACTCAGCACGAGTGAGTGGGTACTGGTGGTCTGGAAGATGGCGGCTAGTGGGCAAACTCGGGCCCAACTCGGAGGATGCACCGTGGCAGCACGGCAGCACAGTGGTTAGCACAGTTGCTTCTCAGCTCCAGGGTCCCAGGTTCTCTTCCCCGCTGGGTCACTGTCTGTGCGGAGTCTGCACATTCTCCCCGTGTTTGCATAGGTTGCCTCCGGGTGCTCCGGTTTCCCCCCACAGTCCAAAGATGTGTAGGTTAGGTGGCTATGCTAAATTGCTCTTAGTGTCCAAAAAAGGATAGGTGGGGGAACGGGGATAGGGGGGAGGTGTTGGGATGGGGTGGAGGTGTGGGCTTGGGTAGGGTGTTCTTTCCAAGGGCTGGTGCAGATTCGATGGGCCGAATGGCTTCCTTCTGCACTGTAAATTCTATGATTCTATAATTCTATGATTGGCCCTGATCAATGCACAGTGATAGGGCAGGGTAGTGGGCCTGGGTCGAGTCCTCTTTGTAGGGTCAGTGCAGACTTGATAGGCCGAATGGCCTCTGTTATAACCTTCCCAGATCCTATTGGCTGGGGACAATTAGTTGAACAATTGATGCTGAACTCTGTGTTAAGCATCGCCTGGCGTGACTCAGGAGATCCACTCTGGCGTGGCAATCACTCCTCATAATCCTTGGGGAATATGGGGCGCTATTTTCCCAAAAAGGAACAAGTCCCATAGCGAGGGTGTTTATCCGCATGTTTCCTGGCGCTCACAGTGCTGAGAAATACATGGCTATTCAACGTGACTCGCGTAGTAAAAGGGGGCTGTACATAGCCCCGTTTTGTACAGTGCAGAGCTCCGCTCGTCGGAACTCCCCAGTGCAGTGAGAGATCGGGGTGACATTGTTAAATGGTGCCCCGATCTCCAAGGCTCCCGAAGTGATCCTCGACCTCTCCCCAGCCCAAATAAACTATGTGAGGTCTCCGGCCCCTCCTTAACACCCACACAGGCCACCCCTGGCCTGATCATGTGTGTGCAAAAAATGCCATCTTGGAAGTGCCAGCCTGGTACCCTGGCAGTGCCCATGCCAGCTGGAAGTGCCAAGTAGGCACCTTGGCAGTGCCTGGCTGGCACCTAGGTGGCACTGCCAGGGTTCCTAGGTGACACCAGCATACAGCTGGGTGCCTCCAATCTCCTGAGAGACCCCCACAAGTGCCATTCCATCTGGTCACCGTGTGTGACCAGTAATGAACGGCATTCACCCAAGGTCTCTGAGGCAAAGGGGATGAATCCCAAAGTATCAGGCACCTCAGGAATCTGCTCATTGCAGTGAGGCTAACTGTCCTGCAGCTTTGCCAAAATGTGGTTTACATCGCAACATCTCGCGAGATCGCGTGTGAACCCGCGAGGCCTTGTGAGCCGGGTAGATTCCGGGAGCGAAGTCTCCCAACTTTTATCCACCATGCTGCGCCGCCTGGAGCTTGTTTTACGGCACAGCGTGGACATTGGATCGTGTCTATGAGCTCCCCCGATGACGAGGGGATAGGGCAATCATTAGCAGTGCAGCTGTACAAATAGAGCTGACCAGTGTGATACCGGCTAGAGAGGGAACCAGTTGTGAACTACTGGCCCTGTGCACATATTGCTGTCAATTATGTTACTTTCTGTTTGACCCTACAAACTTGTGCTGGATTCTTCCTCACAAAAGCCTCCTTCTTTATTTTAGGGATTCTATGGAGATGCAGCCTTTAGTGATCCTGTCTTTAAAGTACTCTCCCCAGCATTGCCTGAATAATTGGCCTATTGTCTAAAAGCTGTCACAACAAGTTGGAGTGAATTGAAGACAACAATGAAATTGGAAAATGGATAGGCTTTATAACAGGTGTCTGATCCACTACCAACCAGCCTGAAAACCCCCCTCTCCCTGCTGAAAATGAAATTCATCCTTCCCCCACTCATGTGGACAGTGTCCAACATTCCCAGATCAGGATGGAAACATCTCAAAATGCCTTCTATTGGAGAACATAGATTCATAGAATGACACAGCACACAGAGGCCATTTGGCCCATTGCGCCTCTGCTGACTGTTTGATCGAGCTATCCAATCAGTCCTATCTCCCTGGCCTTTCCCCGCAGCCCTGCAACATTGTCCCCTTCAAGTACTAACCAATTCTATTTTGAAAGTCATTATTGAATGGATTTGCATCACCCTTTTGGGCAGTGAATTCCAGAGGGATCAAATATTGCTTTTGATTCATTTGCCAATTACCGTAAATCTGTGTCTGCTGTCAGCGGAAATAGTTGCTGCTTATTTACATTATCAAAACCGTTCCTATCAAAACCATTCATGATTTTGAACAGCTCTCTCAATTCTCTCCTTAACCTGCTATGCTCTTAGCCAGTTTCTCCAGTTGCTCCACATAATCAAACTCCTGCACTGAAAGCACTAGCAACAGCGCCGCTCCCGATAGCTCCGGGGAAATACTCAGGGAGTCCGGTAATAATAGCTTCATTGAAGATCTGGAGGCAGGTTCGCCAACACTTCGGTTTGGGGGCAGGGTGAATGAAAATGCCGATTCGGGGGAACCACAGATTTGAGCCAGGGAGGTGGGATGGAAATTTCCGGAATTGGGAAGAGAAGGGGATTAAGACACTAAAAGATTTGTTTCTTAGGGGTCGGTTTGCAGGATTGAGGGAGCTGGATGCGAAGTATGGGCTGGAGCAGGGAGAAGTGTTTAGGTACATGCAGGTTCGAGATTTTGTCAGAAAGGAGATACAGAGCTTCCCGGAGGAACCGGCCTCCACATTGCTGGGGGAGGTGCTGACGACAAGGGGACTGGAGCAGGGGGCAGTGTCAGCGGTGTACGGAGCTATTTTGGAAGAGGATAAGGCACCACTGGAAGGGATCAAAGCAAAGTGGGAGGAAGAGCTGGGAGCGGTTATAGAGGAGGGGGTCTGGTGTGAGGTGCTCCGGAGAGTAAATGCCTCCACCTCATGTGCGAGGTTGGGGCTGATACAGCTGAAGGTGGTGTACACAGCACACCTCACGAGGGCGAGGATGAGCCGATTCTTTGAAGGAGTAGAAGATGTGTGTGAGCGTTGCAGGGGGGGGGGGGGGAAGGGGGGGCACTAATCACGTTCATATGTTTTGGTCCTGTCCACAGCTAGAGGATTACTGGAAGGAGGTTTTTAGGGTAATCTCCAAGGTGGTGCGTGTGAAACTGGACCCGGGTCCCCAGGAGGCCATATTCGGGGTGTCGGACCAACCAGGGTTGGAAACGGGAGCGGAGGCAGATATCATAGCCTTCGCCTCGTTGATCGCCCGAAGGCGGATCCTGCTGGGATGGAGAGCAGCCTCTCCACCCAGTGCCCTGGCGTGGCAGGGGGACCTGTTGGAATACTTGACTCTTGAGAAGGTTAAGTTTGAATTGAGGGGAAGGATGGAGGGGTCTCAAGTGGCTCATAGGAGGGCGGGTGGGTCTCCAGGTGCCTTCCTCGCGCTGGTACTATTGCAGTGGGGGCAGGTGGGTAGCTGCGGGGAACATTGCCCCTGGCACAACACCTAATTTTATACACCCTTGCCTGGAAAACCACAACCAGTGTGGAGGGGTGTGTGCGCAAACATCAGTCCTCTATTCCTGCACTCCTTTTAAAATGACCACCCTTAGTTTATATTGCCTTGCCTTGTTCTTCCTACCAAAATGCATCACTTCATGCTTTTGTGTAAAATTGCATCTCCCCTCGAGGGCAGTTAGAAGTTGAAAGAAGTTGAACTGTGACGTCGCAGCCTGCAGTGAAAGAGCGCGAGGAGAGCGGTGGTGACTCAGTGAAAGAGCGCGAGGAGAGCGGCGGGGACTCAGTGAAAGAGCGCGAGGAGAGCGGCGGGGACTCAGTGAAAGAGCGCGAGGAGAGCGGCGGGGTCTCAGTGAAAGAGCGCGAGGAGAGCGGCGGGGATTCAGTGAAAGAGCGCGAGGAGAGCGGCGGGGACACAGGATAAAAGAGCGCGAGGAGAGCGGCGGGGACTCAGTGAAAGAGCGCGAGGAGAGCGGCGGGGTCTCAGTGAAAGAGCGCGAGGAGAGCGGCGGGGATTCAGTGAAAGAGCGCGAGGAGAGCGGCGGGGACACAGGATAAAAGAGCGCGAGGAGAGCGGCGGGGACTCAGTGAAAGAGCGCGAGGAGAGCGGCGGGGACTCAGTGAAAGAGCGTAGGAGAGCGGCCGGGACTCAGTGAAAGAGCGCGAGGAGAGCGGTGGGGACTCAGTGAAAGAGCGCGAGGAGAGCGGCGGGGACTCAGTGAAAGAGCGCAAGGAGAGCGGCGGGGACTCAGTGAAAGAGCGCGAGGAGAGCGGCGGGGACTCAGTGAAAGAGCGCGAGGAGAGCGGCGGGGACACAGGATAAAAGAGCGCGAGGAGAGCGGCGGGGACTCAGTGAAAGAGCGACAGGAGAGCGGCGGGGTCTCAGTGAAAGAGCGCGAGGAGAGCGGCGGGGACTCAGTGAAAGAGCGCGAGGAGAGCGGCGGGGACACAGGATAAAAGAGCGCGAGGAGAGCAGCGGGGACTCAGTGAAAGAGCGCGAGGAGAGCGGCGGGGACTCAGTGAAAGAGCGCGAGGAGAGCGGCGGGGACTCAGTGAAAGAGCGCGAGGAGAGCGGCGGGGACACAGGATAAAAGAGCGCGAGGAGAGCGGCGGGGACTCAGTGAAAGAGCGCGAGGAGAGCGGCGGGGACTCAGTGAAAGAGCGCGAGGAGAGCGGGGGGACTCAGTGAAAGAGCGCGAGGAGAGCGGCGGGGACACAGGATAAAAGAGCGCGAGGAGAGCGGCGGGGACTCAGTGAAAGAGCGCGAGGAGAGCGCCGGGGACTTAGTGAAAGAGCGCGAGGAGAGCGGCGGGGACTCAGTGAAAGAGCGCGAGGAGAGCGGCGGGGACTCAGTGAAAGAGCGCGACGAGAGCGGCGGGGACTCAGTGAAAGAGCGCGAGGAGAGCAGCGGGGACTCAGTGAAAGAGCGCGAGGAGAGCGGCGGGGACTCAGTTAAAGAGCGCGACGAGAGCGGCAGGGACTCAGTGAAAGAGCGCGAGGAGAGCGGCGGGGACTCAGTGAAAGAGCGCGACGAGAGCGGCGGGGACTCAGTGAAAGAGCGCGACGAGAGCGGCGGGGACTCAGTGAAAGAGCGCGAGGAGAGCGGCGGGGACTCAGTGAAAGAGCGCGAGGAGAGAGGCGGGGACTCAGTGAAAGAGCGCGAGGAGAGAGGCGGGGACTCAGTGAAGGAACACGAGGAGAGCGGCGGGGACACTGGATAAAAGAGCGCAAGGAGAGCGGTGGAGACACAGTGAAAGAGCGCGAGGAGAGCAGCAGGGACAAAGGATAAAAGAGCACGAGGAGAGCGGCGGAGACTCAGTGAAAGAGTGCAAGGAGAGCGGGGTGACACAGGATAAAAGAGCGCGAGGAGAGCGGCGGGGACACAGGATAAAAGAGCGCTAGGAGAACGGCAGGGACACAGTTGCCGGAGAAGTGGCCTTCAGATTTTCTGAGGGAGCAGAGGCCAGGGGTCTGTCGGGAAGGTAAGTTTTCCTCTTTAAAAACTTACCTTGAAGAGTGACATCACAGCAAAGCAGTGACCTGATTGGCTGGTTAGGAAAGTGCTCCAATTAGCAGTAGTTGGGAGAAATTTAACTCTTCGTGTATTGGTAAGTATTGTGATTGGTAAGTAAAATCTGTTTTCCTTTCACTTATTCATTATTTGATATTATCTTTGTAATCAGTTAGGGTAAAGTGTAAAAATGGCAGGAGATCCCAGACCCGTGTTATGCTCCTCGTGCTCAATGTGGGAGTTCAGGGACGCAGCCGATGCCCCTGACTCCTTCATGTGCGGGAAGTGTGTCCAGCTGCAGCTCCTGTTAGACCGCATGACGGCTCTGGAGCTGCGGATGGACTCACTTTGGAGCATCCGCGATGCTGAAGAGGTCGTGGATAGCACGTTCAGTGAGTTAGTCACACCGCAGATTAGGATTGGTGAGGCAAACAGAGAATGGGTGATCAAAAGGCAGAGAAAGAGCAGGAAGGCAGTGCAGGTGTCCCCTGCAGTCACCTCCCTCCAAAACAGGTATACCGTTTTGGATACTGTTGGGGGAGATGACTCGCCAGGGGAAGGCAGTAGTAGCCAGGCTCATGGCACCGTGGCTGGCTCTGCTGCACAGAAGGGCGGGAAAAAGACTGGCAGGGCTATAGTCACAGGGGATTCAATCGTAAGGGGAGTAGACAGGCGTTTCTGCGGTCGAAAACGAGACTCCCGAATGGTATGTTGCCTCCCGGGTGCACGGGTCAGGGATGTCTCAGATCGGCTGCAGGACATACTGAAGGGGAGGGTGAACAGCCAGTTGTCGTGCTGCATATAGGCACCAACGATATAGGTAAAAAACGGGATGAGGTCCTACAATCAGAATTTAGGGAGTTAGGAGGTAAGTTAAAAAGTAGGACCTCAAAGGTAGTAATCTCAGGATTGCTACCAGTGCCACGAGACAGTTCAGAGTAGAAATTCAAGAATAGTCAGAATGAATACGTGGCTTGAGAGATGGTGCAGGAGGGAGGGGTTCAGATTTTGGGGAAATTGGAACCGGTTCTGGGGGCGGTGCGACCATTACAAATCAGATCGTCTACGTCTGGGCAGGACTGGAACCAATGTCCGAGGGGGTGCTTTTGCTAACACTGTTGGGGAGGTTTTAAACTAATGTGGCAGGTGGATGGGAACTAGATTAGGAAGTTAGAGGTCAGTAAAGAGGCAGCAACTAAAGCCAGTAAGGTACTAGATAATAAACTCAATGTGACTAAGGGGAAGAGTAGACAGGGAAGAGATGATGAACGCAAAGGGACAGGTGATCTGAGGTGCATTTGTTTCAATGCAAGAAGTGTAGCAGGTAAGGCAGATGAATTTAGGGCTTGGATTAGTACCTGAGAATATGATGTTATTGGTATTACTGAGACTTGGTTGAGGGAAGGGCAAGACTGGCAACTAAATATCCCAGGGTATAGATGCTCCAGGAGGGCTAGAGAGGGAGGTAAAAGGGGTGGAGGAGTTGCATTACTGGTCAGAGATGATATCACAGCTGTGATGAAGGAGGGCACGATGGAGGATTCGAGCACTGAGGCAATGTGGGTAGAGCTAAGAAATAGGAAGGGTGCAGTAACACTGTTGGGACTTTACTACAGGCCTCCCAAAAGCGAGCGTGAAGTAGAGGTACAAATATGTAGACAGATTATAGAAAAATATAGGAGTAATAGGGTGGTCGTGATAGGAGATTTTAACTTCCCCAACATTGAATCGGACTCGTGTAGTGTTGGAGGCGCAGATGGAGCAGAATTTCTAAGGAGCATCCAGGAGAGTTTTTTAGAGCAGTACGTAAATAGTCCAACTCGGGAAAGGGCCATACTGGACCTGGTATTGGGGAATGATCCCAGCCAGGTGGTTGAAGTTTCAGTCGGTGATTACTTTGGGAATAACGATCACAATTCCGTAAGTTTTAGAATACTCATGGACAAAGATGAGAGTGGTTCTAAAGGAAGAGTGCTAAATTGGGGAAAGGCCAAATATAATGAAATTCGGCAGGAGCTAGGAAATGTGGATTGTGAGCAACTGTTTAAGGGTAAATCCACATTTGAAATGTGGGAGTCTTTTAAGGAAAGGTTGATTAGAGTGCAGGACAGACATGTCCCTGTGAAAATGAGGAATAGAAATGGCAAGATTAGGGAACCATGGATGACGGGTGGAATTGTGAGACCAGCTAAGATGAAAAAGGAAGCATACATAAGATCTAGGCGACTTAAAACTGATGAAGATTTGGAGGGATATCGGGAAAGTAGGACAAATCTCAAACGTGCAATAAAGAGGGCTAAAAGGGGTCATGAAATATCTTTGGCTAACAGGGTTAAGGAAAATCCCAAAGCCTTTTATTCGTATATAAGGAGCAAGAGGGTAACTAGAGAAAGGATTGGCCCACTCAAAGACAAAAGAGGGAATTTATGCGTGGAGTCAGAGGAAATGGGTGAGATTCTTAATGAGTACTTTGCATCGGTATTCACCAAGGAGAGGGACATGATGGATGTTGAGGCAATGAATTGGATGTTTATATACTGTAGGTCAAGTTGGCATAAGGAAGAGGGAAGTTTTGGGTATTCTAAAAGGCATTAAGGTGGACAAGTCCCCAGGTCCGGATGGGATCTATCCCAGGTTATTGAGGGAAGCGAGGGACGAAATAGCTGGGGCCTTAACAGATATCTTTGCAGCATTCTTGAGCACGGGTGAGGTGCCGGAGGACTGGAGAATTGCTAATGTTGTCTCTTTGTTTAAGAAGGGTAGCAGGGATAATCCAGGGAATTATAGACCTGTGAGCTTGACGTCAGTGGTAGGCAAACTGTTGGAGAAAATACTGAGGGATAGGATCTATTCACATTTGGAGGAAAATAGACTTATTAGTGATAGGCAGCATGGTTTTGTGCAGGGAAGGTCATGTTTTACAAACCTAATAGAATTCTTTGAGGAAGTGACAAAGTTAATTGATGAGGGAAGGGCTGTACATGGACTTCAGTAAGGCATTTGATAAAGTTTCCCATGGCAGGTTGATGGAAAAAGTGAAGTTGTATGGGGTTCAGGGTGTACTAGCTAGATGGATAAAGAACTGGCTGGGCAACTGGAGACAGAGAGTAGTGGTGGAAGGGAGTGTCTCAAAATGGAGAAAGGTGACTAGTGGTGTTCCACAGGGATCCATGCTTGGACCACTGTTGTTTGTGATATACATAAATGATCTGGACGAAGGTATAGGTGGTCTGATTAGCAAGTTTGCAGATGATACTAAGATGGTGGAGTTGCAGGTAGCGAGGAGGACTGTCAGAGGATACAGCAAAATATAGATAGATTGGAGAGTTGGGCAGAGAAATGGCAGATGGAGTTCAATCCAGGCAAATGCGAGGTGATGCATTTTGGAAGATCTAATTCAAGAGCGGACTATACGGTCAATGGAAGAGTCCTGGGGAAAATTGATGTACAGAGAGATCTGGAAGTTCAGGTCCATTGTACCCTGAAGGTGGCAACGTAGGTCGATAGAGTGGTCAAGAAGGCATACAGCATGCTTGCCTTCATCGGATGGGGTATTGAGTACAAGAGTCAGCAGGTCATGTTACAGTTGTATAGGACTTTGGTTAGGCCACATTTGGAATACTGCGTGCAGTTCTGGTCACCACATTACCAGAAGGATGTGGATGCTTTAGAGAGGGTGCAGAGGAGGTTCACCAGGATGTTGCCTGGTATGGAGGGTGCTAGCTATGAAGAAAGGTTGAGTAGATTAGGATTGTTTTCGTTGGAAAGACGGAGGTTGAGGAGGGACCTGATTGAGGTCTACAAAATTATGAGAGGTATGGACAGGGTGGATAGCAACAAGCTTTTTCCAAGAGTGGGGGTGTCAATTACAAGGGGTCACGATTTCAAGGTGAGAGGGGGAAAGTTTAAGGGAGAGGTGTGTGGAAAGTTTTTTACGCAGAGGGTGGTGGGTGCCTGGAACGTTTTGCCAGCGGAGGTGGTAGAGGCGGGCACGATAGCATCATTTAAGATGCATCTAGACAGATATATGAACGGGCAGAGAACAGAGAGAAGTAGATCCTTGGAAAATGGAAGACAGGTTTAGATCAAGGATCTGGATCGGCGCAGGCTGGGAGGGCCGAAGGGCCTGTTCCTGTGCTGTAATTTTCTTTGTTCTATGTCACCTATCTATATGCTCCTCTGAAAGATCTTAATGTGCTCCTCACTGTTTACTACCTTTCTAAGTTTCTGCCTCGACGAGGTGACTCATGTGGTTCCTCTAGGAATGACCACAGCAGAAGGTCAATCCCTGCTGCATGGGTGTGATATTTTATAACGTTCACTCCAGTCATGCTGCGACCTTTCTGACTGACACCACAAACAAAGACAAATCGAGGATCAGGAAACTTCCTTTCTATAGCATGGGCTAGGTTCAAACTACAGCACACTCCCAGCAGTGAAAGGCACCACATATATTTGTCCCTAGCCCTGTAAAGCGTGACAGCTGATACAGCCATAAAATGACTATAGCTCCTCAGACAGGCCACAATGTATGTCAAGTGAGAGGGGAGTACAGCAAGCTTCCTGCAAAAGCAGCAATCTAAAAATAATTCAACTACGATACTGGGCCATAATCTAATTACTTGATGTTCATTTTCTTAACCATATTATAAGAATTATTGTTGTGTCTCTGTAATTATTTTTAAAACCTGCTGGTGTATTGTCTGCCTCAGTGATGTCTGAATGGCCTTTTGCATGAATGCAGCTAATAGGATTGTAGGAAGGTTAATTACGGAAGCTGCTTGCAGATGACCAAAGCATTCCCTCTTGTTATTCATATCCAGCAGGACAACTTATTATTAAACACAAAGATTATTACATATTATTGCAGAGATGTCACTAGAATTGAAAAACTAATTATGAGCTGACTGACTCTTCAACACATATAGGTTGAAGAAAGCTCCCATTTTGTTCCCTCTGGATTCAACTGATAAAAGCAAATTACTGCGGATGCGAGGATCGGAAATAAAAACACAAAATGCCGGACAATCTCAGCAGGACTGACAGCATCTGTGGAGAGAGAAGGGAGCTAACGTCTCAAGCCTGGATGACTTTGACAAAGAGCACCCTTCTCTCTCCACAGATGCTGTCAGTCCTGCTGAGATTGTCCGGCACTTTCCTGTTTTTGTCCACAGCATATCAATGTTGTTCTGGATGCCTCTTCACTTTTCTTTTATCTCTGAACTCATTCAAAATCTTACTGCCTTTATCCTAATTCGCACCAGGTCCCATTCGCCCCATTGCCAGATCTGGCATCACCTCGATTTTAAAATTTGCATCCTTGTGTTCAACTCCCGCCTCATCTCATAGGAACATAGGAGCAGGAGTAGGCCACTTGGCCTTTCGAGCCTGCCCCATTCACTACAATCAGGACTGATCTGGTTGTTGTCTCAGCTCCACTTTCCTGTCTGCCCTCCACTGCCCCCCCACCCATAACCCTACACACCGTGGCCTAACACAAACCCATATAGCTCTTTAGCTTACGTCGGCCACACAACCCTCCGAGATTACTGTGCCCCCCCAATTGCTCCACCATTGGTGACCATGTCTCAGCAACCAAGGTCCTAAGCTCCGGAATTCTCTCATTAAGCATTCCCACCTTTCAGCCGTCCTTTAAGATGCTCATTAAAATCTGTTTGACCTGTCCTAATATAATTTATATGTGACTGTGTGAAGTTTTGTTAGATCATAATCATAGGCTGGATTCTCCGATCCCCGACACCAAAAGCAGGTTCGGCGATGGGGCAGAGAATCTGTGATGACGCCCAAATCGGGGGCGGTGCCGCTCTCACGATGCACAGCCCCTGAAAAGCGGAGTACTCCGAGAGCCATTGCCTGAGGCCCGCTCCGTGATGGTCCGTCCCTGACCGGCCGAGGTCCCGATGGCATGGGACACGTGTGGTCTCACCCGTCGTGAACTCAAGTGTGGAGGCTGCAGACTCAGTCCAGCGTTGCCACAGTCGGGAGGGCTGAAATCGGGGCTGGGGGCACTGTGGGGGGGGGGGGGGGCGGGGGGGGGGGGGGCAGTTCGGGGGGTGCAAGCCGGCCGAAGGGGGGGGGACTAGTTTTGCGGTCCGGGTACGCAGGTTGCAACCGGCATGAAACACGGCGCGGCCGCTACAGGCTGCCGTCGTGCGCATGCATGGCCACGGACCCGGCAATGCTCGGGGCCGTATCTTTATCAAAGTCCTAGCTGGGAGCTCTACTCTGCCTCCCTGCTAGCCCCCCCTGCCCCCCTGGAGCAGGGAATCGGTGGTCATTTTGCGCCAATCTTCCTGGCATAAAACACCACCGTTTTCACACCGGCATGGGGACTTAGTCTCCCAAACGGAGAATCCAGACCCATGTTCCTGTGAAAGGCCTTTGGACATTTACTGCATTAAAGATACAATATAATTGTACCTTGTTGGCCTGTAACGTCCCCCTCAAATGTTCCCAGGTCAGGGTTTATACGGCAACTGTCCAGAAGGGCTAACTTCCTCTGGCCAATTGCACTGGGCTGGTGATCATCGAACAAAGCAATTTAAATTGCTAAATTCGGGTGCTTCTGCCAATTTTCCGCTTGTTACGCTGAAAGAGTTAGAAAGGAAAAAAAAACACTTCTAACTTCAGAGTAAGAATTTTAAACACTCAGACCGAGCCCCGCATAGAACACCCCCACACCAGACCCCCCCAAAGAACTCCCCAGAACTCCCCCACCCCACAGTATTCCTGGCCCCTGATGTGTTGGGTAGGCTGGGTCGCTGTGGACTGCACTTGATGCAGTGTAGCGAGAGACAGACCTCCAACACTTGATAAGATGCAACACGATTTTATTTAACATCTAAACTATTATTCATGTTCAACTGTGGGTTGACACTATGCTGACTTGACTGGAAACCTGATACTAGCCTAACCAGACTTACTAGCTACCACATGGTGTTTGCACTGGCCAGCTCACTAACTCTGACTGTCTCACAGGCTGGGTCCCGATAAAGCGGGAAAACTGGTGCCCTCTGGCTTTATAGTGGTCGTGTCCTGTCTGGTGATTGGCTGCTCTGTTCTGTGTGCTTACTGGTCATCCTGTGTGTCAATCACTGCCTGTCTGCGCTCCATTATATACATAGATGTATATTATGACATCTCCTCCCCCCTTTTTTTTTCTGTGTTGTGTGTGTTGAGATAATAAATATTAAGTTGCATGTGCGTGTGGATGTGTATATGTGCGTGACTATATACAGAATGTGCTAAAATGACCTTATGTACACAGGAAGGTGTCGCTAGTGCAGATATGGGGCAGATGAAATGGTAACAACGATATTTACAGAGGTCAAAACGATAAGGTAACACAGTTGTGCAAAAGTTCAGTCTATAAGTTTAGTCTCTGCGGCGGGCGACGAATTCTGGATGACCGCCTCAAGGGTGGATCAGGGGCCGCGTGCACTTGGATAGGCGGCACCGCCGCCAATGCAGTGGTCGCAGAGGTCGGCAGGATTGCTGGTAGATCGGTGGCCTCGTGGTAGGGCACGTCCGGAGGAAGCATTGTGCGAGGCGGGACATCATGGTTAGGTGGCGGGCGTGGAACTCTGCGCTGCGCCCGTCTGTTGCGTCGTAGGAAGGAGCCATCAGCCATGCGGACGAGGAACGATCTCGGGGCCACTTGCTTGACCACCACAGCTGTGGCGGACCAGCCGCTGTCGGCAACTGCACATGAACACGATCAGTTGGCACCAGCTCGGGGAGATCCGTGGCATGAGCGTCGTATGCTGATTTCTGTTGGGCCCGAGACTGCTGCATCTTTTGTATGACCGTGAGGTGGCCATGGTCTGGAACATGGATGGCTGGACCCGTGGTTCGCAGAGTGCGATTCATGAGCACCTGCGCGGGAGACAACCCAGTGGACAGCGGGGATGCTCTGTATGCCAGCAGTGCCAAGTTGAAGTCGGAGCCTGAGTCTGCAGCCTTGCATAGTAATCTCTTGACGATATGGACCCCTTTTTCGGCCTTCCCGTTTGACTGCGGGTAGTGGGAGCTGGAGGTTACGTGACGAAAGTTGTATAGGCGGGCAAAATCAAACCATTCCTGGCTGTAAAAACAGGGACCGTTGTCACTCATCACCGTGAGCGGTGTCCCATGCCTGGCAAACGTTTCTTTGCATGCTTTAATCACCGCCTTCTATGTGAGGTCGGACAGTTTCACCACTTCTGGGTAATTGGAAAAGTAGTCGACTAGGAGGACATAGTCACGCCCCTTGGTGTGGAAAAGGTCGACACTGACTTTGGACCATGGAGAGGTCACTATCTCATGTTGCTGCAGAGTTTCTTTGGGTTGAGCTGGCTGAAAGTTCTGACATGTGGGGCAGTTGAGGACTGTGTTGGCAACGTCCTGGCTGATGCCCAGCCAATAGACTGCCTCCTGAGCTCTGCGTCGACATTTCTCCACCCACAGGTGACCCTCATGGAGTTGGCCGAACACCATAGCTCGCAAGCTCTGCGGAATCACAGTCCTATCGAGCTTCATGAGGATGCCGTCCACCACCGTCAGGTCGTCCTTGACGTTGTAAAACTGGGGACACTGTCCATTCTGCCAGCCATTCGTGAGGTGCTGCATCACACGCTGTAGCAGAGGATCCTTGGCCGTTTCCTCACAAATTTGGATGACCCTCTCATCAGAGGCTGGAAGGTTAGAGGCACACAATTGCACCTGCGCATCGATTTGGCAGACAAAGTCAATTTGTTCACATGGTGCGATGATAGACCTGGAAAGGGCATTTGCAACAATGCGTTCTTTGCCTGGCATGTAGACAAGTTCAAAGTCATAGCGGCGTAGCTTGAGAAGGATTCGTTGTAACCGAGGCGTCATGTCATTCAAATCCTTCTGGATTATGTGGACTAATGGCCTGTGGTCCGTCTCAACCGTGAATTTTGGGAGGCCATACAAATAGTCGTGAAATTTGTCGATTCCCGTTAGGAGGCCCAGGCATTCCTTCTCGATCTGAGCATACCATTGCTCAGTGGGCGTCATGGCTCTGGAGGCATACGCAACTGGGGCCCATGAGGAGGAGTCATCCCGTTGGAGGAGCACCACCCCAACACCATCCTGGCTCGCATCAGTGGATAGTTTGGTCTCTTTGGTAGGGTCGAAGAACGCCAGAACCGGGGCTGTGGTGTGTTTTGTCCTCAGCTCACGCCATTTGTTCTCATGAGCGGGCAGCCACTGGAATTCCGTCGACTTTTTGACGAGATGGCGGAGGGCTGTGGTGTGTGCCGCCATGTTGGGAATGAACTTCCCGAGGAAGTTGACCATCCCTAGAAAGCGGAGCACCGCTTTCTTGTCCTCTGGGGTCTTCATGGCGCTGATCGCCGAGACCTTGTCAGCATCTGGCCGCACGCCTTGCTGCGAGATGTGGTCACCAAGAAATTTGATTTCTGATTGACCGAACGAGCACTTGGCTCTGTTGAGCCGGAGGCCATGCTCATGGATTCTGTGGAATACCATCTTGAGGCGATCGATGTGTTCTTGAGGAGTTGTGGACCAGATTATGACATTGTCAACACACACGCGCACCCCCTCGATACCCTCCATCATCTGTTCCATGATGCAGTGAAATACCTCTGAGGCAGAGATGATGCCAAAAGGCATCCGGTTGTCGCAGTAGCGACCGAACGGGGTATTGAATGTGCACAGCTTGCGACTGGATGCATCCAGCTGTATTTTCCAGAACACTTTGGAGGCGTCCAGCTTCGTAAAGAGTTTGGCATGAGCCATCTCGCTGGTCAACTCTTCTCGTTTTGGTATCGGGTAATGTTCCTTCATGATGTTGCGGTTTAAATCCTTGGGATCGATGCAGATTCGAAGCTCCCCTGACGGCTTCTTGACGCAGACCATGGAGCTGACCCAGTCCGTGGGTTCTGTGACCTTTGATATGATGCCCTGGTCCTGGAGGTCCTGTAACTGCTGCTTGAGGCGGTCCTTGAGGGGTGCCGGCTCCCGACGTGGTGCGTGGATCACAGGGGTGGCGTTTGGTTTGAGCAGGATTTTGTATCGGTATGGGAGTGTGCCCATTCCGTGATTTCCGGGAGCGGGAGAGAGAGTGGGAGCCAGAGCGCAGCGAGTGCAGCTTGGGATTCAGGTACGTGTTTAAACTTGCCCCCAGGTTCCAGCAGCCTTCATTTTCGGGAGCGGGAGAGGGAGCCGGAGCACAGCGAGTGCAGCTTGGGATTCAGGTAGGTGTTTAAACTTGCCCCCAGGTTCCAGCGGCCTTCATTTCCGGGAGCGAGAGAATGAGTGGGAGCCGGAGCGCAGCGAGTGCAGCTTAGGATTCAGGTACGTGTTTGAACCTGCCCCCCAGGTTCCAGCGGCCTTCATTTTCGGGAGTGGGTGCCGGAGCGCAGCGAGTGCAGCTTGGGATTCAGGTAGGTGTTTAAACTTGCCCCCAGGTTCCAGCGACCTTCATTTCCGGGAGCGGGAGAGAGAGAGGGAGCCGGAGTGCAGCGAGTGCAGCTTGGGATTCAGGTAGGTGTTTAAACTTGCCCCCAGGTTCCAGCGACCTTCATTTCCGGGAGCGGGAGAGAGAGAGGGAGCCGGAGTGCAGCTTGGGAATCAGGTAGGTGCTCAAGTGTTTGATTTTTACCTCTATTTAAGTTGGGCGGTTGCTAAACCCGAGACACTTATAGGGCGCAATTCTCCCCCAACGGCGCGATGTCCGCCGACTGGCGCCAAAGATGGCGCCAATCAGACGGGCATCGCGCCGGCCCAAAGGTGCGGAATGCTCCGCATCTTTGGGGGCCGAGCCCCAACATTGAGGGGCTAGGCCGACGCCGGAGGGATTTCCGCCCCGCCAGCTGGCGGAAATGGCGTTTGTTGCCCTGCCAGCTGGCGGAAAAAGCGGCCGCTGACAGTTTCCCGCCGCATGCGCAGTGGGGAGAGTCACTTCCGCCATGGTGGAGGCCGTGGCGGAGGCGGAAGGGAAAGAGTGCCCCCACGGCACAGGCCCGCCCGTGGATCGGTGGGCCCCGATCGCGGGCCAGGCCACCGCGCCCCCCCCCAGGACCCCGGAGCCCGCCCACGCCGCCTGGTCCTGCCGGTAAATACCAGGTATAATTTACGCCGGCGGGACAGGCAATTTCTGGGCGGGACTTCCGCCCATCCGGGCCGGAGAATTGAGCGGGGGGTCCCGCCAACCGGCGCGGCCCGATTCCCGCCCCTGCCCAATCTCCGGTACCGGAGACTTCGGCGGGGGCGGGGGCGGGATTCACGGCGGCCAACGGCCATTCTCCGACCCGGTACTTTGCATCGGTCTTCACCAAGGAGAGGGACATGACGGATGTTGAGGCTAAGGATGGATGTTTAAATACTCTAGGTCAAGTCGGCATAAGGAAGGGGGAAGTTTTGGGTATTCTAAAAGGCATTAAGGTGGACAAGTCCCCAGGTCCGGATGGGATCAATCCCAGGTTTTTGAGGGAAGCGAGGGAAGAAATAGCTGGGGCCTTAACAGATATCTTTGCAGCATTCTTGAGTACGGGTGAGGTCCCAGAGGACTGGAGAATTGCTAATGTCCCTTTGTTTAAGAAGGGTAGCAGGGATAATCCAGGGAATTATAGACCTGTGAGCTTGACGTCAGTGGTAGACAAACTGTTGGAGAAGATACTGAGGGATAGGATCTATTCACATTTGGAAGAAAATAGACTTATTAGTGATAGGCAACATGGTTTTGTGCAGGGAAGGTCATGTCTTACAAACCTAATAGAATTCTTTGAGGAAGTGACAACGTTAATTGATGAGGGAAGGGCTGTAGATGTCATATACATGGACTTCAGTAAGGCGTTTGATAAAGTTTCTCATGGCAGGTTGATGGAAAAAGTGAAGTTGTATGGGGTCAGGGTGTACGAGCTAGATGGATAAAGAACTGGCTGGGCAACAGGAGACAGAGAGTAGTGGTGGAAGGGAGTGTCTCAAAATGGAGAAAGGTGACCAGTGGTGTTCCACAGGGATCCGTGCTCAGACCACTATTGTTTGTGATATACATAAATGATCTGGACGAAGGTATAGGTGGTCTGATTAGCAAGTTTGCAGATGATACTAATATTGGTGGAGTTGCAGATAGCGAGGAGGACTGTCAGAGAATACAGCAAAATATAGATAGATTGGAGAGTTGGGCAGAGAAATGGCAGATGGAGTTCAATCCAGGCAAATGCGAGGTGATGCATTTTGGAAGATCTAATTCAAGAGCGGACTATACGGTCAATGGAAGAGTCCTGGGGAAAATTGACGTACAGAGAGATCTGGGAGTTCAGGTCCATTGTACCCTGAAGGTGGCAACGCAGGTCGATAGAGTGGTCAAGAATGCTTGCCTTCATTGGACGGGGTATTGAGTACAAGAGTCAGCAGGTCATGTAACAGTTGTATAGGACTTTGGTTAGGCCACATTTGGAATACTGCGTGCAGTTCTGGTCACCACATTACCAGAAGGATGTGGATGCTTTAGAGAGGGTGCAGAGGAGGTTCACCAGGATGTTGCCTGGTATGGAGGGTGCTAGCTACGAAGAAAGATTGAGTAGATTAGGTTTGTTTTTGTTGGAAAGACGGAGGTTGAGGGGGGACCTGATTGAGGTCTACAAAATTATGAGAGGTATGGACAGGGTGGATAGCAACAAGCTTTTTCCAAGAGTGGGGGTGTCAATTACAAGGGGCCACAATTTCAAGGTGAGAGGGGGAAAGTTTAAGGGAGATGTGCGTGGAAAGTTTTTTACGCAGAGGGTGGTGGGTGCCTGGAACGCTTTGCCAGCGGAGGTGGTAGAGGCGGGCACGATAGCATCATTTAAGATGCATCTAGACAAATATATGAACGGGCGGGGAACAGAGGGAAGTAGATCCTTGGAAAATAGGTGACAGGTTTAGATAAAGGATCTGGATCGGCGCAGGCTGGGAGGGCCGAAGGGCCTGTTCCTGTGCTGTAATTTTCTTTGTTCTTTGTTCTTTGAACACACTGTGGTACTGCGTGATGATGTCATCAATTTCAGCCTGGAAGTTCTCATCAGGTGAGGCTGTCGCCTGTGTGGATGACATGGTGTGGACTCGCTGAACCAAGTTCAGGAGTTTGCAGGCCCGAGCACCGACCAGGGATGCTCTGTCAGGTCCCACGATCTCAAATCGCAGTGTCGCTTTAAATGACTTATTGGAAACTCCCAGTTGGCATGAACCACTGGCAGCTATGGCAATGCCATTGTAGTCAAGGAGCTGACAGGCCGGTGGAAGAATGCTTGGTCTGACGCGGATGGTGTCGAGATCGGATTTGAAGATGAGGTTTGCCAATGCGCCGGTGTCCAGTTTGAACCGGATGCGAGCCTTGTTGACTGTGAGGACAGCACACCACCCATCATCGGGATCCATGCTGAGGATCGGGAGGTGCTCCGCTGTCTTGGAGAAAGGTCGCGCATACTTCGTAATGATGCCCACTTGGTATGGAAATTTGAAGCACGCAGCATCAGGATGTGTTGGGCTGTCAGGGTTGGAGTCTGGCATGTCCTGCTGTATTGAACGGACGCTTCTGCACCGCAGCTGGGATTGCTGGATGCTGGGCAGTGGAGCAGATCTGCAAAGGGCTGTGTAGTGGCCAAGCTTGCCACACTGTAGACACCGTCGTGATTTTGCCGGACATTTCCGCTTTAAATGGGCGGTGCCACAATTCGGACACATCATGATGCCAATCGCGCATTCGCAGTGCTGTAGAATGACGTACGCGCCTGCGTAGTCTGGTCGTTGGGCTCGCTGTCCCCTCGGTTGTGGCGCGCATGCGCAGGGGCCCGGGAAAAGCGCGCGGAATGGCCACTCTCGTCCATACTTAGGTCCTGCATTTGTACGATGGCCTGCACCCGTTCCGCCTCGTGGGAGGTTAGCTTTGCCGTTTCTGCCGCCCTGATGTGGGAGTACCGATTGTTAGCATGTTCATGGAGAACGCACGTTTCGATGCCGATGGTGAGGGTGAGCTGCTTGACTTTCAGGAGCTGCTGGCGAAGAGAATCAGAGTGAACCCCGAAAACGATCTGATCCCGTATCATGGAATCAGTGGTCAAGTCATAGTTACATGACTGCGCGAAGATGCAGAGATGGGTCAGAAAGGATTGAAAAGGTTCATCCTTACCCTGAAGCCTCTGCTGGAAAACGTACCGTTCAAAGCTCTCATTCACCTCAATGTCGCAGTGGCTGTCAAACTTCAGTAGGCCTGTTTTCAATTTTGTCTTGTCTTCGCCTTCAGCGAATGTAAGGGAGTTGTAGATGTGGATGGCGTGGTCCCCGGCTGTGGAGAGGAATAGTGCGATCTTCCTGGTGTCCGATGCGGCCTCGAGGTCGGTGGCTTCTAGATAGAGTTGGAACTTTTGTTTGAAGATCTTCCAATTTGCACCGAGATTGCCGGCAATGCGGAGCTGCGGAGGAGGGCAGACGTTTTCCATGTCACCGGATGGCTGTTTGCTGGTCAACGCTGATTCACTCAAGGTAGGTCCGTCAATTTTCAGCATCACTCACTGGTGCCATGATGTGATGGGTAGGCTGGGTCGATGTGGACTGCACTTGATGCAGTGTAGCGAGAGACAGACCTCCAACACTTGATAAGATGCAACACGATTTTATTTAACATCTAAACTATTATACATGTTCAACTGTGGGTTGACACTATGCTGACTTGACTGGAGACCTGATACTAGCCGAACCAGACTTACTAGCTACCCACATGGTGTTTGCACTGGCCAGCTCACTAACTCTGACTGTCAGAGGCTGGGTCCCGAGAGAGCGGGAAAACTGGTGCCCTCTGGCTTTATAGTGGTCGTGTCCTGTCTGGTGATTGGCTGCTCTGTTCTGTGTGCTTACTGGTCATCCTGTGTGTCAATCACTGCCTGTCTACACTCCATTATATACATAGATGTATATTATGACAGCCCCCACCCACCCCGGATTTCCGACCTCCCCACAGCCCCCCGAATGACCGACACCCTAACCCCAGAAGCCAAACACACTACCACCCAGATGCTCAACGTCCCACTCCTCCAAATGTCAGACCCCCTGAAGTCTGACCCCCTGATGTCTCACCCTCCCACCCTGCAATGTGTGAACTCCCCCCTCTGCACCAATCTACTTATCTTAGACACTTACTTTCTCGCTGCCCTGTTATTTTCAATGGTGCATGCACGAATCCCGCCCAACTCCAGTCCCGCCACAGTGAAAATGCAACAAGAGGCAGCACGGTGGTGCAGTGGTTAGCAGTGCTGCCTCATGGTGCCGAGGTCCCAGGTTCTAAGAACAAAGAACAAAGAACAAAGAAATGTACAGCACAGGAACAGGCCCTTCGGCCCTCCAAGCCCGTGCCGACCATGCTGCCCGACTAAACTACAATCTTCTACACTTCCTGGGTCCGTATCCCTCTATTCCCATCCTATTCATGTATTTGTCAAGATGCCCCTTAAATGTCACTATCGTCCCTGCTTCCACCACCTCCTCCGGTAGCGAGTTCCAGGCACCCACTACCCTCTGCGTAAAAAACTTGCCTCGTACATCTACTCTAAACCTTGCCCCTCTCACCTTAAACCTATGCCCCCTAGTAATTGACCCCTCTACCCTGGGGAAAAGCCTCTGACTATCCACTCTGTCTATGCCCCTCATAATTTTGTATACCTCTATCAGGTCTCCCCTCAACCTCCTTCGTTCCAGTGAGAATAAACCAAGTTTATTCAACCGCTCCTCATAGCTAATGCCCTCCATACCAGGCAACATTCTGGTAAATCTCTTCTGCACCATCTCTAAAGCCTCCACATCCTTCTGGTAGTGTGGCGACCAGAATTGAACACTATACTCCAAGTGTGGCCTAACTAAGGTTCTATACAGCTGCAACATGACTTGCCAATTCTTATACTCAATGCCCCGGCCAATGAAGGCAAGCATGCCATATGCCTTCTTGACTACCTTCTCCACCTGTGTTGCCCCTTTCAATGACCTGTGGACCTGTACTCCTAGATCTCTTTGACTTTCAATACTGTTGAGGGTTCTACCATTCACTGTATATTCCCTACCTGCATTAGACCTTCCAAAATGCATTACCTCACATTTGTCCGGATTAAACTCCATCTGCCATCTTTCCGCCCAAGTCTCCAAACAATCTAAATCCTGCTGTATCCTCCGACAGTCCTCATCGCTATCCGCAATTCCACCAACCTTTGTGTCGTCTGCAAACTTACTAATCAGACCAGTTACATTTTCCTCCAAATCATTTATACATACTACAAAGGGCAAAGGTCCCAGCACTGATCCCTGTGGAACACCACTGGTCACAGCCCTCCAATTAGAAAAGCATCCTTCCATTGCTACTCTCTGCCTTCTATGGCCTAGCCAGTTCTGTATCCACCTTGCCAGCTCACCCCTGATCCCGTGTGACTTCACCTTTTGTACTAGTCTACCATGAGGGACCTTGTCAAAGGCCTTACTGAAGTCCATATAGACAACATCCACTGCCCTACCTGCATCACTCATCTTAGTGACCTCCTCTAAAAACTCTATCAAGTTAGTGAGACACGACCTTCCCTTCACAAAACCGTGCTGCCTCTCACTAATACGTCCATTTGCTTCCAAATGGGAGTAGATCCTGTCTCGAAGAATTCTCTCCAGTAATTTCCCTACCACTGAAGTAAGGCTCACCGGCCTGTAGTTCCCGGGATTATCCTTGCTACCCTTCTTAAACAGAGGAACAACATTGGCTATTCTCCAGTCCTCCGGGACATCCCCTGAAGACAGCGAGGATCCAAAGATTTCTGTCAAGGCCTCAGCAATTTCCTCTCCAGCCTCCTTCAGTATTCTGGGGTAGATCCCATCAGGCCCTGGGGACTTATCTACCTTAATATTTTTTAAGACACCCAACACCTCGTCTTTTTGGATCTCAATGTGACCCAGGCTATCTACACACCCTTCTCCAGACTCAACATCTACCAATTCCTTCTCCTTGGTGAATACTGATGCAAAGTATTCATTTAGTACCTCGCCCATTTCCTCTGGCTCCACACATAGATTCCCTTGCCTATCCTTCAGTGGGCCAACCCTTTTCCTGGCTACCCTCTTGCTTTTTATGTACGTGTAAAAAGCCTTGGGATTTTCCTTAACCCTATTTGCCAATGACTTTTTGTGACCCCTTCTAGCCCTCCTGACTCCTTGCTTAAGTTCCTTCCTACTTTCCTTATATTCCACGCAGGCTTCGTCTGTTCCCAGACTTTTAGCCCTGACAAATGCCTCCTTTTTCTTTTTGACGAGGCCTACAATATCTCTCGTCATCCAAGGTTCCCGAAAATTGCCGTATTTATCCTTCTTCCTCACAAGAACATGCCGGTCATGAATTCCTTTCAACTGCCACTTGAAAGCCTCTCACATGTCAGATGTTGATTTGCCCTCAAACATCCGCCCCCAATCTATGTTCTTCAGTTCCCGCCTAATATTGTTATAATTAGCCTTCCCCCAATTTAGCACATTCATCCTAGGACCACTCTTATCCTTGTCCACCAGTACTTTAAAACTTACTGAATTGTGGTCACTGTTACCGAAATGCTCCCCCACTGAAACATCTACCACCTGGCCGGGCTGATTCCCCAATACCAGGTCCAGTACCGCCCCTTCCCTAGTTGGACTGTCTACATATTGTTTTAAGAAGCCCTCCTGGATGCTCCTTACAAACTTCGCCCCGTCTAAGCCCCTGGCACTAAGTGAGTCCCAGTCAATATTGGGGAAGTTGAAGTCTCCCATCACCACAACCCTGTTGTTTTTACTCTTTTCCAAAATCTGTCTACCTATCTGCTCCTCTATCTCCCGCTGGCTGTTGGGAGGCCTGTAGTAAACCCCCAACATTGTGACTGCACCCTTCTTATTCCTGATCTCTACCCATATAGCCTCACTGCCCTCTGAGGTGTCCTCCCGCAGTACAGCTGTGATATTCTCCCGAACCAGTAGCGCAACTCCGCCTCCCCTTTTACATCCCCCTCTATCCCGCCTGAAACATCTAAATCCTGGAACGTTTAGCTGCCAATCCTGCCCTTCCCTCAACCAGGTCTCTGTAATGGCAACAACATCATAGTTCCAAGTACTAATCCAAGCTCTAAGTTCATCTGCCTTACCCGTAATACTTCTTGCATTAAAACATATGCACTTCAGGCCACCAGACCCGCTGTGTTCAGCAACTTCTCCCTGTCTGCTCTGCCTCAGAGCCACACTGTCCCTATTCCCTAGTTCTCCCTCAATGCTCTCACCTTCTGACCTATTGCTCCCATGCCCACCCCCCTGCCATACTAGTTTAAACCCTCCCGTGTGACACTAGCAAACCTCGCGGCCAGGATATTTATGCCTCTCCGGTTTAGATGCAACCCGTCCTTATACAGGTCACACCTGCCCCGGAAGAGCTCCCAGTGGTCCAGATAACGGAAACCCTCCCTCCTACACCAGCTGTTTAGCCACGTGTTTAGCTGCTCTATCTTCCTATTTCTAGCCTCACTGGCACGTGGCACAGGGAGTAATCCTGAGATTACAACCCTCGACGTCCTGTCTTTTAACTTTCTGCCTAGCTCCCTGAACTCCTGCTGCAGGACCTCATGCCCCTTCCTGCCTATGTCGTTAGTACCAATATGTACAACGACCTCTGTCTGTTTGCCCTCCCCCTTCAGGATGCCCTCTACCCGTTCGGAGACATCCTGGACCCTGGCACCAGGGAGGCAACATACCATCCTGGAGTCTCTTTCACGTCCACAGAAGCGCCTATCTGTGCCCCTGACTATAGAGTCCCCTATTACTATTACTCTTCTGCGCTTTGATCCTCCCTTCTGAACATCAGAGCCAGCCGTGGTGCCACTGCTCTGGCTACTGCTGTTTTCCCCTGATAGGCTATCCCCCCCGACAGTATCCAAAGGGGTATACCTGTTCGAGAGGGGGACAACCACGGGGGATTCCTGCACTGACTGCCTGCCCTTTCTGGTGGTCACCCATTTCTCTGACTGCACCTTGGGTGTGACCACATTTACATAACTGCGATCTATGACGCTTTCCGCCACCTGCATGCTCCTAAGTGCATCCAATTGCTGCTCCAACCGAACCATGCGGTCTGTGAGGAGCTCCAGTTGGGTGCACTTTCTGCAGATGACGCCATCCGGGATGCTGGAAGCCTCCCGGACCTGCCACATCTCACAGTCAGAGCACTGCACCCCTCTAACTGACATTGCGCCAATTAATTAAAATTAAAATTACATTTTTTTTTATATTTAAAAAAAAATTCAAAATTACTGTTAACTATCTGTTTCCTAGCACTAGATTTCTAATAGAAATGTGAAAGTCTATCCCGACTTTGGATCACTGTTTGTGTGGAGTTTGCACATTCTCCCCGTGTTTGCGTGGGTTTCACCCCCCAATCCAAAAGATGTGCAGGGTAGGTGAATTGGCCAGGCTAAATTGCCCCTTAATTGGAAAAAATGAATTGGGTTCTCTAAATTTAAAAAAAAAAAGAAAATGGAACAAACCACGTTCGGTGATGGGATTTAGGGGGCGGGATTCTCTCAGCCCAGGCCGGGCGGGAGAATCGGCAGGACGGGCGCGAATTGCGCGACGCCGCCCCCAACGCCAGTCTGACGATTCTCCATAGAGTGGAGAATCGGCGCCATTAGCGCCAGCGGTGCGGCGCGGTCGAGGGACGCTCTACAGGGCCCCCCCGGAGATTCTCGGCCCGGGATGGGCGAGCAGTCGCACATAAGAACATAAGAACTAGAAGCAGGAGTAGGCCATCTGGCCCCTCGAGCCTGCTCCACCATTCAATGAGATCATGGCTGATCTTTTGTGGACTCAGCTCCACTTTCTGGCCCGAACACCATAACCCTTAATCCCTTTATTCTTCAAAAAGCTATCTATCTTTATCTTAAAAACATTTAATGAAGGAGCCTCTACTGCTTCAGTGGACTTCCATAGATTCACAACCCTTTGGGTGAAGAAGTTCCTCCTAAACTCAGTCCTAAATCTACTTCCCCTTATTTTGAGGCTATGCCCCCTAGTTCTGCTTTCACCCGCCAGTGGAAACAACCTGCCCGAATCTATCCTATCTATTCCCTTCATAATTTTATATGTTTCTATAAGATCCCCCCTCATCCTTCTAAATTCCAACGAGTACAGTCCCAGTCTACTCAACCTCTCCTCGTAATCCAACCCCTTCAACTCTGGGATTAACCGAGTGAATCTCCTCTGCATACCCTCCAGTGCCAGTACGTCCTTTCTCAAGTAAGGAGACCAAAACTGAACACAATAATCCAGGTGTGGCCTCACTAACACCTTATGCAATTGCAGCATAACCTCCCTAGTCTTAAACTCCATCCCTCTAGCAATGAAGGACAAAATTCCATTCGCCTTCTTAATCACCTGTTGCACCTGAAAACCAACTTTTTGTGACTCATGCACTAGCACACCCAGGTCTCTCTGCACAGCAGCATGTTTTAATATTTTATCATTTAAATAATAATCCCTTTTGATGTTATTCCTACCAAAATGGATAACCTCACATTTGTCAACATTGTATTCCATCTGCCAGACCCTAGCCCATTCACTTAGCCTATCCAAATCCCTCTGCGGACTTCCAGTATCCTCTGCACTTTTTGCTTTACCACTCATCTTAATGTCGTCTGCAAACTTGGACACATTGCCCTTGGTCCCCAATTCCAAATTATCTATATAAATTGTGAACAGTTGTGGGCCCAACACTGATCCCTGAGGGACACCACTAGCTACTGATTGCCAACCAGAGAAATACCCATTAACCCCCACTCTTTGCTTTCTATTAATTAACCAATCCTATATCCATGCTACTACTTTCCCCTTAATGCCATGCATCTTTATCTTATGCAGCACCCGAGTCCTGCTGGCGCTGTTCACACCTGGTCTTACCTCGGCGTGAATGGATCCGGGGGCGGCCTGGTGGGGGTTGGGGGGGGGGGGGGTGGGGGGGAGGGTGGTCTGACCCCGGAGGGGGGATCTCTCGGGCTGAGGGCCTCTTTTCTTTCGCGCCGGCCTCTGTAGCCCTACGCCATATTGCGTCGGGACCGGCGCGGAGAAGGGAGCCACCGCGCATGCGCGGCAATCACGCCAGTCCCACTGCGCATGCGCGCAATGACGCCAGCCCCAATGCGCATGTGCCCCCGCGGCGCCCATCTGATGCCGGGATCGGCAGCTGGAGCAGAGTGGGTCGCTCCAGTGCCATGCTGGCCCCCTGTAGGGGTCAGAATCGCTGCTCCTGAGGCCATGTTGACGCCGTTGAGAAACGCCACGGCACTTACGACGGCGTCAACACTTAGCCTCAGGATCAGAGAATCCCGCCCAGGGTTTCCAGCCATTTCCAGGATTCTTGTCACAACGAAAAGGCTCTGTGTTGTGGCAAAAATATGGGCCTATATTTTAGCTGTTTCAAACACGACCAACATTTCACAATTGTACAGATCACAAATGCAGGCTGAGATTCTACGTTCCATAAGACCATAAGACATGGGAGCAGAATTAGGCCATTCGGCCCATCGAGTCTGCTCCGCCATTCAATCATGGCTGATATTTTCTCATCCCCATTCTCCTGCCTTCTCCCCATAACTCCTGATCCCCTTATCTCTTTTAAAAAAAAAATTTAGAGTATCCAATTTATTTTTTCCAATTAAGGGGCAATTTAGCATGGCCAATCCACCTAGCCTGTACATCTTTGGGTGTGGGGGAGAAACCCACACAAACACGGGGAGAATGTGCAAACTCCACATGGACAGTGACTCAAAGCCTGGATCGAACCTGGGACCTCGGCGCCGTAAGGCAACAGTGCTAACCCACTGCACCACCGTGCTCCCTGATCCCCTTATTAATTAAGAACCTATCTATCTCTGTCTTAAAGACACTCAGTGATTTGGCCTCCACAGCCTTCTGCGGTAAAGAATTCCACAGATTCACCACCCTCTGGCTGAAGAAATTCCTTCTCATCTCGGTTTTAAAGGATTGTCCCTTTAGTCTGAGATTGTGTCCTCTGGTTCTAGTTTTTCCGACAAGTGGAAACATCCTCTCCATGTTCACTCTATTCAGGCCTCGCAGTATCCTGTAAGATTCAATAAGATCCCCCCTCAACCTTCTCAACTCCAATGAGTACAGACACAGAGTCCTCAACCATTCCTCATATGACAAGGTCTTCATTCCAGCGATCATTCTTGTGAACCTCCTCTGGACCCTTTCCAAGGCCATCACATCCTTCCTTAGATACGGGGCCCAAACCTGCTCACAATACTCCAAATGGGATCTGACCAAAGCCTTATACAGCCTCAGAAGTACATCCCTGGCCTTGTATTCTAGCCCTCTTGACATGAATGCTAACATTGCATTTGCCTACTTAACTGCCGACTGAACCTGCACATTAACCTTAAGGGAATCGTGAACAAGGACTCACAAGTCCCTCTGTGCTTCTGATTTCCGAAGCATTTCCCATTTAGAAAATAATCTATGCCTAAATTCCTCCTGCCAAAGTGCATAACCTCACACTTTTCCACATTGTATTTCATTTGCCACTTCATTGCCCACTCTCCTAGCCTGTCCAAATCCTTCTGCAGCCCTCAGTATTAACTGTCTTTCAGATCTTTATATCATTTGCAAATTTAGCAAATCATCTGCAAACTTAGTTCCGTGCTACTGTGATTAGGAATCCGATTGGCAGAGCTCAGCTGAAAAATGGTTCCCATTCCCCACTCCCCTGCCACCGGCCGTAATGTGCAACCTGTCCTACGTCGGCGGCAAACATGCAAACTTGTGTGCCAATTTGCATACATTTTAATGCGATTAACGTGCTGGAAGCCTAATTCGCCACCCCCCTGTTATGCTCCACTTCTCCCAGCCGTGAGACACATCGGTGCGATTTTGTGCGAGTATTTACAAGTTGGGTCCCGACGCCATGGCCTGTAATGGGGAGCAAGGAAGTAAGAAACGTTCTTAATTTATCAGGCTTGCTGGCGTATGCCTGGAACATAAGGACATAAAACTCGGAGCAGGAGTAGGCAATTCATCCCTTGAGCCTGCTCCGCCATTCATTATGATCATGGCTGATCTCAAAATCGGCCTCAACTCCACTTTCCTACTCATTCTCCATAACCCTTCACCCGATCGGTCTTTCTGCTCCTTAAATTTACTCAATGTCTCAGCATCTGGGGTGATGAATTCCACAGATTCACGACCCTTTGAGAGAAGTAATTTCTCCCATCTCTGTTTTAAATCTGCTATCCCTTATCCTTAAAAAGTGACATCTCGTTCTAGATTCCCCCACTATACGTCTACTTTGTCAACACCTTTCATCATCTTATCTCCCTCAATTAGATCTCCTCTCATTTTCTTTTCTTTTTTAAAAAATATATTTTATTACAAACATGTATCAAAGCAGGTTACAGCAAATAAACCCGGGAAACATACTTCCCAACAATCAACTATACAGTCTGTATAGATTTTCCCCTTTTTCACCCTCCTCCCGCCCCTCCTTCCCCCCCCCCCTCCCCCCGCGACGAACAGCTCCTCAAACACGGTCACAAACATCCCCCACCTTTTCTCAAACCCCCCTGCTGAGCCCCTTAACTCATACTTTATCTTCTCCAACTGCAGGAAGTCATATAGGTCACCCACCCATGCTGCTACCCCCGGTGGCGATGCCGACCACCACTCCTGCAAAATTCATCGCCGTGCAATCAGAGAGGCGAAGGCCACGACATCGGCCTTCCTCCTCTCCATGAGCTCCGGCTTCTCTGAAACCCCAAGGATCGCCACCAAAGGCTCTGGGTCCACTCCCTCCTCCACTATCCTGGCTAAGACCATGACTCCCGCCCAGAATCTTCCAAATTTTTCGCAACTCCAAGACATGTGTGCGTGATTCGCTGGCCCCGCCCACACCTTTCACACTCATCTGCTACCCCCTAAAAGAACCCACTCATTCTCGCCCGCGTCATGTGCACCCTGTGCACCACCTTAAACTGTATCAGGCTCATCCTTGCACAAGAGGAGGTCCCGTTACCCTTCGCAGTGCCTCACTCCATACTCCCCAATTGATCTCCCCTTCCAACACCGCTTCCCATTTCTCCCTGATCTTCACCACCCGCTCATCTCCCTGCTCCCCCAGCCACTTGTATATATCCCCAAATCTTCCCTCCACTTCCACATCCGGAAGCAGCAATCGCTCCAGCAGGGTGTATCTCGGCAACCTAGGGAATCCCTCCAGACCTTTCACACAAAATCCCCAACCTGCAGATACCTGAACTCATTCCCCCTTCGCTGGCTCTACCCTCTCCCTTAGCTCCTTCCGACTGGTGAACCCTGCTCCAAATATAATTCCCTTACCTTGACCAGCCCCACTTCCTTCCACCTACTGCATCGCCACTGGCAAAACCCATGATTCTCACACAGTGGCGTTAGCACCGACATCCCTTCCACCCTAAAATGCCTCCTCAACTGATTCTATATCTTAACCGTGGACTGCACCACTGGGCTCCCTGAATACCTACTTGGAGCCATTGGCAATGCTGCTGTCACCATAGCCCTCAAACTAGACCACTTACAAGATTCCTCCTCCATCCTAATCCACTCTACTCCTTCTCCTTCCCACCACCACCGCACCTTGTCCACATTCGCTGCCCAATAATAATGAAGCAATTTTGGCAACGCCAACGCCAACGCCCCTGCTGCCTCTGCTTCTGTAGCAGGGTCCTCCCCATCCTCGGCACCTTCCCCGCCCATACAAAGTCCGAGATGATCATGTCCACATTCCGAAAAAAGGCCTTTGGTATAAAGATCGGGAAAGCCTGGAAGATAAACAAGAACCTCGGCAGAATATTCATTTTCACCACTTGGACCCTCCCCATCAATGTTAAGTGCACCCCTAAGATCCTCCCTGGCCTCCTCCACCAGCTTCGTTAAGTTCCAGTCATGGAGCTAGATCTCCTCTCATTCTTCTAAACTCAAGAGAGTATAGGTCTAAACTGCTCAATCTCTTTATAAGACAAACCTCTCATCTCTGGAATTAATCTAGTGAACCTCCTCTGAACTGGCTCTAATGCAGCTACATCCCTCCTCAAATAAGGGAACCAAAACTGTAGACAGTACTCCAGGTGCGGTCTCACCAATGCCTTGCGCAGTTGCAGCAACACTTCTCTGCTTTTATGTTCTATTCCTTTAGCTATAAAGGGCAAAATTTAATTTGCCTTCCTTGTTACCTGATGTACCTGCATACTAGTTTTCTGTGATTCATGCACGAGGACGCCCAGATCCCTCTGCACTGAAGCACTCTGAAGTTTCTCCCCATTTAGATCATAAGTTGTCTTTCCATTATTCAGACCAAAATGGCTAACCTCAAACTTATCCACATTAAACTCCATCTGCCAAATTTTAGCCCACTCACCTAATCTATCTATATCTATTTATAAATTCCTTATTTCCTCATTGCAACTTATTATCCACTTATTTTAGTTTAATCAGCAAATTTTACTGTCGGACTTTCTATCCCTACATCCAAATCATTAATATATATTGTAAATGCTGGGGGCTCGAGGACCGAACCCTGTGGCACCCCACTGGTTATATCCTGCCAGCCAGCAAAAGACCCATTTATCCCAACTCTCTTCCTTCTGTTGGTTAGGTAGTCTTCTATCCAAGCTAATAAATTACCCCTAATCCCATGTGATCTTACCTTGTGTATTAACCTTTTGTGCGGGGCCTTATCAAATACCTTCTGGAAGTCCAGATATACTACATCTATAGGATACCCATTATCCACTTGGCTTGTTGCATCTTCCAAGAACTCTAGCAAATTAGTCAAACACGATTTACGCTTCATAAAACCACACTGACTCTGATGAATTTTGATTTTCCAAATGTCCTGTTATTACTTCCTTAATAACGGATTCGAACAATTTCCCAACGACAGATGTTAAACTAATTGGTCTAAAGTTTCCTACTTTCTGCCTCCCTTCTTTTTTGAATACATGAGCACTTTTCCAATCTACTGGAACCTTTCCTGCATCCAGGGAATTTTGGAATATTATAACCAATGGATCCACTATCTCTGCTACCACTTCCTTTAAGACCCTAGCATGTAGGCCACCAGGCCCTGGGGACTTGTCTGCCCTCAATCCCAAGAGTTTTATCAGTACTTTTTCCCTATTGATGATGATTGTTCCAAGTTCCTCCCTTTCTATAACCTCTGCCTCATCTGTTACTATTGGTACTAGTGTCCTCCACCGTGAAAACTGAGGCAAAATATTGATTTAGCGTCTCCGCCATTTCTGTGTAACTCACTATTTACTCTCCTGTCTGATCCTCCAAGAGACCAACATTCACTTTAGCTACTCTCTGCCCTTTTATATATTTATAGAAGTTTTTGCTATCCTTTTTTATATTTTGCCCTAGTTTTCTTTCATAATTTACCTTTGCTCTTTTTATATCTTTTTTGGTAACCCATTGTTGGTCTTTAAAAGCTTTTCAATCTTCCAGCCTGCGACTGGATTTTGCAATATGCTATGCCTTAGTTAAAGACATCAGTCTTTAAGGCAAATCCTACAGCTTTATTTTCAAATGCCAATCACAAATTACTAATTGAGTGAAATGTGCTTCATCATATGGCAAGATGGACTTTGAACCCATACTCAAGATTTGCTCGTCATTCCCAATGAAGAAAATCATTTCCAATCACTTCATCAGGCCCTTGATTTCTCTTAGTTTGTTCGTTTGGGGAGATGGTTGTGTAGTGGCAATGTCACTGGACTAGTAATCCAAGAGTCATGACTAATGCTTGAGGGATATGGGTTCAAATCCCCCCAGGGCACCTGATGGAATTTAAAATCAATCAATCAATCAGGAATTCAAAGCGAATCTCAGGAATGGTAACCATGGCAATTATCGACAACTGTTGCAAAATCCCATCTGGTTCACTAATATCCCTTAGGGAAGGAAATCTGCCATTCTTACTCAGTCCGGTCTCCATGAAACTCCCGACTCACAGCAACGCGATCGATTCTTAACTGCCCTCTGAGATGGCCTAGCAAGCCACTCGGTTAAAGGGCAATTAGGGATGGGGAGCTAATGTGCCCATTTCCCATAAAAGAATTTTTAAAAACAGTGTAGTAAACCAGTCCCCATTTTGACAAGTTAAACAAGTATCTTTGACATAAGAAATGAAAGGAAAGCAAGACTTGCATTTCTAACACCTTTCCAGATCTCAGTATCTTGTAAAAATGGAGTACTTTTGAATAGTAATCACTGTTGTAACGTAAGAAACACAGCAGCCAATCTGCACACAGCAAGCTCCGATAAACAACGAGATAGTGACTAGATCACTCTTTTGTAAGCCATTGTTGAGGAATAAATATTGGCAAGGACCCAGGGGAGAACTGCCCCTTGTTGTTTTGGAATGGTGCCATTGGATCTTTCTCAGTTGCTTGAGAGGGCAGATCATGCCGGCAGGATCTTCCGGCCCAGTCGACGATGCACCCCTGCCATGAATTTCCCAGCAGGAAACCCCATTGACAATTGCGGGACCAGAAGATTCCCCTGCGGGCCAATGGTGGGTCACCTCTGCTGCCGAGAAAGACGCAGCATTGAAAATCCCACCCAGCACGTCTGACAGTGCAGTACACATTCAGTATTGCCCTGGAGTGTCAGCCCAGAATTTGGCTTGGATTTTCTGCTCCTGTTCCCATCGATTGGGTTCGACAATGGGATTGGAAAATGTGACGAGAACTGCATAGTCGCGTTTTACGTCAGAGTAAATGTGGGGTCCGATTGGCCCTTGGCCCTATTCAACATTAGGAACATCATTATAATCATTAATGAACATATGATTATCAGACCCCTAACCCAGACTAATCTCCCTACCCCCCCCATCAGAAAATCCATCCACAGCGGCATGAATCACTACTGGTGCGTGCCTGGCGAGTCAGGGAAACTCAGGCGAGTGCGGCTTTCAGGGAGGAGAGAGTCATGCCCAGAATCTACCCAGTCAGTTTGCTCTGTGCAGGGGCGGTCTTTGAAAATGGCACTCCAATGCTCACACTTCTAAGTTGTTGGTGAGGAGGGTGAATCAGAGGCCCCCCCCCTCCAGCGATACGTCGTGGAACCCATGAATTGAATTTTTTCCCCCAAAATGTTACAATGTTTGGTGGAGAAAGCCATCATTGCTGGTTTCAATGCTGCTGTTCCTGCTCGACATCAGCCTTTGCCGATATCAGGGAAATTTCCGACCTTTGACTTATGTTCCTGGACTGGGAGCTGAGCCCACAAGTGATTATTAAAACAAGAAAATTATACCAGAAAAAAAAAGTTGGAAAGATCTCGATACAAAAACCAAAAGACGATTCAACTTCCCACTGTTCCTTTACACCTGCAATATCTTTACAGGCACATAAACCAGTGAAGAGTTACCACTAGCTTGACACAAAGGCTTCTTGCTTAGGATTGCTATAGTTGTAAACAGTTTTCTTCCAGTGAATTCCTGAGCATTCTCTTGATTCTTCCAAGCATACTTATAACGCTCCCCATTGTTGGCTGTTTAGCTGCTCTTGTATAAAGAGTCAAAAGTTCTACTCCTTCTCACAAACACCTTTATTTTCCTTTAACACAACTCTGTACAAAAACTCTATCATCACATCACATGCCCCAAAGGCCCCCTCCAGCTTCTTTACATATCAGTGTCAATTACTGGATACTTAACATAAATGAGACATTTAGTTGGAATGTCTCTTAACCCATTCCTTAACACCCATGACACCCAAAAACTGCACTCTAAACTCACTGGGCTGGATTCTTCACCGGCGAGATCCTCAGTTTCGCCGGCAGCGCACTCACATCCGCAGATGTCCCGACAGCGTGGGAGTGCCTACAATGGGAAATCCCATTGGCCGGCTGCTGGGACGGAGGATCCCACTGCCGGCGGGGAGCGCATCGCACCAGAAAACGGGAGCGGTGGGACGGAGAATCCCGACCACTGTCTCTGCAACAGCATAGCAAACAAATTTGTTAGCTAAACTCAGTCCCCCAGTCGCACCTCTGCTAAACCGATCACTTTACTGAGTTCTGTAACTGATTATTCAGTTAACATCTGTCTCAATAACTTTGTAGTTTTAGTTCTCAATAGAGGCCTTCGCCTCTGCTTATCTTCTCCTTCCCCGCTGCTTCCACCCTCCACCCACTGGCCTCCCAATCACAGCCACCCCCCACCACAATCCACCTCACCAGGGCCTATCTGACTGACCCTACTTATCTAACAGTCCGGTCTCTGGGGAACTGGTTTCAGTCCCGGCAATGGCCACCGTTGCCAGAGGCTCGTGGAGGCTTTGCATCCTCCCAGATGGGGGCACAAGCCATTATCTGAGACACTTAACAGCCTAACGTCAAATCATGGCTTTCCCACCTTGTGGATGCAAGTTTCTGGGCAGGGGACATGGGAGGGGGGGGGGGGGGGGGGGGGGGGGGTGGGGGGGGGGGGGGGGGGGGGCACCACCTCCACAGAAGATTCCAGTCACTGTTTCTGCTCAGACCCAATACCCTCAGCTGTATTAAAGTCAAGTTTGGAAAGGAAAGCAGATTTCAGAGCACGTGTTACTGAAATAGCAGTAAAGCAATTAATGTTTATAACCCACAGGTGTACAATGGTTCATCCAATTATTGTAAATATTGTAAATACATTTTTATTGATTTGTGGTGATTCGCAATTAGCACTGAAGAGTACATTTCCTGATTTGTAGCAGTGCATTTGGCATGGAAATGTGATGATTGGACATAAATGCAAATGTCGCCACAGTCCCAGAGGACCAGAGGCTGCTCTCCCTTTGAGAGCTGACTGGTGGTGATTTAACCTGAGGGTCTCTGCACCTCAGGTGAGGGGCAAGGTTGAGAAGGCGGTGGTTTCATGAATAACCTCAATCAGTACGGGAATTGAACCCTCACTGTCAGTGATGATCCACATCCCAAATCAACAGCCAACTGAGCCGACTGTGAAAAATGTGCAAATTCATTAAAGTACAGGTACGTGATGGCGGGCTTAGTTCATTTAAAATAGCAGGCTCATCATTTGCAAAGCCATTGATACTTTAGAAAGAGGTTTCACCTTGGAGAACGGCATATATATATATATATATATATAAAGAAGGAAAGATGTGACAAACTATACTTAACCTCCTGTCGGTTGGCAGAAGTTCCACAGTGATCACGTCGAGGGAATTCCAGGCTGAAATAGTCAGACCATTGTACAAGCAAAGCATTCCAATCATCATGGCTTCACTGGTCCCAACCAAAGGAAAAAGCAGCTGATCCCAGACAGAACCATGGATCCACCTACAGAGGTTCACAAGCAAACAGGAAATTTTGTCAAATGGGTATAAAATATCCTCGAAATACACACCATTATCAGTATCTGTTAGGAAGAAAAAGACAAGTTAAAACCTTGGTTGGGTCTGACTTTACAGTACTCACTAGGTGATCCCAGGGGCTGGTTTGCACACGGCTAAATCGCTGGCTTTGAAAGCAGACCAAGGCAGGCCAGCAGCACGGTTCAATTCCGTACCAGCCTCCCCGGACAGGCACCGGAATGTGGCGACGAGGGGCTTTTCACAGTAACTTCATTTGAAGCCTACTTGTGACAATAAGCGATTTTCATTTTCATTTCATTCATCTGCCCAAGCGACTGAACTAAAAGACTTGCATTTATATAGAGCCTTTCACAACCTCAAGACATTGCCAGAGGGCAGGAAAGCCATGGCATGATTTTATGGCTCCAGGCTGTTAAGCAGCACAGGTCATAACTTCCGTCCCATCTGGGAAGGTGTCCCTCCTCTGAGAGCTGCTGGGAACGGTGGCCACTGCTGGAACTGCAACCGGCGTCCCCATGAGGAGCAGCACAGATGCCAGATTGCAAAGCACTTTACAAGCAGTGAAGCACTTTCTGAATTGTGGTCACTTTTGTAATGTTGCAAATGTGGTGGATACATTTGTGCACAGCAACCTCTCGCAAACAATGTGACACTTGACCAGATAATCTGTTTTTTTTAGTTTTTAAAATATTTTTTCATGGGATATGGGCATTGCTGGCTCGGCCAACATTTATTGCCCAAACCTAATTGCCCTTCAGAAGGTGGTGGTGAGCTGCCTGCTTGAGCCGCTGTGGTCCCTGTGTTGTTTTCAGTGATGTTGGTTGACGTATAAAGTTGGACGGGATACTAGGGATAACTCCACTGCCCTTTTCAAAATAACCCCTTAAGATCTTTTATGTACATGTGAGGCTATATGGGACCTCAGTTTAATATCTTATTTGAAAGATGGTACCTGTGATAGTGCAGTACACCTCAGTACAGCTTTGCAGTGTCATGCTGTGTTTTGTGCTCATGTCTCTGGAATGGAACTCACAATCTCTGACTCAGAGAAGAGAATGCTACCAACAGGTAGAGTAATGAGGAACTGATTTCCTCTCAATATTATGCAGCTTAACAATATTTTCCCTACCTTCTGGAGCATGCACCTACTTTACCTGACAAGGCAGCAGTGAATGCGACCAATGAGATTCTCTCTTGCTGTGCAGTAAGGATGTGTATGAACAATGCGAGTCATCTCTTTCTGACGTTCCTACTCTCAGGTTGAGATCTACAGTTATGCTTCCTGAATCCAAGATTTAAGGTTCTAATTAACAGGAGAGATCCATAAGAATCTGCTCTGACGCCCACCCAGGTTCATCAAATGGAGATCACTGAAAGGGATATCTCCCATCAGAGAGGGTTACAATCATTCAATATGTGCTGACAGTGGAAACAGCTGCAGAAATGTGCGGCAAATTTAGGGCGTATTCTTCCAGCTGTTCATACCGGCAGCATCTTCCGGTCCTACCAATGGCGCACCCTGCTGCTGCATTCCCAACGCTGTGGGGTGGATTCTGTGGAAATCCCGTTGACAGCAGCGGGAACAGTGGATCCGGCTCCCAGCTAACGGCAGGCCATTTGCCGCCACCATGAAACAGGCTACAGGGAGGCCAGAGAATCTCACCCTGAAGCTCTTCCCAACATATCTGGAGGTGGAGGAGTGGGGGTGACTATGGTGGCGGGTGGGTGTCTGAGTAGGGGACAGGATCTGGGTTGTCAGTGAAGCTTCCTTCCATCCACTTGGAGAAAGGTGGCAACAGGTGGAAGAATGGCTCAATATCCTACTAATAGAGCGAAAGGACCTAGAAGAGCCCCCCCCCCCCCCCCCCCCCCCGCCCCCGGCTCAATGCAGCACCCATAACTTAACCTTGTCTGCTTGGTCTTTGGCAAAGCTGACAAAATCTCCAGCTTCCTTCAACCCTGGCGGCTCTTCTGCCTCTTGAATGTCCCTTGCCACCCTCTGTTTCCACTGCTGTGCCATCAGGGCTTTCTGGCCTTCCAGTGGCGAGCACCAACTCGCAGTTTAAAATCTTGACAGGAGCCTGTCCTGCATCCTTCATGCCCCTGACTCAATGAGGGGTTTTGCAGTCGGCACAGAGTCGGATGCGCAAGGGGTGCAGAACAGAAAATTCCAATGGTGCATCCCCGACGCAGAGAGGCATTTTATCACCGAGCCGAGACACTACCCGGCCCTGAGGCAAAGTTAACACTGGTGAAATATTTATTGTAGTCAGACACTCCATTGGTTTTCACCCTTGTACGCAAGATAAGATGGTTATCAGTTTTAGTGACAGGCATAAGGAACAGCTGGACAGTTAGAAAAGACTGTCGCTTAAGTGAATTATTTCAAGGATCAGCAACAAAGTGATCCAAGAAATCGAGGAGAGCAGAAGAAGCAGGTGTTGTACATTATGAGGAGATCAAATATGAAAAGACTGCACAGATGTTGCGGAAGGATATAATCATGAGCTTAATGATGGAGACAGTTCTCCGAAAGAACAGCTCGAAAATGGCTTGGATGTGTTCTCAAAATAAATCAGTTAATTCACGTTCATTACATAGATTACATAGATTACATAGAACATACAGTGCAGAAGGAGGCCATTCGGCCCATCGAGTCTGCACCGACCCACATTAATCCCTCACTTCCACCTTTTCCCCGCAACCCAATAACCCCTCCCAACCCTTATGGACACGACGGGTAATTTAGCATGGCCAATCCACCTAACCTGCACGTCTTTGGACTGTGGGAGGAAACCGGAGCACCCGGAGAAAACCCACGCACACACGGGGAGAACGTGCAAACTCCGCACAGACAGTGACCCAGCGGGGAATCGAACCTGGGGCCCTGGCGCTGTGAAGCCACAGTGCTAATCACTTGTGCTACCGTGCTGCCATTATGACTGGAAAACTTTTTTTTAAAAACATAAATAAAATTCTATTAATTGGCGTCTTGTGGGATTCCAAACAAGACCAAAATATCAAGAATCCAATTTAAATCGAGTTAAGATAAAGATCGACGGTGATAATTGAATGGCAGGGAAGGCTCGAGGGGGCTGAATGGCCTACTCCTGTTCCTATGTTCCTAACCAAACAGAAAGTACCAACAGTAAATGGATTAGGATAATCTCTGATACCCAGTGGATTTCTGTCCTAATTATACAAATGCGCTTGTTCCACTTTTAATTAAAAGTTGAGACTGTAGCTTCCAGTTGGAAGATTAAATGGGGATTTTGATCTGTGTTCAAAATGATCCATTTCCATGATTAATCAAGAGGTCATTGAGGATTATTAAGATTTCCACACTCCCATGTGTGAGTTTACATAATGTACCACTGAGACACCAATCACCATGAATATTTGAATTGTTAAATTGTATTCTTTGCACTGCTCAAGTGTAATCCCTTTATGCACCTGTATATTCAGCAAACCCTTCCATTTCACCTGCCAATATCTCTGAGACTACTCAAACAACTAGAGTTATCATTTACCTTTGCCTAGGCAGAGCAGCAATTGCAAATTCTCAGGATGAGAATAAAAATAGTAGAGAACCGCGATCATACAAAAGGATCGGAGCTTCTGAAAGATTACCTCATAAACATTATCAACGCTAGAAAGCGGTGATAGAGAAAAATAAAAAAAGCAAAACTATTGTTTTCAAAGCAGTATCGAGAAAGTTGCATTTTCTTTCCATCCAGAACAGAAAACACTTTTTCAAATGTGTTATTTAATGGAGCAATGACTTGAGCATCAACTTCACTCATTATGCTTCAAATTGTATTCTAACAATCGTTTGCTGGATTCTCCAAACAGTTCTAGTTGGGATATTTTATTTAAAGCGGCGTAATGCAGATTATGTGGATTCCCCAGTGGCAGACAGTGTCATGGGTTACTACCTGCGCCGCCCAACTGTATTTCTCCATTGATTTGACTAATACGTTTAAAACGGCACAGGGTTAGCAAAGATGCACACCCCTAATAACCCCCCCATCCACCCCCCACCATGTGAAATCTCTGGTTTGGGTTTATTATGTTGCCCATCA
Source organism: Scyliorhinus torazame (assembly GCF_047496885.1). Taxonomy (NCBI): domain Eukaryota; kingdom Metazoa; phylum Chordata; class Chondrichthyes; order Carcharhiniformes; family Scyliorhinidae; genus Scyliorhinus; species Scyliorhinus torazame. The sequence continues at coordinate 66,350,350 of NC_092715.1, forward strand.
GAAACAAACAATATTGGACAATATTGGAATATAAGGTCATGGAGGTCAGCCTGCTCCACATACTGTCCTGTCCATTCATTTGACATTGCAAAAATCATTGACAATGAGAATGGTAAGAAGCAACTGACAAGAAGTAACTGACAAAAAGTCAATTTACTTTGTGTCCTTTTAATAATTGCTTCAACAGCTGAGTCCCTAGCAATGCAAGGGAATACAGAACAGGGGTCTGGCACATATAGGTTAACATTGGTACAGTACCACCCACACGTTGATGTAAGAGTTACCCGCACCTAGGAGTCAATTTACTGTTAGACAGAGACATATGCACAAGTAAGCATGGAGACAGCTGCTAGCTTGAATCCTCTTACTGTATACATTCAGTTAACTGACTTAAGATCCAATAGTACAAGGAGCAGTCAGTGACCATGATAGAAAGATTCTGAACAATGCTGAATGCTCAGGTGAAGTTATTAAAATTATGTAAGAGTTCTACAGATAACTCTGAAGTAAAAATAACACAAGTTACCAGAGTTATTGCTTGAAATGAATAAATAGATTCATTGGGCACGATTCAATGAAAAAAAGTTAAAGTGCTGTATTAAGCGCGTTTGACGGGGGGCGGGATTCTGCGCAAATCGTCGGGGCGGGAAAAAGTGGCGCAAACCCTGGCGGGAACCACTCCGTCGTCGAGCCGCCCCAAAGGGGGCTAGGACAGCGTCGGAGTGGTTTGCGCCGCGCCGGCCGGCGGGAAGGGCCTCCGCCGGCCGGCGCGAGTTGGCGCATGCGCGGGAGCGCCAGCATCTGCTGGCGTTAACCCCGCGCATGCACAGGGGGGGTTCATCTCCGCGTCGGCCTTCGCGGATCAGTACAAGGCTGACGCAGAGGAATAAAGTGCCCCCATGGCACAGGCCCGCCTGCGGATCGGTGGGCACCGATCGCTGGCCAGGCCACCGTGGGGGCACCCCCCGAGGCCAGATCGCCCTACGCACCCCTGAGGACCTCGGAGGCCGCCCACGCAGCTGGGTCCCGCCAGTAGGGACCAACCTTGATTTACGCCGGCGGTACTGTCGTTAAACGGGCAGGACTTCGGCCCATCGCGCCCGGAGAATTCGGACGGCCCCGGGGCCATTGGGTTGCGCCGGTCCCCGCCATTCTCCGAGGTGGGCGGCGAGATAACGCCTGGGCGCTTTTTGGGGGGCCGCAGAATTCGGAGGACGGCGGGGGCGGGATTCACGCGACCCCCGGCGATTCTCCAACCCGGTGGGGGGTTGGAGAATCCCGCCACAGGTGTTTCTTGGCAACTGCAGCGCTGAGAATAACCGTGGGTGGGATTCTCCCATCTGAAGGCAGAGTGTTGACGTTGTCGTAAAAACTGGAGCGTCTAATGACGGTGTCATCGGACCGCTATGTGTAGCGATCCTCTGCACTACAGGAGGCCAGCATGGCACTGGAGTGACCCACGCTGCTCCAGCTGCCGATACTGGTGTCAAATGGGCGCCTTGGGTCTGCGCATGCGTGTTGCGACCGGCGCGAATGCGCGCATGCGCAGTAGCACCCTTTTCTGTGCTGGCCCCGTGCAACATAGCGTAGGGCTACAGGGACCGACGCGGAGCAAAAGAGGCCCCCACCACGAGAGGCCGGCCCACCGATCGGTAGGCCCCGATCGCAGGCCAGGCTACGGTGGTGGCCCCTCCGGGGTCGGACCCCCCCGCCCCCTCCGCCAGGCCGCCCCAGACAGGATGGATGCCGTGGTCCTGCCGGGTAAGACCAGATGTGAACGGTGCAGGCGGCCACTCGGCCCATCCTGGGCAGAGAATTGCCGGAGAATTGTAGAGCGGCCCCCAACCAGCGCCGCACCAATGCGCCGGTGCCAATGTCGCCGATTCTCCGCTCACCAGACCGGCGTTGAGGCGGCGTCGCGCGATTCGTGCCCTGCCTGGCGATTCTCCGACCCGGTGTGCGCTGAGTGAATCCCGCCCCCTGCTTTTCAACGGCACTTTGCGGTTCTTTTTGACCTTGGGCAGTTTCTCCCTGTCGCAGCCACTCTTAGGTAGCCGGCCTGCACTGGTCAGCTGAGCTTGCCAACAGAAACGGCTCTTCGCAGATCGGGGTGCCGTTTTGCAAGGCTGCCCCGATCTCTAGTCCTCCCCACTTTCAGAACCCCGCACCCGTCCGGCTTTCAAGAACCTTCCCTTCAACCCCCCAACCTTTTCTGGTCCCCCTCATGCCCCGTTCTTATAGGCAAGGCCCCCCCACCCCGGGCCCGATCCCTGGCACTGCCAACCTGGCACTCTGGCACCGGCAGTCTGGCACTCTGGCAGTGCCCCTTCCAACCTGGCTGTGCTGCCAGGTGCCTGGGTGGCAGTGTGCCAGGAGAGGAGGAGGAATTTCTTCAGCCAGAGGGTGGTGAATCTATGGAACTCTTTGCCGCAGAAGGCTGTGGAGGCTAAATCACTGAGTGTCTTTAAGACAGAGATAGATAGGTTCCTGATTAATAAGGGAATCAGAGATTATGAGGAGAAGGCAGGAGAACGGGGATGAGAAAAATATCAGCCATGATTGAATGGCGGAGCAGGCTCGATGGGCCGAGTGGCCTAATTCTGCTCCTATGTCTTATAACAACCTCCAAATCAACAGAGGTACCCGCAATGACAGAACCTATCACTCCTCCGACAGATGTGCGAATGAGATATAGAAGGGTTATAAGGCCACTGGACTGCCTGAATCTATAAACATGGAGAGTTGAAGGAAGGAGATGAGATAATGATGTAAATGCATATGGTAAAGTAGAATAACTTTTTGGATAAAGACTTTAGGGAGGTGTATTATTAAAGTCTGGGACATTTAGGGTTAACGTGGACTGAATACAACTGCCACCCACACAGTGATGTAAGAGGACACATGAACTGCGCTAAGGGTCAGTCTAGTGTTGGGACAGAGCAGTGTGTACAAGCAAGCATGGAAACAGCTCTTAGCTTGAACCCTTCACTGTATACATGTAAATAGTTCTTGGAGTTAATAAATAGATATAGTTAATATCCCCCAGGTTTGCTAGCTGCTCTTTTACCATAGCTCCCCTGATTAGTACATCATCTACGTATATTGCCACCTTAACTAGCCCTTGGCGAGTGTTCTCCATCACACATTGAAAAATGACACATGCTGACCAGACTCCAGAGGGCAGGCATGTATATTCATAGAAACACTTGTAGGTGTTAATCGTCTCGTATTTCCTGGATGACTCATCTAGTTCTAGCTGGAGGTAGGCATGGCTCATATCTAGTTTGGTGAAGGTTTGACCCACTGCCAGTTTGGCATAAATGCATGGCATGAGGTACCGATGTAAATATGAGGCTTTATTAACCACTTGTTTATCGTCCCCGCAAAGATTGACCAGCCTGTTATCATGTGGCTCTCTAACCACTTAAGTTCAGTCTCTACTTTGGTAAGTAAAACATATTTGGGTAGGGCATCGGGGTCCACTTAAATCTTTGCCCTTGCTCCCGTTATTCTACCAAGGCCTTCTTGGAATACCTCAGGGTATTTGCTAAGAACCTTGTATTGTCCACCAGTTCCTAGTTTAAAAATTTGTAGCCAGTCCAGACGGATCCTCTGGAGTCTCTGCCCAAGAGGCTAGGAGAAGGAGATTGTCATTGACTTGAGGAAGCGTAGTGGAGAACAGGCCCCTGTCTACATCAATGGGCACGAAGTAGAAAGGGTCGAGAGCTTCAGGTTTTTAGGCGTCCAGATCACCAACAACGTGTCCTGGTCCCCCCCCATGCCGACACTATAGTCAAGAAAGCCCACCAACGACTCTATTTTCTCAGAAGACTAAGGACATTTGGCACGTCAGCTAAAACTCTCACCAACTTTTACAGATGAGCCATAGAAAGCATTCTTTCTGGTTGTATCACAGCTTGGTATGGATCCTGCTCTGCCCAAGACCGCAGGAAACTACAAAAGGTTGTGAATGTAGCCCAATCCATCGCGCAAACCAGCCTCCCATCCATTGACTCTGTCTACAATTCCCTCTGCCTCAGAAAGGCAGCCAGCATAATTAAGGACCCCACGCATCCCGGACATACTCTCTTCCACCTTCTTCCGTCAGGAAAAAGATACAAAAGTTTGTGATCACGTACCAACCGACTCAAGAACAGCTTCTTCCTTGCTGCCATCAGACATTTGAATGGACCTACCTCGTATTAAGTTGATCTTTTCTCTGCACCCTAGCAAGGACTGAAACATTACATTCTGCAGTCCTTCCCTATGTACGGTGTGCGTTGTCTGTACAGGATGCAAGAAATAATACTTTTCACTGTATACTAATACATGTGACAATAATGAGTCAAATCAAATCAAAAAGTTCCTGGTCCTGTTTCCTAGCCTGTCAGCAATTTGTCAGGGTCATTGAGGTAAGTGCACAGTAGGAAGAATTTCTTCAGTGAAACTGATAAATTGTGCAGGCTTTCATCAATTACATTGAAGAGTTCCAGCCAGGCTGTTGAGAGACTGTTCTTCAAAGCACCTCTGTTTTCCGAGAGTGCGTTCTCTGCTTTACAGGTTATTTCTGTAATTTTGAAAGGTACTTCACCTGCCCAGCAACTTCACTCACCTTCAGTTGCACCTTCCCGCTGTCAGTCTTCACCACAGCATGGCATCAGCTAATGGAGCTCCACCTTCCTCCTCTGTTGAGGGGCAAGAGCAGAGGCCACACTACCACCAACAGTTCCAGCATCAACAGAAGCAACATCTGCAGCAGCACCAGCTGCCTCCTCCTCAGCCACATGCCCCTCCAGAGGGAAGATGGCATGAACACTGAGATCCAGCTGGACGGAGACGAGGCCCTAAGCCCTACAGGCAGAGGATAGACTCTCTTAACACGTTGGAGTACCAGCGCCTGGGACTTGCTGACATTTGCAGTCTCCTGGAACATGAGCTCCTTCCCAGTGGACTAGGCGGGCACTTAATGCCCGTGACTGACAATGTGGCTGTCACTGGACTGTCCCCACCATACCCCACTTCCGCACACCTGGGTCTCTATATCTTGCCAAGTTGTGCGCTCTCCTCCCCTGCAATGACAGAAAGAAGAAAGATATGGGTGCTTGGAATGACTTGCATGGAGAGGAGGGAAGGACACCATTTGTATAGGGTGGCTGTGAGGCATGGGTGCGAAAGGGCAATATTCTGAGGGTGATTATGTGTGTTGCTGTTCAGGTCGGGATGTGAGGTACCTGCAGAGAGGGGAATGAGCAGGTTTGAAAGGTATGTTGTCCTGACGGGGAGTGGGAGGGGGGGTGGGGGGGGGGGCGGCTGTGCAGGATGCTGTGATAGTCAGAGTGTGGGGCTTGGCACTTGAAAGTTTTGCATCATTCACCCATCATGGCTTGACAGCCTGGATCTCTTGGTGCAGTGTCTCCAGATTGGAGGGAGCACAGTCCTGCTGCTGACCTCCTTCGCTACATCCTTCGATGCCTGCTTGTTTGAAGAGTTTGTCCCCTTCCTCCCACCCTTGGGAGAGCTCACATCACTGCAGCCTCTCAGGACCTCCAGGTATGAATGAGAGATCCAGGGGAGGAGGGGGGTCAGCCGTCCCAAGTCTTCCCTCCTTTCCTGCAGTTGCCCTGGTTACCCATGCAGTGATCCCTTTAATTAGAAAACCACCCTTTGACAGAATGAGTGCGCCATCCTGCCCAGCCTCCCTAATTGGTTGGAGAGTCTGAAGGCGGGATGATAATTGGTTTGCTCTGGTAAAGGGTGACAGCCAGACATGCAGTGCAGAGAGTGTGGTTCCAGGCCTACCACGGTCCCAGCATTCCAGCAGAGACTAAGGTGAGAAGATCTGCCCTAGACTCTGGGAAAAATGGAATACAAGATATTCCTGCCTCAAAATTAAAAACTAAATGAGGACTTTGGCCTGTTTGAAGTTGGCTCATCTGACACTACCCTAAGGAACTATGATGAATGGCAAAGTGGTCCGAATTTCAATTCAGGTAGCAATCTCACCAATTTACTTTTTCTCGTATATACCAATAGAACAGATGGTTGGAGGTGAAATATTTAGAGTGTAAGTAAGTGCCGGAGTATGGGGAGTACCATGAACAATCCTAATTCTATCTTAACCAGATGTTTCACAGAGGCGTTCAAAGGAAGCCATTGGAAAGGGATAGTAACTATTTTTGGCCCGTCTATAGATAGGTGACACTAAGACAATTTGTAATGGCCTCATTACCACCCTGGATGTAACTGGAGATCAAACCCATCATCTCCCTAGTTTGCATGGCTCAAGGCCAGGTTAACGATGGTAGCCTGTGGTCATACGCCAAATATTTAGCATGAAACATGAAACAGTTTGAATCACATCGGGATCATAGTTACATGTTACTGTTAGATAAGGTACACTAGATCGGGTGCACCAGTCAGAAGGTTATGCAAATGTTTTAAAAGTAAGTGGTAAATTGTACCTAACATTGTCAAGCGCCCAATCCTGTCCATGAGGAGTGCAGATACAATGTTGCCCGGCAACACTGCTAGTGTTCCTAGGAAGTTGACAAAATAGATCCAGTAGGCACTGTAGTCCTCATCAAAGTTAATCTGGCAGCCTTTCTTATTGTGAAGAAATGTAGTATTGTCGAACTGGCAATCAATGAATTTAGACGCTTCAAGATCTGAGGGAAAATCAAGAAACATATATTTATGGCTGGAAGTGATTCAAAAATAAAATGGTTTACTAAATAGTTGAATAGTTGGTATTTCCTCCTTATTATTCCTTATTATGATTATCTGTTTCAACCATTGCCAAGATAAAATGAAGAGTGTGGGCCTGGCACGTGAGATTGGAAAACTATGCAGTTAATTATGTAAAAGACTTCCTCTCCATCTTCTGCAGGCAACCTACAAGTTTATGTTTTATGAGACATTCTGTTCATTGTAAATGAATAGCATGTCTCTAATCTTCAGAGTTAGCGCTGTACTGTGAAATCATTGGAATGAATGTAATCAAATGGCAGTCCCCTGTCAGCTACTTGAAGGAAGATGGTTAAATGAGCAGTTAACGTCTTTGTTAAAACAACTTACAAAATAGTTTCCTCACTAATATTGTACAAAGGGGTTAGTTTTGAACTTAAACTAGAGAATCCTCCCCTCACCTCATACCAACACATAAAGTGTTGTTTTGACTCCCGTGTACTTTCGGGATGAACTGCAAATGTTGGCCTAGCCAGCGACGTCCACATCCCGTGAAATAACAAATAACAAATAGGCATGAACTTGCGATTTTCTTTTGCTTAGATATGGTTGAATCTACCATTATGTTTATAAATTAGAACACTGGACCGATCAGACTCATGCGGTAATTTAATAAAAAAAGAGTCCCGTGTCGAGCAGGTTTAGCTGGGTGTATCCCAGTGTTTATACCACCAGGAACGACCTCGCTATCGAACACGACTGTTATTTTTTCGGGCCTTGGTGGGGAAGGTCCTGCCGAGGCCGCAATGACTTTCATTTCCTACACTGAAAAGCTCCACTTGTCTTTGCAGAAAGAAGTGGCGGCCTGATCTCTTGATCCCCCGGAACCCCCAGCACCCCAACCTATTGTTGGGGGATCCTCAAGCTCCCCGCACCCCACTTCATAAGGGCAGGGCACCCCTGGGCCCAATCCCTGCACATGTAAAATGACACCTGGGCACCTTGGCACTGCCAGCCTGGCATCCGGTAGTGCCCCTGACCATCTGGAAGTTCCACTCGGGCCCCCTGGCATTACCAGGCTGGTACCAGGGTGGCACTGCCAGAATGCCTGGATGGCACTGCCAGTTCACCAGGCTGGAAGTGCCAAGGTGCTTGGGTGGCATCATCAGTGCCAGGGTGCCACCCTGCCAGAGGTTGACCATCCGGGAGCCTCTGATCCCCATTTGTGAGACCAGTGCTAAACGGCACTCGGCTGGGGTCTCCTCAGTGAGGCCGTTTGATTCCGGGGGCTGGCGGAGACATTCTTAAGTGTGTCTAACTGCACACTTAAATATGCAAATGTAGTTTCTGCCCATTGAGGGCGGGATCCAGATCGCGACGTTTCGCGAGATCCCATTAGATCTCGCGAGGTGTAGCAAGCCGGGTAAATCCCACACGAGGCCTCTCGTGAAACTTACCGGCCATGTCATGTGGCAAGTCGAGCACGGCGCGGCTGTTAGATCGCGTCCTGATCTCAGATAACAAGCAGTAAAACGCAACCATTCTGAAATTCCTCAGAGGTTCTGCAGTATCTTGCTGTACCTGCGGCTTCAAAGGTTTGTGGAAATTCCAGGCTGCTTTGCAAGGGGGTTGAATGTCTGACCACCCTTACAGGACAAAAGGTGGCCATGCGCTGGGGCAAACACGGATGCCCGAGGGCCAATGTTGTAGTGGCAGCTGGTGAACTGAGTGAGTGGAGGCATTCCAGTTTTCACAAGGGCTGTGTGAACCTCAACACTGGGTGTTGAAGCCAGGCCCCAAAAAAGGAGGACTTTTCACATATCAGCAACTTTGCTTGGGGAGTTCATAGGATCATGGCTGGTACTGGGCATCTGACAATATTACTGAAGTAGTGCTTACACCCACGTAAATAAGGTATGCTCCCCATTGTAAACTCTGGTGGGGTCAGTACTGGCAAGCAGGACATGAGTGCAACTAATGAGGTCGCAACATAAGGAAACTTGGGACCAATGATTAAAAAGTGACTCATAAACTTATCTGAACATGATATGAATTTACTACGAGTAAATTAGACATCTGAAACTGACAGTTCATCATGAAAGTCCTGATTTATACATTCACCTGTGTTATAGAAAAGAGTTTCAATAAATGTGCAGTTCCTAAAATAAGTAGTTAATGATGTGACGTCTTCAAAATAGCAGTTCTTAAAGAGGGAGTCTTCAAAGGTTACTGCTTTAAACTTCATGATTGTAAACCTATTAAAAGAAAAAGTACATTTTGGTATTTATTATTTTTGCTGATTAGTCTTTTCAGAAAAAATCTGCCGCATCTTAATTTTATCCCTCTTTTGTTAAGGATCTCTTTTCTTCATACAGCCAGACAAGCTGAACCTCCCTTCAGATACTTATGTCCTATGCGTGGCCCCTGTTTCTAAGAAATAGTTTTTTTGTAAGTTTGCATTAAATAATTGTAATTACTGGGCTATAATTAATAAAAGATTTAAAATATGTATTAAGCAAACATGCTTCATCATCAATGACCTTCCCTCATTCATAAGTTCAGAAGTGAAGCTGTTCACAAATGATTGCACTCTGCTCAGCACTTTTCAGACCTCATCAGACATTGAAACAACCCATGTCCACATGCAGCAAGGCATGCACAATATTCAGGTTGATAAATGACAAATAACATTTGTGCCTTCTAAGTGCCAGGTAATGATCATCTCCATTAAGAGAGAATCTTACCATCTCCTCTTGACATTCAATGGCATAACCATTGTTGAATCCCCCACTATCAACATCCTGGGGATTACCATTGACCAGAAATTGAACTGAACCAGCCATACACAGGGGCAGGAATGGTTGTTAGATGTTCGCGGGTTTAGATGTTTTCAGAAGAATAGGGAGGGAGGTAAAAGAGGAGGGGGAGTGGCACTGTTAATTAGGGAGTGCACCACAGCTGCAGAAAAGGAGGGAGTTAAGGAGGGTTTGTCTACTGAGTCAGTATGGGTGGAAGTCAGAAACAAGAATGGAGCAATCACTTTATTGGGAGTTTTCTATAGACCCCCCAATAGCAGCAGAGAGAGATAGAGGAACAGATCGGGTGGCAGATCTTGGAAAAGTGCAGAAGTAACAGAGTTGTTGTCATGGGTAACATCAACTTCCCTAATATTGACTGGAACCTCCTTAGTGCAAATGGTTTGGATGGAGCAGATTTTGTCAGGTGTGTACAGGAAGGATTCCTGACTCAATATGTAGCTAGGCCGACTGGGGAGGTGGTTGGGGGTGGGGGGTGGGGGGGGGGGGGGGGGGGGGCATATTGGACTTGATGCTCGGCAACGAACCAGGCCAGGTGTCAGATGTCTCGGTGGGAGAGCATTTCGGTACAGTGACCACAACTCCTTGACCTTTATCATAGTCATGGAGAGGGAACGGAACACACAGTATGGGAAGATATTTAATTGGGGGAGGGAAAATTATACTGCTATTAGACAGGAGCTGAGGAGCATAAAGTGGGAACAATTGTTCTTGGGGAAATGCACAACAGTAATGTGGGGGTTGTTTAAGGAGCACTTGCTGCGAGTGATGAATAGTTTTGTCACACTGAGACGAGGAAGGAATGGTTAGGTGGAGGAGTCTTGGATGACAAGAGAATTGGAGCTTCTAGTCAAGAGGAAGAAGGAAGCTTACGTAAGGTTGAGGAAGCAAGGATCTGACTCGGCTCTAGAGAGTTACACGGTAGCCAGGAAGGAACTCAAAAATGGACTGAGGAGAGCTAGAAGGGGGTATGAAAAATCCCTGGCAGGAAGGATTAGGAAAAACCCCAAGGCGATCTACACTTATGTGAGAAATAAGAGGATGATCAGAGTGAAAGTGGAGGGAACTTGTGCCTAGAATCTGAGGAGATGGGGGAGGCCCTAAATGAATACTTTGCTTCAGTATTCACTAGAGAGAGGGACCTTGTTGCCCATGAGAACTGTGTGAACCAGGTTAATAGACTCAAACAGGTTGATACTAAGAAGGAGGATGTGCTGGAAAGTTTGAAAAGCATCAGGATAGATAAGTCCCCTGGGCGTGACGGGATATACCCAAGGTTACTACGGGAAGCAAGGGAGGAGATTGCTGCGCCGTTGGCGACGATCTTTGCATCCTCACTCTCCACTGGAGTAATACCAGATGATTGGAGGGAGGCGAATGGTGTTCCCCTGTTCAAGAAAGGGAAGAGGGAAATCCCTGGGGATTACAGACCCATCAGTCTTACGTCTGTGGTGAGCAAAATATTGGAAAGGATTCTGAGAGATAGGATTCATGATTATTTAGAAAAACATAGTTTGATTAAAGATAGTCAGCATGGCTTTGTGAGGGGCAGGTCATGTCTCACAAGCTTCATTGAATTCTTTGAGGATGTGATGAGACACATTGATAAAGGTTGGGCAGTGGATGTGGTGTATATGGATTTCAGTAAGGCATTTAATAAGGTTCCCTGGTAGGCTCATTCAGAAATTTGGGGGCATGGGATTCAGGGAAATTTGGCTGTCTGGATACAGAATTGGCTGGCTGAAAGAAGACAGCGAGTGGTAGTGGATGGAAAGTATTCCGCCTAGAGGTCGGTGACCAGTGGTGTCCCGCAAGGAACTGTTCTGGGACCTCTGCTCTTTGTGGTTTTTAGAAATGACTTGGATGAGGAAGTGGAAGGGTGGGTTAGTAAGTTTGCCGATGACACGAAGGTTGGGGGCGTTGTAGATAGTGTTGAGGGTTGTTGCAGGTTACAACAGGACATTGACAGGATGCAGAGCTGGGCTGAGAAGTGGCAGATGGAGTTCAACCTAGATAAATGTGAAGTGATTCATTTTGGAAGGTCGAATTTGAATGCTGAATACAGGGTTAAAGGCAAGATTCTTGGAAGTGTGGAGGAACAGAGAGATCTTGGGGTCCACGTACATAAATTCCTCAAAGTTGCCACCCAGGTTGATAGGGTTGTTAAGAAGGTGTATGGTGTGTTGGCTTTCATTAACAGGGGGATTGAGTTTAAGAGCCGCGAGGTTTTGCTGCAGCTTTACAAAACTCTAGTTAGGCCACACTTGGAATATTGTGTCCAGTTCTGGTTGCCTCATTATAGGAAGGATGTGGATGCTGTGGAGAGGGTACAGAGGAGATTTACCAGGATGCTGCCTGGACTGGAGGGCATGTCTTATGAAGAAAGGTTGAGGGAGCTAGGGCTTTTCTCACTAGAGCGAAGAAGGCAGAGAGGTGACTTGATAGAGGTGTACAAGGTGATGAGAGGCATGGATAGAGTGGATAGCCAGAGACTTTTCCCCAGGGCGGAAATGGCTGTCACGAGGGGACATAATTTTAAGGTGATTGGAGGAAGGTATGGGGGAGATGTCAGAGGTAGGTTCTTTACACAGAGAGTGGTGGGTGTGTGGAATGCACTGCCAGCAGAGGTGGTGGAGTCAGAGTCATTAGGGACATTTAAGCGACTCTTAGGCACATGGACAGCAATAAATTGAAGGGGTGTAGGTTTGGTTGATCTTAGATTAGGATAAATGGTCGGCACAACATCGTGGGCTGAATGGCCTGTAATGTGCTGTACTGTTCTATGTTCTATATAAATTCTATGGCTACAAGAGCAGGCTAGAGGATGGAATTCTGCAGGGAGTAACTCACCTCCTGACTCTCGAAAGCCTGTCCATCTACAAGGCACAGTTAGGAGCGTGATGGTATATGCCAGGATGAAGCTCAATAAGATGCAGAACAATGCAGCCCATTTGAGTGCCATCCCTTCCACCACCTGCTACGTGCAATCCCGCCACTATTGACCCAAGGTGGTAGCAGTATGTACCATCTACAAGATGCACTGTAGCAAATCACCAGTGCTCCTTTGACAGCATCTTCCAAAGGCCAATAGTTATGGCCAATAAATGTTGGGTACGTCCCATGAAATAATTTTTTAAAATGCTACCACTCCTCAATTAGGAAACATAGATTTGTGCATAGAAGCTAACTAACCCTGACTTCCGGTGGAGCTAACTAACCCTGACTTCCGGTGGAGCTAACTAACCCTGACTCCGATGGAGCTAACTAACCCTGACTCCAGTGGAGCTAACTAACCGTGACTTCCGGTGGAGCTAACTAACCCTGACTCCAGTGGAGCTAACTAACCCTGACTTCCGGTGGAGCTAACTAACCCTGACTCCAGTGGAGCTAACTAACCCTGACTCCGGTGGAGCTAACTAACCCTGACTCCGGTGGAGCTAACTAACCCTGACTCCAGTGGAGCTAACTAACCCTGACTCCAGTGGAGCTAACTAACCCTTACTCCAGTGGAGCTAACTAACCCTGACTTCCGATGGAGCTAACTAACCCTGACTTCCGGTGGAGATAACTAACCCTGACTTCCGGTGGAGCTAACTAACCCTGACTTCTGGTGGAGCTAACTAACCTTGCCTCCGGTGGAGCTAACTAACCCTGACTTCCGGTGGAGCTAACTAACCTTGCCTCCAGTGGAGCTAACTAACCCTGACTCCAGTGGAGCTAACTAACCCTGACTCCAGTGGAGCTAACTAACCCTGACTTCCGGTGGAGCTAACTAACCCTTACTCCAGTGGAGCTAACTAACCCTGACTTCCGATGGAGCTAACTAACCCTGACTTCCGGTGGAGCTAACTAACCTTGCCTCCGGTGGAGCTAACTAACCCTGACTTCCGGTGGAGCTAACTAACCCTGACTTCTGGTGGAGCTAACTAACCTTGCCTCCGGTGGAGCTAACTAACCCTGACTTCCGGTGGAGCTAACTAACCTTGCCTCCAGTGGAGCTAACTAACCCTGACTCCGGTGGAGCTAACTAACCCTGACTTCCGGTGGAGCTAACTAACCCTGACTTCCAGTGGTGCTAACTAACCCTGACTCAGGTGGAGCTAACTAACCCTGACTCCGGTGGAGCTAACTAACCCTGACTCCGGTGGCGCTAACTAACCGTGACTCCGGTGGAGCTAACTACCCCTGACTCCGGTGGAGCTAACTAACCCTGACTCCGGTGGAGCTAACTACCCCTGACTCCGGTGGAGCTAACTAACCCTGACTCCGGTGGAGCTAACTAACCCTGACTCCGGTGGCGCTAACTAACCGTGACTCCGGTGGAGCTAACTAACCCTGACTTCCGGTGGAGCTAACTAACCCTGACTTCCGGTGGAGCTAACTAACCCTGACTCCGGTGGAGCTAACTAACCGTGACTCCGGTGGAGCTAACTACCCCTGACTCCGGTGGAGCTAACTAACCCTGACTCCGGTGGAGCTAACTAACCCTGACTTCCGGTGGAGCTAACTTACCCTGACTCCGGTGGAGCTAACTAACCGTGACTCCGGTGGAGCTAACTACCCCTGACTCCGGTGGAGCTAACTAACCCTGACTTCCAGTGGTGCTAACTAACCCTGACTCAGGTGGAGCTAACTAACCCTGACTCCGGTGGAGCTAACTAACCCTGACTCCGGTGGCGCTAACTAACCGTGACTCCGGTGGAGCTAACTACCCCTGACTCCGGTGGAGCTAACTAACCCTGACTCCGGTGGAGCTAACTAACCCTGACTTCCAGTGGTGCTAACTAACCCTGACTCAGGTGGAGCTAACTAACCCTGACTCCGGTGGAGCTAACTAACCCTGACTCCGGTGGAGCTAACTAACCCTGACTCCGGTGGCGCTAACTAACCGTGACTCCGGTGGAGCTAACTACCCCTGACTCCGGTGGAGCTAACTAACCCTGACTTCCAGTGGTGCTAACTAACCCTGACTTCCGGTGGAGCTAACTAACCCTGACTTCCGGTGGAGCTAACTAACCCTGACTTCCGGTGGAGCAAACTAACCCTGACTTCCAGTGGTGCTAACTAACCCTGACTCAGGTGGAGCTAACTAACCCTGACTCCGGTGGAGCTAACTAACCCTGACTCCGGTGGCGCTAACTAACCCTGACTCCGGTGGAGCTAACTAACCGTGACTCCGGTGGAGCTAACTAACCCTGACTCCGGTGGAGTTAACTAACCCTGACTTCCGGTGGAGCTAACTAACCCTGACCTCCGGTGGAGCTAACTAACCCTGACTCCGGTGGAGCTAACTAACCCTGACTTCCGGTGGAGCTAACTAACCGTGACTCCGGTGGCGGACATGGAGCGAGTAATTGCACACAGGGCTGCTCAGGCTCGAAGGCGTTGGTTTGAGCTCATTTTACCCGAAACGGAGGAATTTCGACAGGAAAGTGTAGCTGAAGGTGTGGAGAAGAAGTCCCCCCCCCCCCTGCTGTGAGTTGCATGTCAGCTGGTTATCAGACCCGGCAGAAGAATCATAGAAGGAGGCCATTCAGCCCATCAGGTCTGCACCGGCCCTTGAAAAGAGCACTCTACTTAAGCTTAAGCCCATGCCTCCACAATATCCCAGTAATCCAATAGCCCCACCTGATCTTTGAACACTAAGGGCAATTTAGCATGGCCAATCCACCTAACCTGCACATCTTTAGACTGTGGGAAGAAACCGGAGCACCCGGAGTAAACTCATGTCGACACGGGGAGAAAGTGCAGACTCCACTCAGTCACCCCAGGCCGGAATTGAACCCGGGACCCTGGAACTGTGAGGCAGCCGTGCTAACCACTGTACCACCGTGCCGCTCCAAAGAAGGATAAAGACCTGGCCAAGGAATGGGAGGAGACTTGTGGTGCAGTAGCAATTGGGAAGATGGCGGAGGGGGAAGGGTTGTCGCAAGTTGGAAAACCCCGGATGGCACAAGTGATGGCGTTCATTAGAGAGGAGTTTCGCCAACAAAGAAAGGAAATGCAGGAGGACCGATCGAAGGCCATCGAGGGGGAGGTAGCACTCCTGAAAGGGTCGATGGAGAAAATCGAGAAGTGTTGGGAGGCAGAGGAGTCGCGATCCGAGAGTTGGAGAAGGTGATGTCCGATCACAGCAATCGGGTGGTGGCATGGGAGGGGCAGGTAGCTAAAGGCAAAGACAGAGGTGCAGGAGAACAGGTCCAGAAGGCAGAACCTGTGTATCGTTGGCTTGCCAGAGGGTGTAGAAGGCACGAGTGCCATGAGACATGTTTCAAGGATGCTGGCGGCGTTGGTGGCAGTGGGGATGCTGTATAACTGGATAAGGCCCCTGTGGTAGACACCACTAGTGGTATATTATATGTATTACGGCACTGCCCGTATATGAGAGGTACAATGGTAAATCCCTGTCTGCTGGCTCCACCCCAGCAGGCGGCGTATAAAAGTGTGTACTCTCCTGCACTGCGGCCATTCTGGTTCCAGCTACAGGAGACACAACATCTTGTTCAATAAAGTTTCAATTGTTCCACCATTCTCATCTTGTGGTAATTGACAGTGCATCAATTTATTGAACAAGATTTTTTTTAACGATGGATCTCCGTATCAAGCCTGATCACCTGCAGCTGAGCCCTCAAGCAGCCAACGCCACATCCACCTTCGACCACTGGCTAGTCTGCTTCAAAGGCAACCTCAGAGCAGCCACTGAAGAACCCTCAGATGCGCAGAAGCTCCAAGTCCTCTATTCACGGGTGAGCCCTGACATTATTCCCCACATCCGGGATGCGCCCACCTACTCCGAAGCGATGGAGCTCCTGAAGGGACATTACTTTCGACCGGTGAACCAAGTGTACGCCAGGCACCTCCTGGCCACGAGACAGCAACTCCTCGGGGAGACTCTGGACGATTTCTTGCGTGCCCTGCAGACCCTTGGTAGGAACTGTGACTGCCAGGCAGTTTCGGCAGTCCAGCACACCAAACATTTAATTAGAGACGCTTACGTCATGGGCATGAAGTCTGCGTACGTCCGCCAGCGGCTACTGGAAGGGGGTAGGCTCGATCTTGCGGGGACTAGGCAGCTCGCTAATTCATTAGAAGTGGCCTCCCATAACATGGAGTCCTACGCCCCCGACCGGGCGGCACCCTCATGGGCATCGTCGGCCCCACCATCTGCCGACTCCAGCTCACCGCAAGCATGCGCCGCTCGGCAGCCAGCCAACTCTGGGGGGCCCAAGTGTTATTTTTGCAGACAAAACAAACACCCCAGGCACCGCTGCCCGGCGCGGAGCACGACCTGCAACGGGGGTGGGAAGAAAGGACACTTTGTTTCTGTTTGCCAGGCCCGGTCGGTCGCCGTTGTTTCCATGCCCGGCGTTTCTACATCCCCCACATGCGACCCAGGGGCGCCACCGCCATTGTCCCCCTCCGCAAGCCACGTGCAGCCCGTAGGCACCGCCATCTTCCTCACCCCAAGCCACGTGCGGCTCATGGGTGCTGCCATCTTCCTCACCCCAAGCCACGTGCGGCTCGTGGGCGCCGCCATCTTTGATGCCATCCGCCATGTGCGCCCCATGGGCGCAGCCATCTTCGGCGCCATTTTGGACTGCGCCTCAGGACCCCTGCTCGTCTGGCCGTTCATCGCCTGCTGCTACCTCCGCCACCGCTGACCAGCCCGGGACCTCCCAGCATCTGCTGCAGCTCGCAGCTGACCCTGGGTCAGTCCCGGCCCCGCAACCTCGCGACCGCGACAGTGAAGATCAATGTGCACGTAGACAACCTGCCTCTTTGACTCCGGAAGCACAGATAGCTTCATCCACCCCACTACAGTAAGGCGCTGCTCCCTCCCGGTACACCCCGTCACCCAGAAAATCTCCCTGGCCTCCGGATCCCATTCCGTGGAAATCCGGGGGTACTGCATCACGACCCTCACCGTCCAAGGTGTAGAGTTCAGCAACTTCCGGCTCTACATCCTCCCCACCTCTGCGCTGACCTGTTACTCGGCCTGGATTTTCAATGCCACCTCCAAAGCCTTACTTTAAAATTGGGTGGACCCCTACCCCCCCTCACCGTCTGCGGTCTCACAACCCTTAAGGTCGATCCACTCTCACTGTTTGCGAACCTCACCCCGGAATGCAAACCTGTCGCCACTAGGAGCAGACGGTACAGTGCCCAGGACAGCACCTTCATCAGGTCGGAGGTCCAACGGCTTCTACGGGAGGGGGTCATTGAGGCCAGCAACAGCCCCTGGAGAGCTTAAGTAGTGGTAGTGAAGACTGGGGAGACTGGGCAGTTCGACGCGTACCCCCTCCCACAATCTGACATGGTCAATCAGATTGTGCAGTATCGAGTCTTTTCCACAGTGGACTTGAAGTCCGCCTACCACCAGCTCCCCATCCGCCCGGAGGACCGCCAATACACTGCATTCGAAGCAGATGGCCGTCTCTATCATTTCCTTAGGGTTCCTTTCGGCGTCAATAATGGGGTCTCGGTCTTCCAGCGAGAGATGGACCGAATAGTTGACCGGTACGGACTGCGGGCCACCTTCCCGTACCTAGATAACGTCACCATCTGCGGCCACGATCAGCAGGACCACGACGCAAATCTCCAAAAATTCCTCCATACCGCCAAACTCCTTAATCTCACATACAATAAGAAGAAATGCGTGTTCCGCACCAACCGCTTAGCCATCCTTGGCTATGTAGTGGAAAATGGAGTCCTAGGGCCCAACCCCAACTGCATGCGCCCCCTCCTGGAACTCCCTCTCCCCCACTGCCCCAAGGCCCTGAAATTATGCCTGGGGGTTTTCTACTATTACGCCCAGTGGGTCCCTAATTATGCGGACAAGGCCCACCCACTCATTCAGTCCACAGTTTTTTCCCGCCAGGCCTTCAAACGTATCAAGGCAGACATGGCCAAGGCCACGATGCACGCGGTCGACGAGTCCCTCCCCTTTCAGGTGGGGAGCGATGCATCGGACGTGGCTCTGGCCGCCACCCTCAACCAGGCGGGCAGACCCGTGGCTTTCTTTTCCCGCACCCTCCATGCCTCCGAAATTCGGCACTCCTCTGTCGAGAAGGAGGCCCAAGCCATTGTGGAAGCTGTGCGACATTGGAGGCATTACCTGGCCGGCAGGAGATTCACTCTCCTCTCTGACCAACGGTCGGTTGCCTTCATGTTTAACAATACGCAGCGGGGCAAGATCAAAAATGACAAGATCTTGAGGTGGAGGATCGAGCTCTCCACCTATAATTATGAGATCTTGTATCGTCCTGGGAAGCTCAACGAGTCCCCTGATGCCCTATCCCGCGGTATATGTGCCAGGACACAAGTAGACCAACTCCGGGCTCTCCACTATTACCTCTGCCACCCGGGGGTCACCCGGTTCTTCCATTTTATCAAGGCCCGCAACCTGCCCTACTCCATTGGGGAGGTCAGGACCGTGACCAGGGACTGCCAAGTCTGCACAGAGTGCAAGCCGCACTTCTACCAACCAGATAGAGCACACCTGGTGAAGGCCTCCCGCCCCTTTGAACGCCTCAGCATGGACTTCAAAGGGCCCATCACCTCCACCGACCACAACGTGTACTCCCTCAACGTAATTGACGAGTACTCTCGGCCCCCTCTCACCATCCCGTGCCCCGACATGACTTCTGCCACAGTAATCAAAGCCCTGCACAGCATCTTCACTCTGTTTGGTTTCCCCATCTATATCCACAGTGACCGGGGATCCTCTTTCATGAGCGATGAGCTGCGTCAGTTCCTGCTCAGCAAGGGCATCGCCTCGAGCAGGACGACCAGCTACAACACCCGGGGAAACGGGCAGGTGGAGAGGGAGAGCGGGACAGAGAGTGGAAGGCCGTCCTGCTTGCCCTGCGGTCTAAAAATCTCCCGGTCTCCCGCTGGCAGGAGGTCCTCCCCGACGTGCTCCACTCCATCCATTCGCTCCTCTGCACCGCGACTAATGAGACCCCCCACGAACGTGTGTTTGCCTTCCCCAGGAAGTCCACCTCTGGGGTCTCGCTCACAACATGGCTGTCAGTTCCTGGACCCGTCCTCCTCCGGAAGCATGTGCGGAGTCATAAGTCGGACCCCTTGGTCGAAAACGTCCACCTCTTGCATGCAAACCCGCAGTACGCCTACGTGGCACACCCCGACGGGCGCCAAGACACAGTCTCCCTCCGGGACCTGGCACCCGCTGGATCCCCACCCACGATCCCCGATCTGACACCGCCCCCTCGGTTGTCTCATTCACCCCTGCGCCACTCACCCTCCCTCCAGCGAACCTCACCGCAGCCCCCGCCCCAGCAGGATCCGTCCTCCCACTGGTTCCACTAAGGGGTGACGAAGACGAGGCCAACACGCTCCCGGAATCGCAGGCGATCAAGTCGGCGCCCACATCACCACCAGGACTGAGGCGATCGCAGAGGAGGGTCAAGGCCCCCAACAGACTTAACTTGTAATGTTTCCACCACCCCCGCCGGAGTCTTTTTTTAACAGGGGGTGAATGTGGTAGTCACCACTAGTGGTATATTATATGTATTACGGCACTGCACATATAGAGGTACAATGGTAAATCCCTGCCTCCTGGCTCTGCCCCAGCAGGCGGCGTATAAAAGTGTGTACTCTTCTGCACTGCAGCCATTCTGGTTCCAGCTACAGGAGACACAACATCTTGTTCAATAAAGCCTCGATTGTTCCACCATTCTCGTCTTGTGGTAATTGACGGTGCATCAACCCCGGAGGTGGATAGGGTGCACATGTCCCTAAGGCAGAAGCCGAGAGCAGGGGAACTGCCACGGGCGGGGATTGTGGAGAAGGAGAAGATCCTACGGTGGGCCAGGGAGAAGTGGAACTGTGAAGGGAGGGGAACAGAGTCCAAATCTCTCAGGACATTGGAGCAGAGCTAGCGAAAAGGCATGCTGGGTTCAACAAGGCCAAAGTGGTTCTATATCGAAGGCAGATCCAGTTTGGGTACTGTGCCCGGCGAAACGGTGGGTGAATTTGAAAGCCGGGAGAGCTATTTTGAAACCCCAGAAACTGGGGGTGAACTGAATGCGGATAGGAGACGGAGGATGGGGGACTTTTTCTCGGGTGCGGTGATTTTGCCTGCTAAGGGGCAACAAGTTTGTATGGGGGCAACTGCCCCCCCCCCCCCCCACCCCCCACCATTTGTGCTGTTTC
The DNA here is from genome assembly GCF_047496885.1 of Scyliorhinus torazame. Taxonomy (NCBI): domain Eukaryota; kingdom Metazoa; phylum Chordata; class Chondrichthyes; order Carcharhiniformes; family Scyliorhinidae; genus Scyliorhinus; species Scyliorhinus torazame. The sequence goes on from NC_092715.1 coordinate 66,371,025, forward strand.
TCTTTTTGGAGGGCGTGACCTGTGGTTTGGCATCTGTCATTGCTTGTGTGGGGGAGTGTGGGATCCACAGGGAGCCATTTGCACAGACCAAGGAGGGGAAGGTGGGGGGGAGGGGTAGGTAGGAGGAGCCTACGGGCAGCAGCTGCCACGTTGACAGGTAATAGAGGTGAACGGAAGTGAGGTGGGGGAGGTGGTCGCGAGAGTTGGCCAAGTAGGGGTGGGGGAGGGGGGGGAGGGGTTGCGATATGACAGTGTTGGAGAATGAGTGATGTCAGGGGCGGAGAAGAGGGTCATCTTGGATGGGCCCGGTTCAGAGTGAAATTAGAGGAGGCAGAACTGGAAGGGAAGGATGGCGGACAGTGGACGGAGTGAAGGCGCAAACCTCTGCTATATTCATAAGAAGGAACGTACGGGGACTGAACGGGCCGGTGAAGAGGTCTTGGGTCTTCGTGCACTTGAGGATCTTGAAGGCGGGGCTGGTCTTTCTGCAGGAGACGCACCTCCTGCTGAAGGATCAGGTTCGGTTGAGAAAGGGATGGGTGGGTCAGGTATTTCGCTCAGGATTTGATTCAAAGTAGCAGCGGGTGGCCATTCTGCTGAGCAGAATGACAGGGTTTGTAGGGACCAAGGAGGTGCGGGACCCGGGTGAGAGGTATGTGATAGTGAGCGGGTGTTGGAGGGGACGTCGGTGGTGCTAGTGAACATTTATGCGCTGAATTGGGATGACGTGGGGTTTGTGAAGGAGTTGCTGGGAATGATTCCGGACCTGGACACTCATCAGTTGATTATGGGGGGTGATTTTAATTGGGTGCTAGAACCAAGAGGGTTTATGGAAAGGATGGGAATGGTGGATCTGTGGAGGTTTAGGAACCCGGGGGAGAGGGAGTGCTCCTTCTTCGCGCACTTGTACAAGGTATACTTCAGAATTGACTTTTGCGCAATGAGTCAAGCGGTGTTGGTGGGGGCGGAGTACGCTGGAATCGTGATCTCAGATCTCAGCACTGGCTGGAAGTTAGACTTAGTTCGAGGAAGGAGCAGAGGCCGGAATGGAGGTTGGATTCAGGGCTTTTGGCGGACAAGCGGTTCTGTGAGAACGTACAGTCAATGGGGAGGTATCTGGGGCCACATTTTGGGAGGTGTTGAATGAGGTACGGGTGGATGCTATCTCCTTCAAGGCATATAGGGACAGGAGGAGGGAGGAGTGTGGACGGTTGTTGGACGAGATAGTCGAGGTGGACAGGAAATATATAAATGCCCCACCAAAGAGGGGTTGGCAGAGAGAAAGAGGTTACAGGGGTAGTTTGACAGACTGTTGATGGGGACGGCAACTGGGGCAGCTACGGAGGTCGAAGTGGGGTGCAGTATGAGTGTGGAGAGTAGGCGAGCCATATACTAGCCTGTCAGCTACGGTGGCAGGCCGCATCCAGAGAAATTCTGAGGGTGCAGGCAGGGAAGGGGGAGGTAGTGTGGGAGTCAGGGAAGATTAACAAGGCTTTCAGGGAGTATTATGAGAAGTTATATAGGGCAGAACCGGGTGGTGAGGAAGGGTATATGGGGCGTTCTTTAGATGAGCTGGAATTCCCAAGGCTGGATGAGGCGAGGAGACAGGTGCTAGGGGAGCCACTAGAGCTGGGAGAGTTGATGCATAGCATAACAGGGATGAAGTTGGGGAAGGCCCCGTGGCCTGATGGTTACCCGGCTTAATTCTATAAGGAGTTTACGACGGAGTTGGCAACGCATTTGCTGGGGATGTGTCGCGAGGTGCTGGAGAAGGCGAGGTACCCAGGACACTAACCCAGGTGTCAATCATGCATATCCTAAAGAAGGGGAAGGATCCATTGGAGTGTGGGTCATGCAGGCCCATATCACTGTGGAACATGGATGTGGATGTGTTGGCTAAGTTAGTGGCGGGGAGGATAGGAAGGTGCGTTCCGGGGGAGATTGCAGAGGACCAAACAGGTTTCGTGAAGGGTAGGCAACCTTTGAGTAATGTAAGGCGAGTATTAAATGGGATCATGACCCTGTCGAAGGGGCGGGTACTGGAGTTAGTGATCTCTATGGACGTGGAAAAGGCTTTTGACTGGGTGGAGTGTCGGTACCTATTGGAGATTTCGGGAAGGTTTGGGTTTGGGCTGAAGTTTGTGGCATGGGTGCGTCTGTGGCCCCAGTGGCGAGTGTACGGTCAAACAAGATGAGTTCACGGAGCTTCAGGTTGCACAGGGGAATGAGGCAGCAGTGTCCACTGTCGTCGCAACTAGTCACGCTGGTGCTAGAGTCCTTGGCGATGGCTTTCAGGGGGTCAGTAGAGTGGCACAGGATTGTGAGGGGGAGTAGGGAACACCAGGGGCGTCGTTCTCCGACCCCCCGCCAGGTCGGAGAATGGCCGTTGGCCGTCGTGAATCCTGCCCCCGTCCCTGCCGAAGTCTCCGGTACCGGAGATTGGGCGGGGGCGGGAAGTCCCGCCCAGAAATTGCCTGTCCCGCCGGCGTAAATCAAACCTGGTATTTACCGGCGGGACCAGGCGGCGTGGGCGGGCTCCGGGGTCCTGGGGGGGGGGCGTGGGGTGATCTGGCCCCGGGGGGTGCCCCCACGGTGGCCTGGCCCGCGATCGGGGCCCACCGATCCGCGGGCAGGCCTGTGCCGTGGGGGCACTTTTTCCCTTCCGCCTCCGCTACGGCCTCCACCATGGCGGAGGCGGAAGAGACTCTCCCCACTGCGCCTGCGCGGGAAACTTTCAGCGGCCGCTGACGCTCCCGCGCATGCGCCGGGAAACTGTCAGCGGCCGCTGACGCTCCCGCGCATGCGCTGCATTTCCGCGCCAGATGGCGGGGAAACAAACGCCATTTCCGCCAGCTGGCGGGGCGGAAATCCCTCCGGCGTCGGCCTAGCCCCTCAATGTTGGGGCTAGGCTGCCAAAGATGCAGAGCATTCCGCACCTTTGGGCCGGCGCGATGCCCGTCTGATTGGCGCCGTCTTTGGCGCCAGTCGGTGGACATCGCGCCGTTGGGGGAGAATTTCGCCCCAGGTGTTGCTGTATGCAGATGACGTGCTGTTGTTCATGTCAGACCCATTGGAGAATATGGGGAGAATTATGGACATACTAGAGAGGTTTGGCGCCTTCTCGAGCTACAAGCTGAATGTCGGAAAGAGTGAAGTGTTTCCGGGGAATGTGGCGGGTTGGGGAGCAAATCTTGGTGTGTTACCACTTAAGGTAGCCAGGGACTGGATTAGGTATTTCGGGGTTCAGGTGACAGGGGATTGGGCGACGATGCACTCATCAAACCTGGCGAAGTTTGTTAGGGAGGACTTTAGGAGATGAGGGGCGAAATTCTCCGGAAACGGCGCGATGTCCGCCGACTGGCGCCCAAAACGGCGCAAATCAGTCAGGCATCGCGCCGCCCCAAAGGTGCGGAATGCTCCGCAACTTTGGGGGCCGAGCCCCAACCTTAAGGGGCTTGGTCGGCGCCGGACGAATTTCCGCCCCGCCAGTTGGCGGAAAAGGCCTTTGGTGCCCCACCAGCTGGCGCGGAAATGACATCTCCGGGCGGCGCATGCGCGGGAGCGTTAGCGGACGCTGATGGCATTCCCGCGCATGCGCAGTGGATAGAGTCTCTTCCGCCTCCGCCATGGTGGAGACCGTGGCAAAGGCGGAAGGGAAAGAGTGCCCCCACGGCACAGGCCCGCCCGCGGATCGGTGGGCCCCGATCGCGGGCCAGGCCACCGTGGGGGCACCCCCCGGTGCCAGATCGCCCCGCCCCCCCCAGGACCCCGGAGCCAGCCCGCGCCGCCTTGTCCCGCCGGTAAGGTAAGTGGTTTAATCTACGCCGGCGGGACAGGCATTTTAGCAGCGGGACTTCGGCTGATCCGGGCCGGAGAACCGCGCGGGGTGGCCCGCCAACCGGCGCGACGCGATTCCCGCCCCCGCCGAATATCCAGTGGTGGAGAATTCGGCAACCGGCGGGGGCGGGATTCACGCCAGCCCCCGGCGATTCTCCGACCCGGCGGGGGGTTGGAGAATCTCGCCCGAGATACGTTATACCTGGGCGGCACGGTAGCACAGTGGTTACCATTGTTGCTTCACAGCACCAGGGTCCCAGGTTCGATTCCCGGCTTGGGTCACTGTCTGTGCGGAGTCTGCACGTTCTCCCCGTGTCCGGTTTCCTCCCACAAGTCCCGAAACGTGCTGTTAGGTAATTTGGACATTCTGGGGTGTCATTCTCCGACCCCCCAGAGGGTCGGAGAATGGCCGTTGGCCGCCGTGAATCCCGCCCCCGCCGGTTGCTGAAGTCTCCGAAGGGAGAAAAGTCGGCGGGGCGTTAATGGCGCCGCTGCCGCGGAGAATGTCACGGGTCTGCGCAAGGCAGCCGATTTTCGGCCTGCCGATATTCTCCCTTCCGGATGGGCCGAAGTCCCGTCGACGTGATGACCGTTCACGTCGACGTGAATCAAACCTCCTTTTCATCAGCGTGACCCGGTGCTCCAGGCTCACGCCGACCAGCGAGGAGGTGAGTGACGGCCTGGGGGGTTGGCTCTGGGCAGGCAATGGCGTGGCCGCAGTCTGATTGCGTGAGGAGAGGTGTGTCTCGGGTTGTGTGTGTGTGTGTGCGGCGGGGGGGGGGGGGGTGTGGTTAGAGTAGGCTGGGCTCCGGGGGAGTGCCGGGAGGGGCTCCGTGCCGGGGTGGAGGTTGGGGGGGGGGGGTCCGTGCCGGGGTGGAGGTTGGGGGGGGGGGTCCGTGCTGGGGTGGAGGTTGGGGGGGGTCCGTGCCGTGCCGGGGTGGAGGTTGGGGGGGGGTCCGTGCTGGGGTGGAGGTTGGGGGGGGGTCCGTGCCGTGCCGGGGTGGAGGTTGGGGGGGGGGGGTCCGTGCCGTGCCGGGGTGGAGGTTGGGGGGGGGTCCGTGCCGAGGAGGGGGATGGGAGGGCAAGTGAGTTGGTCCACCTGGCCAGGTGCCAGCCTCCAACAGTTGGACCCATGCGGTCCATGCCACCTGGCTGGGGGGAGGAGGGGATATGGGCAATGATGACATGTCGTTGTTCCCCTCCCCCCCACCAGGCCGTCATGTTTTCAGATCATCCAGCGATGTTGGCCGCCGTGGTGGCAGCCGCTCATGTCTATGTTGCCCTGGATGAGGAGGAGGAGGAGGAGCGTGCCAGAGAGGCGGCGAAGGCTGCCGCAGAGGGGCAGGCGGCAGCCGCCCAGGCTGGAGGGACACCTGACCGACAGGACGAGGAGGGGGAGGAGGACGTCGCGGCCCCACGGCAACGGAGGCACCCGAAGGCGCCCCGTGTGTACCGGCCCCGGCAGTCATACCAGGCCCTCACGGACCGGGAATGCAGGAGGAGACTCCGGATGAGACGGGAAACCGTGGCACACATCTGCCACCTGCTGGCACACCTGTCACCGCGTGGCACTGGCGGGGGACACCCTCTCCCCGTGTCCGTCAAGGTTACGGTGGCCCTGAACTTTTATGCAACGGGGTCATTCCAGGCACCGAGTGGGGACCTGTCCGGCATATCGCAGACATCGGTGCACCGGTGCATCCGGGCAGTGACAGATGCCCTATATGCCATGGCGCACCGCTACATCCGCTTCCCCGTGGACCGGGCCAGCCAAGATTCTCTGCCGTTGCCGGGTTCCCCATGGTCCAGGGCGCGATCGATGGGATGCACGTCGCCGTGCGGCCACCTGCAGATAACAGGGCCGTGTTCACTAATAGGAAGGGGACCTATTCAATGTTCGTACAGGTGGTCTGCGACCACCGCATGATGATCCTGCACGTCTGCGCCCGTCACCCAGGCAGTGTACACGACTCATTCGTGTTGTCGCGGTCATCCATCCCCGGCATGTATGAGGGAAGCCATCCCCGGCTGAGGAGCTGGTTGCTGAGCGACAGGGGCTACCCATTGCGATCATGGCTGATGACGCCTATACGGAGGCCACGCAATGAGGCAGAGAACCGCTACAATGATGCCCATGTAGCGACAAGGGGAGTGATCGAGAGGTGCTTTGGTGTGCTGAAGATGCGTTTCAGGTGCCTGGACCTCTCTGGGGGCGTCCTCCAGTATCGGTCAGATAGGGTCGGCCGCATCATTGTGGTGTGCTGCGTCCTGCACAACATAGCCCAGCAGATGGGCGATGTGCCGCAGGCAGAGGAGGGCGGAGTGGAGGAGCAGCAGGAAGAGGCCCAGTCCTCCCCAGATGAGGGGGATGGGGGCAATGGTCAGGGCAGACAGGGTAGACACAGGCGGGTGGCTGTCCACCGTTACCGGCTGGCCCAGCGGGCACGGAACAGACTGATAGACGCCCGCTTCACTGACTAGATGGGCGTGGGAATCGGGTAGTATGGCCACAGACCGCACACCATGGCAACAGCCGACCATCCACACCCCCCACCCATCCACCCACCCAGCACCCTCACCCCCCTCCCCAACCCCACACACCCCACCCGCATGCACACCACCCCCCCCCCCCCATTGCCGATCCACCTGCGGCACAACGGGCCGGGCTCACACAGTTGCGGGTGGACGCGTGTCTATCGCAGGCCATGGAGGATGATGACAACCCGCCCTGCGATGAGCTCCTGGCTCTACATCGTTGGACTATGTCTGACCCATGACCACAGTACCACCATCCACCCGGACCATCCCTGCATGCGGCTGTGACACTGCAGCGCACGGTCCCGTCCTCTGCCCGGGGGATGTTGATGGCGGCCCAGGGGGAAGGGGGCAGACTCACCTGGGGCTGAGGTAAGACCACCCCTCACACACACACTTGCGCTCAACGTACATGACACCCCCGCACACTTTGGACAGAGCACAAAGGCAGCTTCGGTAGGTGTAACATTGACTTTAATAACCAAAGGAGTTCATGCACGTGCCCTAGCCCCTAAAACTCATCTGTGCCCTGCACCCGTGCCAACTTACTCAGTGTCTAATTGTTTGGCCTTACGGGCCCTTTGACTACGTCTACGTGGTTCCCCAGACGGTACAGCAGAACTGGAGGTGGACTCCTGTGATTCCTGCCCTCTGACACTGGATCCCTTTGGCGGCCGTTTCCTGGGGCGTCCTGGCCTAGATGGGCCAGGCTGCGGCCCGGGCGACTGGGATGGCGAGCTGCCAGCCTGTCCTGCCCGTTGCCCACCCGATGCACCTGGGACGGAAGGGGGGAGTCCGAGGTGTCGCGGTGTACCGGGACCTCCCCTACAGAGGGAGCCGGGATGGACCACACCACCTCCTCCTCCCTCGGGGTGCCCGATGGCCCCCAGGCCTCTACATGGGTGGGGGATGCGAACGGACTGGCCATCTGACGCCCCCCCGACATCTGGCGCTGCCAGTCCTGGAGGCCCGTGCTGGTATCGACAGGGGTCTGCAGGTTTGCAGCCATGGAGCCCAGGGGGTTGGCAAACCCTGTCTGTGACAGTGCGACGCTGGCTCGCACATGGCCACTGGCGCCAATGCCCTCAGCGATGGCCTGCAGAGACTGGGCCATGGCCTGCTGAGACTGGGCCATGGCCTGCAGAGACTGGGCTATGGCGTTGAGCGCCTCTGCCATCTGGCGCTGGCACTGGCTCATGGCCTCCTGTGAGAGGGCAGCCATTTCCTGGGCCACAGACGCCGCCTGCACGGAAGGCCCCAGGCCTCGCAAACCGTTCCCCATGTCTGACACCGTCGCACCCATTGCCTACACCGCGGACGCCACCCGTGCGGTGTCAGCCTGGGTGGCACGCATGACCGGCACCACTCCCAGCTCCTGGACGCGGGTGGACTCCTCCACCTGCGACCGCAGCCGCCGCAAGCCGCCCGTCACCCTCTTCGCTCGTCTCCGGGTCGGTGGTTGCATCGGATCTATGTGTGGGTGTGGTAACTGCAGGAACCCGGGATCCATCTGGGCGGCAGATGTTCGCTTGGCCTGGGCTGCCCTCCGACCGCCCGGTCCCTCTGCTGCTCCTACCTCCACCTGCTGTACCGGGACGGCTGTGTTGTGCGCACCAGTGAGTGTACCAGACGCCTCATCACTAAATTGCCCAACCGTGGTGAGTGTTTCTGCGATGGTGGAGGGTGTTGGTGACAGCAGTGGCGTTGTGTCGTGCTCTTCGTCCCACTCTGAGTCCATGGCACTTTGGGGTGGGGGTTCGTCTCCACCCATCCACTCTGAGTCACTGTCCGGTATTTCGTCTTCCTGGGTAGTGCTGTCCCGGGTAGGGGTGTCCTGGGTAGTGCTGTCCCGGGTAGGGGTGTCCTGGCTAATGGTGTCCTGGGTAGTGGCGTCCTGGGTAGTGGTGTCCTGGCTCGGATGTGACGGGGGCCTGTGGCTGCCCCCCTCATCGCTGGGTGGTCGCTCCCGCACGTGACGGGGGTGTCGTCTCCCTGTTGCTCCAGGTCTCTCCGTCTCCCGTGATGTGCGAGGGGCATCCTGCGGACGTCGCATGCTGGAGGGTCCGGGTCTCTCCGTCTCCCGTGGTCTCCGAGGGGCATCCTGCGGGCGTCGCATGCTGGAGGGTCCGGGTCTCTCCGTCTCCCGTGGTCTCCGAGGGGCATCCTGCGGGCGTCGCATGCTGGAGGGTGCGGGTCTCTCCGTCTCCTGTGGTCTCCGAGGGGCATCCTGCGGGCGTCGCATGCTGGAGGGTGCGGGTCTCTCCGTCTCCTGTGGTCTCCGAGGGGCATCCTGCGGGCGGTCTGCATCTGCGGGGATGGGTGCCTGGACGTTTGGTCCTGCGATACACAATGAAGCATGCGTGGTTAGACATCAGGCAGTGATCAGGTGATAAGGGGGAGGGGGATATAGGGGAGGGGGGATATGGGGACGGGCTGTCGGTGGCTCACTCGCTAGTACGCCCCCGACCTCTGCATCAGCAACCTCCCGGTCCTCAGGTCCGCCAGCCAGTTCCAGGGCCCTTTCCTCGTGTACGGTCAGTGGCCTCTCATCAGCGGGCCCTCCTCCAGTCCTCACATGCTCCCTATTGTTGTGTGCGCGCTTCTCCTGGGGGGGGGGCAGGGGTAAAAGGCAACAGTGTTAGGCAGGTATATGAATGCACGCCATCGGTTGCGAGTGCATTGCAGAGGTTAAGGTTAGGACTGGATTCACTTGGGGATATGGGGAATATGGGGGAGGGGGGGACATGGGGGAGGGGGATATGGGGGAGGGGGGATATGGGGGAGGGGGGATATGGGGGAGGGGGGATATGGGGGATGGGGGGATTTGGGGGAGGGGGGATATGGGGAGGGGGGATATGGGGGATATGGGGGAGGTGGGATATGGGGGAGGGGGATATGGGGGATATGGGGGATATGGGGAGGGGGGATATGGGAGAGGGGGGATATGGGGGATATGGGGAGGGGGGATATGGGGGATATGGGGGATATGGGGGAGGGGGGGATATGGGGGAGGGGGATATGGGGAGGGGGGATATGGGGGAGGGGGGATATGGGGGAGGGGGAATATGGGGGATATGGGGGATATGCGGGAGGGGGGATATGGGGGAGGGGGGATATGGGGAGGGGGATATGGGGGATATGGGGGAGGGGGGATATGGGGGATATGGGGGAGGGGGGATATGGGGGAGGGGGGATATGAGGAGGGGGGATATGGGGGACATGGGGGAGGGGGGATATGGGGGAGGGGGGATATGGGGGATATGGGGGAGGCTCACCCTGCCTGCTCTGACGAGGTCGTTCACCTTCTTGTGGCACTGGGTGCCTGTCCGTGGTGTCAGGGCCACAGCGGTGACGGCCTCTGCCACTTCCCTCCACAGACGCCGGCTGTGGCGTGGGGCAACTCTGCGGCCGTGCCCGGGATACAGGGCGTCCCTCCTCTGCTCCACCGCTTCCAGGAGCGCCTCCACATCGCGTGACTCGAACCTCGGGGCTGAGCGACGGCCAGCCATCCAGTCGGGTGTTGCGGTCGGGTGTTCCGGTCGGGTGGGGGGGAGCAGCGCGGCCTTATGAGCCGTCACGCTGTGCAGCGCGTATGACGCTGCACGGCGTGAACCACTGCGCAAGCGCGGATCCCGTTACGTCGCTGCTAGCCCATTTCGGGCCGGAGACTATCGACCCATTTTTCCGACGTGACGCAAGTCGGATTTGCGCCGTATTTTGCACCAATCGGCGGACTTTCCGCCGATAACAGAGAATTTCGCCCTCTGAATTCACCCTCTGTGTACCCGAACAGGCGCCGGAATGTGGCGACTAGGGCTTTTCACAGTAACCTCATTGCAGTGTTAATGTAAGCCTACTTGAGACAATAAAGATTATTATTATTATTACATTGGCGGGGATGGTCCGGGTGGTAAAAATGAACGTGCTGCCAAGGTTCCTGGGTGGGATTCTCCGATATCGGTGCGATGTCCGCCGACTGGCGCCAGAAACGGCGCGAATCAGTCCGGCATTGCGCCGCCCCAAAGGTGCAGAAGTGTCCGCATCTTGAGCGGCCGAGCCCTCACCTTGAGGGGCTAGGCCAGAGCCGGACTGATGTCCGCCCCGCCAGCTGGCGCGAAACTGACTTTGCCGGGCGGCGCATGCGCGGGAGCGTCAGCGGCCGCTCACGGCATCCCCGCGCATGCGCAGTGGAGACCATGGCGAAGGCGGAAGGAAATGAGTGCCCCCACGGCACAGGCCCGCCTGCAGATCGGTGGGCCCCGATCGCGGGCCAGGCCACCGTGGGGGCACCCCCCGGGGCCAGATCGCCCCGCGCCCCCCCTCAGGACCCCGGAGCCCGCCCGCGCCGCCGTCCCCCGCCGTCCCAAAGGTGGTTCAATCCACGCCGGCTGGCGTGGGTTGACAGCGGCGGGACTTCGGCCCATCGCGGACCGGAGAATCGCCGGTGGCGGAGAATTCGCGACACGGCGGGGGCGGGATTCACGCCGGCCCCCGGCGATTCTCCGACCCGGTGGGCGGGTCGGAGAATCGCGCCCCCTGTTTGTATTCCATATCCTCCTGACCTTCATTCGGAAGGCCTTTTTCTGGAAACTGTATTCAGCGATTTTGGAGTTTATATGTTTACTAGGGTGAAGACGGCCCTGCTACAGTGGCTGACGCAGAAAGGGGGGTTAGCGTTACCAAATCTGCTGTACTATTACTGGGTGGCAAATGCAGAGAAGGTGAGGCGGTGGTGGGAAGGAGAGGGGTTAGAGCGGGTTGGGATGAAAGAGGAGTCCTGTAGGGGGCCCAGCCTGAGGGCCATGGTGAGAGCGGCAGTTCGGGTACACGGTGAACCCAGTGGTACAGTCCACGATTAGGGTGGGGAACCAATTGAGGAGGCACTTTAGGATGGAGGAGATGTCGGTGCTGACACCGTTGTGTGGGAACCATGGGTTTAAACCGGGGGAGATTGATGGCATGCATAGGAGGTGGAGAGAGAGTTGGGGCTGGTGAGGGCGAGGGATTTATATCTGGGAGAGATGTTTGCAACTCTGGAAGAGCTGCGGGAGAGGGTAGAGCTTCTGAAGGGAAGCGAGTTCTGGTGTATGCAACTGAGGGACTTTGTGCGGCAGGTATGGGGAGAGTTTCCCAAGCTGCCGGAGTACACCCTGTTGGAGCAGTTGCTGCTCCCAGACGTGCAAGGGGAGGGTAAGATTGGTGATATGGTTGGCTGGGGGAGCATGGGGGAGTGCAGATGGTGAGGATTAAGAATAAATGGGAGGTGGAGCTGGGTGGGGGAGATAAAATGGGGAGTGTGGAGTGAGACGATGCGGCAGGTGAATTCGACCCTCTGGTGTGTGAGAGTGAGTTTGATTCAATTTAAGGTGGTGCATCGGGTGCATATGACTCAGACGAGGATGGGTGGGTGGGTTCTTCCAGGGTGTGGCAGACGAGTGTGAGAAGTGTGGGCGAGGACCAACAAATCACGCGCATATGTTCTGGGACTGCGAGAAGTTGGAGAGATACTGGGAGGCGGTGTTCGGGACACTATCGAAGATTGCGGGGGTAGAGGCCGGGCCGGACTCCATGTTGCCGATTTTTGGGGTGTCGGAAATGCCAGAGCTGATGGTGGGAAGGAAGGCCGATGTAGTGGCCTTCGCCTCTCTTGTTGCACAGCGAAGGATTCTGTTGGAATGGCGGTCGGCAACGCCACCGGGGGTGGTGGCCCGGCTGGGGGGCCTGTATGACTTTCCCCAGCTGGAAAAAAAAATCACGTTAGAATTCAAGGGATCAGCGGAGGGCTTTGAGATACGGTGGGGACTGTTCATGACCATGTTTGAGGAATTGTTCGTTGCGGGGGAGGGGGGAGGAGGGAGAGGAGGGGGTGAAAAGGGGAGTAAACCTGCACAAACTGCGAACTGTGAGGTGTGGAGAATGTTTTCTGATTTATTTATGTTTTTGTACCTTTGAATATGTTTGGAATAAAACACATTTTTAAAAAAAGCCATCTAATTCCCCTGAACCAGAATGTTGAAACAAAGAGCTTAGGTTCTCAATAATTTCCCTGGAACACTTTTTACTTTTTGAATGCATTCAGATGAATGACTTAACCATTCCTGACCTGTCCCTGATGTATTCTCCATTTGTGTGGATCTGGTTTTCCAGTGTAAAGTTGAACACAAAACCTTCAACTCTTTCGCCATAAAACCTTTTCACTCGGGATGCATATTCATCAGCTTGAAGGTGTTTGATGACATCAGGGAACCAGACAGAGAGACCATAGTAACTGAAAGGTAACAGAATGGGCTAAAGGTTGTGCATCCACCAGAAGATGTAGAAACAAGAACTGAAGCTGTCACATTGACTGAAGCACAGGAAGCAATTTACTACAATTCTTTGCTGTTTACGCAATTAAATCTGTTTAGTGATGTTTGAGAGATAAAAATGGAATGCACAATGGGCTGATACAATAAATGATGGTTTCATAATTGATTAATTAACTGAATACTGCAAACAATGCATATGAACAAGATGGGCTTCAAATGTACCAGAACTGTTTTTTCAACAACTGTCGGAAATTTAAAGAAAAATGCAAATACCCTTTACATGTGAAAAATATATCCTAAATGCTCACCTGATTTGCCGCAATGTGGCAAAACAGCTGTTGGCAGTGCTGCTCCAAATTGCTTAAAGAGGCAATGTGGGCCTAGATTATAGAGTGAGTGATTAAGGCTCTGCAACTGTGGGGCGCCAGATCGTCTGGCTTCATATGGGATCCACAGTCCCCCATGTTCCAGCATAGGTCAATAGAAAGTTCTCCCAGTGAGCCAGAGAAGACACAGCCAGAGTGAGACAGCAAAGAGTGAGTTTGGGAATGTGAATCTAGGTGGGAATTCGAAGCTTGGGGGGGGAGGAGGTGCTTTTAACCCTGGTAAGTGACTGGTAAGTAGTTTTTCTTTTCATTGTCTAATTTATTTATTTTTTCTTTTGTTTTTTGGAATTGTAGTTGTATAAGTTTACCTAATGTTTAAGACATGGCAGGAGATCCCAGACCCGTGTCATGCTCCTCGTATGCGATGTGGGAGCTCACTGTCCCTGGCTCCTTCATGTGCAAGAAGTGTGTCCAGTTGCAGCTCCTGTTAGACCGCTTGACGGCTCTGGAGCTGCGGATGGACTCACTTTGGACTCACCGCGATGCTGAGGATGTCGTGGATAGCACGTTTAGCGAGTTGGTCACACCGCAGGTGAAAGTTACTGAGGGAGATAGAAAATGGGTGACCAAAAGACAGAGCAAGAGTAGGAAGGCAGTGCAGGTGTCCCCTGCGGTCATCTCCCTGCAAAACAGATATACCACTTTGGATACTGTTGAGGGAGATGGCTCACCAGGGGAAGGCAGCAGCAACCAGGTTCATGGCACCGTGGGTGGCTCTGCTGCGCAGCTGGGCAGGAATAAGAATGGCAGGGTTATAGTGATAGGGGACTCAATCATAAGGGGAATAGACAGGTGGTTCTGCGGATGCAATCAAGACTCCAGGATGGTATGTTGGCTCCCTGGTGCAAGGGTCAAGGATGTCTCAGAGCGGCTGCAGGACATTCTGGGGGGGGGGGGGGGGGGGGGAGGGTGAACAACCTGCTGTCATGGTGCATTTAGGCACCAACAATATAGGTAAAAAACGGGATGAGGTCCGACAAGCTGAATTCAGGGAGTTAGGAGTTAAACTAAAAAGTAGGACCTCAAAGGTAGTAATCTCAGGATTGCTACCAGTGCCACTAGCTAGTCAGAGTAGGAATGTCAGGATAGATAGGATGAATGCGTGGCTCGAGAGATGGTGCAAGAGGGAGGGATTCAAATTCCTGGGGCATTGGAACCGGTTCTGGGGGAGGTAGGACCAGTACAAACTGGACGGTGTGCACCTGGGCAGGACTGGAACTGATATCCTAGGGGGGGTGTTTGCGAGAGCTGTTGGGGAGGGTTTAAACTAATGTGGCAGGGGGATGGGAACCGATGCAGGAAGTTGGAAGGTAGTAAAACAGGGACAGAAACAAAAGGCAGTAAGGGGGAAAGTGTAAGGCAGAGAAGCCATAGTCAAAAATCAAAAAGGGCGACAGTACCGGGTACAGTGACTGAGGAGAGCTCAGTGAATAGGACCAGTAATACTAAAAGGAATAAAACGGGAAGTAAAAACATTAATGGTAAGCGATGCAGCAGGTTGTTACATGAGGATACGGGTTCAACGACAAGGAAAATTAGGAGAAAAGTTAAGAGGAAATATAACTTAGGAGAGGTGACTGATCGAGGTGGTAAGATTCAAAACAGAGGTAAAAAAGCCAACATAAGTGTACTTTACCTGAATGCTTGTAGTATTCGGAATAAGGTAAATGAGTTGATGGCGCAAATCATCGTGAATGACTATGATTTAGTGGCCATTACTGAAACATGGTTAAAGGATGGTCACGACTGGGAGTTAAATATCCGAGGGTATCAAACTATTCGGAAGGACAGAGTGGATGGTAAGGGAGGTGGTGTAGCTCTGTTATTTAAGGATTTCATCTGGGCAATAGTAAGGGATGACATTGGTGCTATGGAGGATAAGGTTGAATCCATTTGGGTGGAAATCAGGAATAGTAAGGCGAAAAAGTCACTGATAGGAGTAGTCTATAGGCCACCAAATAGTAACATTATGGTGGGGCAGGCAATAAACAAAGACATAATGGATGCATGTAGAAATGGTACAGCCGTTATCATGGGGGATTTTAATCTACATGTTGATTGGTTTAACCAGGTCGGTCAAGGCAGCCTTGAGGATGAGTTTATAGAATGTATCCGTGATAGTTCCCTAGAACAGTATGTAATGGAACCTATGAGGGAACAAGCGGTCCTAGATCTGGTCCTGTGTATTGAGACAGGATTGATCAATGATCTCATAGTTAGGGATCCTCTCGGAAGGAGCGATCACAATATGGTAGAATTTAAAATACAGATGGAGGGTGAGAAGGTAAAATCAAACACTCGTGTTTTGTGCTTAAACAAAGAAGATTACAATGGGATGAGAGAAGAACTAGCTAAGGTAGACTGGGAGCAAAGACTTTATGGTGAAACAGTTGAGGAACAGTGGAGAACCTTCCAAGGGATTTTTCACAGTGCTCAGCAAAGGTTTATACCAACAAAAAGGAAGGACGGGAGAAAGAGGGAAAATCGACCGTGGGTATCTAAGGAAATAAGAGAGAGTATCAAATTGAAGGAAAATGCATACAAAGTGGCAAAGATTAGTGGGAGACTAGGGGACTGGGAAATCTTTAGGGGGCAACAGAAAGCTACTAAAAAAGCTATAAAGAAGAGTAAAATAGATTATGAAAGTAAACTTGCTCAGAATATAAAAACAGATAGTAAAAGTTTCAAAAAATATATAAAACAAAAAAGAGTGGCTTAGGTAAATTTTGGTCCTTTAGAGGATGAGAAGGGAGATTTAATAATGGGAGATGAGGAAATGGCTGAGGAACTGAACAGGTTTTTTGGGTCAGTCCCAGAGTGCTAAAAGAGATGGCTTGGGAAATTGCAAATGCACTAGTGGTAATTTACCAAAATTCACTAGACTCCTGGGGTGGTCCCGGCAGATTGGAAATTAGCAAACGTGACACCATTGTTTAAAAAAGGAGGTAGGCAGAAAGCGGGTAATTATAGGCCAGTGAGCTTTACTTCGGTAGTAGGGAAGATGCTGGAATCTATCATCAAGGAAGAAATAGCGAGGCATCTGGATGGCAATTGTCCCATTGGGCAGACACAGCATGGGTTCATAAAGGGCAGGTCGTGCCTAACTAATTTAGTATAGTTTTTTGAGGATATTACCAGTGCAGTAGATAATGGGGAGCCAATGGATGTGGTATATCTGGATTTCCATAAAGCCTTTGACAAGGTGCCACACAAAAGGTTGCTGCATAAGATTAAGATGCATGGCATTAAGGGTAAAGTAGTAGCATGGATAGAGGGTTGGTTAATTAATAGAAAGCAAAGAGAGGGAATTAATGTGTATTTCTCTGTTTGGCAATCAGTAGCTAGTGGTGTGCCTCAGGGATCAGTGTTGGGCCCACAACTGTTCACAATTTACATAGATGATTTGGAGTTGGGGACCAAGAGTAATGTGTCCAAGTTTGCAAATGACACTAAGATGAGTGGTAAAGCAAAAAGTGCAGAGGACACTGGAAGTCTGCAGAGGGATTTGGATAGGCTAAGTGAATGGGCTAGGGCCTGTCAGCTGGAATACAATGTTGACAAATGTGAGGTTATCCATTTTGGTAGGAATAACAGCAAAATGGATTATTATTTAATTGATAAAATATTAAAACATGCTGCTGTGCAGAGAGACCTGGGTGTGCTAGTGCATGAGTCGCAAAAAGTTGGTTTTCAGGTGCAACAGGTGATTAAGAAGGCAAATTGAATTTTGTCCTTCATTGCTAGAGGGATGGAGTTTAAGACTAGGGAGGTTATGCTGCAATTGTATA
Source organism: Scyliorhinus torazame (assembly GCF_047496885.1). NCBI lineage: Eukaryota > Metazoa > Chordata > Chondrichthyes > Carcharhiniformes > Scyliorhinidae > Scyliorhinus > Scyliorhinus torazame. The sequence goes on from NC_092715.1 coordinate 66,387,879, forward strand.
AGGTGTTAGTGAGGCCACACCTGGTGTATTGTGTTCAGTTTTAGTCTCCTTACTCGAGAAAGGATGTACTGGCACTGGAGGGTGTGCAGAGGAGATTCACTAGGTTAATCCCAGAGCTGAAGGGGTTGGATTACGAGGAGAGGTTGAGTAGACTGGGACTGTACTCATTGGAATTTAGAAGGATGAGGGGGGATCTTATAGAAACATATAAAATTATGAAGAGAATAGATAGGATAGATGCGGGCAGGTTGTTACCACTGGCGGGTGAAAGCAGAACTAGGGGGCATAGCCTCAAAATAAGGGGAATTTTTAGGACTGAGTTTAGGAGGAACGTCTTCACCCAAAGGGTTGTGAATCTATGGAATTCCTTGCCCAATGAAGCAGTAGAGGCTCCTTCATTAAATGTTTCTCAGATAAAGATAGATAGTTTTTTGAAGAATAAAAGGATTAAGGGTTATGGTGTTCGGGTGGGAAAGTGGAGCTGAGTCCACAAAAGATCAGCCATGATCTCATTGAATGGCGGAGCAGGCTCGAAGGGCCAGATGGCCTACTCCTGCTCCTAGTTCTTATATTCTTGTTTTAAAGTGTTCGCTTGCAGGATCCCTGATTGATTTTCCCCATCCCAGACCAGGAAGACTGTTGTCAATTGTAGCTAAAGTTCCATCTAACATTGATTTGCTGTAAGCAGCCTGTCTGGTGCACTCATGGCTCTTCTGAGATTGTTGTGTGGCCGTGTGCATCTCAAATGGAATGTTGGTGCTTGTTTGATGCACTGCACGGTACATTCCTGTTTGCTGTAGACACACACCCCTGAGAGGGAACGTTGATTGTCGTAACCTGCCTGTCAGTCACCACAGACTGGGGATAGAACCTGGACTATTTCTGGGCAGCTTGGGCCAGCAGTACACAAGGTGTATACATTTAGCCACTCAGTCAACTGGGAAGACACTAAGAGAATAATTGAGAAACAGTTCTATGTTTCACTTGATTTTCCTAAGTTAGAAAACATTGTTTGCAGTTCTTGCTGTACCCACTTTGACAACCTGCCTGGAAAGTCATGGAAACACTTTTGAATGGTTATTAAACTATTTATCCGCTTCACCTGAATGGGTATTCATAGTAATCACGCTGTTGGCCAGAACTCATTTACTTTTTGATACAAGGAATTGAAAATCAATCAACGGTACAAAGGTTTGCTGCAGTGAAGTTGTGTTTAATGGTTTTCAACGAGAGAAAGTCTTACCCAAACGACAATGTTACCCAAACTGTAATCAGCATAATGGTGTTTTTCTTGACAGGATAGTCGAAGCATCGCATGAATGTCATCCAAATCTGAGAAAATAGACAACACATATCATAAGGCACTAGATCGATGTTTCATACCCTCAGCTCCTAACATGAGGGGCATAAAGTGCAAGAGGAGCTGCCAATAAAGGGTATAAATTCACCAGTGCCTGGTTTCAAGTGCCAAGGCAGCAGGGAGTTAGGTTGCAAGTACATGGCAATGATCAGCAATGGTCTCATTGATCTCAGTGAATGACAGAATAGGCTCAAAGGTTAAATGGTAAAATCTAAAATTTTAAAGATAATGGGCGGGATTCTCCGAACCCGCGCCGGGTCAGAGAATCGCCGGTGGGCTGCGCGAATCACGCCAAGCCGCCTTGACGCCGGGACGTGATTCTCCGCAGAGCGAAGAATCGGCGCCATTTGGCCCGGCGTGGTCGGCGAGGCGGCGGTCGGGGGCCGCTCTACGCGGCCCCCCCCGCGATTCTCTGGCCGGGATGGGTTGAGCGGCCGTAAAAAAAAGGAGTCCCACCGGCGCCTTTCTAACTTGCTCTGAGCCGGCGGGACCTCGGCGTTGAAGGGTCGGGTGGCGGCCTGTAAGGGGGAAGGGGGTTCCGACCCCGGGGGCGGTCTCCAATGTGGCTAGGCCGGCGATCGGGACCCTCCGATCGGCGGGCCGGCCTCTCTGTCTCCCGTCCTCCTTTATTCCGCGCCAGTGCATGTATTCCTTCGCCATGTTGAGTCGGGGCCGGGGCGGACAAGGGAGACGCTGCACATACGCGGAGATCGCGCCAGTGGGACTGCGCATGCGCGTGGTCGCACCGGACCCACTGCGCATGCGCGCATCCCCCCGGCGCCCATTTCACAGCCGGATCAGCAGCTGGAGCGGCGTGAACCGCTCCAGCGCCCTGCTGGCCCCCTGTAGGGGCCAGTATTGCTGATCCTGGGGCCGTCGGGAAAAGTGACGGCGTTTCCGATGGCGTCAACACTTAGCCTCAGGATCAGAGAATCCCGCCCAATATCTTCTTACATACTGATGATGTTTGTCATGTTGCTTCACCTCTTCCACGATGACATGCAAGTCGTGGGCGCGATTCAGCAACAGGTGAATTCCACGAGAGTCCCAAATCAGACTTTGCGTCAGGCTTCGGGCCAATCGCAAATCACCAACTTACTCAGCCGGCACAATCTGGATCTTGCCCTCGCTGGGCGTGATCCAGATAATTATATTTAAATCATAGACTGAATCATAGAATTTGCAGTGCAGAAGGAGGCCATTCGGCCCATCGAGTCTGCACCGGCTCTTGGAAAGAGCACCCTACCCAAGCCCACTCCTCCACCCTATCCCCATAACCCAGTAACCCCACCCAACACTAAGGGCAATTTTGGACACTAAGGGCAATTTATCATGGCCAATCCACCTAACCTGCACATCTTTGGACTGTGGGAGGAAACTGGAGCACCCGGAGGAAACCCACGCACATACACGGGGAGAACGTGCAGACTCCGCACAGACAGTGACCCAAGCCGGGAATCGAACCTGGGACCCTGGAGCTGTGAAGCAATTGTGCTAACCACTGTGCTACCGTGCTGCCCAGCAAATGAGCCATTAGGTCACATTCATCAGGCTCCCGAGAATCAACGTCTGTGCCTGCGAGACCCCACTGTTTGGCACTGGTTTCCACAAACATGGACCAGACATGACGGCATCTCGGGGCATCTTGCAGGGTATTAGAGATCCCGAGAGGTCGGGGACAGGGCAGGATAGTACCCTGGCACTCCCCTGTCACCTGTGCACCTTGGCACTGCCAGCCTGGCACCATGGCAGTGCCAACCAGGCACCCTGGCAGCACCACCCTGGCAGAGACACTGTCATGGTGCCAGGTTGGCACTACCAAGGTGCTCAGGTGCCAGGTTGGCACTGCCAGAGGTCGGGCAAGGGGGACCTTTCCCATTAGAGGGGGGAGGGGGGTGTGAGGAGGTGTTCCAGGGGCCACTAGAAAATTGGGAGTGTGAAAGGGAGGGGCAGGATCCAGAGTGGGCAGGATCCAGAGCAGGTGGGGGTCCAGCAGGAAATCAACTAAAGTGGGGCTTCGGTGGGAAGAAACTCCCCGAGGTGCAAAAAACCAGCAAAATGCTGGTGAATAATGGAGTGAATCTTGGTGCTGCAACTACCGAGAAACAACCTGCCAAACACATCCCAAACCTGACTTAGTTTTATGTCTGCTGAATCACATCCGTGATCCACCACAGACCCAATTCAGGTTCAAACTTAACTCAAGAAAGGCTGTATCATTGCACCAACGCTCTGCTTGATCTTTCTTGTTGCAATGCTCCATCTCAACCTCAGAAAGATCCTGGCTGGAGTGGAGCTAAACTATTGAACAAACGGGAATCTGTTCAACCTCTGCCGCTGCAGGCCAGATCCAAGGATGTCCCATCGTCTGTCATTGAACTACAGAATGCAGACAATGCTTGTGTCTGCATACACTCGGAGGCCGAGCTCTAAGCCATTGTCAATAACATCACCGGGGTGTATGAGAACATGGGCCTTACATTAAACATCCAGAAGACAAAGGTCCTCGGGCAACTTGCCTCCACCACACAGCACTGCCCCCCAGTTATCAGAATCCACAATGAGACCTTGGACAATGTGGATCACTTTCCAGACCTTGGGAACCTATAATCAACTAGGGCAAAAATCGATGACAAGATTCAACACCATCTTCAGTGCGCTAGCGCACCCGTATGTTGCCTGAGAAAGAGTGTGTTTGAAGACTAGACCCTCAGATCTGACACCAAGCTCATGGTCTATAGAACAATAGTGATACCCTCCTATATGGCTCAGAGATATGGACTACGTGCAGCAGGCACCTGAAAACCCAGGAGAAGCATCACCAGAGTTTTCTCTGCAAGGTTCTGCAAATCCATTTGCAGGATAGGCGCACCAATGTCAGTGTTACCCTTCAGACCAACATCCCCTGCATTGAAGCATTAACCACACTCAATCAGCTCTGTTGGGTGGGCTATACCATCCACCTACCTGACACCAGACTCCCGAAACAAGCACTCTAATCTGAGTTTTGACATGGCAAGCGAGCCCCAGGTTGTTAATGGGCTTTGGGGCCCATTGACATTAATTGAGTGAGATGCCATTATCTGTCATGACTCACCTATTTCAACAAATATGAACTTCAGGCTGCTTGCTATGCTGGAAGGCCCAAAAACAAGACCGCAAAGTGGAAACTGTGAAGTTAGGTGAACATTTCTAGTCCTCCTCTTGTCCACACGGCAACTCCTTTAATTTCTTTTAAACCTGTCTGTTGATGGGAGTTTCCAGAATCCTTATCAGAGCAGTGTCAGTTCCTATTCCACTCTGCAATGTTAAATTTAGTCGAGGGATTCCAAAACAGAAGTTATAAATAATTATGTTCAGAAGAGGTCAAATGCCTCTTTTAGGCAATCACCAGGAATGCCTGAAAAGTCACTTGACGTTTTTCAGGCACCATTGGACATGAGGCATTTAGCAACCATAAAGCAAGCGAAATTTGAAGACCCTAAAGCTTGATTAGCGGTGGATTCGAGTTTTCTGGCTAAAATCCAAATTTCCACAACACAACATATGTCAACCAGAAAATGGCATAACAAAATATATATATATATTTAAAATAGCAGTTTCCTTTCAGAATCAGCCAATACTATGCCCTGCCTATGACAAGAATCCTAGCTTCCGTTTTTTAGCATGACCTATGAGGAGTTGGGAGGGCCAAACTATACATTTGTCCTCTGGCCCTAGCACTCTCCCTCTGATGGCATTCCTTAATAAAAGTAGCTTAAAATTCCAAAACATTAGGGTGGTGATTTTGAGCCCACACTCCCTCTTTTACAATTCTGTCCGGCGTGATTGGGTTTTGGAATTTTCACGTCTCCGCTCTCCCCCCTCGCCAGTGGAGTAATGTGAATCGCACTGTGGGAGCCCAGGGATCTCATTTCAATACATTTGCATGTCATTAGCAAGCACTCTCTTCAGGCCTTCCCCCTCTCACGGAATATTCGCTGGTAGCCAGTGTAAGTCACGCCGACGTCATTAACAACAGGTTTGGCTAGGCGTGAGGCAGTCTGGGGGTGCAGAGTTAAGTATAGCTCCAGGGGAGGGGAGGGGGAGCGGTATAGGGGGGCATGCCTAATCAGTGCCCTGGCACTGCCCCTTTGCACAGGTTGGCATCTGCCAGTGCCAACCTGTGTCAGCTAGCAGTGCCAGGGCCATAGGATCCTAGTGGCAGCTCCATGTGGAGACGCATATGTGTACATGTGTGTGTGGAGGGTGAGGGGGAGCGAGCATTGGTGGGTGGAATGTTGGTGATGAATGGTGGGCGGGGGGTGTTTGCCGGTGATGAATGTCAGGGACGGGTGTTGTGGTAGAGCCCTCAAGATCTCCGTGGGGTGAGTCAGGAGGTCTTAGAATGCAGCGCTGGTCAGGATGCCCTTTGAATGCGGTGCACCGATACGTTTGGAGCCGGTTCCTGGCTCTTAGATGCCTCACCCCATCAGAGTGATGGTGTAAACCATGCCAACTCATATCGTTTGGCAAAAAGGCTCAAACCTATGATTAAATAAATGATTTATGTAAGAGAATTAAATGAAATATTATTATTAGATTTTCTGTTAATGAAGAGTGAGAGGAGTATCTGACAATGAAACGTTGAATGTATGATTAATGTTAATCCCCTGTGGCATTGCTCACAAGCCAAAATTAAAAACAAGTATCTCCCTGTTTTTGTAACTGCGTGTCTCTGCCTGTTTCTCAACTTAATTCTTTTTGCTTCCATCTGTCTTAGTATGTCTTATTCAGTCTCTCTCTCATGTTAAGCTTCTTATATCCAGGTGATGAAGACCTGGGACGAAATTCTCCGGTATCGGCGCGATGTCCGCTGACTGGCGCCCAAAATGGCGCAAATCAGTCGGGCATCGCGCCACCCCAAAGGTGCGGAATGCTCCGCATCTTTGGGGGCCGAGCCCCAACCTTAAGGGGTTAGGCCCGCGCCGGACGGATTTCCGCCCCGCCAGCTGGCGGAAAAAGCCTTTGGTGACCCCGCCTACTGGCGCGGAAATGACATCTCCGGGCGGCGCATGCACGGGAGCGTCAGCGGCCGCTGACGGCATTCCCGCGCATGCGCAGTGGAGGGAGTCTCTTCCGCCTCCGCCATGGTGGAGACCGTGGCGAAGGATGAAGGGAAAGAGTGCCCCTGCGGCACAGGCCCGCCCGCAGATCGGTGGGCCCCGATCGCGGGCCAGGCCACCGTGGGGGCCCCCCCCGGGGCCAGATCGCCCCGCGCCCCCCCCAGGACCCCGGAGCCCGCCCACGCCGCCTTGTCCCGCCGGTAAGGTAGGTGGTTTAATTTACGCCGGTGGGACAGGCATTTTAGTGGTGGGACTTCGGCCCATCCGTGCTGGAAAATCGCGGGGAGGGGCACTTCAACCGGCGCGGCGTGATTCCCGCCCCCGCCGAATATCCGGTGGTGGAGAATTCGGCAACCGTCGGAGGCGGGATTCACGCCTGCCCCCGGCGATTCTCCGACCCGGCGGGGGGTCGGAGAATCTCGCCCCTGAAGTCAATCTTTACCCAGTTTAACATTTATTCACAAAGTAAAACTGTATTTCCCATAAAATGGCTGTGTCAGGTTCAGACAGAAAACCAGCATGCTTCTCAGGGGAACAGGCAGGTTTTCCTTGGATATTTTCCTACAACTGTACCGATATCAGGTCCTCCCTGTCATTGATTGCCACCATCTTCTCCCCCCCCCCCCCCCCCCCCCCCCCCCCCCCCGCCCCCATTATTGATCTTCGGTATCGGGGCCCTCCCAATGGGTTGTCCTACAAGCCCTGCTATTGGCCCCACCGCTTCCAGCCATGCCAACCTCTGGCCTCGCCCCTTCAGACCCCCACCCTTTGCCGGTGCTGAGGGTAAGTGCCCCTGCCATGTCCCCGATCACTCAGGGGCTACAATGGTCTTCGAGCCCCTGTCATCGAGACCAGTGGTGGGAAAAACAACATGCCCAGAAGATTTGACGTTTAGCCAATTTTGTATATTTAAATTAATTTAAATCCATGGTAATCGGGTTCACGTCCTCGTTGGGCGTGAACCTGATTACATCAGCAGTGGGGGGTTGTGGAAGATCTCCTGGAATAGTGGCATGTGCGACGGGCGCAACAGAGAATTGCTCCCAATGCCTTGATGAATCAGAGCTGATTGCCAACCAATCAGTATAAATTATTGTTCCCTTTGAAATTCGGTGTTCTTGGGAGTCATTCTCCGATCCCCCAGCGGGTCGGAGAATGGCCGTTGGCTGCCGTGAATCCCACCCCCGCCGGTTGCCGAAGTCTCCGGTACCGGAGATTGGGCGGGGGCGGGAATCGGGCCGCGCCAGTTGGCGGGCCCCCCCGCTCAATTCTCCGGCCCGGATGGGCCGAAGTCCCGCCGAGAAATTGCCTGTCCCGCCGGCGTAAATTAAAGTAGGTATTTACCGGCGGGACCAGGCGGCGTGGGCGGGCTCCGGGGTCCTGGGGGGGCGCGGGGCGATCTGACCCCGGGGGTGCCCCCACGGTGGCCTGGCCCGCGATCGGGGCCCACCGATCCGCGGGCGGGCCTGTGCCGTGGGGGCACTCTTTCCCTTCAGCCTCCGCAACGGCCTCCACCATGGCGGAGGCGGAAGAGACTCTCCCCACTGCACATGCGCGGGAAACTGTCAGTGGCCGCTGACACTCCCGCGCATGCGCCGCCCGGGGATATCATTTCCTCGCCAGCTGGCGGGGCGGAAATCCCTCCGGCGCCGGCCTAGCCCCTCAATGTTGGGGCTCGGCCCCCAAAGATGCGGAGCATTCCGCACCTTTGGGGCGGCGCGATGCTCGTCTGATTGGCGCCGTTTTGGGCGCCAGTCGGCGGACATCGCGCCGTTGGGGGAGAATTTCGCCCCATGTATCTGTCCTGCTGATTACAAGACAAAAAACTTCAACAGCCTGTCTCTGTTTTCAGCAACAGTGAAGGTATTCATCATTTAAAATTACTGTCTGAACAAAACTGCTGGCTTTGACATTTCATTGTGATGTTTGTCTACATTCAACATTAGTTTCACAAATCAATGGTGAAATATTATTTTCTGGTATATTGTATCATGTGTCACCGAGGAGAAAGATATTTTTCCAAATTAAATCAGAGTTATTTACTTACGCCATGCAATTCAGTCTTGATTCGAACAAGCCATCTCATATACCAAGTGCCCGTGTCTGTCTGTATCTCTATCAGTTCATCGATCAGTTTGGGAGTCTTGATTCTATTGACCTGTGAAGATAAGAGTTGGTAAATAAAGCACGATTCATTAGAATATGTAATTTCTGACTTAAATACATTTTCAAGCTATCTTTCCTTGTTTATCAAAAGATAAGTGTGTCACTGATAATCAGACATACTTCCAGTTCCATTCTGGTCAGTCGGGACATCAGGGGCGAGATTCTCCGACCCCCCGCCGGGTCGGAGAATCGCCGGGGGCTGGCGTGAATCCCGCCCCCGCCAGTTGCCGAATTCTCCAGCACCGGATATTCGGCGGGGGCGGGAATCGCGCCGCGCCGGTTGGCGGGCCCCCCTCCCGCGATTCTCTGGCCCGGGTGGGCCGAAGTCCCGCCGCTAAAATGCCTGTCCCGCCGGCGTAGATTAAACCACCTACCTTACCGGCGGGACAAGGCGGCGCGGACGGGCTCCGGGGTCCTTGGAGGGGGCGCGGGGCGCTCTTGCCCCATGGGGTGCCCCCACGGTGGCCTGGCCCGCGATCGGGGCCCACCGATCCGCAGGCGGCCCTGTGCCGTGGGGGCACTCTTTCCCTTCCGCCTCCGCCACGGTCTCCACCATGGCGGAGGCAGAAGAGACTCCCTCCAATGCGCCAGCTGGCGGGGCGGAAATTCGTCCGGCGCCGACCTAGCCCCTTAAGGTTGGGGCTCGGCCCCCAAAGATGCGGAGCATTCCGCACCTTTGGGGCGGCGTGATCTCCGACTGATTTGCGCCGTTTTGGGCGCCAGTCGGCGGACATCGCGCCGTTTCCGGAGAATTTCACCCCAGCTCTTTAACCTGAGTTTGTGGGGTAAACTTTGCACCTACCCAACTTGTTCCGCCAATGATCGCTACAAACTTATTAGGGAGTAGTTTCATTATAATAGCCCAGAATTTCCAGGAATGGGGCATCTCGCATCATGCCCCTTGCATTAGAAATTTTCCTTCACTTTTCAGATTGAAATTATTGGGCTGGAATTTTGTCCCAGTCTTCCAATCCTGGTGCCGGGATGAATCCCAGGTTGGGAACCGGAGATGCCAGTGCTGGGAACCAGAAAGATATTTTGGTGGAGGCAACAAATCAGGTGGCATCCCTGAGCAGCCCCACCTAACTAAGGATGGAGGGCATTCTCCCGAGGCCGGAGGGCCAAATGGAGGGCCTCGAGAACCTGAATGATCGGCAGAGGTGGGAGCTGCCAAATCGGCGCCTCAAAAAGGAAATGGAACCTTCCCAGCGCTCCCTGTATCCACATCTATTCCCCTCTGGAAAGCATGGCTGGGGGTGAGGTTAAATTGAATGAGGCAGCCATGGTCGCCAACCCCCCACCCTCCCAGCCTGCTGCCAGGACATGCCCTCAATCCACCGGCGGAGAATCCGGTGCTGGAGAATTCGGCCCCAGTGAGGCATGAACCTAATTATCATGGATTTAAATTCATTTAGATATTCAAATTCTATGATAAAACCAGCTATGAAAATCGGCTTGACGCCGAATCTTCTGCGAACGTCATGGCTGGGATTCTCCGACCACTTGGCGGGTCGGAGAATTACTGGGGAGGCGCGAGAATCACGCCATGCCACCGGGTCGCCGATTCTCCGGCACCGATTCTCGGGCGCCCGCGGGATCGCCGCGCCGCCGGTCAGGGGTCGTTGAAAGCGCCCCCCCCACCCCCCCGGCGATTCTCGCCGTGTTCGGCCAAGTGCCCGCCCAGTACGGCCGAGTCCCGCCACCGTGGGTTCCGTATGGTCCCACCCAGCGGGACCTCGGAGTTCTGTCTGTGGGGGCCGTCCTGATGGGGGGACAGGGGGTCCGACCCATGGGGGGGCCTCCACGGTGGCCTGGCCCGCAATTGGGGCCTAAAGATCGGCGGCCGGGCTAGTTCTGTGGGAACCTATGTTACTCCACGCCGGGCCCCTGTAGGGCTCCGCCATATTGCCCAGGGGTCGGCGCGGAGACGGGAACCCATGCACATGCGCGAACTCATGCCGGCTGTGGCACGCATGTGCGGACTCGTGCTGGCCGTGGTGCGCATGCTTTCGGCCGCCAGAGCTGCAGACACCACTCCGGCGCCATACTAGCCCCCTAGGAAGAGGTGGATACCTACCACTTGAGGCCCGTTGATGCCGCAGTGGCTCGCGGCGCTTTTCATGCCGGCGTCAGAACTTGGCCGCAGGATTGGAGAATTCCGACCCATATGTTCCCACCACTGCTGGTCTCCAAAAACGGAAACCAGACGTGATGACCACGCCGAACTGGAAAACGCCAGACGGCTTCTTTTTTTAAAAATGTTTTTATTCAAGGTTTTTCAATCATTTTTACAAAACACTCCAAAAAGGAAAATCATACAAAGAAAACAGGGCAATATGCCAACAAAACAACTTAACCCTCTAAACGATTAACAATTTAACACCCATCTCAAAGCAAAATGGGGCACGCGCCCCTTACAAAAAGCAAAAGAACCCCCCCCCCCCGGTTGCTGCTGCTGACCTCCACCTAACGTACCACGAGAAAGTCAAGGAAAGGTTGCCACCGCCCGGAGAACCCCTGCAAGGACCCTCGCAAGGCAAACTTTATCTTCTCCAACCTAAGAAACCCCGCCATGTCACTGATTCAAGCCTCTACGCTTGGGGGTTTCGGGCCCTTCCACATTAACAAGAGCCTTCTCCGGGCTACCAAGGAGGCAAAGGCCAGAACTCCGGCCTCTTTCGACTCCTGCACTCCCGGATCTTCTGACATCCCAAATATCGCTATCCCCCAGCTTGGCTTTACCCGAGTGACCAAGACCTTGGACATAGCCTCTGCGAAGCCCTTCCAAAATTCCGTAAGTGCCGGGTATGTCCAAAACATATGGGCGTGGTTTGCTGGGCTCCCCGAACACCTCACACACCTGTCCTCTACCCCAAAAAACCTACTCATTCTCGCCCCTGTCATATGCGCCCGGTGCACCACTTTAAACTGAATCAAGCTAAGCCTGGTGCAAGATGAGGAGGAATTGACCCTGCCCAGGGCGTCAGCCCACAAACCCTCATCCAGCTCTTCCTCCCACTTGCCCTTCAGCTCCTCCACCGAGGCTTCCTCCGCCCCCTGCAGCTCCTGGTCTATCTCCGATATCTTACCCTCCCCGACCCACACGCCCGAAACCACCCTGTCTTGTATCCTCCGAGAATTCCCCCACCTGCTTTCTCACGAATGCCCGAACCTGCATATACCTAAAGGCATTTCCCGCGGGTATCCCAAATTTCTCCTCCAGTGCCCTCAGACTGGCAAAAGTCCCATCGATGAATAAATACCCCATCCTTTTAATTCCCGCCCGGTGCCAGCTTAGGAACCCACCATCTATCCTACCTGGAACAAACCTATAGTTGTCCCATATCAGAGCCCAGACTGTGGCCTCTACCTACCCCCTATGCCGCCTCCACTGCCCCCAAATCCTCAATGTCGCCGCCACCACCGGGCTCGTGGTATTCCGCGTTGGCGGAAGCGGCAACGGTGCCGTCACCAGTGCCCCCAGGCTACCCACCCAGTACCTACCCAGGACGCCGCCTCTAACCTTTTCCACGCCGCCCCCTCTTCCTCCATTTCCCACTTCTGAATCATAGACACATTCGCTGCCCAATAATAGCTGCACAGGCTCGGCAGCGCCAACCACCCCCCCCCCCCCACCCCCCCCCCCCCCCCCCCCCGCCGCCCCCCCGGACTGCGCTCCAAGAACAGCCTCTTAACCCTCGGGGTCTTATTTGCCCACACAAATCCCATAATGCTCCTGGTTACCCGCTGAAAGAAGGCCTTGGGGATGAGAATGGGCAGGCACTGAAAGACGAACAGGAACCTGGGGAGGACCGTCATCTTAACAGACTGCACTCTGCCCGCCAGGGATAGTGGCAACATGTCCCACCTCCTGAAGTCCTCCTCCATCTGGTCCAACAGCCATGCCAGATTGAGCTTATGCAAGACGCCCAACTCTTGGCCACCTGGATACCCAAATACCGAAAACTCCTCTCCACCATCTTGAATGGTAGCTCCTCCAACCTCTTTTCCTGGCCCCTCGCATGCACCACAAATAGCTCGCTCTTCCCCACGTTGAGCTTATATCCCGAGAAGTCTCCAAACTCCCTAAGGGTCTGCATGACCTCCCCCATCCCCTCCACCGGAACCGCAATGTACAGCAGCAGGTCATCCGCATATAGTGAGACACGGTGCTCCTCCCCCCCCGAACCAACCCCCTCCAGTTTCTGGACTCCCTCAACGCCATGGCCAGCGGCTCAATCGCCAGGGCAAAGAGCAGGGGGGACAAAGGGCATCCCTGCCTTGTTCCACGGTACAACCTAAAATACCCTGACTGCAGCCGGTTCGTCGATACTCTTGCCACCGGGGCCTGGTACAGCAATTTAACCCACCCTATGAACTCCTCCCCGAACCCAAATCTGCGTAACATCTCCCACAGGTACTCCCACTCCACCCGGTCAAAGGCCTTCTCCGCGTCCACTGCCGCTACCACTTCTGCCTCCCCTCCCCTCCGAGGGCATCATAATCACATTCAGGAGCCTCCGCACATTCGTGTTCAGCTGCCTGCCCTTCACAAACCCCGTCTGATCCTCATCAATCACTCTCGGGACACAATCCTCAATCCTGGTGGCCAGGATTTGTGCCAACAGCTTGGCATCCACATTGAGGAGCGAAATCGGCGTATAAGAGCCACACTGCAGCGGGTCCTTATCCCGCTTGAGGATAAGCGAGATCAAAGCCTGCGACATCGTCGGGGGAAGGATTCCCTTTTCCTTCACCTCATTAAAGGTTCTCAGCAACAACGGGCCCAAGAGCTCCAAGAACTTCCTGTAGAACTCAACCGGGAACACATCCGGCCCCAGGGCCTTGCCCGCCTGCGTACTCCCCAACCCCTTAACTAGCTCCTCCATCTCGATCGGGGCCCCCAAACCCTCTACCCGCCCTTCCTCCACCCTTGGGAACCTCAGTTGGTCCAGGAACTGCCGCATCCCCTCCGCCCCCCTCCGGGGGTTCTGACAACTTACCATAAAAGTCCCGAAAGACCTCGTTTATTTTAGCTGGACTCCGCACCGTATTCCCCCCTCTATCTCTGACTCCCCCAATCTCCCTAGCCACCTCCCTCCTCCGCAGCTGATGCGCCAACATCCAACTCGCCTTCTCCCCATACTCATACACTGCTCCATATACCCTACTCCACTGGGCCTCAGCTTTCCCCGTGGTCAGCAAGTCAAAATCCGTTTGGAGGCTCCGGCGCTCCCTCAGCAGCCCCTCTTCGGGAGATTCCACGTATCTCCTATCCACCCTCAGTATCTCCCCCACCAATCTCTCCCTCTCCATCCTCGCCCTCTTCTCCCTGTGAGCCCTGAGTGAAATTAGCTCCCCCCCGACCACTGCCTCCAGCGCCTCCCAGACCACACTCACCGACACCTCCCCATTATCATTGGCATCCACTTATCTTTGGATGCACCCCCGAACCCACCCACAAACCTCCTCGTCCGCCAGCAGTCCCACATCCATTCGCCACAACGGGTGCTGGCCCCTCTCCTCCCCCAACTCCAGCTCCACCCAGTGCGGGGCGTGATCCAAAATCGCAATGGCCGAATACTCCGCCCCCTCCACTCTCGGGATCAGTGCCCTGCTTACCACAAAAAAGTCTATTCGCGAGTAGGCCTTGTGCACGTGGGAGAAGAAGAAGAACTCCCTCGCCCTTGGCCTGGCAAACCTCCACGGATCCACTCCCCCCATCTGATCCATAAACCCCCTCAGGACCTTGGCCGCTGCCGGCCTCTTACCGGACCTTGACCTAGACCGATCTAGTACCGGGTCCAGCACCGTGTTGAAGCACCCCCCCCCCCCCCCCCCCCCGCCATTATCAGATTACCTGCCTCCAAATCCGGGATCTGACTCAACATCCGCTTCATGAACCCTGCATCGTCCCAGTTTGGGGCATATACATTCACCAGCACCACGCGGGCCCCCTGCAGCCTGCCACTCACCATCACATATCGACCCACTTTATACCCACAATACCCACCACCACAAATGCCACCCGCTTACTCACCAGGATTGCGAACCCCCTGTTTTTCACGTCCAGCCCAGAGTGAAAAACCTGCCCCATCCATCCCTTCCTCAGCCTGGTCTGATCGCCAGAAGGCTTCTTACACTTGCCCAAAATGGATACCTAATCGGGCTAAATGGCTATCCATCGTTGGTCACGGGTAGTCATAAGCCACTCCCCTACCACCCGATTGAGTCTCAACAAAAATTGCCCAGAGGTGTGAGCCCAGTGGCAGACCAGCACATTGGCTGGTAGCAAGAGATTGTCCCGAGTCCCGCCTCCACACTCCATTGTCCCGAGACCCGCCTCCACACTCCATTGTCCCGAGTCCCGCCTCCACACACATTGGCTGGTAGCAAGAGATTGTCCCGAGTCCCGCCTCCACACTCCATTGTCCCGAGTCCCGCCTTCACACACATTGGCTGTTAGCAAGAGATTGTCCCGAGTCCCGCCTCCACACTCCATTGTCCCGAGTCCCGCCTTCACACACATTGGCTGTTAGCAAGAGATTGTCCCGAGTCCCGCCTCCACACTCCATTGTCCCGAGTCCCGCCTCCACACACATTGGCTGGTAGCAAGAGATTGTCCCGAGTCCCGCCTCCACACTCCATTGTCCCGAGTCCCGCCTCCACACACATTGGCTGGTAGCAAGAGATTGTCCCGAGTCCTGCCTCCACACTACATTGAAAATTCAACCCCTTTTGAGCCACATAAAAATGAATAAACAGATGACAGCAAGGCATCTTAGACCATGGTAAATGATAGGGCTGACAATCTTATCCCCTTAAATAATGAGGCTTAAAGATACAGAAAAAGTGAACAAAATGGGGTTATATGGGGGTGAATCTCCCTAAACCCCCGCCCTCACTGTTTCCAGTGGATGCGATTGGCGGCGGAAGGGGAGACTCACGGGAGAGTCCCGAAACAGCTTTCACGCCAGTGGAATTTCCCCATTCGATTGTCCCTGCTTCCCGCCAATGATTAACGGAGTTCTCGTCATGCAATCACAGAAGCCCACTGTAACACATTACCATATACCACTGATGTGACGTCACGTCGGCAGGGTTTACAACAGGCTTTGTAAAATGGGGAACTGGCGAACAGGTTAGTACAGCCCCCAGGGAGAGAGGGTTATGCCCGGACATTACCCTGACAGTGCAAGCTGCTGTTGCCTGTCACCTGCCTCCTGGTTCTGTTTGGAAAAATAATTGAAAACATGATGGGAAAAGCCGGCAGTGCAATCGGCGGGCTGTACACTGCTTTCCCGCCCAAGTTCATGTTTCGCTAATAAAATGGCAAAATTCTGGCCAGAGATTGCAATCAGATACAAAACAGAAATAAAGCGAAGGAAAGAAAGATTCCATAAAGGGAGGAAAAACGAGAATGGAAAAGGAAGAAATAAATTTAATTAAAAATCTGAGAAGTATTGCGTGAAACTAATTAAAAGGCTCTGTATATTGTTAATTCCTAGCCCTGAATCTGTGGAGTTTAATTTGTTTCAACAATGCAAATACTGCATTTCTTGAATCTCCTGGGGAACTTGACGGCGAACTCCCATTTTCCTCAGGCCATTGATGTGGTAATTCATGTTCCACAAGAGGAGGCGGTGGCGTAGTGGAATCGTCGCTCTGGGAATCAGGTTCAAATCCCACCACGGTAGATGGTTACATTTGAATTCAACAAAAAACCTGGACTTAAAAGTCGAATGATGACCATGAAACTATTGTCAATCGTCGTAAAAACCCATCTGGTTCACTAATTTCCTTTAGGGAAGGAAATCTGCCATCCTTACCTGGTCTGGCCTACATGCGACTCCAGACCCATAGCATTGTGGTTGGCTCTTGAAGTGCCACTCAGTTCAACGGCAATTAAGGACGAGCAACAAATGCTGTCCTTGACTGAGACGTCCACATCCCATTAAAGAAAAAAGGAAAAAGCAACCACAAATTGCTGGATTATTTACACATCAATCAAATTGTGCAGATTCTCGGCTTGGGTCGCTGTATGTGCAAAATCTGCCCGTTCTCCCCGTGTCTGCGTGGGTTTCCTTCGGGTGCTCCGGTTTCCTCAAGTCCCAAAAGACGTACTGTTAGGCGAATTGGACATTCTGAATTCTCCCTCTGTGTACCCAAACAGGCACCGGAATGTGGCGACTAGGGGCTTTTCACAGTAACTTCATTGCAGTGTTAATGTTTGCCTACTTGTGACATTAATAAAGATTCTTATTATTATAGACATAAAACAAATGCATTTTTGATAGGCTCTCATTGTGATTTGTACCTATGCTGGGGAACCTGCCTCAAGGGTCTGGAATGTGACTTCTCCAGGCCTCAGGTGTCTGTAGTTGGTGGGACATATTCCCAGGAGGAATTATCACATGACTGCCTGCTTCCGAATGTCAAACCCCCAAATTGGTCACTTGACATGCACACGTGATTCATTGCCTTCCCACATCTACTGGAAAGCAAAAAGGTTCATCCTTAACCGATTGCTTGACTGACTGTCAAGGACAATCCAAAAAATGTTCTATTTTTTTCCTAAAAACAATAAGTTTTCAATGTAATTGTAATTTTTCTCCTGGGTTGCTCTCGAGGTTAAACTTTAACTCTGGAAGACTGCAGGGCAATCCAGAATAGTTGGTGATGTTTGGAAACATAAGACCATAAGACATCGGAGCAGAATTAGGCCATTCGGCCCACTGAGTCTGCTCCGCCATTCAATCATGGCTGATAGGTTTCTGGTACCCATTCTCCTGCCTTCTCCCCTTAACCCCTGATTCCCTTATTAATCAAGAACCTATCTATCTCTATCTTAATGACACACAGTGATTTGGCCTCCACAGCCTTCTGCGGCAAAGAATTCCACAGATTCACCAACCTCTGGCTGAAGAAATTGAATGAAATGAAAATCGCTTATTGTCACGAGTCGGCTTCAATGAAGGTACTGTGAAAAGCCCCTAGTCGCCACATTTTGGCGCCTGTTCAGGGAGGCTGGTACGGGAATCGAACCGTGCTGCTGGCCTGCCTTGGTCTGCTTTAAAAGCCAGCGATTTAGCCCAGTGTACTAAACCAGCCCCTCCTCATCTTTGTTTTAAAGGATCGTCCCTTTAGTCTGAGGCTGTGCCCTCGGGTTCTAGATTTTCCTCCAAGTGCAAACATCCTCTCCATTTCCACTCCATCCAGTCCTTGCAGTATTCTCTAAGTTTAAATAAGATTCCCCGCTCATCCTTCTAAACTCCAATGAGCACAGACCCAGAGTCCTCAACAGTTCCTCATACAACAAGCTCTTCATTCCAGGGATCATTGAACCTCTTCTGGACCCTTCCCAAGGCCAGCACAGCCTACCTTAGATACAAGGGAGGCAGTGGCATAGTAACATTGTCGCTGGATTGGTAAACCAGAGGCTCAGAGTAACGCTCTGAGGATCCAGGTTCAAATCCCACCACTGCAGATGGTGAAGTACGAATTCAATAATAAAATATGGAATTACAAGTCTATTGATGACCGTGAAACCATTGTCATTTGTCGTTAAAAACCTATCTTGTTCACTAATGTCCTTTAGGGAAGGAAATCTGGGGTGGGATTATCCTTTCCGGGGACTATGTCCCCGCGACGGCGGGAAAACCAGCGCAAACCACTCCGGCATCAACAGCCCCTTAAAATGCGTAATTCTCCGCACTTCCGGTGGCTTGGTGGACGCTGGAGGGGTTGGCGTGTGCCAACCGGCGCCAAAGGGACGGCACGAGTCCGCGCATGTGCCAAAGGGCCGGCGTGATCCCGCGCATGTGCGGAACCGCTGCCGTATTCTGGCACATGCGCAAGGGGTTGTCTGCTCCGCGCCGGCCATGTCGGAGCCCTACAGGGGCCGGTGCGGAAAGAAAAAGTGCCCCCACGGCACAGGTCCGCCCGCAGATCGGTGGGCCCCGATCGCGGGCCAGGCCACCGTGGGGGCACCCCCCAGGGTCGGATCCCCACGCGCCCCCCTCCCTCCCCCGAGGAATGCACCAGCCGATTACCTGCCAGATCCCGCCGTGTGGGACCATGTCTAATCCACACCGTCAGGACTGGCCAAAAACGGACGGCCGCTCCGCCCATCTGGGCCCGGAGTATTGCCGGGGAGGGCCTCTGCCAACGGCCCCCGGCCTGCGTGGCGTGAACCCCGCCCGAAAACCGGCGCCGGAGAATACAGCAGCCGGCGTCGGGGCGGGATTCTCCGACCCAGTGGGGTGTCAGAGAATCCCGCTGCCTGCCTGTATGTGACTCCCGAACCACAGCGATGAGGTTGACTCTTAATTGCCGCCTCAAGGGCAATTAGGGACGGGCAATAAATGCTGCAACAGCCTGCGACGCCCATGCCCCGTGAACGGAAAAAAAAAATACCCGGCCTAAAACTGCTCAGAACACTCCAAATTGATTCTGCTCAAGTGCATTCGCTCAACATCAGTTACCTTCCTCCTCTCTCAGATGAGGGACGGAATTATCTCATAATGGGGCTATGTCCCCACGCCCGCGAAAAAACGAGCATGAATCACTCTGGCAGAGTGATTCTCCGTTTTGAAGGGAGCCAGCAGGAAACTCCTCCAGTTGCCGGCGGAGGATCGCCGCGCGGGCCTCTTTCAATGGTCCCCGACCGGCGCTGCGTCGACTGCACGCGCGCGATTGTTGGCGATTCTCCGGTCCCCGCGCGAAGGCGTCAGACCCGATCGCGGGTCTGACGCCCCATTCTCTGCCCCCACACCAAGCGCGATTGCGGCGCGAAGGCTCAGAGAATCCCGGCCACTATTCCTCAAAATATCAGAACATCTTTCATTTCCACCAGTTGACATGACGGTTATGAGAGCTGACATAGTGAACTAGTGGACTTGCACCTACATCTCATGCATCCAAAGAGAATTTTCCATTGACCACATTACCATTCCAATAAACAAGGGAAAGAACTGCAGCATAACTGAAAACAAACTACTAGCAGCTCATTTTCAAGAATCACTGTCCTTTTCTCCTCAGTATAACGATTTTGAATTAGTCTCAACATTTGTTATAAGTTGGTGCTCTTCCTGGAAAATACAATCAGCTCCAGAGCAAAGCCAAGCTCTGTCACTGGAAGGTTTGACCTCCTCTCTTCCCAAACGTGGTGCTCTTGAAGCTGGATGCAGAGAACTAACCGTGTGCTAGAATGAGTAGGCTCCAGGCCCACTTGCCTTTGAACCACTTACCTTCTACCTTTAAATTATCCTTTAAAAGATCTCCATAAATGCCATAACAAAGTTATAAGTTACATGGGTTCACAATAGAGGCGTCAAATATAAAAGCGTTCCTTCGTTACTCCTTGCCAACGCAGCCGGGGCGTGCTTCACTGCTCCTATCTCACCCAGCCCGAATGAGAAAGGATTGGAAACAGGGGCTTTGCAATTACAGCGAGGGTAAGTCCATCCAGAGTGGAAATCCGCCGGAGATTTCCACTCTGAGGAAGTTACGGGCCAACATTCCATTTACCTTCATAGTCCCTCCATCCCAGATGACATTCTCGTAAACACCTTCTGTCCCTTTCCAACGACTTTACATTTTCTTGAATTATCCACAATATTCCGGTTGAAGCCTAACCAGTGAGTTATAAATGGTGGTATTTACCGAGCAACCCGCCGTGTATTAAAACGGGAATTCCCGTTGTCTGTACCCCTCGTTGCCTGGAAATCCCTGTGCCGTCGGTGGCACCGGAATATTCCGCTGGCGTGAACAGTTGGTAAATTCTGCCCAAGGTTCTAGAATGGTCTCTGCTTTTATATTGTATATCTCCATTGTGAACCCATGGTGATGGCAATGGCTGAGGGTCTCGGCAGAATGTCCGACTCACTGAGGGATGTGAACCAGTACCAGGCTGACCTTGATGAGGTCCTGCAGGATATGTCCCTCTCTCAGATGGGCAAGGCCAAGAAGCTGCGGAGCTTGTCCCAGCTGCAAGTGGGCATGGCTAAGGAGCTGCAGGGCATGGCCCAGTCACTGAGGAGCATCACTGAGGGCGTCGACACAATAGTGCAGACCATGGGGAACTGCCAGGGCTGGCAGAGCCAGGTGATGCAGGGGCAGCCGGGACTCGAACCAGCTGCTCCTGCATCCCAAGGTGAACCCCAGGGCACTACAGACATCAACCAGGAGGAAGGGGTGCTGAGTGGCAACCTGGAACTGTCCCATGGAGTAGCGACGGTAGCCACCAGCTCCCCTGAGTTCCACCTCTCTGATGAGGCCACTGTCATAATATACACCAGTATATTATGGTGCAGACACACACATACACACACTGATGGACATGCAGTGGGACCAATCAGCATACACAACACCGCAGCCAATCACCAGTGAGAGCACACGCACTATAAAGACAGGGGACAGGAAAGTTTCCGCTCATTCTAGTAGCAGCCAGCTCGGAGCACAGAGCTCACAGCCTGCAACACAGACATTCACCATGTGCTGAGTGCATCACCTGGTTAGGACTAGGCAAGGGTCAACAGTTAAAGCTGGTATTGCATTTACCCACAGTTCAAGTATGTTAATAGTTAACCTTATAATAAAATAGAGTTGCACCACTTCCAGTGTTGGTGACCTGTTTGTGATCCAGAACACCCAACACATCAGCCACGTCTCTCGGTCATCGCATGGGACAGGACGGCACGGCTGTGCATGTGTCGCTGACAAGTGAGCCGGGGTTCTCCGGCCTCAGAACCCTCAGAGGACGCCCGTCAGGGTTATCAAAGGTCATGGGGCAAGGTAAGCAGCTGGCAGCCTCCACCTCAAATGTGCATCCTGGGGAAACACCTAGACATAGCAGTAGAGCTAGGAGGGCCAAGCACATCAAGGATCACTGAGGGCACCAGGGGAGGGGGGTGGGGTTGGGGAGGTGGAGGGGCTGCACCGGGGAGTGGGGTATTGTACAGCACATTAAACACCTTTTTTCACAACCATTATGACGCCTCTGTCACTTCCTTCCACAATGCGGACTGACCTCCGGATCTATTGTCCATCTCTCTATGCATCGACCCCCCTCCCTACCACCCGTTGCGCTCACCCACCCTCCGGCCTTGGACATGTCCCCAGAGCTGTGTCCCACCCCTGGGTCTTCAGATGTTGCAGGTGTGGTGTTGTCTCCCGCATTGTTCAAGCACAGTGCCCAGGAATCAGGGTGCGATTGGGATGCTAGGCAATGACTCCCACACGCTACATGGCGTGAACACCCACGGGAATTCACTTGGGTTGTGTGAAGTGCTCACTTAACCACAATTGCCAATTCTCTATTCGCAATAGCCTTCAGCCGTGAAGCCAGGGGCCTCGGCAGTCAGTGGGGGTTACAGGTGGCTGTTGAGGCAGGCGGGCAGGGACAAGGGTTGGTCCCGGAATGGGTAAGCGATCCAGGGGCAGGCATGGATCACGAACGGGTGCCCCCCCCAACCCAGTGCCTCCCCCCATCCTCCAATGGAGGCCCACCCCTGCAGATGGGCCCCCACCCCCAGCCGATGGTCCCTGACCCCCATCAAGCACTGGGTTTGCAATCCCTGCGCCCCCAGGCTCGTTGCCTGTGAGCAAAGATGGCTACTCACCTCCTGGGCTCCCCACAGAAGCCCTTCCGCCAGGTTCATGTTTTTCTAAAGGAGTACTAATCAACGGCAGTGTGACCACCTGCTGGGGAGGCCGCTGAATGACAGGAGGCCGCTGGATATGGGGTCACTTTCATTAATTGTATGGAAATGGGGCTTAAGTGGTGATAATTGGTTTCTCGCTACGCTACGGCGAGATCACAATTTCGCCTATGGAAGCGGGCTGGTTGCATCGCAAACTTTTTGGCGCCTGCCACGGATCTCGTTTTGGCCTATCCTGCTATTCACCGGCCTCGTTACGCTTGAGCAAAAGCGTACCAAGGCCGGAGAAGCACACCCTAGAATTTACCAAGCCAAGCACATTCCTTATCCTTGAATTCATCATCATTGACACTTACAGTGAACACTTTCTCGGGCTGTCCCCGTGCTCTCATATTGGTGTCGTGGATTTGCTTCAGAATCATCCAGGCTTCATCATGTTTCCCCACCTAAAAAAACAAAAAATTAAATGTATTGATTTTCAGAAATACCAATCTCCTAATTGTACTGATTGCACGCATGAGATCTTTGTCAATCTAGAACCCAAGATATTGATTTATTCATGGAATGTGGGCATAATTTGCAAGGCCTGTATTTATTGTCCATCCCTAATTGCCCTTGCGAAGGTGATGGTAATCCACCTTCTTGAACCATTGCATGTGGAGAAGATACATCAACAGAGCTGTGAGAGAGTTCCAGCCTTTGGGCCCAGCAGCAGTGAAGGATGAGCGGTATAGTTCCAAGTGATAATGGTGCATGGCTCAAAGGGGTGGCGTTCCCATGCATCTGCTCCCTTTTGTTTTTTTAGAGGTTGTAGGCTTAGAAGGTGCTGTAGAAGAATCTTTGGCAAATTGCTGCAGTGCATCTTGCAGATGGTACAAGCTGTTGCCACGGTGTGCGAGCAGTGAAGGGAGTGAATATTTAGGTTGGTGCATTGGTTGAAAATCAAGCGGGCTGCTTTCCCCGGATGGTGTTAAGCTTCTTTAGTGTTGCTGGAGTTGCACGCATCCAGACATTTGTAGAGCATTCCATCACACTCCTGACATGTGTACTGTGGATGGTGAGCAAGCTATGGGGAGTCAGGGGTGAATTATTCCCAATAGATTTTACAGCCTCTGACCTGCTCTTTTAGCCACTGTATCCATCTGCTAGTCCAGTTAACTTTCTGGTGAAAAGTAAACTCCAGAATGTTGATGACAGGTAATGCCATGTCAAGGAGAGACAGTTAGGTTCTCTCTTGTTGGAAATGGTCATTGTGTGGGATTTGTGTCGTGATTTTTCATATGTTCGTCCGAATGCTATTTGCTACTTATCTACTTCAACCTGAATTGTGTCCAGCTCTTGCTCCATGTAGCATGGCTGCATCTTTTTCTGAGAATCATCATGAATGGGGCTGAACATTGTGCAATCACCAGAGAAAATCCCTATTTCAGACCTAACCTGAGAGGGAAGGTCAGTTTTGAAGCAGCTGAAGATGGTTTGGCCTAAAACACTACACTGAGGAATTCCTTTAGCTATGCCCTGGGCCTAAGATCATTTGCCTCCAAAAACCACAACTGAGGTACCCTCAATAATGATGCTTAGAGATTAAACTGTAAAGAAGGCTTTATTAGACTAATAACTATACTACAGCTAGAGACGAGAGCTGACTGTTACACAGACTATGAGGCAGGCCTTTATGTGTGGCTCCCAGATGGGCGGAGCCAGAGGCGGAGTCCCCAGGGTTCCAAGCCCGGTCTTAAAGGGGACATCACCTTACATGATGATAAGGCAGTAACCGTTCATCACAACAACGATCCTCCTTTAGCCTATATTTGACTCCAACCAGAGGAGATTTTTGTTCCTGATTCACAATGATTTCAATTTTGCTAAGTCTTCTTGATGCTGCACTTGGTCAAATATTGGTTTGATGTCAAGGGCAGCTACACTGCCCTTGTACGGGCAGCACGGTAGCATGGTGGTTAGCACAATTGCTTCACAGCTCCAGGGTCCCAGGTTCGATTCCGGCTTGGGTCACTGTCTGTGCGGAGTCTGCATATCCTCCCCGTGTGTGCGTGGGTTTCCTCCGGGTGCTCTGGTTTCCTCCCACAGTCCAAAGATGTGCAGGTTAGGTGGATTGGCCATGATAAATTGCCCTTAGTGTCCAAAATTGGCCTTAGTGTTGGGTGGGGTTGCTGGGTTGTGGGGATAGGGTGGAGGTGTTGACCTTGGGTAGGGTGCCCTTTCCAAGAGCCGGTGCAGACTCGATGGGCCGAATGGCCTCCTTCTGCACTGTAAATTCTATGATTCTATGATTCTAATACTCACCACACCTGCAGAATTTAGCTCTTCTGTCCAAATTTGGACCAAGGCTGAAATGAGGTTTGGAGTTGCAGGGAGTAAATTATTAATATTAAAATTACGGAAGTATTGTGTAAGGCAAAATTAATCAATTTTGGCCAGTTTTGATGACTTTTGGTCATCTACCCCACAGTATGTGGCTTGATGTCAAATTTTGCTTTATAATGCCCCTGTTTAGCACCCATGAATGACATCTTATTACATTAACAGTGCTATGTAAATGTGAGTTGTTGTTCTAATTAAGCGATTGCCCTGTTGCTAAGTGCAGCTGTTGAATGATGGTAGGTTTGAGCCTAGAGATTGTTCCCCACATGGTAAAATATCTAACTAATACTTCTGAGATCAAGCACAAATATAGCCACCAAAAGGTTGTGTCAGTGCCTTCAGGAAAGAAGGGGGTGGGCGGGGGGGGGGGGGAGAAAGTAAACTAGAAAGAAATAGAAAATAGTTACTTTCTATCCATAAATGTTCCTGAGGAAAACGTACCTTATCACAGATTGTAATGAGTTTAAACACAACCCCAGGAATTTTGCCCTGGTTTTGAGTACCTTACCTCCAGCAGGAATCTGGGACTCTCAGGCATGAACGTGAGTGCAACAACAGAGGAGACGCAGGGAAGAGCACAGACAATGACGAACACACGCCAGCTGTGGAACTGGTATGCAGAGCCCATACTGAAACTCCAACCTGCAGAGGGAAAGAGCACATTCTGAGAACTTCAGTTTTACTAATCCATGTCTTTCAGCAGTTATCACTCCGTTAACAAGAGAGAGCTGTCTCCACAAATCCAACTCATTCGGACATCTTTTATTACTCGCTTGTCATTAAAAAAAAGGGGTTGTTCACAATATTGAGGGTCATTCAGGGATTGGTCAAAGTGTATGAAGCAACTGCTTTTTAAAGGAGCCAGCTAGATGATCAATGTGATACATCTGTCACCCAAACAGTGTTATATTTCTGCTAGCAATGGAGGTTATTGTTCATCGTAAGTAAACAGCTTCAATTAATTGCCACCAGTTTATGAAAAGGTAATTGACACAGGGTGGAATTCTCCCTTAAGACCATTGTGGTCGTCACCACTAACTGTATTAGATGTATATTAGATGTAGTACGGTAAGACTCCTGTACTAGAGGTACATGGGTAAATCCCTGCCTGCTGGCTCCGCCCAGTAGGCGGCCTATAAATGTGTGTGTTCGCCGGGGCTGCAGCCATTCTGGTGGCAGCTACAGGAGGCCACACATCTTTGCTCAATAAAGCCTCGATTATTCACTACTCTCGTCTTTGTAGTAATTGATAGTGCATCAACCATTAAGACATAAAAGCAGAAGTAGGCTTTTCGGCCCATCAAGTCTGCTCCACCATTCAATGAGATCGTGACTGACCTGATAATCCTCAACTCCACTTTCCTGCCTTATCACCGTAACCCTTGATTCCCTTCCTGATTAAAAATCTGTCTATCTCAGTCTTGAACATACTTAACGGCCCAAGCTCTACAGCTCTCTGCTGATTCACTACCCTCTGAGGGAAGAGATTGTTCCTCATCTCTGTTTTAAATGGGCGACCCCTTATTTTAAGATTATGCCCTCTGGTCCTGGACTCTCCCACAAGGGGATGAGCACCTACCCTGGGGCTAAATCCTATGCAGGGGCGGGAACGGGGACCATGCCAGCGAAGAATCACACCATCTCTGGCCCTGACATCATCAATTATGCACCCGGAGGTTTAGCACTGTATTCTGTGGCGCGTCCCACCATCGTATCTGGGTGCCATATTGGAAAGACTCACAACATCACTGACACATTGCTGAAGAAAAAGGATAGACTTCCTGAGAAAGAAGATGGATCTTCAGGAACATTCTGATGCAGGACGGTGGACCCACTCGATGAGAGTGAATCTTGAAGGTCCACGTATTGGTGCTCCCCGCACCACTGCTGTGGTGTTCTGGGATCCAGGGTTGCTGTCAGCCTCCATCCCAAACTCCGCAAGCAGCCCAGGCATTCAATAAGATCATGTCTGATCTGACTGTGGTCTCAACACGACTTTCTCCCGACCCCCTGATAGCCTTTGATTCCCTTGTTAATCAAGAATTTATCTACCTATTTCTTAAAACTATTCAATGATGAGGTTTCCTCCGGGTGTTCCAGTTTCCTCCCGTGGTCCAACGATGTGCAGGTTGGGTGGATTGGCCATGCTAAATTGCCCTTAGTGTCCAAAAAAGGTTAGGTGGGGTTACTGGGTTACAGGGAGAGGGTGGAGGCTCTTTCCAAGGGCCGGTGCAGACTCGATGGGCCAAATGTCCTCCTTCTGCACTGTAAATTCTATGATTCTATGATCCTATGGCCTTGCGCTACGGCTCTCTGGAGGAGACAGTTCCACAGACTCACAACCCTATAAAAGAAATAAATTTCTCCTCACTTCCATCTTACATGTACACCTTGGCTGCGATTCAATCGATTAAAAATGAATTGCTGCTGCCAGCGGGAACTGTGGTGGTATGTATTAAGGGTAATACGGTACACCATGAATGCCGAGGAGCCATTGGAGGACAGATGCTGGATCCCGATTGGATTCGCCGCCTACTGGGCTCCACCCAGATAGGCGGGGTATAAGAACCTGGGTTCATCCCCGCAGCTGCATTCTGTGACTGAGCTGCTGGGGAACGAGTCTGAACAAGTCGGCTCAATAAAGCCTCGATTGAAGTTCTTTACGTCTCACCTCGTGTGTGATCGATGGTGCTACAATTTATTGAGCAGACTTAAAAAGGAATATGGAGCTCCGGATCGCCCCGGAGTGCCTGCGAATCGGCCCCCAAGCAGCTAACGCAACATCGGCGTTTAAGCACTGGCTGGCGTGCTTTGAGGGATACCTCTGAACGGCCCCCGGCAGACCAACAGAAGACCAGAAGATGCAGGTCCTGCATTCCAGGGTGAGTCCCAAAATCTACTCACTCATCGAGGATGCGGAAGAATTCCCAGCGGCGCTCAACTTGCTGAAGGAGATCTACATTAAGCCCGTCAACCAGGTCTACACACGCTACCAGCTCGCGACGAGACAACAAATCCCCGGGGAATCGCTAGACGATTTCTTCAATGCTCTAACAATCCTGGGATGAAACTGCAACTGCCCAGCGGTTACGGCGAACGAACATACGGACCTCCTGATCAGAGACGCTTACGTAGCAGGTTTGGCATTGTCGCAAATTCGCCAGAGACTTTTAGAGAAAGACTCTCTCGGACTCACAGAGGTACGGACCCTTGCAGCCTCCCTCGACGTGGCCTCCCAAAACGCCCGCGCCTATGCCCCCGACCGCGCTGCAGCCCCTTGGGCTCCGTGGACCCCCGCCGCGACCGACCCCCCGGCAACCCCCACCCCTCCGCAAGCGTGCGCAGCCAGAATCCCAGACCACCCGGGGGGGCCCCACTGCTATTTTTGCGGGCAGCCTAAACACCCCCGCCAGCGCTGCCCGGCCTGCTCGGCCACCTGCAAAAGCTGCGGTAAAAAGGGGCACTACACAGCGGTGTGCCAGTCCCCGGGGGTCGCCGCTATCTCCGGGGAACAAATGGGACCATGGGCTCAACCCCACCAGCGACCCACGGGCGCTGCCATTTTGGACCCCGGACACCACGAGGGGGGTCGGGCGCCGCCATCTTCCTACCCACGGGCCGCGTGCGATCCATGGGAGTGGCCATTTTGTACACCCCCGGCCGCGTGCGACTCATGGGAGCAGCCATTTTGTCCACCCCTGACCGCGTGCGATCCATGGACGCCGCCATCTTGGCTGACAGGCAAGGACCCCAGCGTGGACGGCTCCACACTGCCTGAAGACAACGATCTGCTACACCAACCACGTTTGGCATCGGTGACCCTCGACCAGTCGCGGCCCCGGACGCTCCAGACGACAACGACAAAGGTGCTGGTGAACGGGCATGAGACGCCGTGTCTGATCGACTCGGGGAGCACGGAGATTTTTATTCACCCGGTCACGGTAAGACGCTGTTCCCTTGTAATTCGGCCAAGCACCCAAAAAGTTTTCCTGGCGGTGGGGTCCCACTCCGTTGAAATCAAAGGGTTCTGCATCGCAAACCTAACGGTGCAGGGGAGAGAGTTCAAAAATTACCGGCTGTATGTCCTTCCCCACCTCTGCGCTCCCACCCTCCTGGGGTTGGACTTCCAATGCAACCTCCAAAGCTTAACATTCAAATTTGGCGGCCCTATACCCCCACTGACTATCTGCGGCCTCGCGACACTCAAGGTCGAACCGCCCTCCCTGTTTGCGAACCTCACCCCGGATTGCAAACCCGTCGCCACTAGGAGCAGACGGTACAGCACCCAGGACCGGACGTTTATCAGGTCCGATGTCCAGCGGCTGCTGAAGGAAGGCATAATCCAGGCCAGCAATAGTCCCTGGAGAGCCCAGGTGGTAGTAGTGAAGACAGGGGAGAAGCAAAGGATGGTAGTAGACTACAGTCAGACCATCAACAGGTACACGCAGCTAGATGCGTACCCTCTTCCCCGCATATCCGACATGGTCAATCGGATTGCACAGTACAAGGTCTTCTCCACCGTGGACCTTAAGTCCACCTACCACCAGCTCCCCATCCGCCCAGGTGACCGCAAGAACACTGCCTTCGAAGCAGACGGGCGGCTATACCACTTCTTAAGGGTTCCATTCGGCGTCACGAACGGAGTCTCGGTCTTCCAACTGGAGATAGACCGAATGGTCGACCAGCACGGTTTACGGGCCATGTTCCCGTACCTCGACAACGTCACCATCTGCGGCCATGACCAGCAGGACCACGACGCCAACCTCCAAAAATTCCTCCAGACCGCTAACGCCCTCAACCTCACCTCCAACGAGGAAAAATGCGTGTTTAGCACCAACCGTCTAGCCATCCTTGGCTACGTAGTGCGTAATGGAGTGATAGGCCCCGACCCCGAACGCATGCGCCCCCTCATGGAGATCCCTCTCCCCCACTGTACCAAAGCCCTGAAACGCTGCCTGGGCTTCTTTTCTTATTACGCCCAGTGGGTCCCCCAGTACGCAGACAAGGCCCGCCCACTAATCCAGTCCACTACTTTTCCTCTGTTGACAGAGGCCCGCCAGGCCTTCAGCCGCATCAAAGCGGATATCGCAAAGGCCACGATGCACGCCATCGACGAGTCCCTCCCCTTCCAAGTCGAGAGCGACCCGTCCGACGTAGCTCTGGCGGCCACACTCAACCAAACGGGCAGACCCGTGGCCTTTTTCTCCCGGACCCTACACGCTTCAGAAATTCGCCACTCCTCAGTAGAAAAGGAGGCCCAAGCCATAGTGGAAGCTGTGCGACATTGGAGGCATTACCTGGCCGGTAGGAGATTCACTCTCCTCACTGACCAACGGTCGGTAGCCTTCATGTTCGATAATGCACAGCGGGGCAAGATAAAAAACGACAAGATCCTGCGGTGGAGGATCGAACTCTCCACCTACAATTATGAGATCTTGTACCGTCCCGGAAAGCTGAATGAGCCGTCCGATGCCCTATCTCGCGGGACTTGTGCCAACGCACAAGTGGACCGTCTCCAAGCCCTCCACGAGGACCTCTCCCACCCGGGGGTCACTCGTTTCTACCACTTCATAAACGCCCGCAACCTCCCGTACTCCGTCGAGGACGTCCGAACAGCCACCAGGAACTGCCAAATCTGCGCAGAATGCAAACCGCATTTTTTCAAGCCAGATAGAGCGCACCTGATAAAGGCTTCCCGTCCCTTTGAACGCCTCAGTTTGGACTTCAAAGGCCCCCTCCCCTCCACCGATCGCAACATGTACTTTCTTAACGTCGTTGACGAATACTCCCGTTTCCCCTTCGCCATCCCCTGCCCTGACATGATCGCGACCACGGTCATTAAAGCCCTCGGCACCATCTTTACCCTGTTCGGTTTCCCCGCCTACATCCATGGCGACAGGGGGTCCTCCTTCATGAGTGACGAGCTGCGTCAATTCCTGCTCAGTAAGTGCATAGCCTCGAGCAGGATGACCAGCTACAACCCCCGGGGGAATGGGCAGGTAGAGAGGGAGAACGGAACGGTCTGGAAGACCGTCCTACTGGCCCTACGGTCTAGGAGTCTCCCAACTTCCCGCTGGCAGGAAGTCCTCCCGGATGCCCTTCACTCTATCTGGTCCCTGCTGTGTACCACCACTAACCAAACGCCTCACGAGCGCCTCCTTGTCTTCTCTAGGAGGTCCGCTTCTGGAACGTCACTTCCGACCTGGCTGGCAGCCCCAGGACCCATCCTGCTCCGGAAACATGTGGGGCGCACAGATCAGACCCACTGGTGGAGAAGGTACACCTACTCCACGCAAACCCGCAGTACGCCTACGTGGCGTACTCAGACGGCCGACAGGACACGGTCTCTCTGCGGATCCTGGCACCCGCCGGAGCTCCCCCCCCCCACCAACACAAATCACCTCCCCCTCACTCCCGCCGGTGCACCCCACAGCCACCCCCTTCCCGGGGGGATCGGTTCTCCTCCCAGGTCCATCCAGGGGTAAGGAGACAGAGGGGGACAGCGCGATGCTCACAGAGTCGACCGGACCCGAGCCAGCACCACCACCACCACCCGGGCTGAGACGATCGGAAAGGGCGACCAGAGCACCATCTCGACTCATCGAATTGACTTAAGATGTATGTAATTCAGTGGCCCAGTAAAGCGGCATTGTTGTAAATAGTTAACGCTGCAAATTGGGTAAAATGTGAATAATTCAGTGGCCCAGTAAAAGCGGCATGATTGTATATAGTTCAATGGTTAAGGCACTGACCCTGTAAACCCCTACCACCATACCACCCACCACCCCGCCGGGTTCTTTTTTAACAAGGGGAGAATGTGGTGGTATGTATTCGGGGTAATACGGTACACCATGAATGCCGAGGAGCTATTGGAGGACAGATGCTGGATCCCGATTGGATCCGCTGCCTACTGGGCTCCACCCAGATAGGCGGGGTATAAGAACCTGGGTTCATCCCCGCAGCTGCATTCTGTGACTGAGCTGCTGGGGAACGAGTCTGGACAAGTCTGCTCAATAAAGCCTCGATTGAAGTTCTTTACGTCTCGCCTCGTGTGTGATCGATGGTGCTACAGGAACACTGGCATGTTTCCAGCTGGCCTTGGCAATACTGCTGAGGTGGGATTCAATGACACTAAATCTTTTGTGGAGAGGGGTGGGTATCGCACTGGCTTTGAGAGGGATGTGGCCTAAACCTGCTGACATGTCCCGCTCTTCAAAGGTATCCCAATCTCAGAATAATACAGCACTTCCCCCTCACCCCACCCCCCACCCCCTCCAATTGCTGGCAAGGCATCCCCCAAGTGAGTAACACCTCGTTATGGGCTCACCAAATGCCCCCTCCTTTCAGGCACCCCCTTCAGGCCTCTCCTCCTTCAAGCCTCTTCCTCGGCCCTCCCATTCAGTCCTCCTTCAGGTTCACCTCTTGACAGTGCCAACCTGGACCGTGTACTCAGAGTGGGGGGGGGAGGGGGGGGGGGGGGCAAGGGGACGAGTATCCTCTCTATGCTTATCTTCAGAGTGCCAAGATGAAATCTTCAGGGGAGATGGGGGTCGGTCTGGGCTGGAGAGGCTCAGGTCGGGGGTCTTTCCTGGGAAAGGGGTGGTATGGCAGGTCTTCCCTCTGTAGCTTTGAAAATCATTCAAGTATCTTTCATTATTGCCAGCTGCAGTTAAAAGTTCCTTCTGATGTGTTGGAACTCTTTGATGTCTCTCCCAGCATGACAATATCAATGATCTGTCAGATGAAGGTAAAAGTCTTTCCTCTGTAGCCTTGAAAACCTTTGCTGTCTGCCTGGGGTTAGTGGCTCCGGAGAATCACGGCCCTTATTTTTAACCTGTGTCCTCTAGTTCACAAAGGAAACTACCCTGTCAGTATCCACTCCGCCAAGCCCCCTCAGGATCGCATGTATTCCAATTAGGGGCGAGATTCTCCGACCCCCCGCCGGGTCGGAGAATCGCCGGGGGCTGGCGTGAATCCCGCCCCCACTGGTTGCCGAAGTCTCCGGCACCGGAGATTCGGCGGGGGCGGGAATCACGCCGCACCGGTTGGCGGGCCCCCCCCCCTCCACCCCCCGCGCGATTCTCCGGCCTGGATGGGCCGAAGTCCCGCTCAGAAATTGCCTGTCCCGACGGCGTAAATTAAACCACCTACCTTACCGGCGGGACAAGGCGGCGCGGGCGGGTTCCGGGGTCCTGGGGGGGGCGCGGGGCAATCTGGCCCAGGGGGTGCCCCCACGGTGGCCTGGCCCGCAATCGGGGCCCACCGATCCGCGGGCGGGCCTGTGCTGTGGGGGCACCCTTTCCCTTCCGCCTCCGCCACGGTCTCCACCATGGCGGAGGCAGAAGAGACTCCCTCCACTGCGCATGCGTGGGAAGCTGTCAGCGGCCGCTGACGCTCCCGCGCATGCGCCGTCCGTAAGATGTCAGTTCCGCGCCAGCTGGCGGGGCACCAAAGGCCTTTTCCGCCAGCTGGCGGGGCGGAATTTCATCCGGCGCCGACCTAGCCCCTCAAGGTTGGGGCTCGGCCCCCAAAGATGCGGAGCATTCCGCACCTTTGGGGTGGCGCGATGCCCATCTGATTTGCGCCGTTTTGGGCGCCAGTCGGCGGACATCGCGCCGTTGGGGGAGAATTTCGCCCAAGATCACTTCTCTTTCTTCTAAACTCCAATGGATACAGGCCCAATCTGTCAATCATTCCCTCACGATGCCCTTATCCCAGGAATCAATTGACTGAATCTTATCTGAACTGCTTTTAATTCAATTCCAACCTTTCTGAAATGTGGGACGGGATTCTCTCAGCCCACGCCGGGTCGGAGAATCGCCGTGCCGGGCGCGAATCGTGCAACGCCGCCCCGACGCTGGTCCGCCGATTCTCCGGTGAGCGGAGCTGGAGATTCTCCACCCGGGATGGCTCGAGTGGCCGCCCAAAAAAGCCCGAGTTCCGCCGGCGCTGTTCACATGGGGCGAGATTCTCCGACCCCCCGCCGGGTCGGAGAATCGCCGGAGGCTGGCGTGAATCCCCCCCCGCCGGTTGCCGAATTCTCCACCACCGATCGGCGGGCCGGCCTCTCGTGGTGGGGGCCACTTTTGCCCCGCGCCGGCTCCTGTAGGCCTACGCCATGTTGCGTTGGGGCCGGTGTGGAGAAGGAGGCTACCGTGCATTCGCGCCGGTCGCAGCACGCATGCTCAGACCCACGGCGCCCATTTGACACCGGTATCGGCAGCTGGAGCGGCGTGGGTCACTCCAGTGCCATGCTGGCCTCCCTTTGGGCAGAGGAGCGCTACACTTAGCAGTCCGATGACGCCGTCGTTAAACTCTCTAGTTTTTACGATGGCGTCAACGCTCTGCCTTCAGATGGGAGAATCCCACCCATGGAGTCCAAAACTGTACACAGATGTGGGGCGAAATTCTCCTTAATCGGCGCGATGTCCGCCGACCGGCGCCAAAAACGGCGCAAATCAGTCCGGCATCGCGCCGCCCCAAAGGTGCGGAATCCTCCGCATCGTGACCGGCCAAGCCCTAACCTTGAGGGGCTAGGCCCGAGCCGGACTGATTTCCGCCCCGCCAGCTGGCGCGGAAATGACATTGCCGGGCGGCGCATGCGCGGGAGCGTCAGCGGCCGCTCACGGCATCCCCTCGCATGCGCAGTGGAGGGAGTCTCTTCCGCCTCCGCCATGGTGGAGACCGATCGCGGGCCAGGCCACCGTGGGGGCACCCCCCGGAGCCAGATCGCCCCGCGCCCCCCCCAGGACCCCGGAGCCCGCCCGCGCCGCCTTGTCCCGCCGGTAAGAGAGGTGGTTTAATCCACGCCGGCGGGTCAGGCATTCTAGCAGCGGTACTTTGGCCCATCCGGGCTGGAGAATCGCCGGGGGGGGGCCCGCCAACCGGCACGGCGCGATTCCCGCCCCCGCCGAATCTCTGGTGTCGGAGAATTTGGCAACCAGCAGGGGCGGGATTCACGCCAGCCCCCGGCGATTCTCCGACCTGGCTGGGGGTCGGAGAATCTCGCCCGTGGTCTCAACAATGTTCTGTACAACTGTAGCAGAACATCCCTACTTTTCTATTCCATTCCCCTTGCAATAAATAACAACATTCCATTTGCCTTCCTAATCATTTGCTGTACCTGCATATTAATCTGTTGTGATTCATGTCCAGATGTCCACACCCAGATCCTTCTGTGCTGCGGAGTTCCGCAATCTCTCTCTGTTTAAATAATACGCTGCTTTTCTATTCTTCCTGCCAATGTGGACAAGTTCACATTTTTCCACATTGTACACCATCTGCCAATGTGTCCCCACTTACTTAACCTGTCTATCTCCCTTTGCAGACTCCTCATGCCCTCTTCACAACTTACTGTCCTGCTTATTTTAGTGCCATTGATATAAGAACGTAAGAAATAGAAGCTGGAGTAGGCAATTCAGCCTTTCAAGCCCACCCTGCCATTCAATGGAACATTTTTAAGTAAGGCTAAATATTGCTGGTGGAATACCTGTAAATTAGTCAAATAGCTTAAGTTTTAGAATTTTTGGTTCTCATTCTGAAAATCCATATGTTAAACTACTTGCTGATAGTCTCAGCCGATCTCAATAAAACCATTTGTTTGGCTGGATAACAATAGTCATTTAAGCTGTATACAATTATTGTCCCAATCCACTGAGACTGAGACACACGATGCACACTATCTGGCTGAGAAAAACAGAAGTGCATTTTTCACCCATGGTACTGTGGAAAGAATGTTGGAAACGCAATTCCCTTTGTCTGTGAACTTTCCAGTAACAATCTGGAAAGTTCTGGTCGCCTCATTATAGGAAGGATGTGGATGCTTTGGAGAGGGTTCAGAGGAGATTTACCAGGATGCTGCCTGGACTGGAGGGCATGTCTTATGAAGAAAGGTTGAGGGAGCTAGGGCTTTTCCCACTGGAGCGAAGAAGGAAGAGAGGTGACTTGATAGAGGTGTACAAGGTGATGAGAGGCATGGATAGAGTGGATAGCCAGAGACTTTTCCCCAGGGCGGAAATGGCTGTCACGAGGGGCCATAATTTGAAGGTAATTGGAGGAAGGTAAAGGGGAGATGTCAGAGGTAGGTTCTTTACACAGAGAGTGGTGGGTGTGTGGAATGCACTGCCAGCAGAGGTGGTGGAGTCAGAGTCATTAGGGACATTTAAGCGACTCTTGGACAGGCACATGGACAGCAGCACCCCCATGTATGATCGAGGGGTGTAGGTTCGGTTGATCTTAGATTAGGATAAATGGTTGGCACAACATTGTGGGCCGAAGGGCCTGTACTGTGCTGTACTGTTTTATGTTCTAATCACTGATCCCCCCTCTCCCTGCTGCACCCCCGTGCCCCACCTCACCTAGCCAAGGGCACTAAGGACAATTAGAAAAGCTCTCCTGCCACCGAGCTGATGTCAGTTACCTCAGATCAGGAACTGAATCTGAAACCATCTTGCCAACTGCATCATCGGGGGTGAGAGATACTTTTAAAATCTGCATCGTACAAAGGTTAGAAAAATGTTCATTTGGTCTGTGAAAGAAAGTCCCGTACGTTGATCTGCGGAGAGAGAGGCAACATTAACTGCAAGGGCGCTCAAAGGTTTTCTCTCATCTGATTGTCTGTCAGCCAACTCTGTGAAGCTTTGACTGCAGCCGCAAAGGGAAGGGTGGCTGGTTCCGCAGTGGCGCAGTCAACAAAATGACTACAAAATCAGTTCTTCTCTACTGGTCAACAGACCGACTCCAGAGCTAATTTATTCCTTTATATAGGCCAAAGATCTGCTGAGGAATGTACTGAAATGATGCAATGCGTTGAACTGATAATATGACATGGTTTGAACACTGTTTGCATCACATTGAATGTCCTGTGTTCTCTTTCCCTCTAGCGCTTTTTCTAGACACATGCGGTCACAATCCAATCATTCCTGGCAGAAGCGCACATGTATGATCGTCAGATGAGGTGAGGATCAAACCCATCATAGTCTTGATGTTGACCCCCATCTCACTGCATTTGTTCGGGTTTTACCTCCTTTGGCTGACCTCCTATCATCCGCCAACTTCAGTTAATCCAAACCTTTACTATCCCATCTTGCACCAAGTCCTGTTCGTCAGTGACCTCTGTCCCAAGTGATTTACATTCGTTCTCAGTACCCCCAGTCATATTTACAGTTCTGTTTCAAAAGCCTGTTTTATACTTCTTCCATTGAGCTCACTGGAAAAGAAAATTGTGTGGGGTGTAAAATGCCGATTCATGTCAGCTGTTTTGTGTTACTGCAGAAGACTAATTTCACCCCATGATGTAATCTAAACGGGTAAACATAATGTATATTCGGAAAGCAGGACGGTGTTCTGATTAACCCTGCTGATATTAAACAAATAAACCTTTCAAAGCATTTTTTAATTAACTGAGTAATACATGAATATAAGTCAAACAGTATTCGCACTGTAATTGCTATTTTACATTAATCAATAAACCTTCAGCAAAGAGTGCATTGTGGTTTTGTACATTCTCAGTTCCCATTATAGTGATTGCTAAAGGACAGGCTTATTGATGTAAAGTGGATGAACCACATCTGTCTCCCTCATGACAGTAACAAAAGCCAGGACCCAAAGATTTACTGGTCTTGTCAATGTAACTTTATTC
This sequence comes from Scyliorhinus torazame, assembly GCF_047496885.1. Classification (NCBI taxonomy): domain Eukaryota; kingdom Metazoa; phylum Chordata; class Chondrichthyes; order Carcharhiniformes; family Scyliorhinidae; genus Scyliorhinus; species Scyliorhinus torazame. Next base: position 66,425,193 of record NC_092715.1, read on the forward strand.
CCAAATGAAATGAGGATTGCAACACAGGGTTAAATATCACTGTTGCTTTTTGCAAGTGCCGCAGCGTGTACATACTTGGCAAATCATTAATCTTCAGTCTAGCCCCGAGTTCCTGCAGTGTCACAGATTGTTAAAGCCATTGGTTAGTCTGTATCCAGGGAGCAATTTCCATGGACCACTGCACAGAACAGAACTCGAGTAGCCCCAGAGACAGTCTGAGTATTCCTCTCGCTCAATATCACCTTCTCACTCTACTGATTACCCAAAATGACCAAATGAATCACTGCGACAGGGAGGCCAGCAGTACGTGAGGTGCAGTACATTACAGGCAAACCATATGAATTGTAATGTATCTGACCATTTTTTAATCAATTTATTTCCTTCCAATTATCTCTTCTTTCTGCCTTTTCCAAAGACGTAGATTCCCTCCCAGAAATGTACCTCTACAAGCCCCTCACGGCTAATATTCACTTGTGAGCTTTGAAAATGTGTGCCAGCTGGCTATCCAACTGTGAAAGCATCACAGCAAAACGTGACCCAGACCTCGTCGCACACAGCCAGAGGGACTGTAATCAGGATTCGAAAATCCAGCTCATTTTCTAATATCCATGAAGGAATGGTGATCACCAAACAGACTAACTGCAGAACTATTTATTAACTATTGATTAACAAAAAAGAACTATATACAGAGAATGATAATGCAGCAGTGGTTAGCACTGCAGCTTCACAGCGCCAAGGACCTGGTTTCAATTCCAGCCTCGGGTGACTGTCTGTGTGGGGTTTGCACTTTCTAAGACTGTCCGAGTGGGTTTCTTCTGGTTACTCCGGTTTCCTCCCACAATCCAATGACGTACATTGTGCAGGTTAGGTGGATTGGCCATGTTAAACTGCCCCTTAGTGTCCAAAGGTATGCAGGTTAAGTTGGGTTACAGAATAGGGCGGGGAGGTGGACCTAGGTAGGGTGCTCAAGGAACAAAGAACAAAGAAATGTACAGCATGGGAACAGGCCCTTCAGCACTCCAAGCCTGTGCCTGTCTAACCAAAAACCTTGAACATTTCTGGGGCCCCTAACCCTCTATTCCAGTGATTTTCAAATTTTTGTTCCGGGGATCCATTTTTACCAACTGGCAACCTTCTTGACCCATGCTGGCCAACCTTCGTAACCCATGTTGGTTGACCTTCGCAACCCACGCCGGCCGACCTTTGCGACCCACGCCGCCGACATTCACGACCCACCATTTTCTCTTCCCTTTAATGCGAGAGGTGAGCCGGCTTGGACCTCATTTACTGATTTGCTGCTGGCAAAGTGGAGGATTCGCAATCGCGCCCAAAGCACGTGACGTCAACGTCCGTGACCTGCTCTCTACCTCGTTTCAGGCTGGAAAGATATTTCTCTTTGGGCTCCGCACATGTGCACTGCTGAACGGGCACACATGCGCAGTGTGCCCACATTTTTGTAGCTGGTTGCGGCCATCATTATTTTTAAAGCCGCTCGCAACCGGCATTGTTAAACGTTGGCTGCTGCAGCTGTTGCTCGTGAATTTGTGCGATCGGGAATGCCGCGATGGATGGCTCCGCGACCCTCCCGACACGCGCTCGCTTCCCACCCGCAGGTGGCGACCCCCACTTTGAAAACGCCTGCTCTATTCTCATGCTATTAATGTATTTGGCAAGACACCCCTTAAACGTCACTATCACCCCTGCTTCCACCACCTCCTCCGGCAACGAGCTCTAGGCACCCACTACCCTCTCTGTAAAAAACGTCCCTCGTACATCTCCTCTAAAGTTTGCCCCTCGCACCTTAAACCTATGTCCCCTAGTAATTGACTGTTCCACCCTGGGGAAAAGCTTCTGTCTATCCATTCTGTCCATGCCCCTCATAATTTTGTAGACTTCTATCAGGTTGCTCCTCAACCTCCGTTGTTCCAGTGAGAACAAACCGAGTTTATCCACTTTCCTCATAGCTATTGCCCTTTGTTATGGGCCAGGGTTTTGAGAACCCCAAAGTGTATCATGGAGTTCACCTGACCCACAACTTTTAATAGATTGTGGTATGGGGTGCACACGGCCCACTCTACAGGTGTGGTACAGCAGAAATGGAAAAGCATTTTTTAAAGCAAAACAATGTTTATTCTATGAACTCAAGTTAGCCTTTTAAAAACATACAGTGAACATCTTAGCAACCATTAATTCAAATACAATCCACAAAGAATACAACACTAAGTAATCCTTTAAGCGTTTCTTTTAACGTCCATAAGACTTAAAACACCTTTTACCAGAAGCACATCAGGTTAAAGTCACGACTGTTATTAGTTTTAAATCACCAGGATCGATTTACAGTCTTTAGATTACAGAGAGAGATTCATACACCTTCTGGCTGTGACTGCAGCTATCCAGCTCTGAAAACGAAACTAAAACACACCCTGTAGCAAACAGCCGAAAACGAAAGTAAAAAGCTGACAGACAGCCCAGCTCCACCCACTCTCTGACATCACTGCAGGAATAAACACCCATTTCTTAAAGGTACTCTCACTACAGATATTTATATACATACCCATTTATAAACACCCATTTCTTAAAGATACTCTCACATGACACCTTCATACCAGGCAACATCCTGGTAAACCTCTTCTGTAACCTCTCCAAAGCCTGCACATCTTTCTTGTAGTGTGGCGACCAGAATTGAACACTATATTCCAAATGTGGCCTAACTAAGGTTTTATACAGCTGCAACATGACTTCTATTCTCAATGCCCCGTCTGATGAAGGCAAGTATGCCTATGCCTACTTGATTACTGTTATAACCTGCCTGCTTACCACTGGCTGAGGACTAATGGCAATCCCACAATCCTCTGGGAGTATGAGCTTCCCCAATGAGGGGGGCGGAGAACTCATTAGCAGGTTCCCTGCATAAATAAAGCTGGCCAGTTTGGAACCGGCTAGAGGAGAGTGATAAAGGAGTTGCTGCTGCTGTTGTATATATACATATGTTATTGTAAATAAATGTTATTTCTTTCTATCCTTCAACTCGTGCTGGATTCTTCGTGGCCCTTACAAAACTGGCGACGAAGGTTAAAGTGAATAGCTGTCTACATTGCTGAAGCCACGTCCCTGGATTTTTGTTGGATACAGGTTGGAAGTTATTTTCTATTACACCAGCCCTCTGTACGGACGTTTGGATGTTTTTGACGCTGCGCTGGAAAGCTGGAACCAGTACGCACAACAGATGCGTTACTATTTCCGGGCAAACAACATCACCAAAAACGAGCGCAGGTGGTCATATTGCTCACCGCCTGTGGCCCGCATACGTTTGGGGTGATTAGCAGCCTTACGTACCCAGCTGCGTCGGACACCAAAATGTTTGATGAACTTGTGAACTTAGTGGTGCAACATTTTAACCAAAGCCCGTCCACGATAGTCCAGCGTTAACGGTTTAATACCGCAGAGAGGACCCCAGGAGAATCCCTTGCCGAGTTTCTATCCAGGCTACGCAAGATTGCGGAGCACTGTGACTGTAGTGAGACCTTATCAGAAATGTTACGCGACCGTTTGGTTTGTGGTATTAACAATGCGGCCTCCCAGAGAAAGTTGTTAGCTGAGCCAACATTGACTTTTCAACAGGCCATTCAAATAGTATTGTTCCGAGAGAGCGCAGAACGGGGAGTGCAGGAGCTACAGGGAATGGAGGTGCATGCCTTGGGGCGCAACCTCTTCTGTCCGAAAGCATCCCCCCACACCCCTGCGGTACCTTGGGCGATGCGACGTCCGGATCGACGCCAGTGGCCGTCGGACATTCCTCCCCGAAAGGAGCCTTCTCCAGAACCAATGGATGAGGAGCCATATCCGCACCACCACATACCACCCGGCTTCAAATGGGTTGGCGGAGTGCGCAGTGCAGACATTCAAACGAGGCCTAAAGAAGCAGTCTTCCGGGTCGATGGACACAAGACTGGCTCGTTTTTGTTTTCATATAGGACCACCCCACATGCGGTGACTGGGGTAGCTCCTACGGAACTCCTAATAGGCCGGAGACTTCACACCCGCCTTAGAACGGCAGGGACAGGGTTTTTCTCAGCATCGGCCAATTCGGCAGTTTGCGCCCGGTGACCCAGTGTTCGTTCGGAATTTTGCTGGTGGGGCCCAGTGGGTCCCTGGCATAATCTTTCGCCAAACGGGCCTTATCACTTACCAGGTACAAGCCCAGGGTCATCTCCAGCGCAAGCATGTAGACCACATTCGGTCCAGAAGACCATCCGTTCCAAAGATTCCCCGCCCCCGGAGCTCATTTCTACAGTCACAGAGACCAGACACAGTGGAACGTATTCCTCACAATCTTCCTCTGGTGCTGCACTCAAAGCCTGCGCAGGTCGTTACAGAACCGCGTGGAGATAGGGACGCCGAGATGACGGAGAAAGCAGACTCTGACTCTGAGATGGAGACACAGGACACCTCAGAGATGGAATCCTCGGGCCCACGGGCCGTGGATGTACAACCGTTACGCCATTCATCACGGAAGCGCCGTTCTCCGTCTCGTTACACACCGCCTGATCCAGTGCCTCGTACAAATGATGTCCGACCTGGGGCAAAACGAGTCCGATGCCCTCCTTCGCCAGGGTCTTCGGTGGATTCCTTGGACTTTGCAGGGGGGGAGGGATGTTATAACCTGCCTGCTTACCACTGGCTGAGGACTAATGGCAATCCCACAATCCTTTGGGAGTATGACCTTCCCCAATGAAGGGGGCGGAGAAATCATTAGCAGATTCCCTGCATAAATAAAGCTGGCCAGTTTGGAACCGGCTGGGGGAGAGTGAGCAGCAAAGGAGTTGCTGCTGTATATATATATGTTATTGTAAATAAATGTTATTTCTTTCTATCCTTCAATTCGTGCTGGATTCTTCGTGGCCCTCAATAAATTACCTTCTCCACCTGCATGCCACTTTCAGTGACATGTATACCTGTACACCCAAATCCCTCTACCTGTCAATATCCTGAAAGGTTCTGCCATTGACTGTATATTTCCCACTTGTATTAAGTCTTTCAAAATGCATTGCCTCACATTTGTCTGGATTAAACTCCATCTGCCATTTCTCCGCCCAAGTCTCTAACCAATCTATGTCCTGCTGCATCCTCTGACAGTCCGCATTGCAATCCGCAACTCCACCAACCTTTGTGTCGTCTGCAAACTTACTCATCAGGCCAGTTACATTTTCTTCCAAATCATTTATATATATTACAAACAGCCAAGGTCCCAGCACTGTTCCGTGTGCAATGCCACTCGTCACAGCCCTCCATTCAGAAACACACCCTTCCACTGCTACCCTCTGTCTTCTATGACCAAGTCAGTTCTGTATCCATCTTGCCAGCTCACCTCTGATCCCATGTGACTTCAACTTCTGTACCAGTCTGTCATAAGGGACCTTATCAAAGGCCTTACTGAAGATGTAGACAACATCCACTGCCCTACACTCATCAATCATCTTCATCACTTCCTTGAAAACCTCAATCAAATTAGTGAAGCATGACCTCCCCTTCACAAAACCATGCTGCCTCTCGCTAATACGTCCACTTGCTTCCAAGTGGGAGTAAATCCTGTCTCGAAGAATCCTCTCCAATAATTTCCCTATGCAAGGCTCACCAGCCTGTAAATTCCTGGATTATCCTTGCTACCCTTCTTAAACAAAGGTACAACATTAGCTATTCTCCAGTCCTCTGGGACCTCACCTGTAGCCAGTGAGGATACAAAGATTTCTGTCAAGGCCCCAGCAATTTCCTCCCTTGCCTCTCTCAGTATTCAGGAGTAGACCCCATCAGGCCCTGGGGACTTATCTAATTAATGTTTTTCAAGACGCCCAATATCTTTTTGATTTCAATGTGACCCAGACTATCTATACACCCTTCCCCTGACTCATCGTCCACCTTTGGGGAATACTGATGCAAAGTACTCATTTAGTACATCGCTCATTTCCTCTGGCTCCACACATGGATACCCTCCCCTGTCCTTGAGTAGGTCAACCCTCTTGCTCTTTATATATATAAAAAGCCTTGGGATTTTCCTTAATCCTGTTTTACAATGACTTTTCATGACCCCTTTTAGATCTCCGGGCTCCTTGTTTGAGTTCCTTCCTACTTTCCTTATATTCCTCACAGGCTTCATCTGTTCCCAGCTTTCTAGCCCTTACAAATGCTTCCTTTTTCTTTCTCACTAGGCTCACAACATCGCTTGTTATCCAAGGTTCTCGAAACTTGCCATATGTATCCTTCTTTCTCGCAGGAACATGCCGGTCCTGAATTCCTATCAATTGACATTTGAGAGCGTCTTGAAAGCTCTTTCAGAGGGTAGATGCAGGCCCAATGGGCTTAATGGCTTCCTTCTGCACTGTAGGGATTATATGGATTTACTTTTGATGGACTTCAACTCCAGTTTCTAGATTGGATAGAAAAACCATGCTCAGCCCCATGATTCGCACGCTCCGGTCTCATTGGTTGAACAGGTCACATGACCCTCTGAGACCCCGTCCCTTAAAGGGGCACACTACCACATCCCTCTTCCTTTAAGTTCCTGATTAACACATTTTAATAACAATAGAACTATTTATGATATTATACAACAAACCAATCTCAACATAGTCCCTTTTAGGTTAAGTCGGCCTGGGGACTTCCTGACCCTTTGGGAGCATTGTAATTCACTAGCAGGTGCTCAAGCATTAGGAGTAACTTCAGTTTGAATTTCAATGGGTTGACTCCCGACTTGTGAAGGTGCATCGGTTCCACTGAAACATTACTTGCCTCTTCCTCAGGATAGCTTGCTACAGCATTACTTTAATCTGACGCAGTATCACTTACAGGCAGGCTAGGGGTGGTCTGCCCCACTCCCTGTGTATGCGATTCGCTTCTTCTCAAATGGTCCAGGTGTTTCTTCACCCTTTTACCTTGGAGATCTATCTCATACCACACTCGACCTGTTCTGCCCACTACCATCCCAGGGATACACTTCGGACCAGCACCAAAATTCTTCAACCTATATCGAGTCATCCACCTCAAATGCTCTCTCAGGCTATGGAGAATCATGATGTTTCTTTTGCAAACTCTGCTTTGACTCCATCCTCCCTGCCAAATCTAGAAACACCTGGTCCAGCCTGATCCAAATATGCCTGCCCATCAGCAACTCGGCAGGTGTTACCCCGCTGGGGCGCTATTCTATAGGTAATAAGAAAATGTGCTCATTTGGTCTGCGGGGATGCTGTTAGCTGCTTTTTCATGGCTGTTTTAAAAGTTTTCACAGCCCTCTCCACCAATCTATTCGAGGAGGGGGGGTGGTTGGGCACGGACAACATGAAATGGTGGAACACTTTGCTGATAAATGCTGTCCCATTGTCCGTAAGCAACACCTCTGGCAAACCATGGGTAGAGACCCACCCACGGCTTACCTGATCACTGCCAAGGGTGCATTGGGGAAGCTGGTGGTAACTTTTGTTGTACCTGGCATTGGTTGCAGTGTTTTTAAAAATAATTTAAAGTACCCAATTCATTTTGTTTTCCAATTTAGCATGGCCAATCCACCTATGCTGCACATCTTTTTGGGATGTGGGGGTGAGACCCTTGCAAACTCCACACAGACAGTGACCCGGGGCCGGGATCAAACCTGGGTCCTCCGCGCCGTGAGGCAGCATTGCTGATCACTGTGCCACCATGCTGTCTGGGTCGCAGTGTTTAACCATACTTTCTATGTCTGTGTCTAACCTAGTTGTTTCCATTAGCAGGGGAGACTAGGACCCTGGGGCACAGCCTTAGAATAAAAGGGAGTCACTTTAGAACAGAGATGAGGAGAAATTTCTTCAGCCAGAGAGTGGTGGGTCAGTGGAATTCATTGCCACAGAGGGCGGTGGAGGCCGGGATGTTGAGTGTCTTTAAGACAGAAGTTGATAAATTCTTGATTTCTCGAGGAATTAAGGGCTATGGAGAGAGAGCGGGTAAATGGAGTTGAAATCAGCCATGATTGAATGGTGGAGTGGACTCGATGGGCCGAATGGCCTTACTTCCGCTCCTATGTCTTATGGTCTTATGGTCTTAGGCCACCACATGTAGCTGTGAGCCAACATTTTCATTTGGACATCCCTGGGTGGGCACTGTGTAGTTCCTCCAACACTAACTTCCTGCCAGGCATGGGGACAACCTCGCTCTCTCCCCACAGAAGATCCCTGACTTCTCAGCTTAGTTCATCCTTCCTTATTTCAAAGGGTTTTAATTGTTTAGACATTTCCTGGTAACGCCAGCCATAAAGGCACCAATATCCTGGGTGGGAGGTTTGCTAGAGCTCTTCGGGAGGGTTTAAACTAGTTTGGCAGGGGGATGGGAACCACAGCTGTGGATCAGAGGATAGGGTAGCTGGTGGACGGGCAGTAATAGTATGCAGCAAGTCTGTGAGGAAGGATAGACAGTTGATTGGATTTGTTTATTGTCACGTTTATCGAGGTACAGTGAAAAGTATTTTTCTGCGAGCAGCTCAACAGATCATTAAGTACAAGGGAAGAAAAGGGAAGAAAAGAAAATACATAAAAGGGAAACACAAGGTATACAATGTAACTACATAAGCACCGGCATCGGATGAAGCATACAGGGTGTAGTGTTAATGCTGTCAGTCCATAAGAGGGTAATTTAGGAGTCTGGTAACAGTGGGGAAGAAGCTATTTTTGAGTCTGTTCGTGCGTGTTCTCAGACTCCTGTATCTCCTGCCCGATGGAAGAAGTTGGACGAGTGAGTAAGCTGGGTGGGAGGGGTCTTTGATTATGCTGCCCGCTTTCCCCAGGCAGCGGGAGGTGTAGATGGAGTCAATGGATGGGAGGCAGGTTCGTGTGATGGACTGGGCGGTGTTCACGACTCTCTGAAGTTTCTTGCGGTCCTGGGCCGAGCAGTTGCCATACCAGGCTGTGATGTAGCCAGATAGGATGCTTTCTATGCTGGTTAGGTGTGGAATAGACTGCCTGCTGTGATAGTGGAGTCGGACACTTTAAGAACTTTCAAGCGGTTATTGGATAGGCACATGGAGCACACCAGAATGATAGGGAGTGGGATAGCTTGATCTTGGATTCGGACAATGCTTGGCACAACATCGAGGGCCGAAGGGCCTGTTCTGTGCTGTACAGGGGCGGGATTCTCCCCTACCCGGCGGAGTGGGGGTTTCTGGCGTAATGGAGTGGCGGGAACCACTCCGGCGTCGGACCGCCCCAAAGGTGCAGAGGTCTCCGCACCTTTATGGGCCAAACCCTCACCTCGAGTGGCTAGGCCCGCGCCGGAGTGGTTTGTGCACCGCCGGCTGGCGGGAAAGGCCTTTGGCGCCACGCCAGCCGGGGCCGAAAGGTCTTCGGCAGGCGACGCGGGTCGGCACATGCGCGGGAGCGTCAGCGGCTGCTGACGTCATCCCCGCGCATGCACAGGGGAGGGGGTCTCTTCTGCCTCTGCCATAGTGAAGACCATGGCGAAGGCGGAAGAAAAAGAGTGTCCCCACGGCACAGGCCCGCCCTGGATCGGTGGGCTCCGATCGCGGGCCAGGCCACCGTGGGGGCAACCCCCAGGGCCTGATTGCCCCGCGCCTCCCCCCAGGACCCTAGTGCCCCGCGCCTCCCCCCAGGACCCTAGTGCCCACCCGCGCCGCCTTGTCTCACCGTTCAAAAGGTGGTTTAATCCACGCTGGCGGGACAGGCATTCCAGCAGCGGGACATCGGCCCATCGCCGGCCGGAGAATCGGCGGGGGTGGGCCCGCCGACCGGCGCGGCATGATTCACGCCCCCGCCGGATTTCTGGTGGCGGAGACTTCGGGACACGGTGGGGGCAGGATTCATGCCCGCTCCCGCCGATTCTCCGACCCGGCGTGGGGTCGGAGAATTCCGCCCCAGTTCTATGTTCTATCTATAAAAGTTGGTAAGGGTTAATGTGAACATGCCAAATTTCCTTAGTGTCCTGAGGAAGTATAGGGCAAAGTTGCACTCAGTGGAATGGGTTAAAGTGCGTCTGTTTCAATGCAAGGACTGTCAGGAATCAGGGAGATGAATTTAGTACATGGATCAGTACTTGGAACTACGATATTGTGACCATTACGGGGACATGGATTTCACAGGGTCAGGAATGGTTGTTAGATGGTCCGGGGTTTAGATGTTTTCAGAAGACTAGGGAGGGAGGTAAAAAAGGAGGGGGAGTGGCACTGTTAATTAGGGAGTGCACCACAGCTGCAGAAAAGGAGGGAGTTGAGGAGGGTTTGTCTACTGAGTCAGTATGGGTGGAAGTTAGAAATAAGAAAGGAGCAGTCACTTTTTTGGGCGTTTTCTATAGACCCCCCAATAGCAGCAGAGAGTAGAGGAACAGATTGGGTGGCAGATCTTGGAAAAGTGCAGAAGTAACAGAGTTGTTGTCATGGGTGACTTCAACTTCCCTAATATTGACTGGAACCTCCTTAGTGCAAATGGTTTGGATGGAGCAGATTTTGTCAGGTGTGTACAGGAAGGATTTCTGACTCAATATATAGATCGGCCGACTAGTGGGGAGGTCATATTGGACTTGGTGCTCGGCAACGAACCAGGCCAGGTGTCAGATGTCTCGGTGGGAGAGCATTTTGGTGACAGTGACGACAACTCCTTGACCTTTACCATAGTCATGGAGAGGGATGGGAACACACAGTATGGGAAGGTAGTTAATTGGGGGACGGGAAATTATACTGCTATTAGACAGGAGCTGAGGAGCATACAGTGGGAACAATTGTTCTTGGGGAAATACACAACAGTAATGTGGGGGTTGTTTAAGGAGCACTTGCTGCGAGTGCTGAATTGTTTTGTCCCACTGAGAAGAGAAAGGAATGGTGAGGTGAAGGAGCCTTGGCTGACAAGAGAAGTGGAGCTTCTAGTCAAGAGGAAGAAGGAAGCTTGCGTAAGGTTGAGGAAGCAAGGATCTGACTCGCTAGAGGATTACAAGGTAGCCAGGAAGGAACTCAAAAATGGACTGAGGAGAGCTAGAAGGGGACATGAAAAAGCCCTGGCGGAAGGATTAGGGAAAACCCCAAGGCGTTCTACACTTGTGTGAGAAATAAGAGAATGATCAGAGCGAGAGTAGGGCCGATCAGGGATAGTGGAGGGAACTTGAAATGAAATGAAATGAAAATTGCTTATTGTCACAAGTAGGCTTTAATGAAGTTACTGTGAAAAGCCCCTAGTCACCACATTCCGGTGCCTGTTCGGGGATGCTGGTATGGGAATTGAACCGTGCTGCTGGCCTGCTTGGTCTGCTTTCAAAGCCAGTGATTTAGCCCAGTGTGCTAAACCAGCCCCTGTGCCTAGAGTCTGAGGAGATGGGGGGAGGCCCTAATTGGATACTTGCTTCAGTATTCACTAGAGAGAGGGACCTTGTTTCTCATGAGAACAGTGTGAACCAGGTTAATAGACTCAAACAGGTTGATATTAAGAAGGAGGATGTGCTGGAAATTTTGAAAAGCGTCAGGATAGATAAGTCCCCTGGGCCTGACGGGATACACCCAAGGTTACTACGGGAATCGAGGGAGGAGATTGCTGCGCAGTTGGCGATGATCTTTGTGTCCTCACTCTCCACTGGAGTAGTACCGGATGATTGGAGGGATGCAAATGTTGTTCCCCTGTTCAATAAAGGGAATAGGGAAATCCCTGGGAATTACAGACCCATCAGTCTTACGTCTGTGGTGAGCAAAATAATGGAAAGGATTCTGAGAGATAGGATTTATGGTTATTTAGAAAAACATAGTTTGATTAAAGATAGTCAGCATGGCTTTTGGAGGGGCAGGTCATGCCTCACAAGCCTCATTGAATTCTTTGAGGATGTGATGAGACACATTGATGAAGGTTGGGCAGTGGACGTGGTGTATATGGATTTCAGTAAGGCATTTTATAAGGTTCCCCACGGTAGGCTCATTCAGAAAATTAGGGGGCATGGGATACAGGGAAATTTGGCTGTCTGGATACAGAATTGGCTGGCCGAAAGAAGACAGCGAGTGGTAGTGGATGGAAAGTATTCCGCCTGGAGGTCGGTGACCAGTGGTGTCCCGCAAGGATCTGTTATGGGACCTCTGCTCTTTGTGTTTTTTATAAGTGACTTGGATAAGGAAGTGGAAGGGTGGGTTAGTAAGTTTACCGATGACACGAATGTTGGGGGGGGTTGTAGATAGTGTTGAGGGTTGTTACAGTTTACAACAGGACATTGACAGGATGCAGAGCTGGGCTGAGAAGTGGCCGATGGAGTTCAACCTTGATAATTGTGAAGTGATTCATTTTGGAAGGTCGAATTTGAATGCTGAATACAGGGTTAAAGGCAGGATTCTTGGAAGTGTGGAGGAACAGAGGGAGCTTGGGGTCCACGTACATAGATCCCTCAAAGTTGCCACCCAGGTTGATAGGGTTGTTAAGATGGCGTATGGTGTGTTGGCTTTCATTAACAGGGGGATTGAGTTTAAGAGCCGCGAGGTTTTGCTGCAGCTTTATAAAGCCCTGGTTGGACCACACTTGGAATATTGTGTCCAGTTCTGGTCGCCTCATTATAGGAAGGATGTGGATGCTGTGGAGAGGGTAGAGAGGAGATTTACCAGGATGCTGCCTGGACTGGAGGGCATGTCTTATGAAGAAAGGTTGAGGGAGCTAGGGCTTTTCTCACTGGAGCGAAGAAGGAAGAGAGGTGACTTGATAGAGGTGTACAAGGTGATGAGAGGCATGGATAGAGTGGATAGCCAGAGATTTTCCCCAGGGTGAAAATGGCTGCCACGAGGGGACATAATTTTAAGGTGATTGGAGGAAGGTATAGGGGAGATGTCAGAGGTAGGCTCTTTACACAGAGAGTGGTGGGTGTGTGGAATGCACTGCCAGCAGAGGTGGTGGAGTCAGAGTCATTCGGGACATTTAAGCGACTCTTAGACAAGCACATGGACAGCAGTAAATTGAAGGGGTGTAGGTTAGGTTGATCTTAGATTGGGATAAATTATTGGCACAACATCGTGGGCTGAAAGGCCTGTACTGTGCTGTACTGTTCTATGTTCTATGTTCTTAACTCTGGATAATATTGGATCCTTCTGAGTCCAGTATTTAATCAGTTGCGACAATGCAGGTAGTGTGCCGAGGAATTCAAGACAGGCAATGGCACGCTGGCACAGTGGTTAACACTGCTCCTTCAAAGTGCCAGGGACCCGGGTTCAATTCCGATATTGCGTGACTCTGTGTGGAGTTTGCACTTTCTCCCCGGCTGCTCCAGTTTCCTCCCACAGTTCAACTATGTGCAGGGTAAGTTGATTGGCCATGCTAAATTGTGTCTTAGTCTGCAAAGATGTGCAGGTTAGATGGAGTTATGGGGCGATGGGTATAGGGCGGGGGAGTGGGCCTAGGTAGGGTGCTCTTTCAGAGGGGCGGTGGGCCGAATGGCCTCCTCTGCTGTAGGAATTCTATGGTTCTAAGGACACTTTCTTGCGACATTGGTGGGGGTGACGTATTTTCCAGTACTGAGAGGTGGCTCAAGGCATCTGCATTTGATTTTTGTGTCCTCGATGTGCTGGAAAGTATATTCAATAAAGTCCACTGCTGTCCCCTCACAGATACTATTGGAGGGATGATTTTATCTTCTCTAAATAAACCCAAAAGGGCTTTGTGATCAGTAATTATGGTGAAATGCCATCTGATCCTTTTCGTCAAATGTAATACCTTGGAAGGAGTGATGACCATCTCGCAGAGTAACTGCGGAATTACTTATTAACAATATAACTATGCAGAGAATGATAATAATGCCACTTTGACTCCAGGGCCGTGAATCCCGCCCCCGCCGAAGTCTCCGGTACCGGAGATTGGGCGGGGGCGGGAATCGGGCCGTGCCGGTTGGCGGGACCCCCCGCTCAATTCTCCGGCCCGGATGGGCCGAAGTCCCGCCCAGAAATTGCCTGTCCCGCAAGCGTAAATCAAAGCTGGTATTTACCGGCAGGACCAGGCGGTGTGGGCGGGCTCCGGGGTCCTGGGGGGGGGGCGTGGGGCGATCTGACCCTGGGGGGTGCCCCCACGGTGGCCTGGCCCGTGATCAGGGCCCACCGATCCGCGGGCGGGCCTGTGCCGTGGGGGCACACTTTCTCTTCCGCCTCTGCCATGGTGGAGGCCGTGGCGGAGGCAGAAGGGAAAGTGTGCCCCCACGGCACAGGCCCGGCTGCGGAGGCGGAGGCGGAAGAGACTCTCCCCACTGCGCATGCGCGGGAAACTGTCGGCGGCCGCTGACGCTCCTGCGCATGCGCCGCGTTTCCGCGCCAGCTGGCGGGGCACCAAACGCCATTTCCGCCAGCTGGCGGGGCAACAAACGCCATTTCCGCCAGCTGGCGGGGCGGAAATCCCTCCGGCGCCGGCCTAGCCCCTCAATGTTGGGGCTCGGCCCCCAAAGATGCGGAGCATTCCGCACCTTTGGGCCGGTGCGATGCCCGCCTGATTGGCGCCGTTTTTGGCGCCAGTCGGCGGACATCGCGCCGTTGGGGGAGAATTTCGCCCCTGTTTCTAGACTGGCTAGGAAAACATGCGCTCAGCCCCAGGATTCGCCTTCTCCAGTCCGATTGGCCAAATGGGTCACGTGACAATCTGAGAACCCACCCCTTAAAGGGGCAGCTAGCACAATTTCTTTTTTCTTTAACAAGGGACGTTGCTGTTATTATGACAGCAACCATCCTTACCACTGCTCTGACTATGATCAACAAACTCAGCACATACTGCAGAGGGGGAGGAGTGGGGGAGGGAAGGGGGGATTTACAGAGGAATCAGAGCTAGGATCCCTCCAGGCCTTTGAGGCTCAGTGTGAAACTTTTACATTTGAGGCACCACGGCCGGAATTCTCCAGCCATTCGCTGGCAGCGGAATTCTTTGGTCCCGCTGGCAATGCACCCCCGCTCATGGGGCTGGATTCTCCGATCCCCGACACCGAAATCTCTTTCGGCGACGGGGCGGCCTATCCCCGATGACGCCGCAATCGGTGGCGGCGTTGTCGTTTCGTGATGCTCTGCTCCCTGGCCGTATCCATGGCCTCCATACGTTGGCTGAGGCCCGCCCCGCGATGTTCCGTCCTCGACCGTCCGAGTTCCCGACAGCATGTGGTCTCACCCGCCGGGAACTCAGCGTGGCGGCTGCGGACTCAGTCCAGTGCCGCCACGGTCGGGGGAGGGCTGATCCGCGGGCAGGATGGACATATTCGGGGCTGGGGGCACCGCGAGCTGGCTGAAGGGGGGGATGATTTCGAGGGCCGGGTCCATGAAGCACGGCGCGGCCGCTGCAGGCCGCTACCATGCACATGCGCGGCCACGGACCCGGCAACTCTCCAGGCAGCATCGGCAGCTAGAGCTGGGAGCTCTACGCTGGCTGGCTGCTAGCCCACCCGGTACAGGGAATTGGTGGCCCGTTTTCGCCAATTTTCCTGGCGTAAAACATCTCAGTTTTCACGCCGGCGTGGGGACTTAGTCTCCAGAACGGAGAATCCAGCCCATGGTTTCCCTGCGGCATGGGGCGGCTCCAATTGCAATTGCCATTGACAGCGCTGGGAGACCGGAGAATCCAGCCTCGCAAGTCAGCTGGAAATAGGAATAGCAAAACAACTGTACAATTACAAATAAAACACACCTGGGGCAGCACAACTGGTAACATCTGTGATTGCCAACATACTTCCCAAGTTGACTGGATCCTCATTCCCCTGAACAATTATAATTAAAAGTATGGAGCTAGGCAGATCCAGTATCTTAACACAGGTGGGAGTTGTTTCGTGCTCATATTAGTGAGACTAATAATCCAGAGGCTTATTACTGATTCAAATGCATGTGTTCAAATCCCACCACAACAACTGGTGAACTTAAATTCAGCTAACAAAACAAATCGGGGATAAGGGGCGAAATTCTCCGGAAACGGTGCGATGTCCGCCGACTGGCGCCCAAAACGGCGCAAATCAGCCGGGCATCGCGCCGCCCCAAAGGTGCGGAATGCTCCGCATCTTTGGGGGCCGAGCCCCAACCTTAAGGGGCTAGGTCGGCGCCGGACAAATTTCCGCCCCGCCAGCTGGCGCAGTGGAGGGAGTCTCTTCTGCCTCTGCCATGGTGGAGACCGTGGCGGAGGCGGAAGGGAAAGAGTGCCCCCAAGGCACAGGCCCGCCCGCGGATCGGTGGGCCCCGATCGCGGGCCAGGCCACCGTGGGGGCACCCACCCGGGGCCAGATCGCCCCGCGCCCCCCCCAGGACCACGGAGCCCGCCCGCGCCGCCTTGTCCCGCCGGTAAGGTAGGTGGTTTAATCCCCGCCGGTTGCCGAATTCTCCACCACCGGATATTCAGCGGGGGCGGAAATCGTGCCGCGCCGGTTGGCGGGCCCCCCCCCCCTGCGATTCTCCGGCCCGGATGGGCCGAAGTCCCGCCGCTAAAATGCCTGTCCCGCCGGCGTAGATTAAACCACCTACCTTACCGGCGGGACAAGGCGGCGTGGGCAGGCTCCGGGGTCCTGGGGGGGGGCGTGGGGCGATCTGGCCCCGGGGGGTGCCCCCACGGTGGCCTGGCCCGCGATTGGGGCCCACCGATCCACGGGCGGGCCTGTGCCGTGGGGGCACTCTTTCCCTTCCGCCTTCGCCACGGTCTCCACCATGGCGGAGGCGGAAGAGACTCCCTCCACTGCGCATGCGTCGGAATGCCGTCAGCGGTCGCTAACGCTCCCGCGCATGCGCCACCCGGAGATGTCATTTCCGCGCCAGCTGGCGGGGCAGCAAAGGCCTTTTCCGCCAGCTGGCGGGGCGGAAATCCGTCCGGCCCCGGCCTAGCCCCTTAAGGTTGGGGCTCGGCCCCCAAAGATGCGGAGCAATCCGCACCTTTGGGGCGGCGCGATGCCCAACTGATATGCGCCGTTTTGGGCGCCAGTCGGCGGACATCGCGCCGTTTCCGGAGAATTTCACCCCTGATCTTGGAACTGACAACATGTTCAAAGACCCCAGCAAGAAATGGTGATTAAGATGGAGTGACTATCTGAGAGGTTTTGTTTGATGGGTGGTTGATAGTAGTTTTGAAGGGAAGCAGGACAAACCTCTAAACCTGTCAGCTGGCATGAAAGCCAGAATGGGGAGTTGAGTGGTTAGAGGTGTAATGACTTAGGCCAGGCCTTTGAGATTGAGTAGAATACAAGATCCCTGATTAGTGGCCCAAACAGGGAACCCCTTTCTCTGTATATAACAGGGAGTGTCAGATCCTCTGCACTCCCAGTGTAGACGGCAAACTGTCGCGCTGTCTATTTTACTATAGGACAACGCCACAGCCACAACGGGAATAGCACCGGCGGAGCTACACATGGGCAGATGACTCCGAACCAGGCTGAGTCTACTATTCCCAAAATAGGCGGAAGAGTAGAACAGCACCTAGAGGCCCAATGCAGGGGCCACGACAACACTCGCCGAGAAAAGCAGTTCAACGCGGGTGAAAAGGTATGGGCAGAAATTATGCCAATGGCCCACATGGGTAGCAGGAACGGTCAAGGCCAGGACAGGACCTGTGTCGTATGAGATACGCGTGGGAGAACATGTAGTAAAAAAGCACCTGGACCAGGTGCGGCCCACAGATTCGTTCCCTCCCCCGGAGCTGACTCAGACCAGCATACGGAGGACCGTGAAGCGTCCTCCCCGACAAACTATTCACGCCCCTCCGGCACCACTGATGAGGACATTGGACTCGGATATGGACACCATGGATGACGCTACAGCTGTCCCCTTGTCGCCGGAGGTAGGGGGCGAACCGCCCCTCAGACGCTCTCATCGGAAAGGGTGGCTGCCTAGACGCTATATGGAGGCCGATGTGGAGGAGCCGGACCCGGTGCAGAAACAAACCAGGAAACCCATGAGTCATGAGGACCACAGGGCCTCCTTGGACTTTGGGGGGAGGGCTGTACTGACTTAGGCCAGGCTTTTGACACTGGCCAATTAGAATACAAGTTCCCTGATTAGTGGCCCAATCAGGGAACCCCTTTCTCTGTATATAACAGGGAGTGTCAGATCCCTGCACTCCCAGTGTAGACAGCAAGCTAAATGCACCTGGCTGTTCGGCTGTTGGTTTTGTAAGTAAAAGAAATTCTGGCGAAGTGACTTCCGCCTCCGTGAACCTATTACAAGGGTGTGGAGATGCTGGCGTTGGACTGGGGTGAGCAGAGTAAGAAGTCTTACATCACCAGGTTAAAGTCCAACAGGTTTGTTTCAAATCACTAGCTTTCGGAGCGCTGCTCCTTCCTCAGGTGAATGTCTCAGCCCGTCCATTCACCTGAGGAAGGAGCAGTGTTCCGAAAGCTAGTGATTTGAAACAAACCTGTTGGGAGGTTAACCTGGTGTTGTAACACTTCTTACTGTTATTACAAGAGGCGGGATTCTCCGACCCCCGCTGCCCCGGAGAATCCCCGGGAGGCGGTGCGAATCCCGCCCTGCCGCTCCGACGCCGGCTGCCGTATCATCCGGCGCCAGTTTTCGGGCGGGGATCATGCCACGCAGGTCGGGGGGCATTGGCAGCGGCCCCCCCGGCAATTCTCCAGGCTCCGATGGGCCGAGCGCCGTTGGTTTCTGGCCAGTCCCACCGACGTGGATTGGACGTGGTTCCACACGGCGGGACCTGGCTGGTAGGTCCTGGGGGGGGATCCAAAGGTGGCCTGGCCCGCGATCGGGGCCCACCGATCTGCCGGCGGGCCTGTGCCATGGGGGCACTCCTTCCTTCCGCGCCAGCCCCTGTAGAGCTCCGCCACGGCAGGTGCGGAGAAGACACCACCCTGCACATGCGCAGAATATGCTGGCGGTTCTGCGCATGCGCTAACTCGCGCAGTCCCTTCGGCGCCGGTTGGTGCGGCGCCAACCACTCCGGCGCCGGCCTAGACCCCGGAGGTGCGGAGGATTCTGTAACTTCCGGTTGGCCCACGCCGGAGTGGTTCGCGCCGTTCCTGGCGCCGGCATCGGGCCAATTCGCCGATTGCGGTGAATCCCGCCCAAGGGGTTTGAAGGAGCAGGAGATTGTTTTTTTATAGATGTGATGAGGGGGAAGGGGGGGGGGCGAGCAGGTTGTGCTTGGTAAAGATAGTCACAGATGTCCTTGAAACTGAGTTAAGAAAGATTGTGAATGATGATGAAGTCAAGCAGTTGACCTCAGATATGGGTGGAACGTTTATGTGAATGACTAGATTCTGGGTAGCAAGGGTGGTGGTGAGGTCAGTGGTTAGCACTGTTGCTTCACAGTGCCAAGATCCCAGTTTCGATTCCCGGCTTAGGTCATTGTCTGTGCGGAGTCTGCACGTTCTCCCCGTGTCTGCGTGGGTTTCCTCCGGGTGCTCCGGTTTCCTCCCACAAGTCCCGAAAGATGTGGGGCGGGATTCTCCGACCCGGCGGGGGGTCGGAGAATGACGCCCCAGATGAGTGGGTATTTGTGCGAGGGAAGTCAACGTGGGGCTGGGGAATGGATGATAAATAACTGGACACCCCAAGGACTTTATACAATGTTATATACATGAAAGCTATTTTTCTTTCATGGAAGGAAATGTCTGCACCTTGGATTCTTTCACCCCTTTCTGGCGACAGAATGAAACAATTTATGAGAAAAGAATCATAGAAATTTACAGCACAGAAGGAGAATGTTCTGTCCCTGATATTCATGCTGGCTGACAAGTAGCTATCCAGCTGAAGCACATAACCCCTTCAATAATGTACTCGTATCACCTGAGGATAAATTAAACAAACAAGTATCCCAAAACCCAATGTAAAAGTAATGCTGAATTACGCTAACAATACATTGAAAGGTTTCAATCAGCAACGGTACACATCTCATTATAACACTTACCAAATTGTGCACAAATGGTAACCTGTGAAATTTAGTACTGGAGAACAGAAACACTCTTAGGGCACTGAGGGTTAATATTTTAGCTGATCTCCAGAAAATCTCATTACGTGGATTATGGCACATAATTGACTTCACTGCAGGACTGGCTGAGTCAGCAACCCTTGAGATTTATGCTGACACACAGCTGCAAGAGTCCTGGATCAGAGGCGTAGCTCGATGACTTAACAACCCTGTGCCGTAGTCCGCACAGAGCTGTTTGAATTATCTTTGCACATTCGCGCTGAATTTGCGATAGAAATACAGTGGATACGACACAGTCCCACAACACGCAGCAACAATCTTACTGATAAAGGGGCCAGGCTGAGCGCACGGATCAATGGCAAGTGACACAGGTTATTGATCAGTAGAACTCAATCAGGTTAGATACGCTTCCTGAAATAAAGGTTATGGAGAGACCAGCTTATGTTTTACTGTCAGCAATAATCATTACTATAACTGTTGTACTCAGTCTACTTAAACTCCACTGATTTTAATCGGCGGTAGATACAAAATGATTAAATATTTTATAGGACTTTTGTCTTGATTTGTTGAGGGTTTTATTTTAACCCCCTGATGCATGTGTGTTTTAGACTGAGATTAAACACAAATGACAGTTGCAGAATTAGTCTGGTTTGGCTCAGCTGGGAGTAGAGAAAGTGGACAGCACCTACACAAAATATTTTGACTGAATGTTGCAGACCCGAAGCGTGCAATATTTGCCAATATTTACAGAAAATGAACTGAGTAAATACAAGGAGCCATGTCTGCAACTTGATGAATACAAGGAACTGGGCCTGTTATTTTTCAAAGGCGTCGCTTTGTCCTTTGATTTGCTGCCACCATTTCAAATCCCCATGGGGCTTCAGTGATACTTCTCGGCCTAGTGCAATGTTGCTAATCCAGTTTGTTCTGTGTGCTTCCCAGCAATTCTTTAGTACTTATTCAGCACAGACAAATACACATGAGGCTTGGCAGCAGGCATCAGAATAGCTTGCACGCTCGGGCAGTTTTCTTTCCTGTCAGGACAAGCAATATTGGCTTTCAACATTCAAGCACAAGAGGGAAATAAAAACAACTCAGGAAAACATAAAAGTAAGAAAAGATCATTCGGTCTATTAAATCTATTCCTTTCGCAAACCAATGCAGACTCGTATTTTAGCCTCCTTCAAGGGCCTTGGAATTTGGGATGCCATTTAAAAATGCCAGGGTGGCAGAGCCAAGGTGCCTGCATTCAAGGGGAGTGCCAGGGGGCCACCCTGCACTGTCCCTGACCACCCAGGGGACCACCTCAAGTGCCATTCAGTGTGGTCCACCTTTGTGTGAACTAGCACTGAATGGCACCCTGCTGGGGACTCCTGGGGAGGCCGGTAGATCCCAGGTGAGCATGCCTAAGCAGGTTTTAAATCTACTTAGGCGTGTGAAGCTTTGTTCCACCCATTGTGGATTGCGGCGCATCGCAGGAAGATCCCACGTCGGAAATCCTGCGGAGGTCGCGCTCCCATTCAGGTGCAACATGGGTGGTAGATCGTGCCCAGAATGGCAGAGTATTATTTAAATGGTGATAGACTGGGAAATAGTGATGTACAAAGGGACCTGGATGTACTCGCACATCAAACACTGAAAGCAAACTTGCAGCTGCAGCAAGCAGTTAAGAAGGCAAATAGTATGGTGACCTTCATTGCAAGAGGACGTGAGGCCAAGAGCAAAGATGTCTTCTTACAGCTGTACAGGGCCTTGGTTAGACCACACCTTGTGTACTGTGTACAATTTTGGTCTCATTACCAAAAAAAAAGGATATACTTGTCATGGAATAAGTGCAGTTAAGATTTACCAGACTGAGTCCTGGGATGGCAAGATTGTCATATGAGGGGAAAATGGGTCGAATAGGCCTAAAGCCACTAGAATTTAGAAGAATGAGAGGGAATCTCATTGAAACATAAATAATCTGACAGAGCTGGACAGCCTGGATGCAGGGATGTCTTCACTAGCTGAGGGGTCTAGAACAAGCAGTCACAGTCTCAGGATATGGAATAGGCATTTAGGACTGAGTTGAGGAAAAATGTCTTCATTCAGATCGTGGTGAACCTGAATTCTCTATCAAGAAGGAGGCCAAGTCACTGAATATATTTAAGAAGGAATCTAGACTCTAAAGGCATCAAGGGGTTTGGGTAGAGTCAATGGTCTGTGAAATTGAATGGAGACAAAGCAGTTGTAAGCTTTTAGGCTTCTAGGCTTACAAACAGGCTTGTAAAAGTTAAAGGGAAATGAAATTGACTGTGAAAAAAAACTTTAAATGTTTCCACCACATCAAAGAAAATACTTTTACCTCCAATTCACAGATCTTTCAACTTGGCATGCTGATAGTTTAAAGGGTTTAAGTCTGCAGATGGGAAGACTTTCACTTTATTGTCAGAGAACTTTAATTTTGAGATACTGACAGATATGTAAAGGGTTTAAAGGCTGCAGTTGGGAATAGCAGCCAAATGACCCCCATCCCAAGAAAGACCCCCACCCTGAGCCCCTCCAGCACAGTACATAGCCCCTTGATCCCACCTCCCATGAAGGACCCCCTCGGTACCCTAGAGGCAATTGTACCCCCTTTTCACCCCTCGGAATGCAAATTGCCAGATTGGCACCACCAAGGGCAGAGGCTGAATGGGG
Organism: Scyliorhinus torazame; assembly: GCF_047496885.1. Classification (NCBI taxonomy): domain Eukaryota; kingdom Metazoa; phylum Chordata; class Chondrichthyes; order Carcharhiniformes; family Scyliorhinidae; genus Scyliorhinus; species Scyliorhinus torazame. The sequence goes on from NC_092715.1 coordinate 66,447,737, forward strand.
ATGAGGGGGTGCTGAAGGGAGCACTGGGGGGGGGGGGGTGAGGACGGGCTGATTGGGGGAACTGGGGAGGTGAGAAGGGAAATGGGGGCTGCATGGGGGGACTAGGGGTTGCTGATGGGGGACTTTGGGGGGGCACTGAAGGGAGGGCTGAGGCAGAGGACCCTTACCAGCAATTAGGATGGTGTGTGTGTGGGGGGGGGGGGGGTTGCCAGTGATCTGGGCTTGGTGCTGCTGCTGTATTCTGAGATCGGGGCACCCTGTAAAAACAGCGGCCCGGTCTCGGAGGTGCAGGACCTGCCTCCCTCAGGTCCAGCGAAAGCACCGATGTGTCATTAAATGACACTGAAAACCCGATCTTGGGTAAACAATTTTCTAAGTGTTGTTGAATGGCACGTCGGGTTCACTCCTAGCACCAGTGGCTATCACTCCGGTTCCCCCCCGGTTGGAGCACTTAGTCTCCAACTGGGAGAAACACGCCCTTTATGTTTCTATGTCGAAAGAGGAAGGAGGGAATTCTATCGCCAGTAAACGGCAAGCCGCTGAGAAACATGCGGCTGGGGGACTGGAGAATTCAGCCCAGGGATTGGTGAAATCGCAGAGGGACTTGAAATCAAGGATAAGAATTTTAAAATTTCGACATTGGGTGGCCCAGAGCCAAGGTAAACCAATGAGCACAGGAGTGATAATCTTAGGGTGCAAGTTAACACATGGGCAGGAGAGTTTTGGATGTCCTCAAGTCTACGGAGTGTAGAATATGGGAGACCAGCCAGGAGTGCATTGGAATAATGAAGTCCAGAAGTAATTAAGTCATGAAAGAAAGTTTCAGCAGAAGATGAGTTAATAATTATCTAACTTTCCAACTTATACATTCAGTCGCAAGACATTGTGTTGCTCAAGAATTTGCAGCTTATGTAGTAATTTCTTTCCTTACTCCCCATAGCCTCAAGTTGCCCCTTGTTCTTTCACTTTTCCTTGACACAATGGGCGGGATTCTCCATTGCCCGATGCCGATATCGTATTCGGCGATCGGGCGGAAAATCCCCGTTTGTGACCGAATCGGGGTCAGCGCCGTTTTTCGGATACTCTCCCCCCCCCCCCCCCCCCCCCCCCCCCCCCCGCCCCCAAGTTGGCTTTGAGGCACGCGCCGCATGCTTTGAGGCCTTCCCCCGATGGGCTGAGTTCACGACCGCGTGAGTCGCATGTGGTCTGGATTTTCGTAAACTCCGTGTGGCGGCTTTGGACTGTATCCAGCGCCGCCATAGTCGGGTGGGAGCCGTGCTGCTGGCCGGGGGTGCTTCGACGAGGGCTGGGGAACTGGTGGGGTGTCCAGGGTTTGATGAGGGGGTGTCAGGGTGACACTATATGGCCGGCTGGGTCCGTGCGTAGTTGCCGCCATGTTGTATGGCACGACCGCTGCAGGTCGTCGTCATGCGTGGCCACGGACCCGGCAATTCTCCAGCCACTTATGTCGGGAATGCTGAGAGTTTTACGTGGCGCGGCTGTTAACCCCTCACCGGGCAGGGCTAACAGTGCAGGGGGGTGGGGGCGCCGACCTTTTCATTGTAAAACTAGACACTTCCTCCGGATATAGCCTCAAAATCAGAGAATCCAGCCCAGTGTCTGAGACATGGGCCTGAATTTACAGGTCATGTAGTCGTCTTGAGGCCAGATTGCAAACCTGAATGTTCCTACAACAGGACATTGGGAATGATCTTCCCATAGGAGGCCAATTAGGAAGATGCTTCCAGAGGCATGTTCTATTGCGATATGGGTGGCAGCCTGTGGACGCAGGGGAGCCAGAGTGTCCTGAGTAAAGGATGCCAGGGCGGGTACACTGTGAATGTGCTGCTGAAATGAGTGCAGAGAGGGCAGCACAAGACGGAGGCACCATTTTGCTGATTAGACCAGCAGCAAATTCCTCAAGGCCAGCACCAACTGGTGGGTCCATCTTCAGGTTGTGGTAGTATGTATTAGGGGTCATGTGGGACTGTGAAGCCGTGATGCCATTGGCTGACAGATCACGGGTCCTGGTTGGCTGTTGACTCCTGGCTCCGCCCTGAAGGCGGAGTATAAGAACCCGAGCTTCTCCCCGCCGCTCCATTCTGTTGCTGAACTGCTGGGGACAAGTCTCGCTCAATAAAGCCTCATCGACTTCATCTCTACTCGTCTCTCTCGTAAGTCATTGTGCGCCACAATTTATTGAGCGAGCTTAAAGGACTATGGAGCTCCAGATCGCCCCGGAATGCCTGCGGATCAGCCCCCACGCAGCGAACTCGGCAGCAGTCTTTAAACACTGGCAAGCTTGTTTTGAAGGCTACCTCCGAACGGCCCCCGGCCGGATCACAGAAGACCAGAAACTGCAGGTCCTGCATTCAAGGGTAAGCCCGGAAATTTGCCCTCTCATAGAAGACGCAGAGGATTTCCCGACGGCGCTCGCAGCACTGAAGAGCATCTACGTTCGCCCCGTGAACCAGGTCTACGCACGCTACCAACTCGCAACGAGACGACAAAGTCCCGGAGAATCATTAGAGGAATTCTACGCTGCGCTGCTAATTTTGGGACGGGGCTGCAGCTGCCCGCCGGTGAACGTGATTGAACACACGGACATGCTAATCCACGATGCGTTTGTGGCAGGTATGCACTCTCCCCAAATCCGCCAAAGACTTTTAGAAAAAGAGTCGCTAGGACTCTCAGAGGCACGGGCCCTTGCAGCTTCCCTAGATGTGGCCTCACAAAACGCCCGCGCCTATGGCCCTGACCGCAAGGCAACCCCTTGGGCTCCGTGGACCCCCGTCGCGACAAACACCCCCCTCCCTCACAGGCTTGCGCGGTTAAAGCGCCAGAGCATCCCGGGGGGGCCCGCTGCTATTTCTGCGGGCAAGCGAAACACCCCCGGCAGCGCTGCCCGGCCCGCGCAGCTGTTTGCAAGAGCTGCGGCAAAAAGGACCATTTCGCGGCTGTGTGCCGGTCCCGGGGGGTCGCCGCAATCCCCGGAGAAGAACGAGCCCAGCGCATCCCAAACGCTCACCAACCACCCCCAGCGCCCCATGTGCAGGCACCGCCATTTTGGGTCCCGGCCACCACGAGGGGAGAATGGGCGCCGCCATCTGTGACTCCCCAGCCACGTGCGATTCATGGGGGCGGCCATTTTGTCCACCCCCGACCACGTGCGATCCATGGGGCGGCCATTTTGTCCACCCCCGGCCGCGTGCGATTCATGGACGCCGCCATCTTGGATGACAACAAAGGACCCCAGCATCGACGGCTCCACGGGGTCCGAAGAAGACGCCGAGACACTACGACCACGACTGGCCTCGGTGATGCTGGATCAATCACGGCCCCGGACGCTCCAGACGACAACAACAACGGTGCTGATTAACGGACACGAGACACCATGCCTGATCGACTCCGGGAGCACCGAAAGTTTCATCCACCCCGACACGGTAAGACGCTGTTTTCTAACCATCCATCCAAGTACGCAAAAGATTTCCCTAGCTGCAGGATCCCACTCCGTAGAGATCAAAGGGTTCTGCATCGCGAACCTGACGGTGCAAGGGAGGGAGTTTAAAAACTACAGGCTCTATGTCCTCCCCCAACTCTGCGCGCCCACATTACTGGGATTAGATTTCCAGTGCAACCTGCAGAGCCTAACTTTTCAATTCGGCGGCCCAATACCCCCACTCACTATCTGCGGCCTCGCAACCCTCAAGGTTGAACCGCCGTCCTTGTTTGCAAACCTCACCCCGGATTGCAAACCCGTCGCCACTAGGAGCAGATGGTACAGCGCCCAGGACCGGATATTTATTCGGTCTGAAGTCCAGCGGCTGCTGAAGGAAGGCATAATCCAGGCCAGCAATAGTCCCTGGAGAGCACAGGTGGTAGTAGTAAAGTCCGGGGAAAAGCAAAGTATGGTCATAGACTATAGCCAGACCATCAACAGGTACACACAGCTAGATGCGTACCCTCTCCCCCGCATATCCGACATGGTAAATCGGATTGCCCAGTATAAGGTTTTCTCCACCGTGGACCTCAAGTTCGCCTACCACCAGCTCCCCATCCGCCCAGGTGACCGCAAGTACACAGCCTTCGAGGCAGACGGGCGTCTATACCACTTCCTAAGGGTCCCATTTGGTGTCACGAACGGGGTCTCGGTCTTCCAACGGGAGATGGACCGAATGGTTGACCAGCACAGGTTGCAGGCCACGTTCCCGTATCTCGACAACGTAACCATCTGCGGCCACGATCAGCAGGAGCACGACGACAACCTCCAGAAATTCCTCCAGACCGCTAAAGCCTTGAACCTCTCATACAATGAGGAAAAGTACGTTTTTAGCACAAACCGGCTGGCCATCCTGGGATACGTAGTGCGCAATGGGATAATAGGCCCCGACCCCGAACGCATGCGCCCCCTCATGGAATTTCCCCTCCCCACTGCTCCAAAGCCCTGAAACGTTGCCTGGGGTTCTTTTCATATTACGCCCAGTGGGTCCCCCAGTATGCAGACAAGGCCCGCCCGCTAATACAGACCACTACCTTCCCCCTGTCGACAGAGGCTCGCCAGGCCGTCAGCCGCATCAAAGCGGATATCGCAAAGGCCACGATGCGCGCCATCAACGAGTCCCTCCCCTTCCAGGTCGAGAGCGACGCCTCCAACGTAGCTCTGGTGGCCACCCTTAACCAAGCGGGCAGACCCGTGGCCTTTTTCTCCCGAACCCTCCACGCCTCAGAAATCCGCCACTCCTCAGTGGAAAAGGAAGCCCAAGCCATAGTGGAAGCTGTGCGACATTGGAGGCATTACCTGGCCGGCAGGAGATTCACTCTCCTCACCGACCAACGGTCGGTAGCCTTCATGTTCGATAATGCACAGCGGGGCAAAATTAAAAATGACAAGATCTTAAGGTGGAGGATAGAGCTCTCCACCTTCAACTACGAGATCTTGTACCGTCCCGGAAAGCTGAACGAGCCGTCCGATGCCCTACCCCGCAGCACATGTGCCAACGCACAAATCGACCGTCTCCAAGCCCTCCACGAGGACCTCTGCCACCCGGGGGTCACTCGGTTCTACCATTTTATAAAGTCCCGCAACCTCCCCTACTCTGTGGAGGAGGTCCGTACAGTCACCAGGAACTGCCACATCTGCGCGGAGTGCAAACCGCACTTTTTCAGGCCGGATAGAGCGCACCTGATCAAGGCTTCCCGCCCCTTTGAACGCCTCAGTCTGGATTTCAAAGGACCCCTCCCCTCCACCGACCGCAACACATACTTCCAGAACGTGGTGGACGAATACTCCCGTTTCCCCTTCGCCATCCCCTGCCCCGACATGACAGCGGCCACAGTCATTAAAGCCCTTAGCACCATATTCACACTGTTCGGTTGCCCCGCATATATCCATAGCGACAGGGGGTCCTCCTTCATGAGTGACGAGCTGCGCCAGTTCCTGCTCAGCAAGGGTATAGCCTCGAGCAGGACGACCAGCTACAACCCCCGGGGGAACGGGCAAGTAGAGAGGGAGAACGGCACGGTCTGGAAGACCGTCCTACTGGCCCTACGGTCCAGGGATCTCCCAGTTTCCCGGTGGCAGGAGGTCCTCCCGGACGCTCTCCACTCCATCCGGTCGCTGCTGTGTACCACCACTAACCAAACGCCTCATGAGCGCCTCCTTGTCTTCCCCAGGAAGTCCTCCTCCGGAACGTCGCTGCCGACCTGGCTGGCGGCCCCAGGACCCATCTTGCTCCGGAAACATGTGCGGGCGCACAAGTCGGACCCGTTGGTTGAGAGGGTTCACCTCCTCCACGCGAACCCGCAGTACGCCTACGTGGCGTACCCCGACGGCCGACAGGACACGGTCTCCCTGCGAGACCTGGCGCCCGCCGGCAACACCCCCCCCCCCGACACCGATCATCCCCTCCCTGCCACCGGCGCACCCCGCGACCGCCCCCTTCCCGGGAGGATCGGTCCTCCTCCCGTGTCCGCCCAGGAGTGAAACAGGAACAAACACCGAAACGCTCCGGAGACGACAACGCCGGAACAAGCACCTGCACCACCACCGGGGCTGAGGCGATCGACGAGGAAGACCAGACCGCCCGCTCGACTCGTGGCATCGGCGTGACACCAAGAATGTTGTTGGACTGTAACTCTCTTGCTAATATTGTAAATAGTTTCACAAACCTTGTACATAGCCCAGTGTAGGGCTAAAACTGTAATGACGTGCCCAAAATTTTCCTCCCAGGACCAGCCTTGTAAAGCCCTACCACCATGCGAATCACCACCCCGCCGGGTTCATTTTTAACAAGGGATGAATGTGGTAGTATGTATTAGGGGTCATGTGGGACTGTGAAGCCGTGATGCCATTGGCTGACAGATCCCGGGTCCTGGTTGGCTGTTGACTCCTGGCTCCGCCCTGAAGGCGGAGTATAAGAACCCGAGCTTCTCCCCGCCGCTCCATTCTGTTGCTGAACTGCTGGGGACAAGTCTCGCTCAATAAAGCCTCATCGACTTCATCTCTACTCGTCTCTCTCGTAAGTCATTGTGCGCCACACAGGTGACAAGCAAAAAATTGCAAGCATTTTCCTGCGGATGTCCTGAGTGCCAATTTTGTCCTTCAAAGTGACCTTTATTTTGTTGTGTCTTTCATCCATCCTTGTTCTAAGGGTTGGCCACCCTATAAACAAAATTACTTCATTGATTTCTATTCACCTCCTGCACTGCCTGTCCCAGAGAGAGGCTACTCCACGTTCCGATATTATCCATCCGTGACATCTTGGGTCTTTCTAGTACATGTTTTCCAGGTGTTTTTCCTCCTGTTCACATCACATATCCAAAATATGTGAGCTTCCCGATTTCACCGTCACAAACATGTTCCTCTTAACGCCAGTCTTCCCGAATTCCCACTCATTTCTCCATTTGGCCATCTATGACAGGTGTAGTTTCCATCAGAGTCCTTTCACTTCAAATCCTCTGATTCAAAACTCGTCCCTCCTCCAACTTTACAACCATATTGTCACCGTCCACACAAGGGTTTTCAGAAGATGAACTTTGATAGACTCTGCATCTTCCGTGATGAATGACCTCAGGTAGAGGGGGGCATCGACCTGTTCAAGCTGAACTCCGTGAATCAGAATCTTACTGATCTTTCCACCCGACCCCATCACCTTTCTCTTGATTTGAATCTTGGATACGCTGATGACATTATTCTGCTCGCTAGTACAGTGCAGGGACTACGGGAGTTCAGTGAATCATAGAATCATGGAATTTACAGTGCAAAAGGAGGCCTTTCGGCCAATCGAGTCTGCACCAGCCCCTGGAAAGAACACCAAGCCCACAACTCCACCCTATTCCTGTAACCCCACCTAACCTTTTTGAACACAAAGGGCAATTTAGCACGGCCACTCCACCTAACCGGCACATCTTTGGACTGTGGGAGGAATCTGGAACACCCGGAGAAAACCCACGCAGACACGGGGAGAACGTGCCGACTCCGCACACAGTGACCCAAGCCGGGAATCAAACCAAGGACCCTGGAGCTGTGAAGCGACAGTGCTAACCACTCTGTGACCGTGCCATCAATTTTGTGTCATCTTGATCAAGTTACCCGGAAATACAGTTACCTGATCAAAGTGACCACCGCATATGAAGTTCATGGCTCTCCGACCTCCCCCTCTGCTCTTGCCTCTTCTGGCTGCAGGCCCAGAGGTGGTCCCAGGTGCCTTTGGCAAAATGCTACGGCCTTACTAAAATGCCCACCAAAGACTTCATTAATCACCATAATTTGCTTCCTGCTGCTGCTGATGGGAGGCCCTCAACACTGTGAGCTCCCCTCTGGGAAAAGCGCAAAGTGGAGGGTGGCCAGAAGGGTGTGGCGCAACACTTTATTTCTAATCTTCCAAGCTCCCATGCCTCCAAATCCACCTCCACAGGCATGGGAAAATTCTGCCCACGTTTCAAGGTTAGCACCAGCTGTTTAGTGCCTCCACCAAGTGGCCATTCTTCACGTGTGAGTCCATGAAGGATATCACAACTGAAACCAATCCTGCAATAACCCATAGCCACGCATAATATACATCAAATTGCAGCAATCAGCAGCACAAATATGGGTCCATCAGGAGCCGGAGTACTGGGTGATTTGTTTTTCCTCGCTTCAACTTGGCACATTGAGAGCAATTGTAATGTCAAAGAAATAATTTGAATTGCTGCAAATATCAAAAGTAGGTGTATTTCTTTGTTCCCTTTGTTTCGTAGAGATGCAGATGTAAAATAGAAAATACGTTCATGATATTTATCATAAGGTGAATGTTTCGACAACACACAGTGGCATTTTTACAAGTATCAGTGAGTTTAAGATTTTTAGGAAACGAATGAGTAAACTACTAATGCACTACCGTCTCACAAAGAAAAGGCTGGATACATTCATGTCACCAGGAAAAGGCTGGATAATTTAGAAATGCACTAGCATGCCACCAGGAAAAGGCTGGATAATTTACTCATGCACAGCATGTCACAAGTAAAAGGCTGGATAATTTACTGATGCACTAGCATGCTACAAGGAAAAGGCTGGATAATTTACTAATGCACTAGCATGTCACTAGGAAAAGGCTGGATAATTTACTAATGCACAAGCATGACACCAGGAAAAGGCTGGATAATTTATGAATGCACTAGCATGCCACAAGGAAAAGGCTGGGTAATTTACTAATGCACTAGCATGTCACAAGAAAAAGGCTGCATAATTTACGAATGCACTCGCATGTCACAAGGAAAAGGCTGGGTAATTTACTAATGCACCAGCATGCCACAAGGAAAAGGCTGGATAATTTGCTAATGCACTAGCATGACACTAGGAAAAGGCTGGATAATTTACAAATGCACTCGCATGTCACAAGGAAAAGGCTGGGTAATTTACTAATGCACCAGCATGCCACAAGGAAAAGGCTGGATAATTTACTAATGCACCAGCATGCCACAAGGAAAAGGCTGGATAATTTACTAATGCACTCGCATGTCACAAGGAAAAGGCTGGATAATTTACTAATGCACGAGAATGTCACAAGGAAAAGGCTGGATAATTTACTAATGCACGAGCATGTCACCAGGAACAGGCTGGATAATTTACTATTGCACTAGCATGTCACCAGGAAAAGGCTGGATAATTTACTATTGCACTAGCATATCACCAGGAAAAGGCTGGATAATTTACTAATGTACGAGCATGTCACTAAGGATGGGCTGGATAATATACTAATGCACATGCATGTCACCAGGAAAAGGCTGGATAATTTACTATTGCACTAGGATGTCACCAGGAAAAGGCTGGATAATTTACTCATGCACTAACATGACACCAGGAAAAGGCTGGATAATTTACTATTGCACTAGCATGTCACAAGGAAAAGGCTGGATAATCTCCTTATGTACAAACATGACACCAGGAAAAGGCTGGATAATTTACTAATGCACTCGCATGTCACAAGGAAAAGGCTGGATAATTTACTCATGCACTTGCATGTCACAAGGAAAAGGCTGGACAATTTACTATTGAACTAGCATGTCACCAGGAAAAGGCTGGATAAATTACTAATGCACAAGCATGACACCAGGAAAAGGCTGGATAAATATGCACAAGCATGACACCAGGGAAAGGCTGGATAATTTACTAATGCACTAGCATGTCACCAGGAAAAGGCTGGATAATTTACTAATGCACTAGCATTCCACAAGGAAAAGGCTGGATAATTTACTAATGCACTAGCATTCCACAAGGAAAAGGCTGGATAATTTACTAATGCACTAGCATGTCACAAGGAAAAGGCTGGATAATTTACTAATGCACTAGCATGTCACAAGGAAAAGGCTGGATAATTTACTAATGCACTAGCATGTCACAAGAAAAAGGCTGGATAATTTACTAATGCACTAGCATGTCACAAGGAAAAGGCTGGGTAATTTACTAATGCACTCGCATGTCACAAGGAAGAGGCTGGATAATTTACGAATGCACTAGCATGCCACAAGGAAAAGGCTGGATAATTTACGAAGGCACTCGCATGTCACCAGATAAGGGCTAGATAATTTACTATTGCACTCGCATGTCACAAGGAATAGGCTGGATAATTTACTATTGCACTAGTATGTCACCAGGAAAAGGGTGGATAATTTACTAATGCACTAGCATTCCACAAGGAAAAGGCTGGATAATTTACTAATGCACAAGCATGACACCAGGAAAAGGCTGGATAATTCACTAATGCACAAGCATGTCACCAGGAAAAAGCTGGATAATTTACTAATGCACTAGCATGCCACAAGGAAAAGGCTGGATAATTTATTAATGCACAAGCATGTCACCAGGAAAAGGCTGGATAATTTACTAATGCACTAGCATGTCACTAGTGATGTGACCCTCAATTCACTCGAGATTTGAGTAGAAATAAACTGTGGCTTTAATCATCTAGAATGGTGCCTGCCTGCGACTGATCTAACACTGAGAACCGCCAACTGGTCGACTGCTCTTTATACCTCCCTTGAAGGGGAGGAGCCATGGGCGGAGCCAATACAGGCCCCAACATGTTCCCTTATGGATAATGCCATACAATGGCCCATAGGTGGAACCCACAAAGGCAACAGCATAGCACAGATATATATACAAGGGCAACAGCATATCACAGATACAATGGTGGATTATTGATATAATACATTCACCACATTCACCCCCTGTTAAAAAAATTAAGTTCGGCGGGTTGACGGGTTCATAGCTTCAGCCGGTCCGGCACACGGATTGTGCGCAGTGATCGCCGAAGCTCTGCCATTGTTTCTGGCCCGGGTGTCTAACTCGTCCATGCTGGCATCGGTAGTGAGGGCGCCGGTGCGGGGACAGACGTGGCATCCGGGAGCATCTCTTCTGGAGCTTTATTCCTGTGGATCGGTGAAGGGGGGATGGCGGGCGGGAGGGAGCGCGGGAGCCATATAGGGGTGGAGTTGCGAGTCATGGTAGGTTGGGCGGGATAGGGTGGAGTGGTGACGGTGGTGGTGGAACCGGCGGGCGCCAGGTCCCGGAGGGAGACCGTATATTGTCGGCCATTGGGGTGTTCGATATAAGCGTACTGGGGGTTAGAGTGTAGGAGCTGGACCCTCTCTACAAGAGGGTCGGACTTATGGGGCAAAATTCTCCTACCCGCCCCGCCACATTTCTGCCCCGACCGGCCGGCGGGAGTCTCCGTAACACCGGCCGGTCAATGGGGTTTCCCATTGTGGGGCAGCCCCACGCCGTCGGGAAACCCCCGGGCGCCGGCAAAACAGAGACTCCCGCCGGCGGAGAATGACGCCCATGGCTCCTGACGTGTTTTCTGAGTAGGACTGGCCCCGGTGTCTTCAGCCAGGATGGAAGCGAGGCCCTCCAGGTGGACCTCCTGGGGAAAACGAATAGGCGGTCATGAGGGGCGAGATTCTCCGGGGAGGACGGCAACCATGCATGTGCGGGTGACGCCAGTTTTGCGGCGCCGGCCGTGTCATGTATGCGGCGCCGCCTTTACGCAGCGGCATGGCCTGGCACGCGTAAATGACGCGGCGCTGCTCCTAGCCCATATTCGGGCCTTGAATCAGTCGGGATAGGGGCCGTTTCGCACCGTCGTGAACCTCGACGTTGTTCACGACGGCGCGAACACTCTGTCTTCATTTCAGAGAATCGCGCCCACTATGTAGGGCTTTAATGATGGTGGACGTGGTCATGTCGAGGCAAGGGATTGCAAAGGGGAAGCGGGAGAACTCATCAATAATGTTGAGGAAATATGTATTGTGGTTATTGGAGGGGAGGGGCTCTTTGAAATCGATACTGAGGCGCTCAAAGGGCTGGAAATCCTTCACCAGGTGGGTCTTATCTGGTCGATAGAAGTGCGGTTTACACTCCGCACAGATCTGGCAGTCCCTGGTTATGGCTCTGACTTCCTCGGTGGAGTAGGGCAGGTTGCGGGCCTCGATGTAGTGGATATGCCGGGTGACCCCCGGGTGGCAGAGGTCATCGTGGATAGCCCATAGTCGGTCATCTTGCGCACTAGTGCATGTGCCGCGGGACAGGGCATCTGGGGGCTCGTTGAGCTTCCCAGGACGATATACTATATCGTAATTATAAGTGGAGAGTTCGATCCTCCACCTCAAGATCTTATCGTTCTTGATTTTTCCCCGCTGCGTATTAACAAACATGAAGGCTACCAATCATTGGTCGGTGACAAGGGTAAACCTCCTACCAGCGAGGTAGTGCCTCCAGTGCCGTACGGCTTCCACGATGGCTTGGGCCTCCTTTTCGACTGAGGAGTGCCGAATTTCAGAGGTGGTGAGGGTGCGCGAAAAAAACACTACCGGTCTGCCTGCTTGATTGAGGGTAGCGGCGAGAGCGACCTCTGATACGTCGCTCTCCACCTGGAACGGGACGGACTCATCCATCGCGTGCATCGCGGCTTTGGCGATGTCTGCATTGATGCAGCTGAAGGCCTGGCGGGCCTCAGTTGCCAGTGGGAAGATGGTGGTCTTGATTAGTGGGCGGGCTTTGTCCGTATAGTTGGGGACCCACTGGGCGTAATATGAAAAGAACCCGAGGCACCTCTTCAGGGCCTTGGGACAGTGACAGTGAGGAACCTCATTTTCCACGACGTAGCCGAGGATGGCTAGTCTGGTTGTGCGGAAAACGCATTTCTCCTTGTTGTAGGTGAGGTTAAGGGTTTGGGCGGTTCGGAGAAATCTGTGGAGGTTGGCATCGTGGTCCTGCTGATCATGGCCGCAGATGGTGACGTTGTCCAAGTACGGAAATGTGGCCCGCAGCCCGTACCAGTCCACCATTCGGTCCATTGTTCTTTGGAACACCGAGACCCCGTTCGTGACGCCAAAGGTGGACGTCTGCGTCAAAAGCCGTGTAGTGGCGGTCCTCTGGGCGGATTGGGAGCTGGAGGTATGCAGACTTCAGATCCACCGTGGACAACACCCGGTAGTGTGCGATCTGGTTTATCATGTCTGCAATCCGGGGAAGGGGGTACGCATCGAGTTGCGTGTACTGGTTTATAGTTTGGCTGTAATCTACAACCATCCAGTTCTTTTCCCCAGTCTTGACGACCACCACCTGAGCTCTCCAGGGGCTATTGCTGGCCTCGATGACTCCCTCCCGCAAGAGTCGCTGGACCTCGGACCTGATAAAAGTCCTGTCCTGGATGCTATACCACCTGCTTCTGGTGGCGACTGGTTTTCAGTCGGCGGTGAGGTTTGCGAAGAGCGGGGGAGGGTCGACCTTTAGGGTCACAAGGCTACATACAGTGAGTTGGGGTAGGGGCCCCCTGAATTTCAGGGTTAGGCTCCTGAGGTTGCATTGGAAATCTAGTCCCAATAGGAGATGAGCGCAGAGGTCTGGGAGCACAGATAATTTAAAGTTTGCGTACTCGGCGTCCTGTATTGCTAGGGTTGCGGTAGTGCACCCTCGGATTTGCACCGAGTGTGGCCCAGAGGCGAGGGAGATGGTTTGGTGCACCGGGAAAATTGGGAGCGAGCAGCGCCTTACCATGTCCGGGTGAATGAAGCTCTCTGTGCTCCCGGAGTCAAAGAGGCAAGGCGTTTCGTGCCCGTTTACCCGGACGGTCATCATGGCACTCCAGAGGTGTTTGGGTCGCGACAGGTCCAGGGTGACCGCGCTGAGTTGCGGGTAGCCAGCATGGTCGGAGGTGCTGGGGCGGTTCCACGATGGCTGCCCTTGTTGATCGCACGTGTCGAGCGGCGTAGCAGATAGCGGCCAAGATGGCGGCCCCCATTGGTCGACTGTGTCGGGCGGTGAGGAAGATGGTGTCCAAGGTGGCGGCCCCCATGGATCGCACGTGGCTGTAGGCGTTTCGAGTAGGCGCTGTCTCACGTAGTTGGACCGGACTCTCGCCGCGTAGACGTCTCAGACGGCGAGTTCCATATGTTGAGTGGCCGTAACGGCCTGGTAATTGCAGTTGCGTGCGGGGACATTGAGGTCGCATAGGTAGTCTTCTAGCGATTCCCCTGGACGCAGGCGACGAGTGGTGAGGATGTGTCGTGCGTACACCTCGTTCACGGGCCGTACGAGGCGTTCGAGCATCGCGAGGGCGTCTGCGCAGGAGGAGGCCTCGTCGAGTTGAATTGAGATTCGATGGCTCACCCGTGCGTGGAGGAGGCTCAGCTTCTGTTCGTCGGTGACGGAAGGCATGGATGAGGCTGCGAGATAGGCCTTGAAACAGCGGAGCCAGTGAGAAAAAATTTATTTTGCCTCCGCGGCCTGCGGATCGAGTTCCAGTCGATCAGGTTTGAGGGCCGATTCGATAGTTGCGTTGTAGTTGATAAAATTGATGCGACCATCAATTCACTCGAGACATGAGTAGAAATAAACTGTGGCTTTAATCAACTAGAACAGTGTCTGCCTGCGACTGATCTAACACTGAGAACCGCCTACAGGTCGACTGCTCTTTATACGTCCCTTCAAGGGGAGGAGCCATGGGCGGAGCCAATAGAGGCCCCAACATGTTCCATTATGGATAATGCCATACAATGCAACAGCATAGCACAGATACAATGGTGGATTATTGATATAATACATTACCACAGCCAGGAAAAGGCTGGACAATTTATTAAGCGCATGGCTCACAATGTCCTCTCTTTGTCCCTATAGAGGCTAGCCTATAATAAGCGAGAAAGGATCAAGATGGAGGGCAGAGTGCCAGAGATCCGGGGCGTCATTCTCCGACCCCCCGCCGGGTTGGAGAATGGCCGTTGGCCGCCGTGAATCCCGCCCCCGCCCCCGCCGAAGTCCCGCCCAGAAATTGCCTGTCCCGCCGGCGTAAATCAAACCTGGTATTTACCGGCGGGACCAGGCGGCGTGGGCGGGCTCCGGGGTCCTGGGGGGGGGGCACGGGGCGATCTGACCCCGGGGGGGTGCCCCCACGGTGGCCTGGCCCGCGATCGGGGCCCACCGATCCACGGGCGGGCCTGTGCCGAGGGGGCACTCTTTCCCCTCCGCCTCCGCTACGGCCTCCACCATGGCGGAGGCGGAAGAGACTCTCCCCATTGCGCATGCGCGGGAAACTGTCAGCGGCCGCTGACGCTCCCGCGCATGCGCCGCATTTCCGCGCCAGCTGGCGGGGCAACAAACGCCATTTCCGCCAGCTGGCGGGGCGGAAATCCCTCCGGCGTCGGCCTAGCCCCTCAATGTTGGGGCTAGGCCGCCAAAGATGCGGAGCATTCCGCACCTTTGGGCCGGCGCGATGCCCGTCTGATTGGCGCCGTGTTTGGCGCCAGTCGGCGGACATCGCGCCGTTGGGGGAGAATTTCACCTCCGGAGTCCTCACCAATATGAGGAATGAGCTCTGGAGATGGTGGGGCTGTCCGAGGAGAGAGCAGTCAATAACAGCGAGCTTGGCCTGCGGTGCAGATATGAGGATTCACTGCCACTTCACCCAGATGATCTATCTCAAGTGTTCATGTCAGACAAAATGATCCATCCCTCTCACTGACCAGGGGCGAAATTCTCCGACCCCCCGCCGGGTCGGAGAATCGCCGGGGGCTGGCGTGAATCCCGCCCCCGCCGGTTGCCGAAGTCTCCGGCACCGGATATTCGGCGGGGGCGCGATTCCCGCCCCTGCCGGTTGGCGGGCCCCCCCGCTCGATTCTCCGGCCCGAATGGGCCGAAGTCCCGCCGCTAAAATGCCTGTCCCGCCGGCGTAGATTAAACCACCTACCTTACCGGCGGGACCAGGTGGCGTGGGCGGGCTCCGGGGTCCTGGGGGGGGCGCGGGGCGATCTGGCCCCGGGGGGTGCCTCCACGGTGGCCTGGCCCGCGATCGGGGCCCACCGATCCGCGGGCGGGCCTGTGCCGTGGGGGCACTCTTACCCTTCCGCCTTCGCCACGGTCTCCACCATGGCGGAGGCGGAAGAGACTCCCTCCACTGCGGCCGCTGACAGCATTCCCGCGCATGCGCCGCCCGGAGATGTCATTTCCGCGCCAGCTGGCGGGGCACCAAAGGCCTTTTCCGCCAGCTGGCGGGGCGGAAATTCGTCCGGCGCCGGCCTAGCCCCTCAGTGTTGGGGCTCAGCCCCCAAAGATGCGGAGCATTCCGCACCTTTGGGGCGGCGCGATGCCCGTCTGATTTGCGCCATTTTGGGCGCCAGTCGGCGGACATCGCGCCGTTTCCGGAGAATTTCGCCCCACATGTCCATTCTCTTGCAGGATCTCCATCTGATGGGGCCAGGTCATCCGGAGTTGTCCACCACCCCCCCCCCCCCCCCCCCCGACACAAGACCACCTTGGATGAGAACTCCGATGTGACCACCATCGAGGCATCTCAGGTATCACTCCCAACTTCCATCAGTGCAGAAACACACACCTCGGTGGCTGATATTAGTGGACAGGCTTCTGGGGCACATTCTGCTGAGCACCACACAGTTGTTGATGAACATCAGGCACAGGCAGGAACATCCAAGGGAGACAGCAGTCGGAGGTCTGCAGGATCCCAGGACACACCTGAGTCCCAGTCAGATGCTGAGCCTCTGAACAAGGTTATCCCAGAGCTGTTAGGAAATAGCCATGAGATTCAGGAAGAGATGTCAGCGATACTCCAGTGAGTGTACAGCCAATTGGAGGAGTCCCAAAGGCTATTGGTGCAGGAGATGATGCCAATAATTTGTGGTACTGAGGCGAGGGGGAGGAAGGAGGGAAATGAGCAGGAAGGATGGGAGGGAGGGAAGTGGGGGGTTAGGAGGGGTTGGTGGGGAGAGGGGCCTCCTGGTCCTGCGGCATGCCAGACCCTTGCCACCACCTGTCATCCATCCTTCAGCTCCTCCTGCGGGTCCTTTCCGGGCTCGTCCTCCATTCCCTCCTGGTCTGCCTCTTCCTCCTCCTCAGACAAGGCTGCATATCTATCCTCCTCCTCCAGCCTGTCACCCCGCTGCTGTGCCAGGTTGTGGAGGGCACAGCAGACCACCACAAAGCGGGAGACCCTCTGGGGGGTGTACTGCAGGGCACCACCAGAGCGGTCCAGGCATCGGAACCGCATTTTGAATAGTCCAATGTACCACTCAATGACAGCATGGGTGGGAATATGGGCATCATTCTACTGGGTCTCCACCTCGGTCTCTGTCCTCCGTACTAGCTGATACGCAATCAATACGCTTGAGTCCACGTAGAGTCATATCGATTCAGCTTTAATCAGATAGAACTGTACCCAGCAGCGAAGTTACAGAAGTGAAGGCTGCTGGGATAGCATTGGTTCTTATACCCCGCCTCTCAGGGCAGGGCTATGTACATTGCCCAATGGTAGACCCCGCGGTCTAGCCAATGGTTATTCCTCTCTCTGGTACCGCAATACCTGGTATTACCACATTCACCCCCTGTTAAAAAAAGAGTCGGCGGGGTGATGGCCAGTATTACTGTCGCCTTTTCATGGTAGGACCAGGTATTGCAGGTACCATGCTATCGAGGGTTACAGAGAAAGTTCTTGCATTGTTAATTTTCCTCATGGTGCTGCAATCAGCCGATCGGGCGGCCTGGTCGTCCTACTGGAGCGTCTAAATGTCGGCGGCGATCCTGGTGAGGGCCCCGGCAGTAGTGACTCTGGGAACGTGGTGTCTTCCTCCCAGGCAGTTTCGTCACCCCTAGGCGGCGCTGTAAGGTCGAAAGATGGGCAGAAGGAAGGGGTGCCTGTAGGGGGCGTCGGTGCCTGCTCGGCTCTGGGTCGGGGTTCTGGCGCAGTACTGACCCTCTGGTCAGGTACGGAGGGGGGGGGGGTGGCAGTGGCTCGGGCACGCGTGGTGCTCCGGCGGGTGCCAGGTCCCGGAGGGAGACCGTATCCCGGCGACCGTCGGGGAACGCTACGTAGACATACTGGGGGTTGGCATGCAGCAGGTGGACCCTTTCGACCAGCGGGTCCGACTTGTGCGCCCTCGCATGTTTCTGCAGCAGGACGGGTCCGGGTGTCGCTAGCCAGGTTGGGAGCGAGGTCCCCGAGGAGGACTTCCTGGGGAAAACAAGGAGACGTTCATGAGGTGTCTGGTTCGTGGTAGTACATAGCAGTGACCGAATGGAGTGCAGGGCCACTAGGAGGACTTCTTGCCAGCGGGAGACTGGGAGATTCCTGGACCGAAGCGCCAGCAGGACGGTCTTCCAGACCGTTCCGTTCTCCCTTTCTACCTGCCCGTTTCCCCGGGGGTTGTAACTGGTCGTCCTGCTCGAGGCGATGCCTTTGCTGAGCAGGAACTGACGCAGCTCGTCGCTCATAAAGGAGGACCCCCTATCACTGTGGGTGTATGCGGGGAAACCGAACAGTGTAAAGATACTCTGGAGGGCCTTGATGACGGTGGTTGTGGTCATGTCGGGGCAGGGGATGGCGAATGGGAACCGGGAGTGCTCATCAATCACGTTCAGGAAATACGTGTTGCGGTCGGTGGCGGGGAGGGGGCCTTTGAAGTCCATGCTGAGGCGTTCAAAGGGACGGGAAGCCTTTATCAGGTGTGTCCTCTCTGGTCGGTAGAAGTGCGGTTTGCACTCCGCGCAGATTTGGCAGTCCCTGGTGGCAGTCCTGACCTCCTCGATGGAGTAGGGCAGGTTGCGGGTCTTAACGAAGTGGAAGAAACGAGTGACCCCCGGGTGGCAGAGGTCCTCGTGGAGGGATCGGAGGCGGTCCACCTGTGCAGTGGCACAAGTGCCGCGGGACAGGGCATCAGGAGGCTCGTTCAGCTTCCCGGGACGATACAAGATCTTGTAATTGAAGGTAGAGAGTTTGATCCTCCACCGCAAGATCTTGTCGTTCTTAATCTTGCCCCGCTGTGCATTATCGAACATGAAGGCAACCGACCGTTGGTCCGTGAGGAGAGTGAATCTCCTGCCGGCCAGGTAATGCCTCCAGTATCGCACAGCTTCTACTATGGCCTGGGCCTCCTTTTCGACCGAGGAGGGGCGAATTTCAGAAGCATGGAGAGTGCGGGAGAAGAAAGCCATGGGCCTGCCCGCTTGATTGAGGGTGGCCGCCAGAGCTACGTCAGACGCGTCGCTCTCGACCTGGAAGGGGAGGGACTCGTCAATGGCGCGCATCGTGGCTTTTGCGATGTCCGCTTTGATGCGGCAGAAGGCCTGGCGGGCCTCCGTCGACAGGGGGAAGGTCGTGGATTGGATCAGGGGTCGAGCCTTGTCGGCGTAATTAGGGACCCATTGTGCATAGTAGCTAAAGAAGCCGAGGCAGCGCTTTAGGGCCTTGGGGCAGTGCGGGAGGGGGAACTCCATAAGGGGGCGCATGCGTTCAGGGTCGGGGCCTAGGACTCCATTTTGCACTACGTAGCCTAGGATGGCTAGACAGTCGGTGCTAAACACGCACTTCTCCTTATTGTAGGTCAGATTCAGTAGGTGCGCGGTCTGGAGAAATTTACGGAGGTTGGTGTCGTGGTCCTGCTGGTCATGGCCGCAGATGGTTGTCAAGATACGGGAACGTTGCGTGTAAGCCGTACCGGTCAACCATTCGGTCCATCTCACGCTGGAAGATCGAGACACCGAAGGGAACCCTTAAAAAGTGGTAGAGCCGCCCATCTGCTTCGAAGGCAGTGTACTGGCGGTCGCTATTACAGAGGGGTAGCTGGTGGTAGGCAGACTTGAGATCCACCGTGGAGAAGACCTTGTATTGCGCGATCCTGTTTACCAGGTCGGGAATACGGGGGAGGGGGTACGCGTCCAGTTGCGTAAACCTGTTGATGGTCTGACTGTAGTCAATGACCATCCTATGTTTCTCCCCGGTCTTTACCACCACTACTTGAGCCCTCCAGGGGCTGTTGCTCACTTCGATGTCCCCTTCCTTCAGCAGCCTCTGGACCTCGGACCTGATGAAGGTCCGGTCCTGGGCGCTGTACCGTCTGCTCCTGGTGGCGACGGGTTTGCAATCTGGGGTGAGGTTCGCAAACAGGGAAGGCGGGTCGACCTTCAGGGTCGCGAGGCCGCAAACCATAAGGGGGGGTATAGGGCCGCCGAATTTAAAAGTAAGGCTTTGTAGGTGGCACTGGAAATCCGGTCCCAGAAGGGTGGCTGCGCAGAGGTGCGGCAGCACGTATAGGCGGAAATTGCGGAATTCCCTGCCTTGGACGGTGAGGTTCGCGAGGCAGAACTCTTTTATCTGCACCGCGTGTGACTTGGAGGCCAGGGAGATCCTTTGTTGGGTGGGGTAGGTGACCAGAGAACAGCGCCTTACCGTGTCGAGTGGACGAAACTCTCTGTGCTCCCGGAGTCGATGAGGCATGACGTCACGTGGCCGTTGATGCCGATCGTCGTGGTGGCCTTTGCTAGCGTTCGGGGCCGACTCTGGTCCAGGGTGACGGCGGCCAGCTGCAGCAAGGAGTGAAGATCGGGCAGCGCATCGTCAGCCGTGTTGGGGGCTTGAGGCCCCATCCAAGATTGCGCCGTCCATGGATCGCACATGGAGTCCGGGGACTCCGAGGAAGTCGGCGGGGAGAAACAAAATGGCGGCGGGGAGGCCAGCTGCAACAAAGGGTTTTGGTCGGGCAACGCGTAGCCAGCGGCGCTGGGGGCTTGAGGCCCCATCCAAGATGGCGCCGGCCATGGATCGCACGTGGGGTCCGGGGACTCGGAAGATGGCGGCGGGGAGGAGCAAACTGGCGGCGCATGCTGCTCCAGCGTGGCGGAGGCCAACTGCAACACAGGGGTTTGGTCGGGCGGCGCGTAGCCAGCCGCGCTGGGGGCTTGGGGCCTGTGGTGGTATGTATTAGGGGTAATGTGGTACCTGTGAAGCCGAGAGGCTATCCCGGGTCCTGGTTGGATCTGCTGACTTCTGGCTCCGCCCTGAAGGCGGAGTATAAGAGCTTGAGCTTCTCCCCGCAGCCTTATTCTGTTGCTGAGCTGCTGGGGACAAGTCTCGCTTAATAAAGCCTAGATAGACTTCATTGCTTCTCGTCTCGCGTAAGTCATTGTGCGCTACAATTTATTAAGCGAGCTTAAAAGATTATGGAGCTCCGGATCGCCCCGGAGTGCCTGCGGATCAGCCCGCCTGCAGCGAAATTGGCGGCCGTGTTCAAACACTGGCTAGCATGCTTCGAAGGCTACCTCCGAACGGCCCCCGGCCGGATCACGGAAGAGCAGAAAATGCAGGTCCTGCATTCGAGGGTAAGCCCGGAAATTTACTCACTAATAGAAGACGCAGAGGATTTCCAGACAGCACTCGCATTACTGAAGGGCATCTACGTTCGGCCCGTAAACCAGGTCTACCACCAACCACCAACTCGCGACGAGACGGCAAATTCCCGGAGAATCGCTCGAGGAATTCTACGGCGCGCTGCTGAGTCTGGGACGAGGCTGCAACTGCCCGCCGGTGAACGCGATCGAACACACGGACCTGCTAATTCGTGAAGCATTCGTGGCAGGTATGAACTCTCTCCAAATTCGTCAAAGACTTTTAGAAAGAGAGTCGCTAGGACTCACAGAGGCACGGGCCCTTGCGGCCTCCCTTGATGTGGCCTCCCAAAACGCCCGCGCCTACGGCCCCGACCGCGCGGCAGCCCCTTGGGCTCCGTGGACCCCCGTCGCGACCAACTCCCCCGCACCCCCCCACCCCCCGCAAGCTTGCGCGGTGAAAGTGCCAGACCATCCCGGGGGGGCCTGCTGCTATTTTTGCGGACAGGCGAAACACCCCCGGCAGCGCTGCCCGGCCCGCGCAGCTACTTGTAAAAACTGCGGCAAAAAGGGCCATTACCCGGCAGTGAGCCGGTCCCGGGGGGTCGCCGCAATCCCCGGAGAAGAACAAGGACAGCACATCCCAAACAACCCCCAACCACCCCCCCCCCCCCCAGCGCCCCATGTGTGACCCGCGGGTGCCGCCATTTTGGGTCCCGGGCACCACGAGCAGAGGATGGGCGCCGCCATCTTGTGACCCCCCAGCCACGTGCGATTCATGGGGGCGGCCATTTTGTCCACCCCCGACCACGTGCGACCCATGGGGGCAGCCATTTTGTCCACCCCCCGGCCGCGTGCGATTCATGGACACCACCATCTTGGTTGACAACAAAGGACCGCAGCATCGACGGCTCCACGAAGAAGACGCCGCGACCCTACTACCACAACTGGCTTCGGTGACACTGGATCAATCGCGGCCCCGGACGCTCCAGACGACGACAACAACGGCGCTGGTCAACGGATACGAGACGCCATGCCTGATCGACTCCGGGAGCACCGAAAGTTTTATTCACCCAGACACAGTAAGACGCTGTTTTCTGACCATCCATCCAAGCACGCAAAAGATTTCCCAAGCTGCAGGATCCCACTCAGTGGAGATCAAAGGGTTCTGCATCGCAAACCTAACGGTGCAAGGGAGGGAGTTCAAGAACTACAGGCTCTACATCCTGCCCCAGCTCTGCGCGCCCACATTACTGGGATTAGACTTCCAGTGTAACCTTCAGAGCCTAACATTCCAATTCGGCGGCCCAATACCCCCACTCACTATCTGCGGCCTCGCAACCCTCAAGGTTGAACCGCCGTCCTTGTTTGCAAACCTCACCCCGGATTGCAAACCCGTGGCCACTAGGAGCAGACGGTACAGTGCCCAGGATCGGACATTTATCCGGTCTGAAGTCCAGCGGTTGCTGAAGGAAGGCATAATCCAGGCCAGCAATAGTCCCTGGAGAGCCCAGGTGGTAGTCGTAAAGACCGGGGAGAAGCAAAGGATGGTCATAGACTATAGTCAGACCATCAACAGGTACACGCAGCTAGATGCGTACCCTCTCCCGCACATATCCGACATGGTCAATCGGATTGCTCAGTATAAGGTCTTTTCCACCGTGGACCTCAAGTCCGCCTACCACCAGCTCCCCATCCGCCCAGGTGACCGCAAGTACACCGCCTTCGAGGCAGACGGGCAGCTATACCACTTCCTAAGGGTCCCATTTGGCGTCACGAACGGGGTCTCGGTCTTCCAGCGGGAGATGGACCGAATGGTTGACCAGCATGGGTTGCAGGCTACGTTCCCATACCTCAACAACGTAACCATCTGCGGCCACGATCAGCAGGACCACAACGCCAACCTCCAAAAGTTCCTTCAGTCGCAAACGCTCTGAACCTCACATATAATGAGGAAAAATGCGTTTTTAGCACAAACCGTTTGGCCATCCTGGGATACGTAGTGCGCAATGGAGTAGTAGGCCCGACCCCGAATGCATGCACCCCCTTATGGAATTTCCCCTCCCCCACTGCTCCAAAGCCCTGAAACGCTGCCTGGGCTTCTTTTCATATTACGCCCAGTGGGTCCCCCAGTACGCAGACAAGGCCCGCCCGCTAATACAGTCCACTACCTTCCCCCTGTCGACAGAGGCTCGCCAGGCCTTCAGACGCATCAAAGCGGATATCGCAAATGCCACGATGCGCGCATTCGACGAGTCCCTCCCCTTCCAGGTCGAGAGCGACGCATCCGATGTAGCTCTGGCGGCCACCCTTAACCAAGCGGGCAGACCCGTGACCTTTTTCTCCCAGACCCTCCACGCCTCAGAAATCCGCCACTCCTCAGTGGAAAAGGAAGCCCAAGCCATAGTGGAAGCTGTGCGACATTGGAGGCATTACCTGGCTGGCAGGAGATTCACTCTTCTCACCGACCAACGGTCGGTAGCCTTTATGTTCGATAATGCACAGCGGGGCAAAATTAAGAATGACAAGATCTTAAGGTGGAGGATCGAGCTCTCCACCTTTAACTATGAGATCTTGTATCGTCCCGGAAAGCTGAACGAACCGTCCGATGCCCTGTCCCATGGCACATGTGCCAACGCACAAATACACCGCCTCCAAGCCCTCCACGAAGACCTCTGCCACCCGGGGATCACCCGATTCTACCATTTTATAAAGTCCCGCAACCTCCCCTACTCTGTGGAGGAGGTCCGTACAGTCACCAGGAACTGCCACATCTGCGCAGAGTGCAAACCGCACTTTTTCAGGCCGGATAGAGCGCACCTGATCAAGGCTTCCCGCCCCTTTGAACGACTCAGTTTGGATTTCAAAGGGCCCCTCCCCTCTACCGACCGCAACGCATACTTCCTGAACGTGGTGGATGAGTACTCCCGTTTCCCCTTCGCCATCCCCTGCCCCGACATGACAGCGGCCACAGTCATTAAAGCCCTTGACACCATATTCACACTGTTCAGTTTCCCCGCGTATATCCATAGCGACAGGGGGTCCTCCTTCATGAGCGACGAGCTGCGCCAGTTCCTGCTCAGCAAGGGCATAGCCTCGAGCAGGACGACCAGCTACAACCCCCGGGGGAACGGTCAGGTAGAGAGGGAGAACGGTACGGTCTGGAAAACCGTTCTACTGGCCCTACGGTCCAGAGATCTCCCTGTGTCCCGGTGGCAGGAGGTCCTCCCGGACGCTCTCCACTCCATCCGGTCGCTGCTGTGTACCACCACTAACCAAACGCCTCACGAGTGCCTCCTTGTCTTCCCTAGGAAGTCCTCCTCCGGAACGTCACTGCCGACCTGGCTGGCAACCCCAGGACCCATCTTGCTCCGAAAGCATGTGCGGGCGCACAAATCGGATCCATTGGTCGAGAGGGTTCACCTTTTCCACGCAAACCCTCAGTACGCCTACGTGGCGTACCCCGACGGCCGACAGGACACGGTCTCCCTGCGGGACCTGGCGCCCGCCGGAAACACACACACACGCCCAACACCGATCACCCCCTCTCCCCCACCGGTGCACCCCACGACCGCCCCCTTCCTGGGTGGATCGGTCCTCCTCCCGTGCCCGCCCAGGAGTAAAGAAACAGGAACGAACAGCGCAACGCTCCCGGAGACGACAGTGCCCGAGCCAGCACCTGCTCCACCACCGGGGCTGAGGCGATCGACGAGGACGACCAGGGCATCCGCTCGACTCATGGAATCCGCGTGACACCAAGAAAACAAGAATATTGTTGTAAATAATTCTGACACAAACTTGTACATCGTTAAATGCTGGGCTAAACAGGCCACTGTTCGAAATTTGTTCCAGGACCAGCCTTGTAAACCCCTACCACCATGTGAACCACCACCCCGCCGGGTTCTTTTTTAACAAGGGGTGAATGTGGTGGTATGTATTAGGGGTAATATGGCACCTGTGAAGCTGAGAGGCTATTGGCTGACAGGTCCCGGGTCCTGGTTGGATCTGCCGACTTCTGGCTACGCCCTGAAGGCGGAGTATAAGAGCTCGAGTTCTCCCAGCAGCCGCATTCTGTAACTGAGCTGCTGGGGAACAGGTCTTGCTTAATAAAGCCTCAATAGACTTCATCACTTCTCGACTTGTGTAAGTCATTGTGCGCTACAGGAGGAGAAATTATTTCACTCGAAAGGTTGTGAATCTTTTGGAATTCTCTACGCCAGAGGGTTGTGGATGCTTCACTGTTGAATAGTGTATATGAGATGGACAGATTTTTGGTCTCTCAGGAAATCAAGGAATATGGTGAGCATGCGGGAAAGTCAACCATGATCTTCAACTCCAGTTGCCATGATCATATTGAATGGCGGAGCAGGCTCAAGTGGTGTTCTAGTTAACTTCTGTCCCTATTTCTTACATTCTTCACTGTTGCCTAACATGAAATCAACGTCACCATCCCAAGAAGTGAATTTTCCATTTCAGAACGGAGCGAAACAGTCACAATATTGAACAAAAAAACACTTGCACAATAAAACCAAATAGCTCACGTGAGTAACCTGGATACTGAAAACACTTCATTCGCAAATAATTTTGAGAGTTTCAATTCGGGTTTCCGTATTTTCCATGTTCCCATCTCCTTTTCCTAACCTAGTTACTGTCTTGTTTTCTCATTTTGACTGTTTCTAGGTCTTTAAGGACCTTTCCTCTGAATTTCTTCACATTTGTTTATGCTGCCTGCAACCGGCACCATGATATTTCAGGGGGAAGCTGTTCTCTTGACAGCAGTGTCACTGTGCCGGGTGGAAAACACAATTGGACAGAAGACAGTGTTATTTTGAGCAACAAAATTAGAAGCTTTCTCCGGGATATCGTGAGCAACAATAGAAATCATGCAAAACCTATTTTAAAAATTCACTCCGTTGGATTAAAAAATAACATGTTTGATTGAACTTTTATGTCAGACGCACTTTTTTAAAATTTAAAGTACGCCATTCATTTTTTCCCCCAAATAAGGGGCAATTTAGCGTGGCCAATCAACCTACCCGGCACATCTTTGGGTTGCGGGGATGAGACCCACGCAGACACAAGGAGAATGTGCAAACTCCACACGGACAGTGACCTGGGGCTGGAATCGAACCCGGGTCCTCGGCGCCGTCAAGCGGCAGTGCTAACCAACTGTGCCACCCTGCCGCCCCAAACACACACTTGTAACAAAAATTTGCGACATTTAGAAATAATTGTTAGTTGCTTTGATTACATTTTAGAAAGAATATCGTAGTTGCTTTGATTATTTTTACTTGTTTGGACTTGTTTTAAAGGACATTTTATTCGGTTATTCCATGACTATTTGATGTGATTATTTTAATCACCTTTAATCACATAAGCATCAGTTTCTGTAATGAATCTACCTCACACCTTGACATGCGTACGATCCAGGAATTGAGTTGTAAAAATTTTGATGGCAGCATGAAGAACAGCAGGTGTAGAATAAGTTAGAGGTTCAACCTCAAAAGCGAGCTTCCCTCATGGCTCATCAGATAAATGCATCACAATGCAGGATTTAAAAACGTTGTTATTGGGTGCAAGCAAAACAGGCATGGCCATATTTATTAGCAGTGCCTTCAGAAGGTGGTTAGTGGGCCTCCTTCTTGAACACAGGGATTATTTGGACAGCTAAGTGGTTTGCAGATGTCATATGCCGGTGAACGTATGTCGATGATGGACATTTTTACTTTTTAAAATGAGCTAAGAATATGGACAATTTACTGGGACAAAATGGACGACAGGAGGTTCATGTGACCCTTTTGTCACTTTTTGCACAGACAGGGACTAACTCTCATGACTGGACATCTCTCTGTAAAGCTACTGAAGGGTAAATTACCTTTTGGGGGGCTTCCATTGAAGAAAATTCAGGATGTAACAGATCACTTGTGGAATAGATAGTTATGACTGTCTGGATGTTTACAGAAACTGACGTACAATAGTAAACCCAAACTTCATGTCTGCAAACTTGTAATCCCACAAAGATAGGATTTCAAGTTTGCAGACATGAAGTTTGGGTTATCACAAAAAGGTATGGCTGGCCATCACCCACGTCCTATTGCTTTTGCCTTTGAATTGCTTGTGCAGATAACGGGAGTATTGATTCCGTGGTCATATGACAGAAATTGACTTTAGATAGCACAATTTTAGTATTTCTAAGAACAGTCCAGAGAGGTCAGTGTGGGTCAAGGGCCTCCAAAGGGAGAAATCTCACCCGAAGGTGGAATCTCACCCTAAGTAATGCAGCAAGGTGGCACAGTGGTTCGTACTGCTGCCTCACAGTTCCAGGGTCCCAGGTTCAATTCCAGCCTCGGGTGACTGTCTGTGTGGAATTTGCATTTTCTCCCTGTGTCTGTGTGGGTTTCCTCTGGGTGCTCCGGTTTCCTCCCACAATCCAAAGATGTGCAGATTAGGTGGATTGGCCATGCTAAAGTGTCCCTTAGTTTCAAAAAGATTAGGTGGGGTTACTGGTTTTTGGGTTAGGATGGAGATGTGAGCTTAAGTAGAGTGCTCTTTCCAAGGACTGGTGCAGACTCGATGGGCCGAATGGCCTCCATCTGCACTGTAAATTCTATGATTCTATGATTCTAAAGAGGCTGAAACTGTCCTTATACCTGCAGTTCATACTATTTAGTACACGGGCTCAACCACAACTCCAGCTGGAATCACCCGAAACCCGTTGTTGTTGCATGGATTAAGCCATTGTGAGTTCATCACCAGAAATCTTCAATCTCAATTTTTCCTTATTATCCCACAACATTCCCCTGGGACAGTTCAGAAAGCGCAATTGTCAATGACGTTGGATAAAACCAAATTCAAACATATGCCAGACCAGGCAGGGTTCCATCTTGTGGACTACATTAATGAGCTGTTTGGGCTTTATGACAAACAGTTAGGTTTCGTGGTCACTTTTATCCCTGGTGTACACCCCCAAATGACCCAATTTATCGAATCAATTTCACAACTTGTCATGGGTGGCTGGGATCACAGGCTCTAGTGAGGTCATATAACCACTACATTGCCAAGGCATGCTCTGTGGTATTTAATGTGTTGGTCTTTTTGGCACTGTTTTAGGAAATGGAGATTATCAGCCAAGCTTCTAACCCCAGTCACTACCTAGTGATCCCTACTGGAAGCTGCAAATATGTAGACTGCAAATGAGAACATCTTATTTTCATCGGGGAGATATCAATCTCTACTCATGCTTTCCATTCAAACATTGACAATGGCTGTGAGTTGGGGATACCAATCCTTGTCAAACCCTAAGTAGTTTGGACTACTTTTGATTTTTGGACTTTCGGACTACTTTTGACTGCTCATAATAACACCAGCTTCCGTCCAATTGTGTTTTCCACCTGGCACAGTGAACAGTAGTTTGGACTATTGTAGCATGAGAAAAGATAGCAGAAAAAAGAAACAAACTTTAAATATGCTGCATTTTTAAAAAGGTTAGTATGTTCTAAGCACAAACTATAAAAACATTAAATAAGTAAAGATGAAGAAAGAATCCAATCCCAATGGACGTCAGTAGATGAACATTGGATTGAGGCATGATTTGTATTGGATCTGATGTACACATTGAGGAGTAAGTAACCTTCAGCCACACATCATCCTTCCTGTACACGATGTAACTAAAATAAAATAAAATTTGAGACAGTGAAAAGAGACCAAAGCTAAAATTGAAATTACTTCAAGAACCTAAGCAGTACTGGTGTGTATCCAGGTGTTTTGAAGCAGATGTTGGGACTGCAAGAGGCAAGTAAAGAAAGCCTAAGCTGTCATTCAAATGTCCCTTGTAGCTTGAATTGTGAAGCGAGTGGGCAATGAAAGAACCCTCATGACAAATACTGAAAGACTAATGGAAAAAAAGTGAAAAAGAATAAAACAAAAATATGGAAAGGAGAAACAAAACTTTTGATGTAAATGTTTCTAAGAGTGAAGATAAAATATGACAAAAGTTTGAAAAGAAAACACTACATTTAGTTTACCTTAGATCATAAGTGGTAGATGATAGACTGCCACAAAATCTAAATGTTTTCTGAGGAAACAAAAATGTGTTTACATCTTTTTATACAGGCCGGAATTTTCCAGTGGTTGGGATTCTCTTTTGCCATTGGAAGCATACCCCCGCCTGTGGGTTTCCCAGTGGCGTGGGATGGCTTCAATTGGAAATTCTATTGACAAGTGGCAGGAAGAGAGAATCCTGCCCACCAGCGAACATGCGCTGTCGAGAAACACACGGCTGGGGGACTGGGGAAACCAGCCCATAATGTCTTTAGTGCAGCAAAATGTCTCCAGGTGCCTCAAAGGGACGTTACCAAATAAACGTTGCCACTGAATCACTTTAGAAAATATTTGGACCAATGACCAAAGGTTTTGTCAAAGAGATAGGTTTTAAGGAGCATTCCAAAGCTTTGGGACTCGTTAGCCATAGGCACTGCCACCAGTGGGGGCACAAAACATTAGGACGTACAAGAGGTCAGAATTAGAGACTGCAGAGATCTCAACAGGTAATGTGGCTGGAGGAGTTTATAGAGATGACGGGGAGGGGAAGTGGTGGACAAGACCACAGGGGGATTTGAAAGCAACAAAAAAAATGAAATTCAAGGCATTGCCAGACCTGGAGCCTGTCCAGGTCAGCAGGCACAGAGCTGATGGGCAAAGCTGGCCAGCGAGTTAAGATGAGGTCAAAAGAGTTTTGCGTGAGCTCAAGTTTTTGAGTTGTGGAAGATAGGAGGCCAGCCAAGAGAGTGTTATTGGATTAGTCGAGTAGCGAGGTGATAAAGGCATGGATGAAGTTTTCACCAGTACATAAGCTAAGGCGGGTGCAGAATCAGGAGGTTGAAAAAGACGATCATGGTGATGGTGTGGATATGTGGTCAGAAGTTCTTCTCGGAACCCAATAAGACACAAAGGATGTCTGTTCAGCCTCAGAAAGCCACTAGCAAATTAAAGTTGATAATCTCCTCACCACCATTTAACAATTGAATATTCTTACCTATCAATAAATATTCCACAGCAAATATTCTATATACTCTATGCCATGAATCTGCCTGGAGACAGCAGAAGACAGTATTCACAGGGCTTCAATTTCTTTGCATCTTTCCTGGTAACAAGTTTGGAGCGGCACTTTAGATAATACTCAAGTGTGAATAATTAATGGAGGAGAAACAGATTATAGACGACTGGTGTGTCCATGAGCTATACAAAATGTTGATGGGGTACTGGAAGTCAAGGAAGTTGAACGGGCAGACAGCCGAATACACAGAAGGCATAATCAAAGAACAACAAAGGTGTAATTGCCCAGACCCTGAGAAGACAGGAGAGGTACTTAACAACTAGCAGTACGCAGACAAGCCTGTTTCTTGCCACCATGCCTGAAGGCCAAGTTTACAGCAACAAGTTTCTGAGTCTTAGAACCAAGATAGCGCATAAAACCTTTATAACAGCAGTTTTGAAATATCGTCACTGGACCAGGAAAAAGACGGTTCCCAGATTTGAGCATCATCCCTGTATTGTGCGGTAACTGCAGCTGTTTGTTCATTGTTCAATTTCAGTGTTGCTTAGGGAACAGGGGAAGTCTTAGAATTCAGGTATCGTGGATATATTTAATTACAAGAGGTACGTTCAATAGAAACTGTATATTTAATAATTCATGCATCTTAATTGCGTGAGAGTAGGGTAGTCATGTTTGTGTGTATTTGTAAATACTCTTTAATAATTGTTACCCAATGACTGGGCTATTTATTCTCAGTGGGGTTTCACTTGTCCCCTCACATCAAAACAAAACTATACACCCCCACAAACCGGTGTCCAAATTGGGATACCTTAACAGATAAAATTACTGTGCTTCACAACATCCACAGTACCATAATTGAAAGTTCTGTCTTTGTGTATTGATTCTGGGCGTGATCTAGCGGCCGTGTTATGCCCGAAAGGCAGCACAGCACCCAAAATGTGGCCAGTAGATGGTGGGAGATCCCTCTTCCGGGATCTACCCGGCTCTCCACGCCTCGTGAGATCTAACACAATCTTGCAAGGTGCCGTAATGCGAATCCCACCCATTGTGGGCAGATCAGTTTTTGGCAAATCTGCACCTTAGCGTGAGACAGTTAGTCTCACTCTAACATGCATTCCTACGATCTACTCAAGATGATAACCCCCGTGCCTTCGAAATCCAGGGCAAGCGCTGTTCAGTGCTAGTCTCCACAAAGGTGGATGAGATGGAACGGTACTCGTGGGGGTCTCTCAGGGGATTGGAGACCCCCAGGTGTTTACCCTCTGTGCAGGGTGGCCCCCTGTCACTGCTGGTGCCATCTCGGTACCTTGGTGCTGCCAGCCTAGCACCATGGAAGTGCCAGGGTGCCAGGCTAGCATTGCCTAGGTTCCAAGTTGGCATTTTCCCTGCGTTGCGGATCGGGTCAGGGGGTACCCTGCGTGGGTGCGGGGGGACATGAGGACCCCTTAGAGGTGAGTTGGGGCTTTGGGGGTTCGGGGGTCACGCCGATTGGTCGAGAGATTTGGACACCATTTAAAAATGACGTTCCGATCACCTTCTGCACTGAGGAGATCCGGCAAACGGAGATCCTCAGTGCAGAAAACGGGATTAAGTGCAGCCTCCCTAGGGCATTCCCTGCTGAGGCCCCCTATCTATTCTTGATTAATGAGGGGATCAGGGTTTATGGGGAGAAGTCAGTAATCAAAGATGTGCGGGTTAGCTGGATTGGCCATGCTAAATTGCCGTAAGTGTCCAAAAAGGTTAAGTGGGGGTTACTGGGTTCCGGGGATAGGGTAGATATGTGGGCTTGCGTAGGGTGGCCTTTGTAAGGGCCGGTGCAGATTCGATGGTCCGAATGGCCTCCTTCTGTAGATTCTATGATTCTATGATAATAGGGTTGAGAAACATATGTTCAGCCATGATTGAATGGCGGAGCAGACTTGATGGGCCGAATGGCCTAATTCTGCTCCAATATCTTACGGTCTTATCCACCTGAATGGGCATTCAATAGTGTGGTGTTTCTCGGTGCTGCGAGCGCTGGGAAACACTCTGCTAAACGTGCTCACTATGAGACGCTGTTCCCATTCGGGTAGATTGTGTCCTCTGACTGACTGATCACTGATTCCTCTATTTCCGATTTGAGGCCCACATGAGCCCGCTTTCGCCTTCTCCAGCCAGAAAAGTGATTAAAATGTGAGGTAACATCTACGTCCAGAACTCCAAAGCACTTTCAACATACTGGCCTGGCTGGGAGCCAGCAAATGTCTTTCCTAATGGAGACAATCAGCTCCAATGACAAGTCGCGCAGTGGCTTAAAGCTTGCACCGTCTGTTTGGAAGGAAGGCTGTGTGCTCCTGGCACTATAGGGCAACCAGGATCTACATGAATGATTAGATTAGGAAACAAACCCAACGGGCAAACTTTGCTGTGCAAAAGGTCACAAAGGAAATGATGTAATGCTGATAATTTCTTTTCAGCGTCCCTCAGTCTCAGAGCACAGACTCGCAATCAGATGTAAAACAACACAAAAGCAACAGTGTATGAATAATCAACTATGACATATCCCCTGCTAAATGGAAAGAATGCCTTTAAAGAAATTGGATTACACACTAGGTTAAGAGTACAATCCTTCCACCTCCAGACATTGTTTCAAATACAGCACAGCTGGTAGGGATGAAAAGTGGCTTTTAACGGATCCTAAGTAAAGTGCGATCAGTCACTTTCAATCTGGTTCCCATCATGTCATGGAACAAAGCTACCTTCAAGGTTCATAAAGTTAGCAAAATAAATTACTTTGCCTTTAAGATGCTATATTATCCTCTCAAGTATCTACAATGCAGAAGGCCTCTTGAAATAGATCAGACTCTTATTGCCTAATACTTTGTTTCCGTGACAAAGCATGGGCCAGATCATCATTATGGATAATGAACAGAGCTCAGCGAAAAGGGATCTTCCAGGTGGAGCTCTATGCACTCAACCCAACGACAAATGATCATTGCTAGCACCAGTCTGTCCGTATAGCATTTTTCATAGAATTTCTCCGGTGCAGAAGGAGACCATTTGGCCCATCGAGCCTGCACTGACCCTCTGAAAGAGCACTCTACCTAGGCCCACTCCTCCGCCCTATCCCCGCAACCTCGCGCATTGATCATGACCAATCCCCATAAACTGCACATCTTTAGATTGTGGGAGGAAACTGGAGCACTCGGAGGAAATCCACGCAGGCATGGGCAGAATGTGCAAACTCTACATTGTCACCGAAGGTCAGAATCGAACCCAGATCCCTGGCATGTGAGACAGCAGTGCTTTTACGCCAGTACCAACCCCAATCTATACCCAACTCAGCTGAGCCTCTACACAATTTCACGGGATGGCATGGCGGCATAGTGGTTAGCACTGCTGCCTCATAGCGCAAGGGACCTGGGCTCAATTCCAGCCTTGGGTGATCGTCTGTGTGAAGGCTGCCTGCCTGCATGGTGTTCTGGTTTCCTCCCACAGCCAAACAATGTGTGAGTCAGATGGATTGGCCATGCTAAACTGCCCCCTTAGTGTCTAGGGATGTGCAGGTTAGGTTATGGGGATGGGGCAGGATGGGTGGGTGAGTGGACTGAGATAGAATATTTGGAGGGCTGGTGCATACTCGATGGACTGAATGGTTTCCTTTGGCACTGTAGTGATTCTATGACTGACATGTGATTCTCATTAAATGGCTTTAAGAAGAACAGAAGAAAATGGATCCATAAATGGAAATCTAATTCATGCACGGGAGAAACCCTAACCCAGCAGAGCCATTTGAACACAATGCTGGGTTCAAACAGACCCCATTTGTGCCGTGATGAACTCTGTTTCCTGTACAATGTGACTTACAATGTTTAAGAGTAGACATGAATTTGCTTAAAAGGTGGATCGGGCCTGTGGACCTGTCATTCTGTCAAATTACTTAATCCTCTGCTCTGTAAATTTAAAAAAAGATACAGCCAGTTGTGTCTGAATTGAAACAAAGCAGTACTGGCAATTTCAATAGCTGTTTGTTGACGTAAGACTGAGAGGTATCATTATCGCACTATTACTGATTGACTGCTTCCACAACCTGTCATTATCACAGTGGAAGGTGACAATTTTTGTTTAATTGACAGCTCAAAGAGATTATTAAGAGATTAGCAGTCATTGATGTGGATCTCTGAGCACAATTTTTTGTCATTAAAAAAGATGCATTCAAAATGGATTTAAATGCATTGAATGAGCTTTTGTTAATGAGAGTTTTAAAAATAATATATAGGGCATGATTCTCCCCCCAAATTTTTAAGGGTGAGATTCTCTGACCATGTCCACTCGGCGACCGGGGAATCCCGCCTGGGTTCAATGGACTTCTCCATTGTCTGTGTTTTGCCCGTAGCATTCTTGCTGCGGGCGGGTGGAAGAATTGGGCAGCACGGTAGCACAAGTGATTAGCACTGTGGCTTCACAGCGCCAGGGTTCCAGGTTCGATTCCCCGCTGGGTCACTCTCTGTGCGGAGTCTGCACGTTCTCCCCGTGTCTGCGTGGGTTTCCTCTAGGTGCTCGGTTTTCCTCCCACAGTCCAAAGACGTGCAGGTTAGGTGGATTGGCCATGGTAAATGGTCGCCAGGTGGACGCATCCGGAGAATCCCGCCTTTAGAAATTTTTTTTAACACTGGGGAACTGAACTCAGAGATCGGGCCACCATTTTGAAAGGGTGCCCCAATCTCTGAGTGAGCTTGTAGGTCTCGCAACCCCGCCCCCCCCCCCCCCCGCCACCCATGGGCAATGTCACCCCCCCCCCACACACATGGACACTACCCAACAGCCCTCAACTGAGAACACCCCACCCCCTCTTCAGGCCCCCCCCAAGCTCTCTTACAGCATCCCCTCCGTTCTTGGACCTCACCTATCACCCCCTCCAACCTCCCAGAGGCCCCTACTTACTTGCCCTGCATATCCCCACCCTTCAAACCTCCTTCCACTCTCCTGTCATACTCTTTTTGGAGTATTGCGTGCAATTCTGGTCGCCGCATTATAGGAAGGATGTGGAAGCATTGGAAAGGGTGCAGAGGGATTTACCAGAATGTTGCCTGATATGGAGGGAAGATCTTGGGCGAAATTCTCCTGAAACGGCGCGATGTCCGCCGACTGGCGCCCAAAACGGCGCCAATCAGTCGGGCATCGCGCCGCCCCAAAGGTGCGGAATGCTCCGCATCTTTGGGGGCCGAGCCCCAACATTGAGGGGCTAGGCCGACTCCGGAGGAATTTCCGCCCCACCAGTTGGCGGAAACGGCCTTTGTTGCCCCGCCAGCTGGCGCGGAAATTACATCTCGGGGCGGCGCATGCGCAGGAGCGTCAGCGGCCGCTGACAGTTTCCCACGCATGCGCAGTGGAGGGAGTCTCTTCTGCCTCCGCCATGGTGGAGACCGTGGCGGAGGCGGAAGGGAAAGAGTGCCCCCATGGCACAGGCCCGCCCGCGGATCGGTGGGCCCCGATCGTGGGCCAGGCCACCGTGGGGGCACCCCCCGGGGCCAGATCGACCCGCGCCCCCCCCAGGACCCTGGTGCCTGCCCACGCCGCCTTGTCCCGCCGTTCAAAAGGTGGTTTAATCCACACCGGCGGGACAGGCAATTTATCGGCAGGACTTCGGCCCATCTGGGCCGGAGAATCGAGCGGGGGGGCCCGCCAACCGGCGCGGCCCGATTCCCGCCCCCGCCGAATATCCGGTGCCGGAGACTTCGGCAACCGGCGGGGGCGGGATTCACGGCAGCCCCCGGCAATTCTCCAACCCGGCGGGGGGTCGGAGAATGACGCTCCTGATGAGGAAAGGCTGAGGGACTTGAGGCTGTTTTCATTAGAGAGAAGAAGGTGAAGAGGTGACTTAATTGAGGCATACAAGATGATCAGAGGATTGGATAGGGTGGACAGTGAGAGCCTTTTTCCTTGGATGGTGATGTCTAGCATGAGGGGACATAGCTTTAAATTGAGGGGAGATAGATATAAGACAGATGTCAGAGGTAGGTTCTTTACTCAGAGAGTAGTAAGGGTGTGGAATGCCCTGCCTGCAACAGTAGTGGACTCGCCAACATTAAGGGCATTCAAATGGTCATTGGATAGACATATGGACGATAAGGGAATAGTGTAGATGGGCTTTAAAGTGGTTTCACAGGTCGGCACAACATCGAGGGCCGAAGGGCCTGTACTGGGCTGTAATGTTCTATGTTCTATGTCATGAGCATGGTCCCCCTCGCCCCTGACCCATGGCAGTGTCACCCTGGCACTTGGGCACCCTTGCACTGCCACCCCTGGCACTCAGGCAGTGCTCCTGCCATGCTTGGCAGGGACATCCGGGCACCTTTGCAGTGCCAGGGTGGCAGTGCCAAATGCCAGCTGGGCAGTGCCAAGGTGCTCGTGTTCCAGGGGTATGGCCAGGGGGACAATCTGCACTTACCCTGACCACCCAGAGGTCTCCGATGGCCAGGGAGAACCCCCGGTGCCGTTCTGAAACGTAGACCAGTACTGATTGCCGCCTCGCAGGCCCACACGGAAGGAGGTAGGCCCCCTCCAGATCATGCGTGCCCACCGATTGGTAAACCCCGATCGCGGGCCTGGCATCATACAGGTCCCCCCCCCCCAAGAGTCTGATCCCTCCCGCCCCCCCCACCAGGACAGCCACCGCGGCCACAGGTCCGCGCTCCCGCTGGGTGGTACCAGGTTGGAACCACGCCAGCGGAACTCGGCAGGAAACCGTGCGCGACTGCCGACGATTCTCCGGTCGCTGGAGAACCGGGTCCCGGTGTCGGAGCGGCGTGGCGGGAATTTCCGGCATGACCGTCGAAATTCACGCCAGAAATCCACTGACACTCTTCCCTCCCTCTTTCAGGGCCTGCAAGGGGCAGAAATACCTAGCTGGCCCAGGACAGGAAAGGCTGATGTCTTCACGCCATTGAAAGCAATGCTGCTAGTAATCTTTGGCGTGATCCATAACTATGGCCAGTAACAGGGTTGAAACCAGAAGATGACAAAGCGTTCCAATCTAACCCTCCTCACACCCCATGTCCCCCTCACCCCATAATTTCTTCTGATTTACAAGCTGCAGAGGGTGCAAGCTTGCATTGCTTGCCTTCATCCCTGTTATCATAAGCCATGTGCCTTTTTTCTTTCCCACACTTAAGAACTGCCACCTTGTCAAGGACTGCTGCAGGGCCATGATGTGCAAGAGGAAGAAGCGACTGATCAAAGAGAAATGCCATCACTAGATCTCATACTCACAGCCACTAAATCAGATACTGGCACTGTGTGGATTTTAGAGAGCATAGGGATGGGATCTACAGGTGCTGGGTGAAATTCAATTGGCCCTATGCAGGAAGGCCATCCTCAACCTTCCCAGCCCAAATGAATTGGAGTGGATCGGGAAAGTGACAGACATCCCAGTCCATGCGTCCCCTCCCAATAATATGCACCCACCCCAACACCACCTCTTACCCCCCTCTCCTCCCACACATACCACCTCCCCCAACTGCTGTCATCCTGGGACAGTGGTAATGGCAATTCTGTTGGGCACAGACCTCTTGTCCTTTCTCAGGATGATGGCAAATGCTCTCCCACCATTGCCACTGTGCCAGTACCCTTGCTGTTGTCAGTTAGCCAACCAGCCTAAGCTGCAGCCACCCATGCCACATTGATGCAGTCTGAAGCCAGGGCCTTCAAGGTGCAGAATAGCTCAAGGGCAATCTGTAAGTCCACCTGCAGTGACCTCAATGAAAGTCCATCAACCAAGCTGAGCCACAAGGGTAGCGCAGTAAGATCCTGTTGTTCTATCCTTCCTGCCATAATGGACAAGCTTACATTGTCTCTACACTCCACCTGCCTAACGTTTGCTCACAAATTTTATCTATCTATATCCCTTTACATGCACTTTGGCTGAGATCTAGTGGCCCCATTTGCCATGGGCACAAATCCTGTTATGGTCGCTAAATCTCGCAAGAGCGCCAAAATATGATTAGCGCCAGCAACATCATGGTTTAAGATCTTCCCCAACCCCCCCATCCCCCACCAGAAAGGACGTGAACCATATTTCTATTCATTTGAATACATTTAACAATACTTAAATGGCTTTAAGCCACAGCCCACGATGGATTTGCCCCTTCCCCGACAGTGTGACATCATACCAGCGCGAATTATGACTAGGATTCAAAAGTGAAAACCAGTTGTGATGACCACGTGGGGGATGAGAAGGTGCCTGGAGGCTGGGGTTGAGGGTCAAGGCTGGGCATTGCATGGGCAATGCCAGTGGGCAGTGCCAAGTGGACATTGCTGGGGAGGGTAACCCTCCTCCATTTCGTGGGGGCTGGCAGGGGCATTCCTCTTATATCTGGTGGGGAGGGAGAGGCCTGATGACAGTGCAAAGGGTTGGGGGAAAGTGCCACTTGATACCTCTGTGGTGGTCGGGGGCAGGTTGAGCTGAAGCTTGTGGGGGTGATCTTTCGTGTCCATGGGGGGAGCTGGGCGAATATATTTTAAACGTAGATCGAGGTGCCCCAATATCCGTGAAGCCAGCCTTGCCGGCTCCATCAGACCCCGCACCACAAGAATGACAGCGTTAACCATGCCCAAAGATTTTCTGTGCAAAAAATCTGGCCTGAAAACTCGGTAGTGTTGTTGGAGATAAACACGACGGTTTTCAGTCACAGCCTAACACTCTGACAAATTTGGGGACAATTCCGCCCTTTGTGTCTTCCTGAGCTTGACCGCTAGTTTCAGTCACAGACCAGGTGTATCCAACTCCAATCCAACTTTCTCAAATGCTCCTATTTTCATAGGGTGCAGGTTTGATCCTTGCCTTTGGCACATGCTTTCCTCAGACAGGCATCATCTACCCCGGTGGCAGGGGGTCATCCAATATCTAACAGTGTGCTGATGATTGTCAGCCTGTTTAGCACATGGCTAAATCGCTGGCTTTGAAAGCAGACCAAGGCAGGCCAGCAGCACGGTTCAATTCCCGTAACAGCCTCCCCGAACAGGCGCCGGAATGTGGCAACTAGGGGCTTTTCACAGTAACTTCATTTGAAGCCTACTTGTGACAATAAGCGATTTTCATTTCATTATCTTACCATAATGCGGGATGATGGCCCAAGCCATGGCGGACGCATAGATTCCTCCGATCATCCAGAACAT
Source organism: Scyliorhinus torazame (assembly GCF_047496885.1). Classification (NCBI taxonomy): domain Eukaryota; kingdom Metazoa; phylum Chordata; class Chondrichthyes; order Carcharhiniformes; family Scyliorhinidae; genus Scyliorhinus; species Scyliorhinus torazame. The sequence goes on from NC_092715.1 coordinate 66,487,093, forward strand.
GCAGAGCCAGCTCAAGTGCTCACCACGTTTCTCCCGGGCCAAGACTTCAGCAAAATAAGAAAACACAATTGGAACTGCTCCTCCAATCCTGAGTTAATAAAACAAAATAACATCTTAGTCGTCATTGTGGACACCACTTAACTGTGATTTCTAAGCCTTGTTGCCCCTTCTTATACTGGGAGGCAATACAAGTACAAATACAAGTAACAGCGCTACTGAGGAACCTTCAGATGAAATAGGTTACGAAAATGAACACTGCCCAGACTGAGCTGAACTCTTTCAATAAGCAATGAAAACCACAATAGCTCAACACATGTTTACATGATGGATACAATGGGTGATGAAACTCAGCTGTCTGGCTAGAAACACTGCAGTATTAAATATTTTACAGCATATTCCTGCAGTCCTGGGAAATTCAGTACTAAAATGGGTTCAAAGCATATTGATCAGAACAAACAGTAAATAATAGTTGACAGAATTGACGCAAGATATTTATGTAACAGAAGCAAATAAATTAACCGCCGTCTAAATAAATATTTCAAGTCAGGAGCAGGAAGGAAAGTCAGAAGTAACTTTTCGTCTCAGGGGTAATAAGCTTCCGGAGCAAATGGCCAAAAAAACACAGATGTCAACATATGAGCAGGTTCAAGAGACAATCAGGATGTAGATTAGCTCGGAATATCACAGATAATTTACATATTAGGCAGTCTTTTTGGTGCATTGGCGTTCACTGAATGGGTGCTAACTTTTACCCAATATCATGGGAAAATCCTCAGGACAGCTAATGGGCATAATGTTAATAACTTATTGTCACAAGTAGGCTTCAATGAAGTTACTGTGAATAGCCCCTAGTCGCCACATTCAGGCACCTGCTTGGGAGGCTGGTACGGGAATTGAACCCGCGCTGCTGTCTGTGTTCTGCATTACAAGCCAGCAATTTAACCCACTGTGCTAAACCAGTGGACTATCATAGACGTCAATCTCCAGAAGATCCTCACCGCATGGCATCGTCTGCATCAGCCTTGCCATTTCTTGGTGGTAAACACGAAAAAGCTTTGTAATCTCACGCAGCTCCAACCTCCCGCAATGCAGCCACTCCACCGAGTGCTGATATAGCCGGGTGGCCTATGCAATGGTGGAAAAATTGCCTTGAGCTGGTAAAATCACTGAAAATCAATCACTGAAGTACCATAATTGGCTACCTGGCGTAGACACCAGGGCTGTTGCCCTGGGAAAAGCTGCGGAGGTGGGAACTCACTGGCAAACAGATCTGATGCATCTTTTACAAACTTTGCTTGCCGACCCCCTCCCCGCAAACCTCTTCTAAATCAGCCTCCAAGGATCAGAGAAAATTCCCCCCAAGGATTGCATAATTAATTTGTGCAGTACGGTAGCACAAGTGGATAGCACTGTGGCTTCACAGCACCAGGGTCCAAGGTTCTCTTCCCCACTGGGTCACTGTCTGTGCAGAGTCTGCACGTTCTCCCCGTGTCTGCGTGGGTTTCCTCCGGGTGCTCCGGTTTCCTCCCACAGTCCAAAGACGTGCAGGTTAGGTGGATTGGCCATGATAAATTGCCCTTAGTGACCAAAAAGGTTAGGAAGAGTTATTGGGTTCTGGGGATAGGGTGGAAATGAGGGCTTAAGTGGGTCGGTGCAGACTTGATGGGCTGAATGGCCTCCTTCTGCACTGTGTGTTCTATATCTATGTTCTTCCTCATGTTTTTTATAAGTAGAAAGTAAAACAGTTTTCATTTTGGCGGTGAAAATCTATTTCAACAGGGCAGAAAGAAACACATATTTGGCAGCCTTCTACAACCATTTCCCATTCCTATGAAGTACCATAGATTATGGCTTTATAAGACAAGCTATGGAGCCTCAAAATTCTTCTAAAAATGGGGGTCAATTTATAATAATCATAATAATAATCTTTATTCATGTCACAAGTAGGCTTACATTAACACTGCAATGAAATTACTGTGAAAATCCCCTAGTAGCCACATTCCGGCGCCTGTTCAGGTACACTGAAGGAGAATTCAGAATGTCCAATTCACCCAACCAGCACGTCTTTTGGGACTTATGGGAGGAAACCGGAGCACCCGGAGGAAACCCACTCCAACAGGGGGCGAATGTGCAGACTCCTCACAGACAGTGAACCAAGCCGGGAATTGAACCTGTGTCCCTGGCGCTGTGAAGCAACACTGCTAACAACTGTGTATATTGCAATTCTCTTTGCGTACCTAGTGGTGCACTAAGGCAGATTTTTGTTTCCATAGCTAGTAATTCCCAGAACAGGTCACCACTCTGTTCCCAGGGGCTTATCGCCTGAGGGGGCCCACTTCACATTAAGCAGGGATGACCAGGAGGCTCTCCCGTTCTTACCACCAGCCATTGAGACATAGATATATAGAAGATAGAAGCAGGAGAAGGCCTTTTGGCCTTTTATCACAATCATGGCTGATCATCCAACTCAATAGCCTAATCCTGATTTTTCCCCATAGCCTTTGATCCCATTTGTCCCAAGTGCTATATCTAGCCACCTTTTGAATATATTCAATGTTTTAGCATCAACTACTTCCTATGATAATGAATTCCACAGGCTCACCACTCTTTGGGTGAAGAAATGTCTACTCATCTCTGGCCGAAATAGTTTACCCTGAGTCCTGGGGCGAAATTCTCTGGAAACGGCGCGATGTCCGCCGACTGGCGCCCAAAATGGCGCAAATCAGTCCGGCATCGCACCGCCCCAAAAGTGCGGAATGCTCCGCATCTTTGGGGGCCGAGCCCCAACCTTAAGGGGCTAGGCCGGCGCCGGACGAATTTCCGCCCCGCCAGCTGGCGGAAAAGGCCTTTGGTGCTCCGCCAGCTGGCGTGGAAATGACATCTCCGGGCGGCGCATGCGCGGGAGCGTCAGCGGCCGCTGACGGCATTCCCGCGCATGCGCAGTGGAGGAAGTCTCTTCCGCCTCCGCCATGGTGGAGACCGTGGCGAAGGCGGAAGGGAAAGAGTGCCCCCACGGCACAAGCCTGCCCGCGGATTGGTGGGCGTCGATCGCGGGCCAGGCCACCGTGGGGGCACCCCCCGGGGCCAGATCGCTCCGCGCCTCCCCAGGACCCCGGAGCCCGCCCGCGCCGCCTTGTCCCGCCGGTAAGGTAGGTGGTTTAATCTACGCCGGCGGGACAGGCATTTTAGCGGCGGGACTTCGGCCCATCTGGGCCTGCCAAATTTAAAGCCTGTCAAATTTTGGCACCAAGATCTTTTTGGCGTCTCTGAGTGATCTTGGTCTTCTGCAGCAACACCAGACATTTTTGTTTCATGAAGCAACTACACCAACTAACTATTGCTGTGAAATCTTTGCAGGACACAGGGTTTGACTTGGCCCACTTTAGAACGTGGGCACGAGTTCCATTTCTGGTGCCGATTTACCATTCTGATGATTTTCAAGGACCCATTCTGATGCATGAGTCTCACGATCAGGCCAGCAGGTAGTCCTTGCTCTCCTGGCACATTTGGTCTTGTGTTCTCCAACATGGTTCCTTCTTCTTCCATTCTCACACTTATTTTTCACTAACACTGAACCCTTTTCCTGCAGCACATTTTTTTTGTTTAACCAGCATCGTACTTCATTCTGTTCATCGTTTGCCATGTGCGGTCTGCTCCGTGTGGACATATCTTAAACCCCTGCACATTCTCTTGGCAACACAGCCCGTATAACTTGCGTGATCCCCTGCACCAATTTGTAAGATGAGTAAAGATCTCGGAGTTCAAAAATTGAGGCCATCTCATAATGTGAATTTAATGTTTTTTTAGCAGAAATAAAGATTTGACATAATTACCGGTTATTTTCCTAAACATGAGTTTAGGCACTGAAAAATTGGGGCTGTCTGATATAGAATCACAGAAAGACTATGGCACAGAAAGAGGCAACTTGGCTCATTGTGTCGGTGTTGCCTGAAAAACGAGCCACCCAGACTCATCCCATTTTCCAGGGTTTTTTCCATAGTACTGCAGTTCCAGTCACGTTTTAAATGAGTTGAGGGTTTCTGCCTCCAGCACCTGATCAGGCAGTGAGCTCCAAACCCCCAAAACCCTCTGATTGAAAATATCTTTCCTTATCTCCCCTCAAATCCTTCTGCCAATCATTTTAAATCTATGCCCTCTAGTTCGAAAGTAAATAGATCCTTCCCATCCACTTTATCCAGGCCCCTCACAATTCTGTACATCTCAATCAAATCTCCCCTCGGGGTCCTCTGTTCCAGGGAGAACAGCCCCAGCATATCCAATAGCTGTAATTTTCCAAGTCCTGGAAACAGCCTCATGAATTTCCTCTGTACCCTCTCTGGAGCAATTACATCCTTTCTGCGGTGAGGTGACCAGAACTGCAGCCAGAACAGGATGCTGGGTCGACTTATATGCCGCCATCTATGGTAATGATAGGCAGCACTACAAGAGTAATCATACCTATATGATCATATCTTTCACAGACTCATTTTTTTGGTATGCATGTATTACCCCTCTGATCATACAAGATCCAGTGATTTTAAAGATTGTCAAGCTCTTCAATCCACAGGTGCTGCCACTTTTCTCTGGGAATTTGTTCTCTCCCCCAGAAATATTCCTCATGTTTTCTTCTCAAATGTAAAAAATGCAAATAATCTTTATTGTCACAAGTAGGCTCACATTAATATCGGCAATGAAGTTACTGTGAAAAGCCCTTAGTCACCACATTCCGGCACCTGTTCAGGTACACAGAGAGAGAATTCAGAATTCACAGCTGGTACGGGAATTGAACCCGCGCTGCTGGCTTTGATCTGCATCACAAACCAGCTGTCTAGCCCACTGAGCTTGCAGGCCTAAACATTATGAGGCTGAAAACCCAGGAGCCGTGTCCTGCCAGTTTGAGGGGTGAATGGGAGGACACCTCAAACATGCAGGGCTCAAGGAGGACCTGGGGCTGGTTTAGTGGGCTAAACAGCTGGCTTGTAATGCAGAACAAGACCAGTAGCGTGGGTTCAATTTCCGTACCAGCCTCTCCGAACAGGCACCGGAATGTGGTGACTAGGGGCTTTTCACAGTAACTTCATTGAAACCTACTTGTGACAATAAGCGATTATTATTATTATTTAGGTCCATTATGCTGCTGGAAGCTTCAGCTCCCACCTGCTATTGGTCCAGGCCCACCTTCAGTCGCCACATTAATGCTCCCTTCAGCCTCCTGTAGTTTATAAATTCATTTGATCTAATTTAGTAATAAGCTTCGTTATTTGAAATTGCATTTAGTGGAGGAAGGTGGACAGAAGAAAAGAATCATACGTTGAGAATCTAAAAGTTAGATGCTTTCCAATGAATTCCAATTCTACAGATTTCTCCTCCTCCTTGCATTCTTGTCAAGCTATATTCAGTAGATCACACCACTTACTGTGATCTTATTTCTTCAAAGCATTGTGGAATTCTTTGCCTCTTCCTGCTTTTCCCTTTTCATGTTCAACCCAGGCTTGCTGGTCAATTGTTATTATTTCTAATTTACCAAGCGTTCTCTCCTACTCTACTCAATTCCACTTCTATTGTTAAACTTGGCCTTTCATCCAGGCATAAAGCACAGAGTGACTGATGAACAGAATGCTTACAAACAATGTTAATGTCACAAATTGGATGCAAGTGGGAATTCAGTACAGAGGGGGTAGGAGGTGCTGTGTTTTATCCATTTTGTTTTACCTCCAGAAACTGATGAATGACTTTGTCTTGTCTCTAATCTAGGAGATTACAGGTGGGATTCTCCGGTCCCCCAGCCCAGTGTTTCTCGGCGTGTACCATTCACTGGCGGCAGGATTCTCTATTCTCTCCACTTGTCAATGGGATTTCCCGTTGAAGCCACCCCGTACTGCCGGGAAATCCATGGGAGGGGGAAAGTGAATCGCAATGACCGGAGAATTTTGTCCTATAACTTTACTTCACTAAATTTGATTCTAATTAACAAATCAAATAAATAAACAGAGAAGGTTTGACAGGCATGCCAAGTTAGGTAGTGTGTTGTAACTGTGACATGTGGGAAGAGCATTGTGATTTTGGATAACCATATCTTAGGTAAGTGTCTGCAGCATGAGCAATTTTGGCACAGAGCTGTTGAGTTACAGACTTTGGGGAAGCAGGGAGGGGGAGAATTACCTGGACACTTTATTCCAGGAGGCAGTCACACACGCCCCTTAGGTTTAGCACAACTTTGAGTGATGGTCAGGAAGAGGGTGTGATAGGCGGATATTGGTTTCAAGGATGTGATGATGGAGGAGCCTCAACCTTGACTTTGGCCAACAGGTATGCATAACTTGCTTTCCATGTAGATGATTACAAGGGCTGCCGAGTGGCTTGGAAAACTGGCCACAGCATGCTGGTGCAGGAAGCCATTCAAGTAGTGAGCATAAATAGGAATGTGATGGTGATAGAGCACAGTACAATCAACTGTGGCAACTGCGACTGGGAGTTCCAAAGTTTATGCCAGGATCCAAGGTTAAGGACATCGCCTGGTGACTGGAGATTAACTTGGTGCAAGAGGAGAGAATCTAGTCGCCATGGTCCACGTAGGAACTGATGGCATAGGTAGAACTCAGAATGAGAAGTTAAAGTCCAAATTTAAAATGCAAACCTCAGAGGTGATCATTTCTGGTTTGTTATCTGAGCAATGCGTCAAGTGATATTGCTTCAGAGCAGGTTCTTTGGGGTGGAGGACAGATGTGGGAGGTGCTCAGGAAGTCCGGCGAACCATGTCCATATGTTTTGGTCATGCCCAGCACTGGAGGGGTTCTGGAGGGGAGTGGCGGGAACAGTATCTAAGGTGGTGAAAGTCCGGGTCAAGCCAAGCTGGGGGCTAGCACTATTTGGAGTAGTGGACGAGCGGGGAGTGCAGGAGGCGAAAGAGGCCGACATTCTGGCCTTTGCATCCCTAGTAGCCCGGCGAAGGATCTTGCTAATGTGGAAGGAGGCGAAGCCCCCCAACGTGGAGGCCTGGATAAATGATATGGCAGGGTTTATCAAGTTGGAGAGGATAAAGTTTGCCTTGAGAGGGTCTGCGCAGGGGTTCTACAGGCGGTGGCAACCGTTCCTAGACCATCTCGCGGAGCGTTAGATGAAGGTTGGACAGCAGCAGCAGCAACCCAGGGGGGGAGGGCGGGGGGGAGGGCGGGACATCGTTCGTGGGGGGGAAGGGGGGTTTCTCTGGGGGGCATTTAAGCAAGAAAACACATGAATGATCCGGAAATTGACATGTACGGGAAGAATCCAATGTACAAAGTTTTGTATCTTATTGACTTGCCATGTTCATGTCTTGCCACGCGAGTTCTTTCTTTTCTTTGTTACGGGGGGGGGGGTCTTTGTTTGTAAGGTGGAAAATATTGTTATTGAAAAATTCTTAATAAAAACATATTTTTTCCAAAAAAAGTGATATTGCTTCAGAGGTCATAGGACTTAAACTAAAAGAGGTGGATGGAGTCAGGTGAAGGGATAATTAGAAATCTAAAAGAGAAATTTCGAGTCACACAGTAGTGTAATGATTTGGGTAAGATCCAATTGAATGGAACAAGAAGGGAGAGAGAAGTTTATTAGTAATTGTGCATCAGTGGATAAAGGCTGTGCAATGGACAGCGATAAAAAATTAAAGGACCTTTATCTGAATGTGCAAAGCATTCATAAAAAGTCAGAAGAACTAGCTGCACAAATAGAGATAAATGGTTTTGATCTAATCACCATAACAGAGATATGGGGATAGATTTTCAAATGCCTGCAGGGTTAGGCCTATTGCGAGGGCAATTTGAAAATCACAATCCAGGGAATCGCTTTTGTCGGGGGGGGGGGGACCACAGAAAACCCGCTCGCTGCCAACTAACATCCTATTTAACTCCTTTAGGAGCTTAAGGGTCTGGGGCATTCGGGAATGTAATTTTAAAATCTGAATTTGGCAGACCATCTGGTGCATGTTAGTGCCCAACGGTTGGGTTTGCCACTGAATCAAAGAGAAATTCCACTTGTGACCATGTAAGTTATCAAGCTGTTGGGTAATTTGCACAGGAACCAGTGCATTACTTTACTTTGGCCCCCTTGCCCACGTGGCCAATCATTTATTGCCCACGGTCCTCTGAGAGACTGCCTGCTCTCCTTAGCAAGGCAATGACAGGCCCCAACAAGCCTGCCGCCTGCCTTTGCTGCTAGCATCAGGAGGCAGCTCCCATCTGCTGGAGGCATAATAGTGGGGTGCCGAACTCACCTCCTACACAATTAGAACATTTAAAAATGGCATTGCATGAATAACGCAGTGAAGCACAGGATCCGGAACCAGGAATTCAACCAGGTATTTGGTGCCTGAACCCAATTTGAAAATCTGGTTACAAAGTGACCGAGCTTGGGAAATAAAAACTTCACACGACACAACATTTGGAAAAGACATGCGGAATGGAAAAGGAGGAGGAGCAGCCCTGGTAGCAAGGGTTGACATATTGAAAAGAGTGGGAAAGGATCTTTCTTCAGAAGATCAGGAAGCAGAATGGATGGAAATTAGGAATAGCAAGGAAACATGGATGGGAATAATTTTTACATCCTCTAACGGTAGGTATACTGTTGCACAGAGAATATCGGAGTTGAAACAAGGGCAATCAAATAATCTTCGTACCATTAATCTTCATGTAGAATGGGCAAATCAAATTAGCAAAGGTGACTGGGAGATAAGCTTGCAGCATGCTTCCCTAGCAGTTTCTAGGAGAAATTCTTTGTGAAATCAACCAGGGGAAAAAAATCTAGCATTGTGTCATGAGGCAGGTTGAATTAGTAATCCCATAGCAAAAGATCCTCCATGAAAAAATGAACATAATGCATTTGAAATCCATATTAAATTCAAAAGCAACATACTCCAGGACCAAATAAGAATCTTAAATTTAAGCAAAGCTACAGGTACAAGGCGAGAACTGACAAAGATTGATTGGGTAAGTAAGCTAAACATTGTGGCATTGAATAAACAATGGGAAATTTTATAGAAACTACTCAAACAATTCAACAAAAATACTTTCCATTAAAAAACAGAACCCCGAGGCATCACGTGCTGTGAGTGCGGGAGACATTTCACGAGCTCCGACTCTGCTCATCTTTCAACCTTGATTTTTATCCTTGTGCACATCTCCATGGTTAGTGCAAGGAGTCAAGACTTGTTGGTCAGTATTTCAGCTTTCTGAGTCTATTTGGAAGGCTTTAATCTCCTGGATTTGTGGCAGCTGGACGAGTTCGGGTGGCCCTGTCTTTGGTGGTGCAGCTGCTTTTGGGAGGATTCCCGCCTTGACGGTACGGTGTTCACTGGCGGATGATGGCTGCCAGTGATGAAGTTAATTCGCGTGAATGTCTTGACTCTACAGGGCGGGATGTCAAATCCCGGTTTCAGGAGCTGCGGGATGACTTTACGAAGGCAGTGGCAATACACGAGCAGGTTTCTGCGACAGAGAGAGCATTGTCCCTGGTGAGAACCCGCGTCCGTACAGTTGGGGTCCTGTTGCATAGCCTATCGTCCATCCTGTTGAGTGCAAATGAGGACAAGGGAGAACCATTGAGGAGCCCTACTGAGCCTGGTGTCTACGGTGAGATGGTGGAGAGGCTCTCAGTTGAGTTTCAGAACCAATCTTTATCCTTGGTTAATTCCTCCTGCAAGTTAGGTGAGCCCACGTGGCGTTTGGTCAGCAGGTCTTTATTCTGTTGAAATGTGGCGGATCTGAGGAGTCACTTCTGACAGTTCTTGTTCTTCTCCTTACTTATTTTTCTTTGGACTTGCCAAGGTGTAGGAGTATTACCTCTATCCTACTTAGTTCTGATGCCCTTACGGTTAGTGGGGGTAGTGTTGGAAGGTGGGCCTTGGTGGCATGGGCAAACAGACATCCTTATTTGTTGTTTTTTGGGTGGTCAAATCCTGTTCTTGGTTTGGTGGTCTCGGTGGTTGGGATAGGGGTCCCTCAGTTCCGTTGGGGAGGTGGGGGGGGGGGAGACAAGTGGCCCTCCCCACGGTCCTCTCTTCCTGGTGTTGGCTTCCCCCATGTCTCTCCGACTGGGACCAGGACATTTTCCTTTTGAGTTTTGGGTCTTGGCCCTAGCGTTGGCTTTTACCCTATTGGGGGCAGTGTTGGTGGTTTGATATTTGTTTTGGCCTTGGTCCTGGGACTGGGAATTGCGGTTGTGGTGGTTTGATGGTACACACTTAGCTCTTGTTTTTTGTTCTCTTTTTACTTTCTCTGTGGGAGTCCATGGATTGTTAAACTGGGCCCGGTTGTGTCCGGTCCACTCCTTGAGTTTGTCTTTGTCCTTTGCCATCTCAATTATGATGCTGGCTGCCTGTTCCAGTCTGGGTCTGGAGAAGAGCAAGAGTTAGCAGATTTCCGCTTAGTACTGGGGCTTTCGGGGTATTGTTTTCTTCTTGTCATTCTGCTCTTAAGCTATGGGTGTGATGTAGTTCTAAGTTGCTGCCTGTATCCTGTTCGGGTGCAGACGAGTCAGTTAGCCATGGGGGGAACCTGTTGGGGATTTTGTCCCTGATTAATCCGGTCTTGTTGTAGCTAACGGTGTAGTTGCTTTGGGCTGTACATGGTATACATTGACAACTGTAGCTGCCTTTTTGCCTTTGCTTGTTTTGTGCGATTTTGTGTAAAAATGGAAAAACTTTAAAAGCAGATGTTATTAAAAAAAACTCAGTGAAAACAATCCACCCGTGGCTTACAAGGGAAGTGGAGGATAGTTTTCGATTAGAAGGCAAGGTTTATAATGATGCAAAGAATAGCAGTAAGCCTGAGGATTGGGGTACTTTAGAAACCAGCGAAGGACCACCAAATGGTTGAGGAAATGGAAACTAGCCAGGAATATAAAACAGATTGCAGGAGCTTTTACAAATGCATGAAAAGGAAGAGGCTAGCTAAACTAACCATTGGTCCCTTGGAAGTAGAGGCACAAGAAAATATTGTGGGAAATGGGGAAATGACAGTGAAATTGCAGAGATATTTTGTGCCTGTCTTTACAGTGGAAAACACAAATCACGTGACAGGAAAAGAAGGTAAGCTAGGGGTGATCAATAGTGAGCAATCAAAGGTAATTAATATTCGCAGAGAAAAATCATTGGCGAAATTTGAGTCGCTAAAAATTGATAAATCCCCAGGACCTGATGGTCTACATCCTAGGCTTCTGAAAGAGGTAGCTATAGAGGTAGTGGATGCACAGACTTTGATTTTCCCAAATTCCCTACATTCTGGAATTGTCCCAGCAGATTAGAAGTTAGTAAATGTGGCACCATTGCCCAATTAAAAAGGGAGAGATAAAGCAGGGAAGTATAGGCTATTAGCATGAGATTAGTACTCAGTAAAGTGCTGGAAACTATTATTCTGGAAGTTTTAATAATGCACTTAGGCAATCATAGCATTATAAGACATCCATTTATGAAAAGGAAATGTGTTTGATAAATTAGAGGATGTAACTAGTGAGGTAGATAAAGGGGAGTCAGTAGATGCGGGCCTACTTGGATTCCCAAAAGGCATTCAGTAAGGTGTCACACAAAAGGTTAACACGCAGGATAAGGGCTCATGGTGTTGAGGGTAATATAGTCACATGGATGAAGGATTGGTTAATGGACATTGTGGTATTATAGGTATTACGGTACCTGATAGGCTGAAGCACCATTGGTGGAAACTGTATGCTTTCTATTGGTTAGGACGTATGGTAGCTCTGCCCTGCAAGGCGGGGTATAAGAACCCGTGCCGCCCCAGCAGCCTTCATTCTGTACCTGAGCTGCTGGGGGAAACATTTAGCTTATTAAAGCCTTCAGTTGGACTACAACCTCGCTTTAGTGGTCATTGATCGTGCATCAGACATTAAACAGAAAGGAAGGAAAAACAAATTGGCAGGCTGTAACCAAAGGAGTTCCACAAGATCAATGCTATTTTTGATCTATATTAATAACTGACAAGGAGACCAACAGCAATGTATCCAAAAATGCTGACAATACATTGATAAATGGGAAATCTGTGCGGAGGACAAAAGAGGCTGCAAGGGAATATAGATATGTTAAGTCATTGGGCAATAAGGTGGAAGATGGAATATGATGTGGGCAAGTGTGTGGTTATTTACTTTGATAGTAAAATTAGAAAATCAGAATATTTCTTAAAATGGATGAAACTTGTAAATGTTATTCGAAAGAGAAAATGCTGGAAAATCTCAGCAAGTCTGGCAGCATCTGTAGGAAGAGAAAAGAGATAACATTTCGAGTCTGATGACTCTTTGTCAAAGCTTTACTCTTTGTAAATGTTATTGATGTTCAGAGAGACTTGGCTATAGTTCTACAGGAACACACAGCATGCATGTACAGCAAGCAATTGAGAAGGCAAATGGCTGAAGAGTTCTGGATGGGGGTCGCCCCAGGGCCAAGGGGATGAGGGGCTTTGTGGTTGTGAGGTCTTCAAGCCATCTTTAAATATTGTGGAGACCCATAACAGGGGCAACTACAGCTGCTGCCTGTCTGTCCTACCACAACTTTCCAGGACAGAGCCCCACTGCGGCTTCAATGCTGAAAGTCAATTTCATCCCCTTTGACTGTGAGCAGTTACTAGCTTGACAGCTGAAGGCTATTGCAAATGATGAATTGGCCTTGTTAGTGGTGAGAGCACTTCACAGTTGCAGGTTGTGCTTGCTGCTTGTTCCTGCTGATGGCTGCAGATGCCTGGAGGCTGCTGTTGTTGTTCCCTTCCTTTTCTATAGCTGGAGAGAAGGACAATTATTTTAAGATACCTGGGTCCTGGAACACTGGGCTCAGGGTGACATATGAGTCCAGAAGGAAATCCAATTTGAAGCAAGAAGACGCTGTGGGACCTGGTGCACGACATTGTTCCAAATGGGCCTCCTGCTCACGCAGTTGAAGAAATACTTTTGCAGATTGATGCACGATCAATCACTACTGAAGCGAGATTGTAGTCCAATTGAAGGCTTTAATGAACAAGTATTTACCCCAGCAGCTCCGGTACAGAATGACTGCTGTGGGTGAAACACAGACTCTTATGCTCTGCCTGCTGGGTGGAACCAGCAGGCAGGTTCCACCACTCATATTACTGTATAAGGTACATCCCACCTAGGTACCGCGATACCCCTAATATAGCCTACCACATTCACCCCCAGTTTATAAAAGAGTCCGGCGGGGGTAGTGGCCTTGCTTTTACAGTGGTAGAGGTTATAGCGGTACCCTTCGGTGCCTTTAGATGCAATACACATATTTACAGACAATTATTTACAAGTTCATTTTACAATGAAACTATCAGCCGGTCGGGGGCCCTCGTCATCCTCTGCGATCATCGCAGTCCCGACGGTGATGCTGGTGTCGGCTCAAACATCCGTGGCTCTGGGAGCGTGGCGTCATCAGCTTCATCGCATCCGGATGGGGCCAGTGGGAGGACAGATCCTCCTGGGAAGGGGGCTGCGGCGGCATGCACCGGTGAAAAAATGGTTGGGGTTGGTGGGGGGGGGGGGGGGGGGGGGTGAGTGGGAGGGGGGATCCAGCGGGGGCCAGATCCCAGAGGGAGACCGTGTCTTGTCGGCCGTCGGGGTGCACCACATAGGCGTACTGGGGGTTAGCATGGAGGAGATGTACCCTCTTGACCAGTGGGTCCGACTTGTGGGCCCGTACGTGTTTGCGGAGTAGGACGGGTCTGGGGGCTGCCAGCCATGTTGGGAGTGAGGTCCCCGAGGAGGACTTCCTAGGGAAGGCAAGGAGACGTTCATGAGGTGTTTCGTTGGTAGTAGTGCACAGTAGTGATCGGATGGAGTGAAGTGCATCGGGGAGGGCCTCCTGCCATCGGGACACTGGGAGATTCTTGGACCGTAGGGCCAGTAGGACAGCCTTCCAGACCGTCCCGTTCTCTCTCTCTACCTGCCCGTTTCCCGGGGGGTTGTAACTGGTCGTCCTGCTGGATGCAATGCCCTTGCTGAGAGGAATTGACGCAGCTCGTCACTCATGAAGGAGGTCCCCCTATCGCTATGGATGTAGGCGGGGAAACCAAACAGGGTAAAGATGCTGTGGAGGGCTTTAATGATGGTGGCAGCCGTCATGTCAGGACACGGGATGGCGAAAGGGAACCGGGAGTACTCATCAATCACGTTTAAGAAATACGTGTTGCGGTCGGTGGAGGGAAGGGGCCCTTTGAAATCCACGCTGAGGTGTTCAAAGGGGCGGGAAGTCTTCACTAGGTGTACTTTCACTGGCCTGTTGAAGTGCGGCTTGCACTCCGCGCAGGTTTGGCAGTTTTTGGTTACGGCCATGGTCTCCTCGATGGAGTAGGGCAGGTTGCGGGTTTTAGCAAAGTGGAAGAACCGGGTGACCCCCGGGTGGCAGAGGTTGCCGTGGAGGGTCCGGAGTCGGCCTACCTGTACACTGGCACAAGTGCTGCGGGACAGGGCACCAGGAGGCTCGTTGAGCTTCCCGGGACGATACAAGATCTCGTAATTATAGGTGGAGAGCTCGATCCTCCACCGTATGATCTTATCATTCTTAATTTTGGCCCTCTGTGCATTGTCAAACATGAAGGCTGCCGACTGTTGGTCAGTGAGGAGAGTGAATCTCCTGCCGGGCAGGTAATGGCTCCAATGCCGCACAACTTCGACGATGGCCTGGGCCTCCTCCTCGACGGAGGAATGGCGGATCTCTGAGGCCTGGAGGGTGCGTGAAAAGAAGGCCACGGGTCTGCCTGCCTGATTGAGGGTGGCAGCTAGAGCTACGTCTGATGCGTTGATCTCGGCCTGGAAGGGGAGGGACTCATCGATTGCATGCATCGTCGCCCTGGCGATGTCTACTTTAATGCGACTGAAAGCCTGGCGGGCCTCTGCCGATAGGTGAAAAAGCATGGACTGGATTAGTGGGCGGGCCTTGTCTGCATAATTGGGGACCCACTGGGCGTAATAAGAAAAGAAGCCCAGGCAACATTTCAGGGCCTTGGGGCAGTGGGGGAGGGGAAACTCCATGATAGAGTGCATGCGTTTGGGATCTGGGCCTATGACTCCATACGTAGCCGAGGATGGCTAGACGATTGGTGCTAAACATGCATTTGTCCTTGTTATAGGTTAAGTTAAGGATTTTTGCAGTATGGAGGAATTTGCGGAGGTTGGTGTCCTGCTGGTCGTGGCCGCAGGTGGTGACATTGTCAAGGTACGGGAACGTGGCCCGCAGACCGTACCGGTCAACCATTCGGTCCATCTCCCATTGGAAGACCGAGACCCCATTTTGACACCAAAGGGGACCCTTAGAAAGTGGTAAAGCCGCCCATCTGCTTCGAACGCAGTGTACTTGCAGTCGTCCAGGCGAATGGGGAGCTGGTGGTAGGCTGATTTAAGGTCTACTGTGGAGAAAACCTTGTATTGAGCTATCTGGTTGACCATTTCAGATAGCGGGGGAGAGGGTACGCCTCGAGCTACGTATACCTGTTGATGGTCTGACTGTAGTCTATGACCATCCTATGTTTCTCCCCGGTCTTTGCAACCACCACTTGAGCTCTCCAGGGGCTGTTGCTGGCCTTGATAATGCCTTCCTTTAGTAACCGTTCAACTTCCGACCTAAGGAAGGTCCGGTCCTGGGCATTGTACCGTCTGCTCCTGGTGGCGACGGGTTTGCAATCGGAGGTAAGGTTTGCAAACAGGGAAGGTGGGTCGACCTTGAGGGTCACGAGGCCGCAGACAGTGAAGGGGGGTATGGGGCCGCCGAATTTGAACGTTAAACTTTGCAGGTTACACTGGAAGTCCAGTCCCAGGAGTGTGGCAGCGCAGAGATGGGGGAGGACGTAGAGTCAGAAGTTATTGAACTCCACGCCCTGGACCATGAGATTGGCTATGCAGTACCCCCGGATCTCCGCAGAGTGGGATCCAGAGGCCAGGGAGATCTTCTGTTTAATCGGGTGTACAGCGAGGGAGCAGTGTCTTACCGTATTGGGATGGATGAAGCTCTCCGTGCTCCCAGAGTCGATCAAGCAGGATGGCTTGTGCCCGTTGATGAGTACCGCGTCGTAGCGGTTGAAAGCGTTCGGGGCCAAGACTGGTCCAGTGTCACTGGTGCTGGTGTGGTGAGTGCTGCATGTAAGAGGTACTTCACCGCGGGGTAAACACGCTGGAAGTCAAGAATGTTCAACTGCACCTTGACCAGTGGAATATGTGGATGCCAGGATTTAGCTTCGGTGAGATTGGGCGGACCTGCACAGCTGCAGCTCCTGAATGGAGAAAGACACTGATACGTGGAACACATCACACATTGATGGACAGATCATTTCCCAGACAACGTTCTGGACAAGATGACACGTTCTCAGGCTTATCCTCCACTTCTGTTGAGGAACTAGTGAGGGGTGATACCGTGTCTTTGGTTTTTTTTGTGAAAATGAGCTGAAAATGGCACCAATATGGAATGGTCCCATTTCCTTGTTGTTTAATGGTTAGTGTCATATGGGGAATGTTACGTCGGTGATTTTCAAATCTTTGTTACAGTTGAATTAGATACAACTCTTGAGGCTAATGGGAGCAAGTGATATGAGGGGGGAAGGCGGGATCAGGGTATTGAACGTGATGATCAGCCATGATCACCTGTTCCTATTGCTTGAGTTTGATTGAATATATCCTTTTTAAAATCACATTATCCCAAGATTATTATTGATGCTGGTCTCTACTCTTCAGAGTTTCTGAATGTTCGATTCTTAGTGCACAAATGTCATCGCAATTACTTAGAAATAAATCGAATTTCCAGCACAGGAACAGACCATTCTGCACAACTGGTCTATGCTGTGCTTATGCCCCAAACTAGCTTCCACTTCCCCTCTTCATCTAACAGGATTGGCACAATCTTCCATTATTTTTTTCTTTTAAGTATTTGTCTAGTTTACTCTTAATATGTATTAGTTGTATGTATGGACAACACAATAGCACAGTGGCTAGCACTGTTGCTTCACAGCACCAGGGTCCCAGGTTCGATTCCCGGCTTGGCTCACTGTCTGCGTGGCGTTTGCACGTTCTCCCCGTGTCTGCGTGTGTTTCCTCCGGGTGCTCCGGTTTCCTCCCACAAGTACCGAAAGACGTGCTGTTAGGTAATTTGGACATTCTGAATTCTCCCTCTTTGTAACCAAACAGGTGCCAAATTCTCCCTCTGTGTACCCAAAAATGTGCCAGAGTGTGGCAACTAGGGGCTTTTCACAGTAACTTCATTGCAGTATTAATGTAAGCCTACTTGTGACAATAAAGATTATTATTATTATTTGTTGCATGCTATAAATCATTTGTCACCCCTCTTCTTGGTAACTTTGATCAGAAAGTAATTTGGAAATGGCACATAAACATTAAATTCATTAGCAAAATAGACCAAATATCATGTGCCAGATATTTACAAACTAAAATAGGTGTTAATGAGATGCAAGGCTTGTAATGAGATGCTGATGATACCCTTTCAATGGAAGCTCTGTGTAATTAATGCCTCACAAACCTTGCGGTGGTGTGATAACATGGCAGCAAATCTTACCCAAATCCGGCAAAGAATCGGCAGAAGAGGAAGAGCCCGTAACCCTGGACGAAGGATGAAAGAAAGGCAAAGAATCCATTGAAGGACATGCATATGATGAGGGCTTGCCGCCGGCCGATCTTGTCTGCTAGACCACCCCAGAAAAAGGCCCCCAACATCATCCCAAGGTATACTATGCTTCCTGCAATAAAACACAGATGGTCTTCAGTTTAGTCACAGCTCTCAAATATCACCTCAGCCGAGATTTCAAAAAAATCCTACTCAGTATAATGAATGGCTTCAAACCACTTAATGCAGTTTGAACCATATTTACAACTGTTCACTGAGTCAGAGCAACCGGATTTTTTTTTAAGCAATGCAATTTTAGTTTTTATTAATCGCAGCTTTTATTTAGGTGAGTTGATCGATACGTTTTCTGGAATCTATACATTTCACCTGCTGTCATACTGCAAACATCCATAATTCAATATCACCTCATTCATTCATCCCTTTGGTTCAGATCTGGTATGTCTCTCTTGTGTGGACCATGAATTGGATTACATTTGAATTGGTTTTTGGAGCAGGCGAGGAGCTGGATTAGGGGTTCACCCCTGACCCACACTCTGATCCCTGGCTTGGTAACTCAGAAAAAGTAATAAAAACATTTTTTTTTTTTTTAAAACAGACCCTTCGGCCCAACTTGTCCATACAACAGTCTCTACATGTTTGTCCAGAAGCACTGAAACACCAAACAACATGCTGCCATTTTCTCTTATTACCTTTCCATAGTTAATATTGATAACCAGTCACTGCTGCGGTACAGAATGATAGAATTCCCATAACTTTGGATCAGAAAGGAAATCATGGGACTAATTTCCCTCTCTGAAAATGAAACATTCCCTTCCCATCTTCTCCTTCAAGTCTAACGTTTTTATGAACGTCTTTAATCTTCAAGGCATTCACCATAGGCTTGACCTACTCTTCCAACCCTGTCAAGTACCCTCAGGATCTTATATGTTTCAACAAGATTACTTTTCATTCCTCTAAAGTCCAATGGGAATAGACTCAATCTGCTCAAGCCTTCCTCATAAGCTAGCCCCTTCATCCCAGTAATTGGTCAAATGAACCTTCTCTGAACTGCTTTAATGCAAGCTATCCTTTCTTACGTAAGGACACCAAGTAAGGAGACTAAAACTGTACGCAGCACCTGGCACAGCTGTCGCACCAGTTCCTTACTTTATACTATTCCTCGTGTAATAAATGCTAACATTCCATCAGCCTTCCTAATCGCTTGCTGTACCTGCATACTAACATTTTGTAACACATGTAGCAGGACACCTGATCCGTCTGCGCCATGAAGTTCTCCATTTCAATAATATTCTGTTTTTCTAGTCTTTTTACAAAGCTTTCCCAGATTATACTCTATCAGCCAATTCTTGTGCCCGCTCGCTTAACCGATCTAAATTTATTTAAATTTCTTTGTAGATTACCTGAGGCGTTGGGATTCAACCCTTTCGGGTGAACGCCGTTTAGTACTGGTCCTCAAAAAAGGGGACTAGATGGAATGGCACTCATGAGGTTCTCCCAGGGGATCGGAGGCCCCTGGCTGCATGCCCTTTGGACAGGATGGTGCGCTGGCACTGCTGGCGCCACCTGGGTACCCTGGCATTGCCACCTGGGTGCCACCCTGGCACTGCAAGGTGCCCAGTTGGTGCTGCCAGCTAGAATGGACACTGCCAGGTGCCAAGTTGGCACTGCCAAGGTGCCAAGCTGGCATTTTATGCGCCCGTGCAATCGGGCCGGGGTGGCCCGGCATGGATGTTGGGAGGGGGCGGGCTGGGGACCCTCCCATATTACACTTGGGCTTGGGGGGGGGGGTGGGAGGTCGGGGATTGTTTCGGAGGCCTCGCTGATCGGGATGCCATTTTAAAATGCTGTCCTGATCTCTCGCTACAATCGGGAGTTACAGAGAGTGGAGCTCCCCACTGTACAAAACGGGGCTATGTGCAACCTCAGCCACGCGTTTCCCGTTTAGGCCCCTTATTCAATACGAATAGTAGTGAATAGCCATGTGTTTCTCAGCACTGCAAGTGCTGGGAAACATGCGGCTAAATGGCTAAACATACTCACTGTGGGACTTTATTTCCTTTTGGGAAAATTGTGCCCTTAGCACCTTCAACCATGTCACTGATATGAATTATAAATTGTTGAGGCCCCAGCACTGATCCCAGTGGCACTCCTCTCGTTATAGTTTGCGAACCCAAAAATGGCCCGTTTAACCCTACTCTCTGCTCCCTGCCTCGCTAACCAATTTTCCATTCTGTGCTATAACTAAGCCAATGAAATGAAATGAAAATGAAATGAATGAAAATCACTTATTGTCACAAGGAGGCTTCAAATGAAGTTCCTGTGAAAAGCCCCTAGTCGCCACATTCCGGCGCCTGTTCGGGGAGACTGGTACGGGAATTGAACCGTGCTGCTGGCCTGCCTTGGTCTGCTTTAAAAGCCAGCTCTTTAGCCCTGTGATAAACCAGCCCCTGATATAAATGCTCTTGTTAGAGGCAGTTTGGTCCTCATGACTCAGAGCTGATTGAGATCACCCTCACGTCCATCTGAAGGGTCCTCGATTGAAGCTCTGCTGCCTTCCACTTTACAAGGCTGGCACCATGGGCTTTCACAAGGGTGATTCTTTATTATTTCTGGAAAATATTCGACAAAGGTTGAATTAATTGGATAAATTATTTTTCTGGTATGGAAATGCATGCATGAGGGCAAGGCCCGTATGGCTGGGCTGATGGAAGGCGATGGGATGATGAGGTTTTAAAGGTTGCAAGACTCTGGCAGCTACTGTCTGCCTGTAGTTTCCTCCTCCTACACTTCTATCCACCTGGGTGGGTAGGAAGGGCCTGTTCCCGATGGCAGCTAAGCTGCAGAGCATGCAAATGATCACAAGTCAGTATTAACAGTAGTAGCTGTCCTGCACTCAGCCATTGCAGTTCAATTGTTTCTGAGGTGCACTTCCTGCAGTATGGGAGGGATCAGCTGTTTCTGCTGAAGCTGGGCTTTCCAAGGATGTCGCAGCTATTTACAGTTTGCAATTTGTTACAGCATCATTAAGCCAGATTAGTACAATTAGTAAATCTTCTCAACATCTCCTGCTGGCTCACACAGACACGGATCAACAGGCTTGTGGCCCATTTCTATCTCAGAGCCACTGCAACAGTGTTGTATACAAATTCTTGCAAAATGTGATTTGAAGCCTCGTTAGCAGATTTTCCTTTAGGTTTTAGAGGAATTCCATCCCATCTGGATTGACTGGAGCTGTATCCAAGCACCGGAAGGGAATGGTTACTGTTGCACATTACTCCCCCACTTAGTATTAAGTAGTTGCATTTTAATTCAGATTGATCCAGTTTGGCAAATAGGAGGACACACGGCTCGATAATACACAGCTTCCCCGTCGGGGGAGAAAGGACAGATATTTGCTTTGGGAACAAATTGAAAATAACTTCAGCATGAGATTAAAAAGGAGTGAGAGGGAAGAGCATTTGCTGTACTTTGAGTGTTGTGCTGTTGCGCAACTGAGTATACACATAAACATTCCCTGTCAGTAAAGGAAGCATTTCTTTCCACCTTCACATCCCTGGTGTACACTCATGAACTAACTTTTTAGCTGGAGGTTTCTTCAGGCAACAATGAACCCGTGACAAGCGGCAGTGTGATCGCAGCTGCTGTCATGGGTAACGGATTGCACAGGAGCTTGAGGAGCAGGCAAAGCACAGCTGTAAGCAGTGATAAGGAAAGAGATTGGAGGATATCTCCAAAAGCCAGTGGGAAGACAAAGTATCATTGCAGGGAGAAATGAAAGGCTTTTAACCTGGAAGGAGACTGCTAACACTTTCTGTTCGGTGATCAAATTAAATAAGAAATTTACAACCTTCCCATTTATTCAAATAACAGTTAAACATTAAGTGTGTCCCACTTTAGCTTCACGCTCATTTAGAGTGTTCACAGGCAGAATTTGCGACATATTTCTTCGAATTTCTAATTGAAGAGCTGTCAGGAGGAAAAGAGCTGGAGAGATAGTTTGGTGCTGTAATCACCCCCTCCCTCTCTTGCGTCCTATGCACCAACATAGAGACATTTGTACGCCTCCATCTCAATTAAGATGCCTGTAGAAGATCAAGAAAGGGATGCTTTGATGAATCTACTGCCATGTCTACTACCTAACAGTAACATATTGTGATGCATTGCCAATCTGTGTTAAATAGGTCTGAAAAAAAAAGCACCCTTGGAAATTGTCACCACTAGATTTGGAGTCACTGGGAGGTCCCATCATTTAAATACCCGTGTTGGTACTTGCACCACTGAGGGAACATGCAGTAACTGCGGCTACACGGGAAGGTCAGAATTTCCTCTTCCACGATTTTAAATGCCTCGCAGTTTTCTCTGCGAGGTGGGGGTTTATAAGATGGATCAAAGAAGCATTGTGGATGCGTATGAGGCCTTGATCCTTGAGTGTTCTCCAACTTCCACCAAAGTAATGGCCGGTATCTTTCTTCCCCTCTGAGATTACTGGCTGCTGCTTCAATGTCAGGCCACTGAGAGTTTAGCACGGCTCCCAGACCCCTCTAATGCCAGTTGGCGACATCGGTTCCGTTCCTTGTAAAGGCCTCCGGTTATTGACTTTCCTTCCCTTCCACTGGTGGAATCTCAACCCAGCCACTGTTAACAAGCACATTTTGTGGGAGCAAGGCTGACTGAGATGAGACAAAATATGGTTTGAAGGAGGAGAGCAATTTTCTGATAAGCCATTTCGAGGCGTTGACGTAGGACTTGTCTACAGTGAGCCCACGGGAAATCTGCAGCTTGTATAAGATATTTATTTCGCGATTCAGTCATTCAATAAGGATAATTTAACACAATGACCCATGACTGTGGGAGACAAAGGTTAAGTATCATTGGATGCAGACCAAGATGGTAGGCAGGCAGAGAACAGTTGCAGCCACTGGATAACAATCAAATTTCCAGTGCTCTGCATATAGCCTCATACCTTGCAGCAGGAATCTGCTGCAGTACTCAAGAATGCGATCTTTGTGCAGTAAAAATAACATGTAATGGCGCAGTTTACATCGGCAATGCACAATGGAACAGAAAGTACTGAATAGGAATACAGAGTGAAGAGATGTCTATTTGCAAATGTCGGAAGAGGTAAGTATTGTTCTGTAAGCACTGATAATTCCCTTAAGTATTCAATCCTCAAAATGGCTTAATTTGTACCAGATTCACTTCAGATACATTTAATGGTAAATGAAAATAAAAGTATTTCAACCTTGAATAGTGATATTGTATTATTAAGAAACAAAGCCAAGGCTCATACTGCATTTTATTGCTCATGTTGAAAAGAATAAAAACAAAAAGGCTGAATCTTGACAGGGGTAAGAATTTGGGGTCTTGAATAGACAGGCATTTACTGCTCAAGATAAAGCCTTTATAGGATTTCCGAAGCAGAATTGATTCTGTCTCTGGAAAGAAGATTTCTAAACACTTTGACTTCTGAACAGTCATCATTCGCACTGCCATGTTAACATTGCGAAGACGTTGGATTACATCTTGTGTGCCCCGTAATCTACGCAAGTGCTAAGAAAGGGCCAGGATATGACCCTCAGCATGATGTAAACTAAAAATATGACCTTGAGCAGGGTGACGCACAGCGTTGGGGGTGGTGACCATCTGATATTTTGAATACCTGTTCTGTGTTCATTGGTCAGAATAGGTTCAATAGGTTATTCGTGCTGGGTAAGCTACCAGCCCCCAGAAAAAGGTTATCATAGATCATAGAATTTACAGTGCAGAAGGAGGCCATTTGGCCCATCGAGTCTGCACCGGCTCTTGGAAAGAGCATCCTACCCAAGGTCAACACCTCCACCCTATCCCCATAACCCAGTAACCCCACCCAACACTAAGGGCAATTTTGGACACTAAGGGCAATTTATCATGGCCAATCCACCTAACCTGCACATCTTTGGACTGTGGGAGGAAACCGGAGCACCCGGAGGAAACCCACGCACACACGGGGAGGATGTGCAGACTCCGCACAAACTGTGACCCAAGCCGGATTCGAACCTGGGACCCTGGAGCTGTGAAGCTGTGCTATCCACAATGCTACCGTGCTGCTGTGGTGCTGGTAAGGTGACAGTGGGCACTAGGATGGGTAAACTGTCACGGATCAGATACTGCTGCTGTGGTGCTGGTAAGGTGACAGTGCTCTTTGGACAACTGCTTCCCCCAGAATGGAAACGGAGGAGGTGGAGGAAGATGGGATTGACACACACTGTGCCAAGTTTTGGTCCGCTGTCTGGGATTTTGACAGTGTCAGGTCGTTAACGCTTTTGTCTAATTAGTTGCTGCATCATATCTAAACTGTTGTTTTATAATAAACTATCTTAAAATTACTTATGACCAGTCAACTGCCTCTTTAGGTATAACTGTGGTCCCTGAACCCACTGGATCTTACACACGGGTGGCTGATTAGGCAGGAGTGGGGGAGATGGGGTTTTCTTCAGGAAACCCAGAAGTTGTTTCCATGCATACTTAGGGGTTTGGTTCCACAGCATACACAACCTTGCTTCAGTAGGCACCACCAGGGACCCCTCATCAAAGGGCCACTTGGCATCACATTTCCTTCCCCTCCCCGTCCTCTGGCAGACACACAAGATATTCTCATTGGACATCCCCTGCCAACAGATGGATCATATGACCCCAGCCTGACACTCGAGAGGAAGGAAACAGTGTTCATGCTGTTGCACTTATGCTGGTAGAGTAGAGCTTAAGACACGCAGCCTATTTTTTCCAACTGGTGGGCTGACAGAGTTACCGAAGAGAGGGTTGAGCTGGTGATGAGTGTTTGAGCTGCAATTTCACCTATGTTGTCATGTTTCATGGCCTTCCCATGAAGGAGAGGAAATCCGAGGGAGAGTGATCACCAGGTCGCTCAAACTCGCTGCAACCAGCTTCAGAGGACCGAGGAGTCAGTTAGCCGTCTGACATCTTAGCCGTGTGCATTTTGCAAGGTGTAAAAAGGGGCCTGTTTCACAAGTGTGTAAGACAATGAGCTGACTGCAAAGGATGTAAATAGTAAGATTAGGTCACCAGAGACGAGGATTGATCATTTTGTCAAGATTTTATTACAATCCATTTAACAGTAAGCAGGAACAACACAACATATCTCTGAGGCAGTCAACCAATTGCCTTCCTTGTTTTTTGAAATATTTTAATTTGGTTTCTAACATTTTATTCATAAAACAAAGCAATCCCCAATGAAAAAAATAACAAAAGAACGCCCCTCCTTGACCAATCAACTCCCATATAACTCGAAAATAACCCCACCCCGTAACCATCTATTTAAAGTGAAGAATAAGTAGACCCCATCTCTTATGGAATCCCTCAATCATCCCCTCCTGGTGAACTTCACCTTCTCCAGATACAGGAACTCCATCAAGACCCCAGCTACACTGAGGCACAGGGTGGAGAAGCTGACCTCCACCCAATAGGACCCGCCTGCGAGCAATCAGCAAGGCGAAGGCTAAATCATCCGCCCCCGTCTGCAGGTCCGACACCCCAAATATGGCCCCCTGGGGCAGGGCAAGTGCAAGATGGCCGGCATGGTACTGAAAAAAGACCTCCAAAATTTCTCCAATTTCGGGCAAGACCAGAACATATGTACATGATTGGCCAGACCTCTCCTACACAGCTCGCAAGTGTCCTTCACCCCTTCAAACAACCGACTCTCCTTGACCTCATCAGGTGCGCCCTGTGCACCACCTTTAACTGTATTGACTGTATTAACCCCAGTCTTGCACAAGAAGTCGAGGCATTCACCCTCCGCAACACCCCACGTCACAACCCCACCTCCAGCACCACCCCCAACACCTCCACCAATTGGCCTTAACCCTCTCTAATGATGCTGTATCCTCCTCCAGAATCCGCCCATAAACCGCCGAGATGACATCTCCCCCTCCAACCCTATTACCAACAACACTTCCTCCAACAACGAGGAGGGAGGTGTCACCGGAAACGTTGGGAAAACCTTCCTTGCAAAATCCCGCACTTGCATATACCTAAAGGCCTCCCCCGTAGAATCCCAAACTTCACTGCCAAGTCCTCCAAGCTCACAAACTGCCCTTCTAAGAATAAATCCTTCATTTCCACCATGTTCCTCCCATCCCCGAAACCTAGCATCCAGTCTCGATGGCTCAAACACATGGGACTGGATTCTCCGTTTCTGAGACTAAGAGCTGACGGCGGGGCAGGACTCGTGGACTTTCACGACAGCTAAACTGGCACCGAACCCGGACCGATTCAACGACTGTGGAGGGACTAGCACCAGCGCCAAGTTGGAACACAATCTGTCCCAATGTAAAACGGTGCGGGATTTGCCAGATCTATGATTGACACTCTGGAGGCTGACAAGCTGCAGCCGCATATACACATTACAAGCCTCACACACACTCATCCCAGCCAACAAGATGGCACTGGGTTGTGTGGGAGCGCAGCCATCCTGCTGATGGGTCAGCTGGGGATGGAGGGCACCTAGGGGGGTGGCTGGGGGACACACCTATAAGATCCATGGCCCTAAGTTCACAGTGAGCTATCAGTGGCATGCGCAACAGCGTGGCTGCCTTTCTGGCTGCAGCAATGGAGTTCCTTGCCCCCCTCCCCAGTCAGCGGCATAACTGTCAGCACACTCTGGCGATGTTGGACACCTTCCGTACTCCCTCTCTCCCTTATCAGCCACCACTCCGGTTTCACGATTTTTAAAAGCACAAGTGAACCGTGCCGTTGGGAATTCAGCTCATCGGAGGCAGAGAATCGCGGAGGCCCTGGAGAGTAATGGGTTGGCCCACTAATGATATGCCACGGTGTTTACTGTATGTGGATTCCGGACCGCATTGACACCGCTGTCGAGGTGTCAGAGGATTACGATTTGGTGTCAAATTGGTGCCCGACGCGATTTTGGCATCGTAACCTATTCCCCACCCAATCGCGTTTCCCAATTTTGGCATCAGCCAACAGAGGATCCCGTCCATTATTCTCTCGGATCGGCATCAACCTCGAGCCCGCCCCTAACTTAAAATGCTGCCGAAACTGCTTCCATATTCAGCATGGCCACCACCACCGGACGACCCAATATTTCCCCAGGGCAAACGGAAGCGACCCTGTTGCCAGCCAGCGCCCGCAATCCTTTTTATAAAATTTAGAGTACCCAATTCATTTTTTACAATTAAGGGGCAATTCAGCGTGGCCAATCCACCTACCTTGCTCATCTTTGGGTTGTGGGGGCGAAACCCACGCAAACACGGGGAGAATGTGCAAACTCCACGCAGACAGTGACCCAGGGCTGGGATCGAACCTGAGACCTCAGTGCCGTGAGGCAGCAGTGCTATCCACTGCGCCACCGCGCTGCCTAGCTCCTGCAATCCTGACCCCCTACAAGAGCCTGCCTCAATCCTCATCCACATTGTCTCTGGCTCCCTAGCCAGCCCCACACCTTCTCGGCGTTCGCTGCCCAACAATAATACAGCAGATTTGGCAGAGCCAAACACCCCCCCCCCCACCCCCCCACCCCCCAACTGTCGCCCTCGCTGAAGCACCTTCTTCCAAATCCTCGCTACCTTACCTGCCCAGACAAACGACGAGATCAACCGTTCCACCCCCCTAAAAATGCTTTCGGCAAGAAGACAGGTAAACACTGGAATAAAAACAAAACACATGGCAAAACATTCATCTTTACCGCCTGCACCCATATCTTCGGATGCTACACCGTGTTTAAATCCCCCCTGAAATTAACTGATGCATGTCCGGGCTCGGGATGGTCGCACATCCTCTTTATAAGCCCTACATCATCCCAATTCGAGGCACACATGCTAACCAACACCACCAACCTCCCCTCTGAGGCGGCCATTACTATAACATATCTAGCCCGTTGATCTGCCACCACATTCTCCATCTGAAACCTAACTCTCTGACCCACCAGTATCGCTACCCCCAGGCACTTCTATCAAAGCCCGAGTGAATCACCTGGCTCACCCAACCCTTCCGAAGCCTAACCTAATCCTTCACCCTCAGAGAGGTCTCCTGCAGCAGCACCACATCGGCTCTCAAGCTCTTTAAATGCGAAAAGACCTTTACCCACTTCACCGGTCCACCCAACCCCGCACGTGAGCAGGAGGGGAGTGAAGGTGGCAGGGGCAATTGCGATTAGGAAAAGCGGGAGAGGGCAGGAGGGTTAGAATGTTAAAACTCACCCCAAGATGTTCTTGTGGGCCAGAAGGAGCACAGTCAAAATGTGCTGCATGTCTGAATCACATGATCAGGTTGCAAAATTGTCAATTAAAAATTGGGTCCAGCTTGTTTGAGTTGGATGCCTTCCCTAAAGCTGAATAAATGAGCCAAATGTTACACTCAAAGAAACAATTGAAAGAGGTGCGAAGAAGGCAGGATCTGGTCCACCTCACAACAGTAAGAATGTGCTGGAAGGCTGCTGCCTTTTGATGACGTAGCATTTTATGGTTGACTCTAAATTTGTTCTACTTTCTGACTCCTCAGGAAACACATTACTTTGTCGTACTTCATTTGTTGGTAAATTTAGGCAATGTTCCACACAGCCTGAGCGAAAGAGAAGTGGTTCAGTTGAAGTCAATTGATGGTTCTGACAAGTTGCCATTTAAGCTGATGTTGTTATCGAAGTTTGATTTGTTTGCAATCCGCACAACACAAGCCAAGAAAAGGTAATTATAGATTTCAAATGTAATTGAAAGGCTTGTGGTGAAGGGTATGCTGCTGCCTGAATTGTTATGACAGGTTACAGCAGGGTGTCATGTGAATTACACAGCCCCACACGACAGTGAGACAGCTGTATAATGTCTGGGGTAGCTGAGCACATCCTTCCATCAGCCAGTGTTAATTCTATAAGTTCCCCAAGTCGCCCCCCCCCCCCCTCCAAGCATTAGAAGAACACCCTCATTGAAAAGCATTCAATAAAAGTGACCATTTAAACCTACATGATACCATTCATTTTCCAGCCTCCTTATTCGTATTCCCATGAAGGCAAGCGAGGAAAGTGGGGAAAGAACACCTTTGTGTCTCCGACTGGTAAACTGATGTTTTAATGCTCACCAGATTCTGTGAAATGGCTTAACCCTTTTGAGGGTGTTGGCAGTATTTCTGCACAATTTTTTGATTTTTTTTCAAACATTTCAAAAACTTTGTGATTTGTGTCTTTTCATTATAAAGGCACTGTGATTGCAACCTATCTGCCGGTAAAGTTCTGTCTTTTCCTTTCAAGTCTAGTTTAAACAAAATAATGGTCCTTTTTTCTGGATGTTTTTGCCGTTATCAACGTGAAAGAAATGTTGTACGTTTGCCAGAAAGGCGACATTCCCCCATCATCCAGGGGCGAGATTCTCCGACCCCCCGCCGGGTCGGAGAATCGCCGGGGGCTGGCGTGAATCCCGCCCCCGCCGGTTGCAGAATTCTCCGGCACCGGATATTCGGCGGGGGCGGGAATCGCGCCGCGCCAGTTGGCGGGCCCCCCCCCCCGCGATTAAATGCCTGTCCCGCCGGCGTAGATTAAACCACCTACCTTACCAGCGGGACAATGCGGCGCGGGCGGGCTCCGGGGTCCTGGGGGGGGGTGCGGGGCGATCTGGCCCTGGGGGGTGCCCCCACGGTGGCCTGGCCCGCGATCGGGGCCCACCGATCCGCGGGCGGGCCTGTGCCGTGGGGGCAGTCTTTCCCTTCCGCCTCCGCCACGGTCTCCACCATGGCGGAGGCAGAAGAGACTCCCTCCAATGCGCATGTGCGGGAATGCCGTCAGCGGCCGCTAACGCTCCCGCGCATGCGCCGCCCGGAGATGTCATTTCTGCGCCAGCTGGCGGGGCACCAAAGGCCTTTTCCGCCAGCTGGAGCATTCCGCACCTTTAGGGCGGCGCGATGCCCGACTGATTTGCGCTGTTTTGGGCACCAGTCGGAGAACATCGCGCCGTTTCCGGAGAATTTCGCCCCAGGTCTGGCAAACCATGACTGGATGTGGAGTAAAACTCCTCACCCCAACAATGTTTCCTTCTTTTTATAAATTTAGAGTACCTAATTATTTTTTTCAATTAAGGGGCAATTTAACGTGGCCGATCGACCTAACCTGCACATCTTTGGGTTGTGAGGGTGAAACCCAAGCAGGCACGGGGAGAATGTGCAAACTCCACACGGACAGTGACCCAGGGCCGGGATTCTAACCTGGGTCCTCAGCGCTGTAGTCCCAGTGCTAACCACTGTGCCACGTGCCGCACCCCCCCCCCCCCAACAATGTTTCCTAACACTAACCTCTTATACCAATTTCCTGCCCCAATCATAAGTTCATAACTTCATTGGATATCAGAACAGAATTAGGCCATTCGGCCCATCGAGTCTGCTCCGCCATTCTATCGTGGCTGATATGTTCCTCATCTGCTACCTACAGTGTTACAGACCAAGAGCTGGATTACTAAACCAGCCAGAGCAGCCCCTCCCTGGAACACATGACGCAGGGGCAGGAGTAGGCAATTTATCATTGTAACTTCTTTAAGTGACACAATTAATGCTGGATAATGTTAGTTTGAGGCTATAGGTTTCCACTTATTAGTTACTTTGTTGAGACTATTAAACTCCCTCAGTTAAAATTTTGTTTCCTCCCATTTTCATGCACTTGGTTGCAATTCACAATTTTCCAACAGCCGATCCTATTGGGGCAGGCAGCATGCACACTTTGTGCCTGACTATAATGTTAAACTGAGCTCCACCCATGCTGTATGGTCAGCTGAACACTCAAGAGGAGGCCAAACAGCGTGCTTGTGTTCCAGCGAGCCTGCAACACGTATAGGCAGCCTTCCCCTCTTAAACAGGAGCTTCACTCAGAAGGTTGCTTCTGCTAACTGCCAGTACTACAAATAGGATGTAAATGGAGCCTGATTAAATAATGCACCAGGGAAGAAAGCGGGCTCTGAGGTTGATGGAGGTCAATAGGAAGAGAGAAGACCATGGCGGCCAGGAACCCTCAAGGAGCATCCTCCAAAGGCAATACTTGGGAGCAGATGAAAAGAGAGGGAAAATCCCAGACTCTGGCCCCAAGATTGGATTGGATTGGATGGGATTTGTTTGTCACGTGTACCGAGGTACAGTGAAAAGTATTTTTCTGCGAGCAGCTCAACAGATCATTAAGTACATGAGAAGAAAAGGGAATAAAAGAAAATACATAATAGGGCAACACAAGGTATACAATGTAACTACATAAGCACCGGCATCAGATGAAGCATACAGGAGTGTAGTGTTAATGAGGTCAGTCCATAAGAGGATCATTTAGGAGTCTGGTGACAGTGGGGAAAAAGCTGTTTTTGAGTCTGTTCGTGCGTGTACTCGGACTTCTGTATCTCCTGGCATGGCAGCTGTGTCATAAGAAGTTCAATGACATCACAGCGGTGGTCAAGGTCAGTGAAGAAGTTGAGATGCCAGCGTAGGACTGGGGTGGGCACAGTAAGAATTTTTACAACACCAGGTTAAAGTCCAACAGGTTTGCTTGGAATCACTAGCTTTCGGAGCGTAGCTCCTTCATCAGTTGACCAAGGTCAGTGAACACATCATCAAAGAACAAATCTACCAAACACATTACCAACCACTCATGCTGCTCGATGGACCACGTCCCTATCACTCACCCATCAGTAGTACCTAGCAGTCACAAACAATGAAATTTCCTGACTCGAGCTTCCAGCCTCAATGCTGAAAATCCAGTCCTATGTTTCACAAATCGTAACAACTATAAGAAGTTTGTTAAGTTTGAAAACATCAGGGCAGCACGGTGGGCGCAGTGGTTAGCATTGCTGCCTCACGGCGCCGAGGTCCCAGGTTCGATCCTGGCTCCGGGTCACTGCCCGTGTGGGGTTTGCACTTTCTCCCAGTGTCTGCGTGGGTTTTGCCCCCAGAACCCAAAGATGTGCAGGGTAGGTGGATTGGCCAAGTTAAATTGCCCCTTAATTGGAAAAAAATGAAATGGGTACTCTAAATTTATTTTTAAAAAGTTTGAAAACATTGTATCTCAAAGGTGAAATCAAACCATACAGCAAGACCTTTCTCTGATGCACTAACCTGGAGGTCTCTTCATGATAATATTAAAGATTCAAGTTATTATACTTTAATTCTGCCATTAACACATTCTAATCTCTTAATGTGCCACTATCAGCACCCTTCTTAGTCTTAATCACCTCCATTCATATTCCCTTTGTCTTTCTGTCCACATCATCTTTGTCAATCGCCACCTATCACTGACCCTCTAGCCAGCCTCTGTTCCACATGCCCCCCTCCAACAACAGTGTAAATCTGACCCTATTTCCAGTTCTCTTCAGCTTTGGCAATGAGTCATCCAGACTCGAAACATTAGCTCTCTTCTCTCTCCACAGATGCTATCCGACCTACTGAGATTGTCCAGTATTATTTTGTTTTTATTACATTTTGTTATCATGCTCAAACATTAATTCTACATGTTAATTGTTTCCATCAATTATCTCGACAAAATCTATCGCAGATTTTGATCTCGATGTTACTTAACATTCTAGACATATTGGTGGATTGGGCAGACAAGTGGCAGATGAAGTTTAGTGCAGTAAAGAGCGAGATGATTAATTTTGGTGGGAAAAATAAGTACAGACAATATAAAATAAAGAAAGAAACTTTAAAGGGTGTGCAGGAATAAAGGAACCTCAGTGCATGTGTACAAAATTAATTGAAGAAGACAGGATACGTTGAGCGACAGTTCAGAAAGCAGTATATAGTATCGTAGGCTTTACTAATAGTGGCATTGAATCCAAGAGTAAGAAATTCAAGTTGAACTTATAGAAGACACTAGTTAAACTTCATCTGGAATACTGCATCCAATTCTGGGCGCCATGCTTGAGGAAGGATGTGAAGGCATTGGAGAGAGCCAAGAGGAAATTCACAAGAATGATTCCAGGGATAAACAGCCATGTGGATAGATTTGAGCGGTTGGGACTGTATTCCTTGGAGGAAAGTAGGCTGAGGGGAGGCTTGATAGACATATTCAAGGTCCCGAGGGGTATGGATAAGGTAAGTAGTGAGAAGCTGTTCTCACTCAAGGGAGCATCAAGAACTAGAGGAAACAGATTCAAAATAATTGGCAAAAGGAGTAGTATTGATGTCAGGAAATGTTTTTTCACCCAGAGGGTGGTTGGAGTCTGGAAGGAAATTCCCGAGAAGGTGGTGGAGGCAGGGTCGATCGAGGTATTCAAAAGGGAATTGAATTGCTATCTGAAAAGAATGTACAAGATTACAGGGATAAGGCAAGGCAGTGGTACGAGGTAGAATGCTCTTTGAGAGAGCCAGTGCAGACTCGGTGGGGGGAATGGCTGTAAAGATGTTATTATGTACCCAACTAGAACCCAATTTGTGTCTTAAACTGTTATATTGAGGATGGCTGAGAACGATTAGGAATAGCTTAACTCTAGACATATTCTGAACTATGATAGCAAGCCTGCAATAAGAATCCCCTTGTGATATGTTAACGGGTTTCAATACACAGCAGATATCTTTTATTGTGATGATGTAGATCATTTTCACTCCTTTGAGTTTCAGAGCTCTGATATTTGCATCTTATCATCCAAGACTATTCCTTCCATTAGTGTCATCAGATTTTTCTGTTCGTGCCATGAACAATTACAATTTTGCAAAAAAAGGAAAAGGCTTACAACTTACAACATAATTGCTAGAATTTTCTCTTCACTTACTGAGAAGGAGGTAAAATGTTGCTGTGTCACAGGATTGAGGTAAACTGACAGTGCAAAAGGTGGTTACTAAGAAATATAGTTGTTTATATTTGACATTCTGTAACAGAACACCCGGAGGCCTTGCTCATCGTGGTCGGAGACTTCAACAAGGCCACCCTCAAAAGTGTACTGCCAAAATTCCACCAACACATCTCCTGTCCCACCAGGGGCGACAACACTCTCAACCACTGCTACACAAAAATCAAGGGTGCCGCCCGATCCATCCCCCGACCGCACGTCTGAAAATCAGACCATAAGATGGTGCTCCTTCTCCCGGCATACATGCAGAAACTGAAGTGGGAGAATCCGGTTAAGAAGGCCGTTTAGCACTTGTCCGAGGCAACAGAAGAGCTCCTACGTGACTACTTGGAGTCAGTGGACTGGTCCATATTTAAGACCTCAGTCGTGAACTTAAACGTGTATGTCACCACTGTCACAGACTTTGTCAGCAAATGTGTAGACAACTGCTTGGCAAAAAAATAGTACATATATTCCAAACCGGAAACCATGGCTTAATCGGGAGACTGACGCCCTACTGAAGGCCAGGTCTGAGGCGTCCAAGTCAGGCGACCCTGACCAATGTAAGAAATCCAGTACGACCTTCGCAAAGCCATCCGAGATGCCAAGAGACAATATCAAACCAAGCTAGAGTCACAGACGAGCATTACAGATGCTCGTTGGTTGTAACAAGGCTTAAACAACATAATGGGCTACAAAGTGAAGCTGAGCAGAATCTCTGGAGCAGCGCACCCCTCCGCGATAAACTCAATGCATTCTATGCTCGGTTCGAGCAGAAAACCATCAAACCGCTGTCGACTGCCCCAGCCGACCCGGACACACCCACACCCACCATCACAGCTTCCGAAGTCAGATTGGCCTTCTTGAAAGTGAACCCCCGGAAGGCGATGGGCCCGGAAAAATCCCATGTGGACCAGCTGGCAGATGTGTTCGCGGACATCTTCAACCTCTCCCTTC
This sequence comes from Scyliorhinus torazame, assembly GCF_047496885.1. Lineage (NCBI taxonomy): Eukaryota > Metazoa > Chordata > Chondrichthyes > Carcharhiniformes > Scyliorhinidae > Scyliorhinus > Scyliorhinus torazame. The sequence continues at coordinate 66,521,446 of NC_092715.1, forward strand.
TCTGTTCCAAGGTCCCCATCTGCTTCGAGAAGACCACCATCATACCAGTGCTAAAGAAGAATCACGCAACATGCCTCAATGACTATTGTCCGGTGGCCCTGACATCGATCATAATGAAGTACTTTGAGAGGTTGGCCAAGAGGCACATCAACTCCATACTCCCAGAATGCCAAGATCCACTGCAATTCGCATGCCTCCGCAACCGGTCCACAGCAGAAGCCATCTCCCTGGCCCTACGCTCATCCCAAGAGCATCTCAACAACAAGGAATTCTACAGCAGATTCCTATTTATTGATGACAGCTCCGCCATCAACACCATAATCCCAGCCAAACTCATATCGCAGCTCCAAAACCTAGGACTTGGCTCCTCACTCTGCAACTGGATCCACGACTTCCTGACCCATAGACCACAATCAGTAAAAATAAACAACAACACCTCCTCCACAATAGTCCTAAACACTGGGGCCCCACGCAAGTCTGCGTCCTTAGCCCCGTACTATGCTCCCTATACACACATGACTGCGTGACAAATTTTGGCTCCAACTCCATCTACAAGTTTGCTGACGACACGACCATAGTGGGTCGAATCTCGAACAACAATGTGTCAGAATACAGGAGGGAGATAGAGAACCTAGTGGAGTGGTATAACGACAACAATCTCTCCCGCAGTGTCAGCAAAACTAAGAGCTGGTCATTAACTTCAGGAAGCAAAGTACTGTACACACCCCTGTCAGCATCAATAGGGCCGAGGTGGAGATGGTTAGCAGTTTCAAATTCCTAGGGGTGCGCATCTCACCAAAAATCTGACCTGGTCCACCCACGTGGACGCTACCACCAAGAAAACACAACAGCGCCTATACTTCCTCAGGAAACTAAGGAAATCGGCATGTCCACATTGACTCTTACCAACTTTTACAGGTGCACCATAGAAAGCATCCTATCTGGCTGCAGCACAGCCTGGTATGGCAACTGCTCGGCCCAAGACCGTAAGAAATTTCGAAGAGTTGTGAACACCGCCCAGTCCATCACACGAACCTGCCTCCCATCCATTGACTCTGTCTACACCTCCCGCTGCCTGGGGAAAGCGGGCAGCATAATCAAAGACTCCTCCCACCCGACTTACTCACTCTTCCAACTTCTTCCATCGGCAAGAGATACAAAAGTCTGAGAACACGCACGAACAGATTCAAAAACAGCTTCTTCCCCACTGTCACCAGACTCCTAAACAACCCTCTTATGGACTGATGGACTTATGGACTGATCTGATCTCTTCACACATCTTCACCCGACACCTATGTCTTTGTATTTACATTGTGTATTTTATGTTTGCCCGATTTATGTATTTTCATTTCATGTACGGATTGATCTGTTTGAGCTGAACACAGAACAATACTTTTCACTGTATCTCGGTACACGTGAGAATAAACAAATCCAATCCAACATTCCTTTTTGTCTATTTAAGGGATGAAGGATAGCTGTCAATGCCTCACCACATAGTAATCCAATTAAAATGGTTAAGTACTCAGTAAAGGGCTCCGTTGAAATTCGTTACATTTTAAAGAAAGAAGAAAATTGAGTCACTGTTATGTACAGGCACTGATGTGCACAGTCTCACACACTGCCTGTAAGACCTACCATTTAACCATATTAGTTTCCAGAACGTGTATGACACCAAGCATAAGATGTGTACTGATATCCTCACATTAACATACTTCTCTGCTCCACTACTTACTTTCAAAACCATGTATTAAAATTCTGATAGGACAATTTTTATAAACATGTTAGTGTATCTTTCACCGAATCCCAATGGTTTGGGGGGCATCTCTTTGCCCGTCCTGACCTATTTATCTATATAACAGCATTTCACAGCACGCACTACTGTTTCCATTCATACCTTCCTATCCTGAACATTGCTCTTCCCTAAGCACTGCAAGTTTTCCTGGCGCCAAGTAAGTCACAATCTGAACCTACACTTCAGGCACAGCATATCTTCATGACAATCTGTCACAGGGTTTTCTATGCCGTGATCCGCATGTTCTACAATACGGTTTTCTGTCCAATTAACCTCCCACTGGTGTCTAGGGTAAATAACTTTGACTAGCAAGGAGTGTTCATGTGCTTCCTATTTTATATTGTGCTATCCATTCAAGTTAATTAGCAGCTGGTCATCATGTACTGGCTTCACTGGAAAACATTTCTAGTTCATTTATACTATCAACTCTTCCCACCTTTTGCACAGCAGACTGGGCAACAGTATGCCGGCAGTAACATTAAAACAGTGAAACAAACTTGTCAACGTTCAAATATTGTGATTGTGACTTTTCATTTCTGCCTGTGGGCATACAGGCAGTCCTCAAACTTGCAGCGATTGTGTTGCAAGTTGAAACGTTGTCAGGGCCAGTTTTCCCACAGGAACAATGTTATAAATGGAGTTTGGATCCTGAACCAATGTGCGATATCCTGCTTTCACAGAATAGTGAAAAGCTTTTGAGATCTTGCCTTTCCCATGGTATAAGAGTGCCTCCACTTTCAAAAGCACTTCTGCACTCTATATGAGAAGTAATTTGCCCTTCCTACGGTTGTGAAAGGCGGAACGTAAAGGAACATGACAATTGTTAAAGACCAACAGTTCACTGGTGCGGTGTCAGAAAGCCAAAACTGGCATTGTAAAATTTAAACAGGGTGTCAATTTATTAATGCTGTAAGTGACCTTTGTTGTAACTCAAATATCATAAAGTCGAGGACTGCCTGTACATTGACATCTGTGTAGGTCTATGTAGCACAGTGGTTAGCACTGTGACTTCACGGAGCCAGGGACCCAGGTTTGACTGCCGGCTTCGGTCACTGTCTGTGTGGAGTCTGCATATTCTCCCCTTGTCTGCGTGGGTGTCCTCCGGGTGCTCCGGTTTCCTTCCACAAGTCCCGAAAGACGTACTTGTTAGGTGAATTGGACATTCTGAATTCTCCCTCTGTGGACCTGAACAGTCGCCGGAGTGTGGCGACGAGTAACTTCATTGCAGTGTTAATGTAAGCCTACTTGTGACAATAATAAAGATTATTATTAAGTTGGCCAGTGATACAAGGGGGAGAAGCCTCTCAAGATGATACTGTCTAGGGGTGCCAAAACATTGATACATTATCAAGAGTTCTATGAGGGTTGAAACTGCAATATGTCCCTGTTTGTGTCCAAGCTTCTCTGTCTGTTTATTGGCAAATGTGGGTATCAGATTGATAATAGCCAAAATAAATTAATCATCTGACCCTGAATGAGATTCAATGATGTCCAAGATTACCAGTATGGAACTGTCTGTACTAAGTACACTGCAGCATTATCAATATAATCTCTTACGTCAGGTAATGTGTGGTGCTGTACTCTATCCACATTAACCCTATGTGTGCCAGGCCCTTGTACTACAGTTGCCTTTCCAACGTGGAGAGCTGGCTTCTGTTCTGCTCCTGGCAATCAGAAAAAGACCTAAGAGATCAGTTAAGTCTCCCTGCATGTGTTTCAATGAAGATCAGCACTTCAATCATAGCTCCCTGATCAAAATGCTGAAAATACTAGCTATGCATCATAGAAATATAATTAGAATAAAATGGTTTGGGCTCTGCGGTGGCGTAGTGGTTAGCGTTGCTGCCTTACGGCGCCGAGGACCCGAGTTCGATCCCAGCTCTGGGTCACTGTCCGTGTGGAGTTTGCACATTCTCCCCGTGTCGGCGTGGGCCTCACCCCCACAACACAAAAGATGTGCAGGGCAGGTGGATTGGCCACACTAAATTGCCCCTTAATTGGAAAAAAAATAATTGGGTACTCCAAATTTATTTTTTTTAAAGAATAAAATGTTTCAAGCACAAAAGGTTGACAGAAGAAATCATGGAGTTAACGGAAGGAAGCAGAAAAATGAAATAGAATGTGAATAAAACAGACTGAACTGAAAAATAAAAGTGCAAAGAGGAATATTCAAAATGGCCAAATGACAAGTACAGTTTAATTGAGACCCTGAAAACCTTGTAACTTAAGAAAATTCACCAACTCGTTAATGATATTTTGGGAAAGAGAACACTTTGTAGCTCCAGTGGATGTTTGAAAGCAAAGGATGGTTCCATTCTGGGAAAGATGGAGTAAATACATAGAATTGAACAACACTGACAGAGGACTTCAACCACCAATCAAAAATGAAGACCCAGACACGTTGCGAGAAGTGGAACCTGCACTGAAGAAGATGAAGACTGGGAAAGCCCCGGGAACAGGTGAAGAAACAAAAGGTAATTATTGAAGCAAAAGGACAGTTAACAACTGAAAACTGGGGCGAGATTCTCCGACCCCCCCCCCGGGTCGGAGAATCGCCGGGGGCTGGCGTGAATCCTGCCCCCGCCGGTTGCCGAATTCTCCGGCACCGGAGATTCAGCGGGGGCGGGAATCGCGGCGCGCCGGTTGGCGGGCCACCCCCCGCCCCCCGGCGATTCTCCGGCCCGGATGCCCGAAGTCCCGCTGCTAGAATGCCTGTCCCGCCGGCATAAATTAAACCACCTACCTTACCGGCGGGACAAGGCGGCGCGGGCGGGCTCCGGGGTCCTGGGGGGGGGGGGGGCGCGGGGCGATTTGGCCCCGGGGGAGCCCCCCACGGTGGCCTGGCCCACGATCGGGGCCCACCGATCGCAGGCCGGGTCCGCGAGCATTCTCCTGGCCTGGTGCTCTACGCTGCGGGAATGCTAGCCCCCAGCCAAACGGAGGATCGGTGGATGTTTTACACCTTTTTGTCTGTCGCAAAATGCCACCGTTCCCACGCTGGTGTGGGGACATAGCTTCAGAATCAGAGAATCCAGCCCATTGGCTTTATAGAAAATGCAATCTATCTTTTAAAATCCTTTTGATTTGAAATGCAAAATGACCTCTACCTACATTTTATTGATTATACTAAAGTATTTGATAAATTTCAACACAATTACCTCATGAACATGTCGGGAGAAATTGACATTGGGAAAGATCTTTGATTCATCAGGAATATTTACTGGAATCATGTAGTGACGATCAAAGAGGAGAACAAACTCGATGGTTGGAAAGCGATCAAAAGAGGGCTGAGATAAGGCTGCATTTTCTCACCAGACTGTTTCTGACGTCCGGAGAGAAACATCATTATGCTGACGACTCCGTACTTATAGCAACCCCATGAAGAGGTCTTGCTAAAATTCATCGATACAGTCATAAAGGAAAGTGGTGGATAAGGGTTTACATTCAACTGCATGAAAATGTACACTATGGTGATGAAAAATATAAAGGACATTATTATAATATGCAACATCACAGTAAATGGACGCAAATTAGAACCTGTCAACTGATCAAGTATCAAGGAACCACAGTAACATCTGATGTCAAAAGCAGCAGTGAAAACCAAAAAAATGATTCGACAACCCAAAAGTGTTTTTACAAAATTAAGAAATGCCCAACAAATCATCAGCTTTATCCTTGAAACATGAATCAGTGTATTAAAATGCTGATCGGAGTTCTCCAGTCAGTTGGGATTCTCTTTCCTCGCTGGCAGTGCACCCCCATTCCTGGGTTCCCCGGTGGCGTGGGATGGCTTCAATGGGGAAATCCCATTGACAAGCAATGGGAAGAGAGAATCCCGCCATCAGCGAACAGCGTGCCACCAAGAAACACGCGGGTGGTAAACTGGAGAATCCCGCCCATTATGTCTGGTCAGCAATGAATTGTGGATGTGAAGCCTGGGGAATTGGAAAAGAAGAAGAAAAGAAAATCGACAGCTTCGAAATGTGGGGTTGAGAAGAATCCTGAGGTTAAGCTGGGTAAAGAAAAGAACTAATGAGGAGGTTTTGAATGAGGTTGAAAGAATAAGAGAGCTCTTCAAATAATATCAAAACAAGACAAATAAAATGAAGTTCTTTGGACCTGTTATCGCTGCAGAGGGATTGGTGTGCTCTCACGATTAGGAAGGCCCAAGCGGCTGACAATGAAGGAAGCAGCTAGACAACATCAAAGACCTGTCAGCCAGAACTCAAACATCGAGATCATCTACTGTTGCTCTGATCGGAGAGCTCGGAAGACCATGATCATCCACATGGCACTTGGGAAATGATGGCAGAAAGGAGCTGTGATTTACAATTGTAAGGGAAGAGGTGCCCTTTTGCAAAGCAATGTATTGTCTCCTATGTTTAAATCCAGCTGACATTTGATGTATGACCAAGAAAAACAACAACAACAACTGGCATTTACATTCTGCCTTTACCATAATAAAACATTCCAACACATTTCACAGAAGCATTATGAAGCAAAACTTGACAGCGATACAGGGTGCATTAGGCAAAATCCTTCTTTTATTCTATCATGGAATATGGGTGTCACTGACAAGGCCAGCATTTATTGCCCATCCCTAATTGCCCTTGAACTGAGTTCTTTACTTGCCCATCTCAGAGGGCAGTTGAGAGACTGGAGTCACATGGAAGCCAGATCAGGTAAGGGTGACAGATTTCCTTCCCTAAAGTGCATTAGTGAACCAGCTTGTCGGGGGGGGGGGGGGGGGGGGGGCGGGTGTTACAAGTTGCTGATAGTTTCCTGGTTACTTTTACTAGCTTTCAATTCCAGATTTTATTAATTGAATTTAAATTCAACCAGCTGCTGTGGTGGGATTTGAACCCATGCCCTCAGAGCATTAACCTGGGTGTCTGAATTCCTTGTCCAGTGACATTACCACCATGCTACCTAAAGTTTGCTCAAAGAGGTAAAGGAGTGGTGTAAAAGAGAGTCAGAGAGACAGAGAATTTTAGGGAGAAAGATCGAGAGCTTAGGGCCTTGGTCGCTGAGGGCAAGGCTGCCAAAGGTGCAACAATTATAATCTGGGAAGCTCAAGAGGCCAGGAGTACATCACATACATAGAACATACAGTGGAGAAGGAGGCAATTCGGCCCATCGAGTGCAGATGTCTCAGTGATTTGGGGAATGGAGGAGAGTACAGGGATAGGGAGGGATGAGGCCATGAAGAGATTTGAAAACAATTGGGGCTGGAACTTTATGACCGTTCGCGCCAGTGGGACCCGAAGGCCCCGTCTACGGCGCACCCCCTCAGTGGGTTTCCTGGTGGCGAGGAGTGCATTCAACAGGAAAGCCCATTGACAATGGCGGGACCAGAAAACCCCGATGCTGGCCAAAGCTCGTGGCTGGTTGCGTGGAAAATCCCGTCCAAGGACGCAAATTTTAACATGGAGGCTTTGTTTAACCAGGAGCCATTTTAGGTAATTGAGCACTAGGATGACGGGTGGATGGGATTTGGTACAAGTTTGGGCAGCAGAGTTTTAAATGACCTCAAATTGACTTCATATGGTATAATTTGAGAGATCGACCAGGTGTGCATTGGAATAGTCAAGTCTAGAGGTAATGGAGCCATTTGTCATGGAACAATTCAAACCACCTTGTTTAAATTCTAAACATTAAATTTAAACACAACCTTATTTAATCATTTGTCCTTTTCAATTCCAGATTGGTTGCCTTTTGATTTTTTTTTTTGCCTAAAGGCTCAATGTATATTTGGTGATTTAGAGGGGAAAAGTCTATTTTTTTTTTGTGTGCAGCTCAATTTCTCCACGTCAATGAGAGGCTGTGAAGAGACCCCTTGGGATAGATATGGCCAATCAGCTGCAACGTGCAGTTTCTTCCTGATTTCACGCACTGATGCTTTCACAGAAAGCTAAATTATATTAGTCAGTGAGGGGCCAGCTTCTGATTTATTCATGTTTTCACTCCCTTTATCTCTGAAAATGCTCAGCCACCTCTTAAATGAGTGTGACCATGACCTTCAACACACAGAGTAAAGCAGGTAAGTATTTCCACATCATAGAGCTGCCCAGGTAATTTGAACACATTGATAATCTTGTCTTTTTAAAAATTCAAACAAAAAAAAGGCGAATCAATAATTAGATTTGGAACACAAATGTAATAGTATGGCACTGCAAAATCATTCAGTGTGGAATGTAAAGACGTGATGCATTAAGCAAGCTGAATCACTCATCCCAGGTTTAGAGATTTATGTCCATCGCATCACGAAAGACCTGTCTTGATCTGAAAATTCTGGTTGCCTTGGCTTGGAGTTTGAAACTTGATAAGGTCTGCCACTTAATACATGGCCTGACCCTGATACGTGGCCTTAATTTTAATTACACAATGAGAGCAAGACAATACAGGTACATGGTGAGGAAAAGCAAGAAGAGAAAATGAACAATTTTGTTGCATAGTGATCACACGGAAATCAAAGTGGGCTGTACACTCCGCTGCCCGTCACCAGCAGCGAGTTTCCCGATCCGGCGGAGAATCGAGCGTCAGCCTAAAAACGGGGGTGGGATTCTCCGAAATGGAGGCAGAGTGTTCGCGCCGTTGTGAACTCCGTTGAGGTTCATGACGGCACGTAACGGCCCCTATCCCGACCGATTCAGGGCCCGATAATGGGCTAGGAGCGGCGGCGCGTCATTTTGGGCAGGCCGCTCGGCCCATCCGGGCCGGAGAATCGCGGGGGTACCGGTGAATCGCTATTTTGGCTGCCTCGGGCAACTTACTGGACCGCGCCGCGCAAAACGCGATTGTGCCGATCTGGCCGCTTCCGTGAGAGGAAAAATTCCCGTCGCGGGAAAATTTGGCGACCCAGGCGATTCTCCCAACCGGCGCGGGAGCGGAGAAGCGCACCCCGGGATTGGCATTGGGCGCCAATTCCGTTCCGATGCTTCGGTTCCCCCTCTGGCAGCAGCAGTCAGCTACATGGCCCGCACCGGTGGCCCCACGCATAACCGCAAATTGCATGGCTTTAAATGCGAATGAAGGGCTGGAGATCCAATGCTCCATCCTCTGCGATGCTCCAGCTCTCCGAGCTAGGAGTCACGCGGGCGAGAATTGGTGCAAGCATTTACGAGCATCACCCAGATGGCATGGCCATTGAGTGGGAGCAAGTAGTTAGGAAACTTTTCCAACTTTTTCAGGTTTGCTGGTGAATGTATGCCTGGACCTGAGGGACAAGCAGAGAACGACTTAATGGCGACTTAATGGCAAGTGCGTGGATTTGGGGTGTCCCTTTGGTTGAGATCCCCATTGCTGCATAAATTCAATAGGTCCCACCCCCACAACTTACAGTCTCCTGGCTGTTGAGACTCCTGACTGCTGAGAGGATCCAGGAAATGCTCTGAGTGCTGCTGCCACCCAGCCCGCCCCTCTGCAAACCCCATATCCCAGCAGTATCATCAAGGGGATGGGCATGGCCATGTTCAATTGCAGGCCCACCAGGTGTTGGCACACCTCTATGCACTCCTGAGAAGTGCCTCACAGCAGAGGGAGCAGGCAATGAGCAGAGATCACCCCAAACAAAGGACACATGCACTGCGGCTGTCAGAACCTCCCCTGGCACACAGCCCCTCACAGAGTAAAGGCTTCACCTGTGACACTATCAGCTAGCCCACCCCTGAAGATCACAAGATGTCTCCAAGCCCTGCCTGTACACCACACCCCTGATCTCATCCATACCACCCCCAGCCGGGATACCTGACCTGCTGCCCGTCACAACCTGTTAAACTCAGGCTCCACATAACACTGCAGCTCAGGTCCCAACAAACTCACACATCCCTCACTCACCCCATCTGTTGGACATGCCAGAGTCTTAGCTTGGAGGTGAATGGCTGCACAGTATGAATGTCTCCACCACACAGCCAGCTGCCACCCTCCTGGTGGGATAGCACAAAATCCACCCAGTGAGGAGACCTATAGTAGGTCTCACTGGGAGAAACAAGACAGGGGCCACAGAGCCTATCGCAAACACTAATTGTGGCAGCCACCATTGTACCAGTACCACGGTTCACTTGCGGTCTCAGTGGTCAGGAACCCGGCTTGACGGCTGCTGACCATGTCCAGTGCCACCACAGGCGGGCGGGAGCCGTGCTGTTGGCCGGGGTGTCTTCCTCGAGGGATGGGGGGACTGAAGGGGGGAGTGGAAAGGGGGTGGCCAGTGGGGCAGTATTTGGCAGGTTGGGACCGCGCACGGCCAGCGCCATGTTTTACAGTGCTGCAGGTCGCCGCCACGCGCATGCGTGGGCACAGACCTGGCCATTCTCCAGGCGTTTATATCGTGGGAGTCGAGAGTTTTACTCGGTGAGGCTGCTAGTCCCTCACCGGTCTCAGGTTGTAAAACGCCACAGTTCCCACACTGCCGTCGGTGTTTATCCTCCAAAACGGTGAATCCAGCCCATGGTTTTGGACTACAGTCAGCTATGGCGCGTTATCCACGTGGCCACTGCTGCTGTCGTGGATCCATGGTGGAGAGAGTGCCATGGTCAGCCCAGAGAGAACCCTGCACAAGAGGAGCCTGCCCAAGGAGATCAGAGGCCAGCTAGTGGGGCTCAAGTGCCAGCTGTCCAATAGGCCAAGGAGGTGTGAAGGAGGCGCCAAATCGGGGCACGTGTATACAGTTGGCACCTGTCCGTCGAGGAGCTGTCGGTCTACATGTTCCCCCCAACGAAACACGCTGCGAGGAGGCCAGAGTATCTCACCCATAGTTAGAGTTATGCTGGACAAAGGTGTTTGTATGTGTTGAGTTGGTTAAATTCCAATTGTGTTTCTATTGTGCTTAGAGAGGGCTGCGGTTTGAAAAGTAAATAAATAGGCCAGCAGAGTTATTTGATGTTGCTGAGCAACTGGGGCCCAAAAGATATGAAAAGTTTTAACGTTTTAATTTAACTAATTTGTTGGCAGTTGGAGACTGCATCTTGGAGAGTGAATATCTCTCAACTCTGCCAGAAGAAAGACTGGGCAGGATGGAAGCTGCAAAGAGGCAGGCTTCCGAAAGTACAAGTTACAGTCCAGGTAATCAGGGATTTGGGACAGAAAGAGTGTTTAAGACAACTGGAGTTAAATGAACAGAGACCAAGGTATAGTTCAGAAGAATAAACAAAGTGTTCTGAGTTAAAGAGACAATTTGTTACAACCTGCCTACTTACCATTGGCTGGGGACTAATGACTATCCCACAATCCTGTGGGAGTATGAGCTTCCCCAATGAGGGGGGCGGAGAAACCACTAGTAAACTCCTAGTATAAATAAAGCTGGCCAGTTCAGGAGCCAGCAGGAAGGAGTATGTAGCAAGGGAAGTTACGGCTACTGTTATGTATATATGTTATAGTAAATAAATGTTATTACTTTGTATCCTTAAAACTCGTGCTGGATTCTTCATGGCCCTTACAAAACTGGCGATGAAGGTTAAAGTGAATAGCTGTCTACACTGCTGAAGCCACCTCCCTGGATTTTTTGTTGGATACAGGTTGGAAGTTGTTTTCTATTATACCATGCCTCTGTACGGACGTTTGGATGTTTTTGATGCTGCGCTGGAAAGCTGGAACCAGTACGCACAACAGATGTGTTACTATTTCCGGGCAAACAATATCACCGAAAACGAGCGCCAGGTGATCATATTGCTCACCGCCTGCGGCCTGCATACGTTTGGGGTGATTAGGAGCCTTACGTACCCAGCTGCGCCGGACACCAAAACGTTTGATGAACTTGTGAATATAGTGGGGCAACATTTTAACCCAACCCCGTCCACGATAGTCCAGCGTTACCGGTTTAATACTGCTGAGAGGACCCCTGGAAAATCCCTTGCCGATTTTCTATCCAGGCTACGCAGGATTGCGGAATACTGTGACTATGGTGAGACCTTGTCAGAAATGTTATGCGACCGTTTGGTTTGCGGTATTAACAATGCGGCCACACAGAGAAAGTTGTTAGCGGAGCCAACATTGACTTTTCAACAGGCCATTCAAATAGTATTGTCCCGAGAGAGCGCAGAGCGAGCAGTACAGGAGCTACAGGGAATGGAAGTGCATGCCTTGGGGCGCAACCCCTTCCGTCCGAAAACGTCCCCCGCACTCCTGCGGTACCTTGGGCGAGGCAACGTCCGGACCGAAGCCAGTGGCCGTCGGACATTCCTCCCCGAAGGGAGCCTTCTCCAGAGCCAATGGATGAGGCGCCATGTCCGTGTCAGACTTGTAGGCGACGACCCCATCGCGGACGGCGGTCCTGGGCGCACCAGAGGCGCCGTCGTTCCGACCAAAACTGGGACCAGCCCAGGGGTCGTAACTGGGACCAGCCCAGAGGCCGTACCTTCCATGTGGATGAACCTGCAGCGACTACTCCTGAGGACGTGGAGACGGAGGACGACTGCCTGCAGCTGCATTGTGTGGCAGTTCCCCGTGTGGCCCCCATTAAGGTGACAGTACGGGTCAATGGCCACCCACTTGAGATGGAGTTGGATACTGACGCAGCGGTCTCCGTGATCGCCCAGAGGACATTCGACCGCATCAAGCAGGGTATACAGACCCTTACATTAACCGACTCACAGGCCAGGTTGGCCACCTACACGGGGGAACCACTGGACATTGCAGGAACTACAATGACCCCTGTTGTCTATGGACGCCAGGAGGGGCGTTTCCCACTTATCGTGGTGCGCGGCCATGGGCCCAGCCTGTTGGGTCGGGACTGGTTGCGCCATTTGCAGTTGCAATGGCAGCACATCCTCCAAACAGTTTCTGAAGGGTTGACTGAGGTGCTAGGACGATACCCAGATGTATTCCAGCCTGGTTTGGGGAAAATAGCCCGTATCCAAGTTGAACCAGGAGCCACGCCGCGCTATTTCCGGGCGCGCCCAGTGCCTTCCGCCTTCCTCGAGAAGGTAGAAGGGGAGCTCACTCGTTTGGAGAGTTTGGGTATTATCAGGCCCGTCCGTTTTGCTGACTGGGCAGCACCAATTGTACCTGTAATGAAGCCAGATGCCACAGTTCGCTTGTGTGGCGACTATAAACTTACAGTGAATACGGTTTCCTGACTCGACCGATATCCAATGCCTCGCATAGAGGATCTCTACTGAAACTTGCAGGTGGACTCTCGTTCACAAAATTAGATATGAGTCACGCCTACCTGCAGTTGGAGCTGGACCCTGCCTCCCGACCATATGTAACGATTAATACACACCGGGGCCTGTATGAATATACACGGTTGCCCTTTGGAGTATCCTCTGCCTGCGCAATTTTTCAACGTGTTATGGAGGGCATTTTGAGAGGTTTACCACGTGTGGCTGTCTACCTAGATGACGTTTTGATTACAGGGACGTCGGAGCAGGAACATTTGGATAATTTGGAGGCTGTCCTTAGACGCCTTTCGGAGGCTGGAGTCCATTTACGTCGCACAAAGTGCGTATTTCAGGCAAAGGAAGTAGTCTACCTGGGTTATCGGGTGGACCGCGAAGGTCTGCACCCCGTCGCAGAGAAGGTGCGTGCAATTCAACATGCCCCCGCCCCGACTGACACTTCGCATCTTCGTTCTTTTCTTGGTCTCGTAAACTATTACGGGAAGTTCCTCCCCAATCTGGCAACTATGCTGGCCCCGTTGCACCTTCTGCTGAAGAAAAATCACACCTGGGTTTGGGGTCAGCCGCAAGAAACCGCTTTCCGGCGGGTAAAGCAACAATTGTCGTCGTCTGGGTTACTAACCCACTATGATCCTGGAAAGCCTTTGCTCGTCACATGTGATGCATCCCCGTATGGTATTGGGGCCGTCCTGTCCCACAAGATGGAGAACGGGGCCGAGCGACCGATAGCTTTCGTCTCTCGCACATTGACTGCAGCGGAGAAAAAATACGCGCAGATCGAGAAGGAGGGCCTGGCAGTGGTTTTTGCGGTGAAACGCTTCCACCAGTACGTGTACGGCCGCCATTTCACTATCGTGACTGATCATAGGCCCCTGCTGGGACTTTTCAGAGAGGATAAGCCAATACCGCCCATTGCTTCTGCACGGATCCAGCGCTGGGCTTTGTTGCTTGCTGCATGCGAGTATTCTCTGGAGCACAAACCAGGTACGCAGATAGCAAATGCCGACGCACTGAGCCGATTGCCTTTATCGACCGGCCCCATGTCGACCCCCACGACCGGTGAGGTGGTTGCAACCCTAGATTTTATGGACACCTTGCCTGTCACGGCATCACAGATCCGTGAGTGGACCCAGACGGAGCCAGTCCTGTCAAATGTTCGGCACATAGTCCTGTATGGTGGGCAGCATAGACAGCTCCCAGGCGAGTTGCGGGCATTTTCCTCCAAGCTGTCAGAATTCAGCGTGGAAGACGGCATCCTCTTGTGGGGGACGCGTGTAATTGTCCCATAAAAAAGGCCAGGAGCTGATACTAACAGACTTGCACAATGGACATCCAGGCGTGACCAAGGTGAAAATGTTGGCCCGGAGTTATGTCTGGTGGCCAGGCCTCGACACCGACATTGAGAAGGTGGCCCAAAACTGCTCCATTTGCCAGGAGCATCAGAAGCTTCCGCCGGCCGCGCCCCTACATCACTGGGAATGGCCAGGGCGGCCTTGGGCACGCTTGCATGCAGATTTCGCAGGCCCTTTTCAAGGATCCATGTTGCTTCTACTAATTGACGCCCAGTCCAAATGGCTAGAGGTGCATAAGATGCAGGGGACAACGTCCTGCGCAACAATTGAAAAGATGCGTTTATCGTTTAGTACGCATGGCCTCCCCGAGGTGCTGGTCACGGATAACGGCACTCCATTCACGAGTGAGGAGTTTGCGAGGTTCACGAAGATGAACGGCATCCGCCATATCCGCACTGCCCCTTACCACCCGGCTTCAAATGGGTTGGCAGAGCGCGCAGTGCAGACATTCAAAAGAGGCCTAAAGAAGTAGTCTTCCGGATCAATGGACACGAGACTGGCTCGCTTTTTGTTTACGTACAGGACCACCCCCCATGCAGTGACTGGGGTAGCTCCCGCAGAACTCCTAATGGGCCGGAGACTTCGCACCCGCCTTAGTATGGTTTTCCCGGACATTGGCACAAAAGTACGCCGCACACAAGAACGGCAGGGACAGGGATTTTCTCGGCATCGGCCGATTCGGCAGTTTGCGCCCGGTGACCCAGTGTTCGTTCGGAATTTTGCTGGTGGTGCCCAACGGGTTCTTGGTGTAATCTTTCGCCAAACAGGCCCTATATCTTACCAAGTGCAAGCCCAGGGTCGTCTCCAGCGAAAACATGTAGAACACGTTTGGTCCAGAAGACTATCCCCTCAAAAGATTCACTGCCCCCGGAGCTCATTTCTACAGCCGCAGAGACCAGAGACAAGGGAAGGTAGTCCTCACAATCTTCCACTGGTGCCTCACTCGAAGCCTGCGCAGGTCGTTACGGGACCGAATGGAGATAGAGACGCTGACATGACGGAGGCAGCAGACTCTGACTCCGAGATGGAGACACAGGATGCATCAGAGGGGGAATCCTCGGGTCCACGGGCCGTGGATGTACAACCGTTGCGCCGTTCATCACGGAAGCTCCGGTCTCCGTCTCGTTACACGCCGCCTGATCCAGCGCCGCGTGCAAATGGTGTCCGGCCTGCGGCCAAACGAGTCCGACGCCCTCCTTCGCCAGGGTCTTTGGTGGATTCCTTGGACTTTGGGGGGGAGGGATGTTATAACCTGCCTACTTACCATTGGCTGGGGACTAATGACTATCCCACAATCCTGTGGGAGTATGAGCTTCCCCAATGAGGGGGGCGGAGAAACCACTAGTAAACTCGTAGTATAAATAAAGCTGGCCAGTTCAGGAACCAGCAGGAAGGAGTATGTAGCAAGGGAAGTTACTGCTACTGTTATGTATGTATGTTATAGTAAATAAATGTTATTACTTTGTATCCTTAAAACTCGTGCTGGATTCTTCATGGCCCTTACAAATCAATTGTAATAGCCAGACTTAAAATGGTAAATGAAACGCCTGATGCCATTTTGATATGGTCTGGGAATCGAGAGTTAAAGCAATTGTGAGCAGTTTGTACAGCAGTCAAGACAAGGTGCCGTGGTGGAGGTTGGGGGGGGGGTCCGTGCTGGGGTGGAGGTTGGGGGGGGTCCGTGCTGGGGTGGAGGTTGGGAGGGGGGGTCCGTGCTGGGGTGGAGGTTGGGGGTTGGGGGTGGTCCATGCTGGGGTGGAGGTTGGGGGGGGGGGTCCGTGCCGGGGTGGAGGTTGGGGGGGGGGGTCCGTGCTGGGGTGGAGGTTGGGGGGGGGGTCCGTGCTGGGGTGGAGGTTGGGAGGGGGGGTCCGTGCTGGGGTGGAGGTTGGGGAGGGGGTCCGTGCCGGGGTGGAGGTTGGGGGGGGTCCGTGCTGGGGTGGAGGTTGGGGGGGGGGTCCGTGCTGGGGTGGAGGTTGGGGGTTTGGGAGGGGGTCCGTGCTGGGGTGGGTGATGGGAGGGCAAATGAGTTGGTCCACCTGACCAGGTGCCAGCCTCCAACAGTTGGACCCATGCGGTCCATGCCACCTGGCTGGGGGGAGGAGGGGATATGGGCAATGATGACATGTCGTCGTTCCCCTCCCCCCCACCAGGCCGTCATGTTTTCAGACCATCCAGCGATGTTGGCCGCCGTGGTGGCAGCCGCTCATGTCTATGTTGCCCTGGATGAGGAGGAGGAGGAGGAGGAGGAGGAGCGTGCCAGAGAGGCGGCGCAGGCTGCCGCAGAGGGGCAGGCGGCAGCCGCCCAGGCTGGAGGGACACCTGACCGACAGGACGAGGAGGGGGAGGAGGACGTCGCGGCCCCACGGCAACGGAGGCACCCGAGGGCGCCCCGTGTGTACCGGCCCCGGCAGTCATACCAGGACCTCACGGACCGGGAATGCAGGAGGAGACTCCGGATGAGCCGGGAAACCGTGGCACACATCTGCCACCTGCTGGCACACCTGTCACCGCGTGGCACTGGCGGGGGACACCCTCTCCCTGTGTCCGTCAAGGTTACGGTGGCCCTGAACTTTTATGCAACGGGGTCATTCCAGGCACCGAGTGGGGACCTGTCCGGCATATCGCAGACATCGGTGCATCGGTGCATCCGGGCAGTGACAGATGCCCTTTATGCCATGGCGCACCGCTACATCCGCTTCCCCGTGGACCGGGCCAGCCAAGATGCCCGGGCCGTGGGCTTCTCTGCCGTTGCCGGGTTCCCCATGGTCCAGGGCGCGATCGATGGGATGCACGTCGCCGTGCGGCCACCTGCAGATAACAGGGCCGTGTTCACTAATAGGAAGGGGACCTATTCAATGAACGTACAGGTGGTCTGCGACCACCGCATGATGATCCTGCACGTCTGCGCCCGTCACCCAGGCAGTGTACACGACTCATTCGTGTTGTCGCGGTCATCCATCCCCGGCATGTACGAGGGACGCCATCCCCGGCTGAGGGGCTGGTTGCTGGGCGACAGGGGCTACCCATTGCGATCGTGGCTGATGACGCCTATACGGAGGCCACGCAATGAGGCGGAGAACCGCTACAATGATGCCCATGTAGCGACAAGGGGAGTGATCGAGAGGTGCTTTGGCGTGCTGAAGATGCGTTTCAGGTGCCTGGACCTCTCTGGGGGCGCCCTCCAGTATCGGTCAGATAGGGTCGGCCGCATCATTGTGGTGTGCTGCGTCCTGCACAACATAGCCCAGCAGAGGGGCGATGTGCCGCAGGCAGAGGAGGGCGGAGGGGAGGAGCAGCAGGAAGAGGCCCAGTCCTCCCCAGATGAGGGGGATGGGGGCAATGGTCAGGGCAGACGGGGTAGACACAGGCGGGTGGCTGTCCACCGTTACCGGTTGGCCCAGCGGGCACGGGACAGACTGATAGACGCCCGCTTCACTGACTAGATGGGCGTGGGAATCGGGTAGTATGGCCACAGACCGCACACCATGACAACAGCCGACCACCCACACCCCCCACCCATCCACCCACCCAGCACCCTCACCCCCCTCCCCAACCCCACACATCCCACCCGCATGCACACCACCCCCCCCCCCCCCCCCCAATTGCCGATCCACCGGCGGCACAACGGGCCGGGCTCACCCAGTTGCGGGTGGACGCGTGTCTATCGCAGGCCATGGAGGATGATGACAACCCGCCTCCGATGAGCTCCTGGCTCTACATCGTTGGACTATGTCTGACCCATGGCCACAGTACCACCATCCACCCGGACCATCCCTGCATGCGGCTGTGACACTGCAGCGCACGGTCCCGTCCTCTGCCCGGGGGATGTTGATGGCGGCCCAGGGGGAAGGGGGCAGACTCACCTGGGGCTGAGGTAAGACCACCCGTCACACACACACTTGCGCTCAACGTACATGACACGCCCGCACACTTTGGACAGAGCACAAAGGCAGCTTCGGTAGGTGTAACATTGACTTTAATAACCAAAGGAGTTCATGCACGTGCCCTAGCCCCTAAAACTCATCTGTGCCCTGCACCCGTGCCAACTTACTCAGTGTCTAATTGTTTGGCCTTACGGGCCCTTTGACTACGTCTACGTGGTTCCCCAGACGGTACAGCAGAACTGGAGGTGGACACCTGTGATTCCTGCCCTCTGACACTGGATCCCTTTGGCGGCCGTTTCCTGGGGCGTCCTGGCCTAGATGGGCCAGGCTGCGGCCCGGGCGACTGGGATGGCGAGCTGCCAGCCTGTCCTGCCCGTTGCCCACCCGATGCACCTGGGACGGAAGGGGGGGAGTCCGAGGTGTCGCGGTGTACCGGGACCTCCCCTACAGAGGGAGCCGGGACGGACCACACCACCTCCTCCTCCCTCGGGGTGCCCGATGGCCCCCAGGCCTCTACATGGGTGGGGGATGCGAACGGACTGGCCATCCGACGCGCCCCCGACATCTGGCGCTGCCAGTCCTGGAGGCCCGTGCTGGTATCGACAGGGGTCTGCAGGTTTGCAGCCATGGAGCCCAGGGGGTTGTCGAACCCTGTCTGTGACAGTGCGACGCCGGCTCGCACATGGCCACTGGCACCGATGCCCTCAGCGATGGCCTGCTGAGACTGGGCCATGGCCTGCTGAGACTGGGCTATGGCGTTGAGCGCCTCTGCCATCTGGCGCTGGCACTGGCTCATGGCCTCCTGTGAGAGGGCAGCCATTTCCTGGGCCACAGACGCCGCCTGCACGGAAGGCCCCAGGCCTCGCAAACCGTTCCCCATGTCTGACACCGTCGCACCCATTGCCTCCACCGCGGACGCCACCCGTGCGGTGTCAGCCTGGGTGGCACGCATGACCGGGACCACTCCCAGCTCCTGGACGCGGGTGGACTCCTCCACCTGCGACCGCAGCCGCCGCAAGCCACCCGTCACCCTATTCGCTCTTCTCCGTGTCGGTGGTTGCATCGGATCTATGTGTGGGTGTGGTAACTGCAGGAACCCGGGATCCATCTGGGCAGCAGATGTTCGCTTGGCCTGGGCTGCCCTCCGACCGCCCGGTCCCTCTGCTGCTCCTACCTCCACCTGCTGTACCGGGACGGCTGTGTTGTGCGCACCAGTGAGTGTACCAGACGCCTCATCACTAAAGTGCCCAACCGTGGTGAGTGTTTCTGCGATGGTGGAGGGTGTTGGTGACAGCAGTGGCGTTGTGTCGTGCTCTTCGTCCCACTCTGAGTCCATGGCACTTTGGGGTGGGGGTTCGTCTCCACCCATCCACTCTGAGTCACTGTCCGGTATTTCATCTTCCCGGGTAGGGGTGTCCTGGGTAGTGCTGTCCCGGGTAGTGCTGTCCCGGGTAGTGCTGTCCCGGGTAGTGCTGTCCCGGGTAGGGGTGTCCTGGGTAGTGGTGTCCCGGGTAGTGGTGTCCTGGGTAGTGGTGTCCTGGGTAGTGGTGTCCTGGCTCGGATGTGACGGGGGCCTGTGGCTGCCCCCCTCATCGCTGGGTGGTCGCTCCCGCACGTGACGGGGGTGTCGTCTCCCTGTTGCTCCAGGTCTCTCCGTCTCCCGTGGTCTCCGAGGGGCATCTTGCGGGCGTCGCATGCTGGAGGGTGCGGGTCTCTCCGTCTCCCGTGGTGTGCGAGGGGCATCCTGCGGGCGGTGTGCATCTGCGGGGATGGGTGCCTGGACGTTTGGTCCTGCGATACACAATGAAGCATGCATGGTTAGACATCAGGCAGTGATCAGGCGATACGGGGGAGGGGGATATAGGGGAGGGGGGATATGGGGACGGGCTGTTGGTGGCTCACTTGCTCGTGGGGCCCCGACCTCTGCATCAGCAACCTCCCGGTCCTCAGGTCCGCCAGCCAGTTCCAGGGCCCTTTCCTCGTGTACGGTCAGTGGCCTCTCATCAGCGGGCCATCCTCCAGTCCTCACATGCTCCCTGTTGTTGTGTGCGCGCTTCTCCTGTGGGGGGGGGGGGTGGTGGCAGGGGTAAAAGGCAACAGTGTTAGGCAGGTATATGAATGCACGCCATCGGTTGCGCGTGCATTGCAGAGGTTAAGGTTAGGGCTGGATTCACTTGGGGATATGGGGGATATGGGGGAGGGGGGTATGGGGGAGGGGGGGATATGGGGGAGGGGGGGATATGGGGGAGGGGGGATATGGGGGAGGGGGATATGGGGGAGGGGGGATATGGGGGAGGGGGGGATATGGGGGAGGGGGTATGGGGGAGGGGGGATATGGGGGAGGGGGGATATGGGGGTTATGGGGGAGGGGGGTATGGGGGAGGGGGAGATATGGGGGAGGGGGGTATATGGGGGAGGGGGCTATATGGGGGAGGGGGGATATGGGGGAGGGGGGTATATGGGGGAGGGGGGTATGGGGGAGGGGGGATATGGGGGAGGGGGGGATATGGGGGAGGGGGGATATGGGGGAGGGGGGATATGGGGAGGCTCACCCTGCCTGCTCTGACGAGGTCGTTCACCTTCTTGTGGCACTGGGTGCCTGTCCGTGGTGTTAGGGCCACAGCGGTGACGGCCTCTGCCACTTCCCTCCACAGACGCCAGCTGTGGCGTGGGGCAACTCTGCGGCCGTGCCCGGGATACAGGGCGTCCCTCCTCTGCTCCACGGCATCCAGGAGCGCCTCCACATCGCGTGACTCGAACCTCGGGGCTGAGCGACGGCTAGCCATCCAGTCGGGTGTTGCGGTCGGGTGTTCCGGTCGGGTGGGGGGGAGCTGCGCGGCCTTATGAGCAGTCACGCTGTGCAGCGCGTATGACGCTGCACGGCGTGAACCATTGCGCAAGCGCGGATCCTGTCACGTCGCTGCTAGCCCATTTCGGGCCGGAGACTATCGGCCCATTTTTATGACGTGACGCAAGTGGGATTTGCGCCGTTTTTTGCGCCGATCGGCGGACTTTCCGCCGATAACGGAGAATTTCGCCCCTGGACTGGATTTTGGAATGCAAACCGCCAAGGGAAAGCATTATAAATCATGTTTTTGGGACTGGAGTTTTGAAATTCTCTTGTGACAATCCATACCATAGGCACCACAGTGGCGCAGTGGTTAGCACTACTGCCTCACAGCGGCGAGGTCCCAGGTTTGATCCCGGCCCTGGGTCACTGTTCGTGTGGATCATAGAATCATTGAATCATAGAATCGTAGAATTTACAGTGCAGAAGGAGGCCATTCATTCCACTGAGTCTGCACTGGCCCTTGGAAGAAGCACCCTGCGCCTCCACCCTATCCCTGTAACCCAGTAACCCCACCTAACCTTTTGTTTTGTTGGATACTAAGGGCAATCTATCATGGCCAATCCATCGAACCCGCACATCTTTGTCCTGTGGGAGGAAACCGGAGTACCCGGAAGAAACCCACACAGACACAGGGAGAACGTGCAGACTCCGCACAGACCCAAGCTGGGAATCGAACCTGGGACCCTGGAGCTGTGAAGCAACTGTGCTAACCACTGTGCTACCATGCTGGAGTGTGCACATTCTCCCCGTGTTTGCGTGGGTTTCACCCCCACAA
This sequence comes from Scyliorhinus torazame, assembly GCF_047496885.1. Taxonomy (NCBI): domain Eukaryota; kingdom Metazoa; phylum Chordata; class Chondrichthyes; order Carcharhiniformes; family Scyliorhinidae; genus Scyliorhinus; species Scyliorhinus torazame. Next base: position 66,543,214 of record NC_092715.1, read on the forward strand.
CCCAATGATATACTGGGTAGGTGCATAGGCCACGTTAAATTGCCCCTTAATTGGAAAAAATGAATTGGGTACTCTAAATTTTTTTTTTACGTGACAATCCATACTGTGCAGAAGGAGAACATTCAGCCCATTGGGTCTGCACCGACCCTCTGAAAGAGCAGCCTACCTATGCTCACCTACCCTCCTCAACCCCTGTAACCCCACCTAACCTGCACATCTTTGAACGCTAAGGCACAATTTAGCATGGCCAATCCACCTAACCTGCACATCTTTGGACTGTGGGAAGAAACCGGAGCACCGGGAGGAAACCCACGCAGACACGGTGAGAACATACACACTCCACACAGACAGTCACCCAAAAGCTGGAATCGAATTCGGGTCCCTGGCACTATGAAGCAGCAATGCTAATCACTGGGCCAGTATGCTGCCTATCATCTGCAGGGATTCTGAGGAGACATCCACAAACATTCATGGGTTCAGAGTGGAGAGTGTATTTGGCCAGTCATCTTGTAAGCTTAAAAGAGACTTTGTGTTAATGAGACCATCGTAGATTAAGATGTATTTCATGTTAATCCTGTGTGTAATTGTTAAGCTAAGGGGGGACGAAAGGCTAATTATATCATGGTCCAATTTTAATGGTTTTTCTTTTTGTTAAAACTAATTTGCAGTCCTGTGACTCTGTTTCACCACGTTTTACGAAAAAAATAGAAGTTACGATCTTTTGTTCCATTCCTCGATCTTCCCATCCAGGTATAACATGAGCTGGGATCGTAACAACATACATATATATATATATAGTGTTACAAGTGTGAGACATTATAAGATTAGTTACCTTTTAAACTGTCTCTTTCAATCTAAGGTAAAATAGAATATCCAGGAATAGGAGATGGAAAACAGCTGCTGCTGTGCCATGCAGAGGGAAAGACTCTTTTTGTGTTAATCACCAAGCAGAATGCTGGTGAGAATGATTCCCTGTTTGAAGAGATAAGACCTGCAGAGATTTAAAGACCAGAGGGAACCTTCCTGCTGAAAATCTGCTTGATGATGCTCAGGAGATTGAAGGGACATTCAAAAGGACACTGGAAGGTTTAACCTGGTGTGCCAAGGAGAAGGGATCCTGTTGGAAAGCCAGGAGGAGTTTGGGAATTTATCTACAATGCAATATATATCTGCTGAGAGTATGGTTCAGTGTATGAATGGGACATGGGGGGGCTGGATTCTCCGATTTTGAGGCTATGTCCTGCCATCGGCGTGGGAACAGTGGTGTTTTACCACCGAACATTCACCGCAAAACGGCCACCGATCCTCCATTTGGCTGGGGGCTAGCATGAAGGCAGCGGAGAGCACCCAGCTATAGCTGCCAACATGGCCCGGAGAATTGCCGGTTCCGTGGCTGGGCATGCGCGCGGACCCGGCCTGCAAAATAGAGCCCCCCTTTGGCCAGCTCGCAAGCCCTGGACCAACCCCAACAGTGCCCCGGCCGCTGCCAAAGTCCCCCCCTGCCCGCGGATCAGCCCTCCCAGACTGTGGTGGCGTTGGACTGAGTCCCCAACGCTGAGTTCCCGACGATGAATAGCACACACGACCGACGCCGCCAGGAACACGGCCAGTTGGGGGCGGAGCACCAGGGGGTGGGTCTCAGGAAACATCCTAGAGTATGCTGCATTGAAGGGGGTGACACATCGTGAAAGCGGCGCCACCCCCATTTTGTCGCAAAGGGGCATTTTCCAGCCAATTGCCGAACCCAATTTTGCCGTCACCATCCGGAGTTTTTGGTTTTGTTAATTAGTTAATGGGAGAATGCACCTTTTCTGTATTTTAATGTTTTTTTGCTGACGGAGTAATGTTTAGTCAATGTTGATTTTAATTTGTTTGTTACAGTGGAGGTCATAGAACATGAATTCATGCTGTGCGAATCTTTCTAACTGTCACTGAGAAATTCACATCTCTTTTTAAAGGATATCAATCTCTATGGGGGTTGTAATAGATACAAAGAGAGTGAGACAACTGTCTTTAAAAATACTGAATGGGAGCACTTACTTTTCAGAAAGCAAAAGAATTCTTCAGTCCCCTGAGGTTTGATATTCTATTCAGAACATAAAAGCACACTGGAGCCTAATATTAAAAATGCAACAATTTAATACATTGCCAAACCTAAGAGTATCTGAGTGCAAAATAGCACTTGTATTTTTCTCATTAAGTAAAGAAACCATCTCCCTTTGCAAAGAAAGTAAAATTTCTCTTTCAAATTTGCGCAAGTTTGGCCCGTCTGAACATTAACCTATTGGAAGGAATTGTCAATATTTGGACCAACAAGATTTCTAATCAAATTGCTCTGTGACGCATGCTGCATGAAATTTAAAGACATTTAAAAGGCGGGATTTTGTTGGGTCAACAGGTCTTTCTCACCGGGGAAAACCGTTGGGGAAGGCCTTGTCAGTTTCGTCAGCTTCATGGGGGAGGCCCAATAGAATCAAGCACACAGAATCAAGTGACCACCCATCGGCCTCCTCCATGATTGAGATCTCCGGAGGCCGAACTCCCATCTGCTGAGAGCTGCCGGACAATTTTGATGTTGTTGGTTGAGGAATGACTGTTAACCATTTCAGTGGAAGAACTCTCATCTCTCCTTCAAAATAATGGTGTGGGGTCCTTTACATCCATCAGAACAGGCAGGTGGTGCCCAGCTTTAATGTGGTATGCATCAGGTAAAACCCCTGTCAATGGAGTATTCCCTCGGTACTGTATTAAAGTGTCATCTAAGATTATCTCATCCAGCCCTGTTGATGTCTTCTCAACAATGCTGTTTTCATAAAGAATTCACTAACCCTGCTGTAATAATCCTCACAGAGGCTCATGGGGAAACTGTGGTTGATCTTCGCGTTAGGCACATGGAATCTGAACTTCCCCACTAGTGGGCAGAGGCCCATTCCGCTGGGGCTCGTAGGAATCGAGTATAAAGGCCCGCCCAGACAGGGACCATAAGACATAGGAGGAGAATTAGGCCACTCGGCCCATCGAGTCTGCCACTCAATCATGGCTGACATTATTCTCATCCCCATTCTCTTGCCTTCTTCCCATAACCCCTGATCCCCTTATTAATCAAGAACCTATCTATCTCTGTCTTAAAGTCATTCTGTGACTTGGCCTCCACAGCCTTCTGCAGCAAAGAGTTCAACAGATTCACCACCCCCTGGCTGAAGAAATTCCTCCTCATCTCTGTTTTAAAGGATTGTCCCTTCAGTTTGAGGTTATGCCCTCTGGTTCGAGTTTTCTCTACTAATGGAAACATCCTCTCCATGTCCACTCTATCCAGGCCTCGCAGCTTCCTGTAAGTTTCAATAAGATCCCCCCTTATCCTTCTAAACTCCAATGAGTACAGACCCAGAGTCCTCAACTGCTCCTCATATGAGGACCAGCATGTTAGTTGTCCCAACGGGACTGTGCTGTGTAAATAGTTTTCTATCGTGGGCACAATGCATTGGGTCTCATTAAGGAGGACAAGAGAATTCCCCCCCCATAGCCTCGACCAGGATCCACTGCTTGGCACTTGTGCTGGAGGCGTACGAATATACTTTTCAACATCGCCCAGGTGTCCAGATAGCCCACATCGATGCTCTCAGTCGACCCCTGCTGCCCGTGAGCCCCCGTTCTTCATTAATGGTGAATGAAGTCATGGCGACTTTAAACTTTATGGACACTCTGCCGGTAACAGCAAAAAGATACATGTGTGGATGCAGAAGTATCCCACATTAGCGAAACTCTGCCATGCTCCACAGCCCTTTAAAAAAACAGCAGGAACTGAGCGTCAAAGACAGAATCCTCCTGCACAGTGGTCACTCGGGTCTCAAAAATGAAGCTGCTAACACAAAGCCATGTCTGTGGCCAGGAATCGATGGGGACATCAAGTGGGTCGTGTGAAGATGCCTGGCGTGTCAGGAGAACCAGAAGCTCCCCTCTTCAGCCTCTCTTCACCCCTGGGAATGGCCAGGCTGTTCTGGGTAAGGCTAGGAAGCTCTGCAAATATCCTTATCCTCAATGAGGGGGAACGGACTTTGCTGGGCCTTTCCTAAGGTCCATGTTTCTAATCCTTGTTCCCATTCTAAGTGGCTCAACGTATATAGGATGTCCTCCACCACATCGAAGGCCATTATCAAGAAATTAAGGTGCTCACTCAGCACCCATGGGATTCGTGAAGTACTGGTCACCAATAATGAGATCCCTCATAGAATCATAGAATTTACAGTGCAGAAGGAGGCCAACAGGCCCATTGAGTCTGCACCGGCCCTTGGAAAGAGCACCCCACTTAAGTCCATGCCTTCACTCTATCCCGCAACCCAGTAACCCCACCTAACTCTTTTGGACACTAAGGGCAATTTATCATGGCCATTCCATCTAACCTGCACATCTTTGGATTGTGGGAGGAAACCGGAGCACCCGGAGGAAACCCACGCAGACACAGGGAGAATGTGCAGACTCCGCACAGACAGTGACCCAAGCCGGGAATCAAACCTGGGACCCTGGAGCTGTGAAGCAACTCTGCTAACCACCGTGGTACAGTGCCTCTCATGAGAGAGATGTTCTCCACATTTGCAAGTATGAACAGAATCAGACGCATCTGAACTGCTTCATACCACCCATCAACTCATGGCATAGCCAAACGAGCGGTCCAAATAGTTGAGAGAGACATACAGAAGCAGACCGCGGGCTCCCTGGATATGTGACTGGCAAGATTCGTTTTCGACTACAGGACCACGTTGCATGTCACACAGGAGTGGAACCAGTGGAGTTGCTGATGGACTGATGCCTCAGAACCTGATTAAGCCTGACTTTCCCTAACCTGGGCAGCAAAGTAAAGTTGCAGTGAGACTCACAGCGGAAATATCATGACAACAAGACACCAGGGAGGAACTTTCAACTGGAGGCCACAGTTTATACCTTCATCGGAGATGGTGCACACTGGCTCCCATTCTGACCACATACCCTTCTGTACCTGTGCCCACCATATTGGCTAGGATCTAGTTCAGGCCAACCTGAGCTGCCCACATTGCCACCTGAAAATCCAAGTCAGCAAGCGAAGGCACGGAGTTGGGGTGTTGGCCGCAAACCAGCCTGGACACCAGCGCCACCAAATTGCATGTCCGCCGAGCTCCAATCTGATCCTGATCCATTTGCATATCCAGCCTGAGGTTCCTGGAATTACCAGCACTACACGTTAGTGGTATTTCAGATTATGAAAGGGTTTGATAGGACAGAGAAGATCATTCCACCTGTGGAGGTAAACCACAACCAGGGACCATAAATATAATGACTGATGAATCCATTCGGGAATTCAGGAGGAATTTCTTTAGCCAGAGAGTGGTTACAACTTGGAATTCACTATCACAAGGTGGAGATGAGGTGAATAGCACGGGGAAGCCAGATCAACACGAGGGAGGAAGTAATGAAAGGATATGTTAACAAGGTAAGATGATGAATGATAGATGGAAGCTTCTGTGGAACAATAAAATAGAATGTTTCTGTCTTGTAAATATTATGAAATACTGGTTGCAATCTACTGGGTGCTCCTGACGGAATCGGAACAGGATGCGTCCGGTAGATCCCAGGAGAGGCACCTCTCAGGATTCCTGATTGTTGTTATGCCTCATGAAATCTAATGAGATCTCGAGAGACGTCGCGATTTGGATCCAGCCCACAATGGGTGGGACCCAGACTCATGGAATTGAGTGAGTTTAAAAATTTGCTTAACACTGCTGACGCCAGATTGAATCAGCGTCCGGAATCTATTGGACGCTGTTCAGCAGTGGCTACCACAAACCAATTGATAGATTCCCGCATGATAGGCTGCGAGTCAGTCACCTGGACCACGAGGGGCCACCCTACCACAGTACTATTGCCAGAATGTTTTTTTAAATAAATTTAAAGTACCCAATTCATTTTTCCAATTAAGGGGCAATTTAGCAAGGCCAATCCACCTACCCTGCACATCTTTGGGTTGTGGGGGCGAAACCTACGCAAACATGGGGAGAATGTGCAAACTCCACATGAACAGTGACCCAGGGCCAGGATCACCCCGGGTCCTCAGCGCCATGAGGCAGCAGTGCTAACCACTGCGCCATCGTGCCACCCTATATTGCTAGAATGTTGTCTGTGTCCATAGCCTTTTCAGTATCCAGTGCCTTTGTTAATATCATGCGGAATAAATCAAATTAGCTGAAGACTGGGGATCTCATAAGAAGGCCAAGATGGATTATTCATCCGGTATTTCTGGCTGAAAATGGTTGCAAATGCTTCAGCCTTGTCTTTTCGTCCTCCTCATTGAGGATAAGGATATTTGTGGAGCCTCCTCCTCCTGTTAGTTGTTTAATTATCCACTGCCATTCATGGCTAGATGTGGCAGGACTACAAAGCTTAGATCTGATCCGTTGGTTGTGAGAATGCTTAACTCTATCTATCACTTGCCGCTTCTGTAGCTCTGTGTTGTTTCACCAGGTTAACACATTTTTGGGTATGCATGGCGCTGTTCCTGGCATGCCGTCCTGCACTTTTCATTGAATCAGGTTGATTCCCCTGGCTTGGTGGCAATGGTAGAGTGGGGGAATATGCCGGGCCATGAGGTTACAGATTGTGATTGAATACAATTCTGCTATATCTTGGAGACCCATGCAAATATGTTCCGGTGCCTCTGTGGACACTAGCAGACAGTGTAGATCTAATAGCCACCTATTTTGTGCTGTGCACTTTCTTAGCTGTGGGAAGGTGAAGGGTATAGGCAAAAGGTTATTGGTGCCAAAGGCTAGAGCTGCTTAAGGAGGGCAAAGGCAGGGCGATCCAAATAGATTTTCATCTATTTTTATGGCAGCATCTGCTTTTGTGCCCACTGAAAATGAAGTTGTGCGTTCAAGCCATATATTGTGGTGGATACCTCATTCAACCAATTCATGGGCATTCTGCAGTGCCTCATAGACAGCTTGTGCATTAGCTGCCAATCTCTAGACCACATTGAGTCTGCTGTTGATCTCAGACCCTCGTTATGATTTTCTTGGGTCCACATCATTTATTTTTCCCTACAATAAATGCATGATGAACAAAGGAAATGAAGAAGGAATCTCATTTCAACTTCACATGGATTTTATTCTTCATAACTATTCAAAAGAGGGGCAGCGCGGTGGTGCAGTGGGTTAGCCCTATTGCCTCACGGCGCCGAGGTCCCAGGTTCGATCCCGGCTCTGGGTCACTGTCCGTGTGGAGTTTGCACATTCTCCCCGTGTTTGCGTGGGTTTCGCCCCCACAAGCCAAAGATGTGCAGGGTAGGTGGATTGGCCACGCTAAGTTGTCCCTTAATTGGAAAAAATGAATTGGGTACAATAAATTTTTTTAAAAAACTATTCAAAAGAAGGTTTCTTGAACGTATGGTCCTGCACTAATAGCATCTACTTCTTTCTGTCACCAAAAGGTTATTTCATTAAGAAGCCATTGTTCTTACAAATACACCTGAAGACTAACTTGTTCACTGAAGCTGAACAAGAGGCGTCAAATTGAACTTCAGTATGGGTGCAACACAGGCGGTAGTGGATCCGACGTCCATATACCCGAACAGGCGCCGGAGTGTGGATTTTCACAGTAACTTCATTGCAGTGTTAATGTGAACCTACTTGTGACACTAATGAAGATTATTATTATTATATACGCACCAGCTGATTTTCTTTTCAAGCATACCCTGTTGAAGTTAACTTTCACCCTGGTTGCTTTCTTAACGTGACAAGTTAATCTTTCGATTCTTTTTTGTGAAAATTAAATTCCATCCAAAGGAAGAGATATTAGTTGGGGTGATTCGTAACTTTAAGGAGGATCTTAATGAGGAGATTGAGGTGGGGAAGCAGGAGCATTTGGTGGCCCTTCAGAGATAAGAGGTAACAGTCTAGTTGGTTGTGTTGGGAAAATCGAGTTCATGGCTTATATGTTTTAAATTAAAAAACACTTCTTAAAAATGTTTCCAATTAAGGGGCAATTTAGCATGGCCAATCCAACTAGCCTACACATCTTTGGGTTTTGGAGGTGAGACCCATGAAAACACAAGGAGAATGTGCAAACTCCATATGGCCAATGACCCGGGACCGGGATTGAACCCGGGTCCTCGGTGTCGTGAGGCAGCAGTGCTAACCACTGTGCCACAGTGCCACCCTGGCTTACATGTTTTAGAGTATAACTTTTAGTTTAAGTAACAATAAAAGTTTTAACTATAGAAAATCGGGACATCTGATTGAGAAAATGATAAGCATCCCTGAATTATATGTAATTCACACAAGCTATCCATTTATGTAGCTGGTGTTTGCTTGTCTTACGTGATCCAAATTGACAGTGAAAAACATTGAACAGTGCATGATCCATCGCTAAGGTTGTATTGGAGTCAGGAAGTCTAGAGAAAGGGTTGTAAACTCCGTTAGCAATATAAATGATTCATCTGGGTTATGTAATCAAAGAGTTGTGTGGAAGGTAAATTAATTAACATTTCTGATTGAGCCCATTCCAAAGAATGCCACATTGTCAGAGAGGTGGGATGTAGAAGATTCTTTTAATTCAATTAAATGCATGTATTTGCGGACAGTGGCAGTCGGTTCCGTTTGGATTTCATGAGGGAAAGTAGCTGGAAGATTTACTCTAGCTTGCAGCTAGTGAAATAAATCTACAGTGGTCCTCACAAAAACTCATGAGGACAGCACGGTAGCATAGTGGTTAGCACAATTGCTTCACAGCTCCAGGGTCCTAGGTTCGATTCCCGGCTTGGGTCACTGTCTGTGCGGAGTCTGCACGTGCTCCCCATGGGTGTGTGGGTTTCTTCTGGGTGCTCCAGTTTCCACCCACAGTCCAAAGATGTGCAGGTTAGGTGGATTGGCCATGCTAAATTGCCCTTAGTGTCCAAAATTGCCCTTAGTGTTGGGTGGGGTTACTGGGTTATGGGATAGGGTGGAGGTGTGGGCTTTGGTAGGGTGCTCTTTCCAAGAGCCGGTGCAGACTCGATGGGTCGAATGGCCTCCATCTGCACTGTAACTTCTATGTCTATGTCTATGAAAGCAGCCAACATTCAATCAACCTGGCAGGAGAAAACATCTACCAAGAGCTAAGAATCAACAGCTCTACAGAAGCTGTGAAGCATTGAGCACCAACAGGAACCAAGGGATGTTCCTGATGTTTAAGTAGCTAAGTAAGTAGGCAGTGAAGTCCAGGCTTGAACTGAAGAGTCCACAGCTGCGAAGTCAGTAAAGAAATTGGAGGATTGCTTAGCCATAAGTTATTCACATGAAAATTGTACCTCAAGGAATAGCTGGAATACCAGGGAGAATTAAAATAAATTCCGGAGAGCTATGGCATGGTTTTGGGTTGACCTGAGGAAAAGTTAAACCTTCAAGATCTCGTACAATAAGGGAACGTTTGGAGGAAGTTAAAATTACAGTGTTAGCATGATATTGCTCTACTTATTTTGTTGTAAATCATAAAGAGTTAAGCAATATTTTTGTTTGAAATATGAAATATTATGGGAGAGGTCTATTGGTCAACTGTTGTATGTTCAGTTTTCTTCTTTAAATGTTAACGCCCCCTAACAGGACTGTAAAAGTTGAAGGCATGGCCACCCATGGCAGTGTGAAGGATGCGAGAGAGGCTGGAGTCAATGGATTGCAAATGTTTTGGAGGGTAGGAAAGCTGGAGGATGATTCAGAGACAGAAATGCATGAGGCACTAAAGAGTTTTAAAGATGAGGATGAAAGATAAAAAATTATGTTATATCATTGTACAAAACTTAAGACTGAAAAACAATACAGTTCAGTAAGAAAAGGGGTGATGGGAGAGCATGAGTTGGTGCAGGATAGGATACAGGCTAGATTGACTACGATTCATGAAAGTTGGGAGACAGGCCAGAAGTGTACAGGAATAGTTAAGCCAGGATTATGAGGATTTCAGCAACTGATGGACTGAGGCAATAGCAGACATGACCGATGCAATGGGACTAGTTTCAAGCAGTCCATGTGATGGAGAGGATGATTGATTGGAGTTCATTTGAGGTTGTAAACAATTAAAACTGACTACAAATAATTAAACTTTTAACTTCATAAAATTTCCAAACACAATCATATTGACTCTGACATGATTGGCAACATGGGAGTGGAGGACATCATAGTCATTCCAAGCTAAACTTTGAACCATTCCTTCATCCGTCCAGGGTTGGATGCTGGGGAGGGAATCTGATCGCGCAGAAGCAATGGAGAAGTATCTGATACACTGGGTATCATCAGCATACACTGGGAACCCTGACCTCACATCATTGAATTATGTTGGTGTGATGAATGGTTACTGTACCCTTAACACCATGTAGGTGATGCCCCTTTAAGACTGGGTTTGGAACCCTGGGGGACTCCGCCTCTAGCTCCGCCCACCAGGGAGCTGTATATAAGGTGATGCCCTGTAGGTGGCACTCAGTAAGCACACGTCTCGGTCACTGGCTAGTTCTCTGCTTATTAAATTGTAGTACCCTCAATAACGACACGAGAGTGTAGAATGGTAAATGAAGGCTTTAATAAGCAGAGAACTAGTCAGTGACCGAGACATGTGCTTACTGAGGGCCACCTACAGTGCGTCACCTTATATATGGCTCCCTGGTGGGCAGAGCCGGAGGCAGAGTCCCCCAGGGTGCCAAACCCGGTCTTAAAGGGGCATCACCTACATGGTGTTAAGGGTACAGTAACCATTCATCACAGTTGGTGAATTGGAGTGTCTTTAGTTCCTTAATCCTTTCAAAATCAGAAAATTCTGTCTGGATTTCGACACACTGCACTCTAAAAGGCATGCCGGCCACGCTTTCTGTGAGCACAATCATTCTTTATTCAACAATATTGCACATTGATTTGACAGACGATGAAAAAAATATGCATCGTCCCAATGCAATTCGTTTGAAGCTGAGGAAAATTCTTAAATAATCGAAGCATTAATTGGAAAAAATCAACTTCAAGGGCACCATCGCGAGTATCTCTTTCCTTCCTGAAGACTCCTGTCATGGGGAAGGGAAGTTAAAGACTGCCAGTGGACAAGCCCTTCTGCTGCTTTCTATCAGTTGGGTTTAATCCCTCACAAGTGAAGCAGTCACCAACATCAGTTGAGAAGGCAGCTTATCTTTATGCTGCGGGTGGGCTAAAAATATTCCATGCAGTAGTTGTGAGACATACTGCGAAATATGCCTTTCTGCAATACCGTCTTTGAAGGATAATGCAGTCATTCCACCCCTCTGCTCTCAGGAAAATGTTGCTGTGGGAATGAAGTGTCATACCGGCCAGACCGGACAAGGGTGAGCCAGTTGGGATTTGACAACAATCCAACAGCTTCATCGTCATTTTTAACATTGCAAGTATTTATATTATAAATATGGGGCGAAATTCTCCCCCAACGGCGCGATGTCCGCCGACTGGCGCCAAAAACGGCGCCAATCAGACGGGCATCGCGCCAGCCCAAAGGTGCGGAATGCTCAGCATCTTTGGGGGCCGAGCCCCAACATTGAGGGGCTAGGCCGGCGCCGAAGGGATTTCCGCCCCGCCAGTTGGCGGAAATGGCGTTTGTTGCCCCGCCAGCTGGCGGAAATGGCGTTTGTTGCCCCGCCAGCTGGCGCGGAAATGTGGCGCATGCGCGGGTGCGTCAGCGGCCGCCGACAGTTTCCCGCGCATGCGCAGTGGGGAGAGTCACTTCCTCCTCCACCATGGTGGAGGCCGTTGCGGAGGCAGAAGGGAAAGAGTGCCCCCACGGCACAGGCCCGCCCGCGGATCGGTGGGCCAGGCCACCGTGGGGGCACCCCCCGGGGTCAGATCGCCCCGCGCCCCCCCCAGGACCCCGGAGCCCGCCCTCGCCGCCTGGTCCCGTCGGTAAATACCAGCTTTGATTTACGCCGGCGGGACAGGCAATTTCTGGGCGGGACTTCGGCCCATCCGGGCTGGAGAATTGAGCGGGGGGTCCCGCCAACCGGCGCGGTCCGATTCCCGCCCCCGCCCAATCTCCGGTACCGGAGACTTCGGCGGGGGCGGGATTCTCGGCGGCCAACGGCCATTCTCCGACCCGGCGGGGGGTCGGAGAATGACGCCCATGAGTAGTGTAGATTAAGGAAGGAAACAAACTCTACTTTTTCTCCAACTATTTTTTTTTTTGTTTAAAATCCAGCTCAATCACTCCTGTTTTTATTTAGAAATGCAATTATAGTCAGTTATATATGACTCTGGGATACAACTGAACTAAGAAACTAGGGCAACAAGGTGACACAGTCATTAGAACTGCTGTATCACAGCACCAGGGACAA